>NC_138663.1:95120562-95714700 GCF_964273445.1 Streptopelia decaocto
TTTTTCTTATGGTCTCCAAATTCTCATAACTTTAAACAGTTTAACTTGAAAAAGTTTCAGTGACAACCATCAGTGCCTTACTCTCCACGAGAGGTTTAGGCATGAGTCCAGGAGGCTAAACCACCAATAAAATGTTGCAGAGAGGATACAGAGTAAAAGTGATGTTTTTATCCACAGGAATTTTATTTGGGGAGAATATAGCAGGATTTGGTGCTTTGTGCTTGGAATTGCTCTTTTCTTTCCCTGTACTTTCGTCTCGGATGGGTCGGTGCTGTGGCAAGCAGGCTGTGATGTGCTGCAGAAAAAGGTGCCAGGCAGCAGGATGCCTGGGGAGTGATGAAGCCGGGATGTTTTGAACAAGGCTTTTTTTGGGAAATTCCTCATTTTTCCTTCTGAGATGATGTATTCTGTGAAACGCTGCTGCTGTGTAGCTCCATGAGGTGCTGGCAGAGCGGATGTGGTGGGATGTAGACCATTGGATGTGGGAGGGGGACCAGGGGCCGCATCCCTGCCACCTTATGGGGGTTCTTTTGGAGGGCAGCACTGCCTCTTAAGGTTGGATGCCTGTTAAATGCCTCAATTTTCAGCTGCTTGTAAAAATTAGTGAAGCCTCAGCCAGCAAGGCACAAATCTTTCTTTCTAGTTATCCTCTTTTTAAAAACAAGGGGGGAATTTGAACCAAAATATTCAGCTGTTTGAAAACAAAACAAAACAAAACTGACAGCTGGAGGGGCACATGGAAGGTATTCCTCTGGTGGAGGGGAGAGATGCAGAGGCTGGACATGCAGCCGGGAAGGTGGACATGTGCTGAGGCTCTGTGGGACAAGGCAGGTCTCTGCAGCTTCGAGGGGCGACACGAGAGGGGTAAGCAGGCAGCCGGTGTGGGCAGGTTGGTTTCTCCCCTGCCTGTGCCTTGTGAAACAGCTGGCAATGGTGTGATTGCATCCTCCTCACGTGGGATGGGTCTGTGAATCAGTGTTTCACTGTGGCTTATGTGCCAGGCCCCTGTTTTGTTGCTGTAGAAGCTGGAGAAGGGACAGTAAATGAAAGGAGAGCTGGTGGGAAGAGAAGGCTTTTGTAAGCTTGGGTTTATCCTTGGGTTTATCTCAGTTTGGTCGATCAAACAGCCAAGGAGACAAATACACACTGGCTGCCAGAGATCTGGTGACTTTCTGCCTCTATGGGAGCCATGTGGATGCCGGGATGCTGCCAAACCCCATCTTCCCATGGGGTGAGAGCAGCTCTGTATTTTCCACATCATGGAAATGTCATAGGAACCTCCTAAATTACTCTGTCATGTGGGATTTGGAGGGCTTTGCCATTTACAAACTTTGCTTTTAAGCTTTATAGGAGTGAAAAATTCACACAACAAGAGCTTTTCATTAAGTCCATTACTGACCTTCTTCCCCTCAGACCATGTCCTCCTCCATCAAAATTGAATCTGTTGTGAAGGAGAAGAACAGGATGGGAGAATGCCCTGTCTGGGAAGAAAGGGAGAATGCACTTGTCTATGTGGACATTAACGCACAGAAAGTTTGCCGCTGGAGCCCGCTCACCAATGAGGTGCAGAGTGTGTCTGTGGGTAAGAGTCCATGTTCACTGCTTCGTTGTAGGAGATTTCTCTGTCCATCCCTTCTGGTAGGACTCACCCAGCATGGTGGTCTCTCATACTTTCCATGGAGCCACTCACCCTGTCCCTCCATGATGTGTTGCTGAGCATGGTGTGGCCTGAGCCAGCTGAGCAGAGGGGACCATGCTCAGATGTGGAGGGTCGCGCACATGTTGCCCTTGCTAAGCACCCGGGAAGGCATGTTTCATTTGGGGCCTGCAGAGGAAAAGGTACAGTCCTAATGGCTGTGTCTGCCCAGAAGGTAGAAAGATCTGGAAAACACAAAGCTGGTGAGATGTGCTAATGATCCCATGGGGAGAAGGATCTTTGAATCAGCTCAGCCTTTTCCAGGTCAAGAATGTCCCAATCAAGCCTAGATGCCCAAGGTGAGGTGGGGAGGGGTAGGGCTGACTGATGGCCCAGGATCTACCTGCCATCCCCGACTCCCTCTCTCCTGCAGATGCTCGTGTTGGCTCAGTGGCATTGCGGCAGTTTGGGGACTACGTCATCGCCCTGGGGAACAGGTTTGCCTTTCTGGACTGGGACACTCAGAAGGTCACCACCATCCATGAGCTTGAGCAGGATAAACCCAACAACAGGTTCAATGATGGGAAAGTGGATCCAAAGGGAAGGTTTTTTGCTGGTAAGTTCCTGACAGAAATTTCCCCTGGAACAAAGAGAAAATGATTACAGTGTATTTCACATGGTGCATTTTATTCTGTGTTATCGATTCCTCTGTTGAGTTCCACACAAAAACAACCGTCTCAAGCATGAGCTGTCTTGTGAACGCTCTGCTAAGTTACTGCCTGATGGAGGAGGAGAAGGGACACCACATCCTCTGACCTAAATGAGGACAGAAGTTGTTGACAAGGGCTGTCCATCAGGAAGGCTCCTCTTCTCTGTGGTGGATGCTGTTTTTCAAACACCTGCTTGCTTGTGAGGTGAAAAGCCTGTGAAGGGTTCACGCAGGTGGGAAGGTTTCTAGAGGTGTAGACAAGAATGCAGCTTCTAGAGCAGATGAGCTGCAGCTTGCACCCTTCATGCACAGCCTCGCCCATTCAGCCTGTGGGAAACAGGGATGTGGGGAGAGATCCTTGGCCTCCTGAAGGCAAGAGGGACTTTGCCACCAGTTGCAATGCAGCCAGGATCCCCCTGTGCTTTTTCTCCTCCCATATAAATGGTGAGCCAAGCACAACAATACATGCTGGAAGTGGAGTGACTGATGGGAGTGAAAATGGCTCTGTATATGTTTTGCCAGCCAGCATTTTCATTTTATTTCAAATTTGCCGAAAATCAGGAAATTTGTTTGACTCATGGTTATGCTTGAGCGCTGACGTTATCGCTAGTGTTAAGGGCAAGACTAGGAGAGAAAAACCTGCTTGCACACCTGTTCTAGCTGTGCATGGTGGATCAATGCTTTTAAACAGGAGTTTTGGTCAAGCATTGTAAAACAAGCTTATGAGGTCTTCTAAAGGGGAAGGCTGACAGAGATAGACTATCACAGTTAAAAGAAAGTGGAAATGCCCCCTCAGGTGCTTCGCATCCTGTCACTGCAGAGCTCTCTTCTTTCCGGACAAGAGCGAGTCAGAAACTAAATAACAAGCATAACACTGAGGCATAAATTCATTAAGAAAAAAATCTCATTTCTGTGGTATTCTCCACTTGCTTCTGAGATAACTGTGATTTACAGCATCTGTATTTTAAGGTCACAGCCCATTTAAATTATGAAAGTATCCTACAAAGAGCAATGACAAAAAGAGCACATGATGTCTGCCTGCATCTCAGCTTTTGCTGTGAGCAAACCTTCAGCCCATGGCTTTTGTGGTGCTCCTTTGGGTCTTTGGCAATGCAGAGGTCCCTTGGCCAGGATCCCCTCTGTGGGAGGCAGTTGCTCCTGACTTGCTCCTTTTCTTCCTTCTCATCAATCTGATGGGACTGGGTTGGTCCCTTTCTCTCTAGGACCTCTTAGTAAAGCATAGAGAAGGTTTTTGATCAAGCATGAGGAACAAGCTTCTGCTTTCTCACCAGTGTTTCCATTTCCATTTCAGGTACAATGGCTGAAGAGACGGCACCGGGGGTCCGAGCAAGGCGGCAAGGCGCTCTCTATACCCTTTTCCCCGACTGTTCGGTAATAAAACAGTTAGACCAGGTGGACATCTCCAATGGTCTGGATTGGTCCCTGGACCACAGGACCTTCTTTCACATCGACAGCCTGGCATACGCTGTGCATGCCTTCAGCTATGATGTACACACAGGAAAGATCGGTACACCTGCTTTTCTAACTTCGGTGGCAAGTAGCGCTATTAATCTTTCTGCAGCAAGACCTGGGTGTGTAATATGCAGTGATTTATTTGACAGATCTCATACCTTCTGCTTACAGATTGTCAGCAGGCTGTCATTTTTCTCAAGTTCAGTTATGAACCAGGTGTATTTGGTGAACAAATTTGTGACAGTTCTTCAACTAACTTTCATCTGAAGAAATGGCTTATATTTAGACTTGTTCAAAGAGTTAGTTGCAGGGAAGAAGCCGTTTATACTGCAAAGTGAGAATTACTTTATAGGATGCTGTTTATTTTTGAGTGCCATCTACTGGAATGCTTCGATAGTACTGGCTCCATAAATACAAATACAGAATGTGGATGCATGTATATCACAGAAATGTATTTAAAGAATCAAGTTATCATTGTGACTGAAGTTTTCAAATTCTGAAATTAAAATTACATTCAGATATTGGGGAAATTTCAATTAAATTAATTTTCTAGACAAATATTTTTTATTGCAATGTCTGCAGAAAGGAAACGTAGGTGCAAAAAAAAAGGATGTAACCTCATTTTGAAAGTGAAATATTTTTGTATTGTATCAACCTGTCATACTCCATGGGAATTTAAATGGCTGAATTGCCTTTGTACTCTAATCAATGTGGACTTTGTGTAATCATGGGTGAAAATTGTAGAAATAATTACAGTTACTCAGGTTTCATTTTGCTGAGAAAATATTTTTCTACAGATTTTTGGAGATAAGACTTCTAAAGAAGATTTAATGCTACTTTTTCTCCCCCAGATACAAAAACATAATGAGTTTGAGTTTCCTGGCCTTAGCTTTGCATGGGTGACTCTCTATTTTTGGGTGGTGTAATGGCCATAATGTGCTGGGTCAGAGCAGGCAGCCTGCTGCCCACGGGCACTGCTCCATAGTCTGTGCATGTGCTCACCGACCCATCCTCACTGCAGCCCAGACCTCTAGCAGTTGGTGTCCAGCCTGCATCAAAACTGGTAGCTTGATTTGCCCTTCAAATAAGTAAAGTTCCTGATCTTTACCCATGAAAAATTGTTAATTACCAACATTTGAATTCAAGTCATTACTTATGTGATGTGTTGCTCATAAAAAGACACCCAGGCTGTCATGAGCAATGAAAATCTGGGAAAAGTTACTGCGCTCACAGCAGTCATGGCATCACAGCCTGCTAGTGGGGTAACAAGAAGGACAGAGTTATCTTGTTTTCTTCCTGGAGCGAGTGCAGAGAAGGGCAACAAAGCTGGTGAGGGGTCTGGAGCACAAGTCTGATGAGGAGCAGCTGAGGGAACTGGGGCTGTTCAGCCTGGAGAAAAGGAGGCTGAGGGGAGACCTTATCACTGTCTGCAACTACCTGAAAGGAGGTTGTAGCATGGAAGGGGTTGGTCTCTTCTCCCAAGTAACAAGTGACAGGATGAGAGGAAATGGCCTTGAGTTGCACCAGAGGAGGTTTAGATTGGATATTAGGAAAAATTTCTTCACAGAAAGGTCTGTCAGGCAATGGAACAGGCTGCCCAGGGAAGTGGTGGAGTCACCATCCTTGGAGGGGTTTAAAAGATACGTAGATGAGGTTCTTAGGGACATGGTTTTGTGCCAGTGTTAGGTTAATGGTTGGACTTGATGATCTTACAAGTCTTTTCCAACTGAAATGGTTCTATGATTCTGTGATTTCTTGGTAAAATAATATGAGGCCAAATTCAGTACAATTCCAAATTGCGGTGGCTCCACTGGTGGCCTGTTTTTGCCAGGCTGAGGCTTTTAAGACATCTGCTAAATGCATATGTGATATAAATCTTGCAGCACATCTTTGTCACTGAAAATGAACTTATCTGTTTGCAAGAGCATGCAAAATGTTAGACTGGGATCTGATATAGAACTGGTACCAGCCCATATAACACCAGCTTCATAACTCTCCCTGCAGCCTGTCCCAGACTTTTGTACCATCTAGAAAAGGAGGAGCAAATGCCAGATGGGATGTGCATTGATGTGGAAGGAAAGCTCTGGGTGGCGTGTATTGATGGCGGGAGAGTCATTCGTATAGACCCAGAGACAGGTAAGGCCTTCCCCAGCATGTGTATATTGAGTGTTACCTATGTGCCACAAACACAAGAGGAAAGGCAGCCAGGAGGAATGGTTTGAAGGCGAAATAAGAAACTATTATTTGTTGCCCATCTCTGCCACACAGCTTGCCATGAGCATCACTGGTCCGTGCCCCAATCATGTGGAGAGTGCTGCTCCCTGTGCTGCCTCCCAACATCAACTACCCCTGGTCCCGTGGTCTGCTGATGTAGCACACCCTGCATATCTATTGCAAGAAACATTATAAACCTTCAATTAAAAAAGAAAAAGTTCTCAGCGTTGAAAGGTTTAATTGGGAAGTGCTGTTAGGGAATGACAGCAATCACAGGTGCAGGTGTCTCTGCCCGTCTTGGCTTCAAATACTTTATTGTTTCATCTTGAGAAAAGGAAACAAAGTCTCACAGGTGTAGGGGAGAGGCTGAAAAATAGAGATGAGGCAGATGAAAGAGTTCCATTTCCCCACAAATTGTCCTTTAGGATATGGCCTGTCTGAAGGGGAGATGCCTTCTGAGTAAATGTTATAGCTGCACCACTTGCACTAATAGTACATTCAGATTTACACGCTTCCTAGAAAATGGACATTAGGAAACAATCACATATTTTTTTTTCCCAGGAAAAAGGATCCAAACTGTGAAGCTGCCTACTCCAAGGATCACCTCTTGCTGCTTTGGTGGAAAAGACTACTCAGAAATGTATGTGACTTCTGCATACGATGGACTGGATGAGGCCACCTTAGCCAAGGAACCTCATGCGGGAGAGATTTTCAAGGTGAGCAGATTTTATTTCTTTCTGTACATCACACTTGCCAAGCTTCCTGCTTGGAGAGTAGGGTTTCCCCCCAGCTGCCCTCGTTCATCTTGCTCGCCTGATGTGCTGGTCCAGAAATGTTGCTCATTCCCTGGCCAGGCACAGCCGGTTTTGCACAGCTGCTCATGCATTTGGGAGGAAGATGTGGAGAAATTTCTAGTAATAGTGTTGATATGTTGGTTACCCAAAGTCGGTATCGAGCTGGGATCCAAAGGCAGCTGGTGCATCTGGGTCTGCCCTGTATAGCATATTCTGTAATGCATTATAAGGAATTTGGTCTTGCTTCTATACCTTACTATACTTCCATCAGTTTTGGAAATTTCACTGTCTTAATCCTAGTTTTTTAATTGTACTAGGGAATCTACATATTTACAACACAGATTGCTCCTTTAAAAATTAAAGGCTTAAATTTACCAGGGCAAAGCTTTGCATCCCAGTCCCAAAACTTTTGTGTTTTTTTTTAGTCTGTTAAAAGTGGGTGCTATGTGTTGAGTAACTAATAATCCACATTTTTGTTCAGGGCTCTTGAATCCAAAACTTTTCTCTCTCTTAATTTTTCAGTCCATCAATAAAAACGACATTAGGAAAATAAAATGCAGTTTTGAAACAGCAATCTCCATCATTCTCTGAAAGCTGACCACAGCATGAAAGGGAAGGGTTGTAAATGATGGAAATTGAACAAACCAAACTGCATTATCAGTTTGGTAATAGGTTGAAGACATGTTCCAGGAGTGATGGGGATCTAATCTGGGATCTGGAACCTTCTAGTTGAAAGCAGTGCTTGGAACAGATTTCCCACGGCCAAGAACTGTTAGATTTCTCAAACAGCAGAGTTCAGGAGCCTACACAAGAGTTAAATACCAGAAGATAATTTGGAGCCTTGCCTTATGTCTTTTCCTCAGTTCTCCAGTTCTAGAAGCAAATTGGTATTTTCCAAGCTCACATTTGTCTTGCATGAGCAAGCACATTAAAAGTTATGAACTCTTTGGTTAATATAGAGAAAAGGACCAGATGTAAAGTCCACAGATAATGTGTAAATTACCAAAATTGTTGAGTGGTGCTTGATAACATTTAAGACTTAAAGAGTTCTAAAGAATTCCATGGAATTACTCCTTTTGGGCTCCTCTTGAAGCAGGGCTACGTTGCTGTGATATTTGTTGTACAACATTTGAATGTTGTACTGAGTTGAAGATTTATCCTTTTTCCTTTATGTTTGTTTTTTTTTTAAAACAGATAACAGGCCTGGGTGTGAAAGGGATCCCACAGAATTTCTTTGCTGCTTGAACATTGATGCTAAATGACAAAGAATAAATGCTTACATGTTGCAGTAATTCTGACAAGGAGAAATCCAATGAATTGCAGAATTCATCTATGTGAGGATTTCTAAATCCACCTTTAAGAGCGTGCTTTTTTGGAAATGAAGATATTCCTTCTTTTGTGGGCCCGTGGCATGATGCAGTAGGTTAGAGAGGTAACGTTAATCCATGTTATGCCTTGATATCTTTCATGACTTTCCATAAACCTCTTCAAGCTTGAGCTTAGTTTTGATGAACTTCTGATGACCAGCTCTGGATTTTCAAATCTGTGTTTCTCGAAGCAGGATCTGACTCCTGGTTTGTCTTTTCATGTTACAGTGATGTACCAGCAATGGTATGACAGGTTTGAATAGACATATTAAGAGTCATGATTCGAACCGGACTGCTCCTCTGCTGTGGGACTCCTCTCGAGATATTTTCTTGGTGATCAGACTTATTCATAGTATCCAGACTCCATTTTTACATCCTTACTAGCTTGTTTCCATTTGCCTTATCATGAATTCTTCTGTATTGACTTTAGGACACAATTTATGCTGTTGAAAATAAACTATGCAACCATATTTAAAATATGCTTATGGATTTTTTTTTTCCTGCATTCAGATATTTTGAAAATGCTCAGTGACCACACATGGTCAGGGCACAAACAGGCTGCAAACTACTAGAATACTGAAAATCAATGCTCCATAGAGTCGTCCTTTCAGGGGTCATATTTGCACACAGGTATATGGACTTCCCTCTGCTTTCCATATCTTCTTATTGCATGCATGGCTTCACCTTCTAATTGCATACATGACTTCTCTTCCTTTCATGTTTCAAGTCTTTTTCTCCTTTTTCCCTTTTCCTTCAGATTTCCTTTCCTCTCCCTTCCCCTCCTCCTCTTTCCCCTGAGTTTACTCTCTGAATCTCACTTGCTGTCGGCTTTCTCTTCTCTCTTTGTGGTCCATATTGCTCAGTATTGAGTTCGAAGTCCTTGTCCCTGTCTTCAGTGCTGTATATATCTGCTTGGGTTTCTTGCTGTATTACCCTCACCTCCTCTTTCTTCTCTGGGAGGGCAAATCTGGCCTATCAACAGCTCTCCCTTTGCCCAAATTTTTCAGGGTTCTCTCCCACACCAATGACTGCACCAAAGCTGATTCTTGAATTTGGGTCTCCCCAAAGGCCTCAGCACACCTGCAGTGATGTGTTTTTAGGGAAAGCCTACTGCATATGCAACAAATCTTCTTCAAATCAACTCCTTTAAATCTGTCTTTTGTTTGTATTTCTCTATTTTCTCTATTTTCTCTGGGAAGGTTTACTTTAATTATTTGAGAATGCTTAAGACCTACAGATATCCAGTGAAATCTAGCATTTTTATCGAATTTGCTGTCTTTTTACTGCCTGGAAAGATACACAACACATAATACATCTTTAGATCCTTAACGGTGACACTTTTTGATCTTACAAGGAGGCTAATACTCATCATTTACCAGACCAGATGCTCCAGAGTCTTTCTCTAAGGTATTTGGCCTTTCCACAGCTGCTATTCAAAGCCTTGAGTAAGCCTTGAGTTAGCCCTCAGACACTATGAGAAGGGAGTAAGTACTTGATGCCTCATGAGGATAATCTCCCACAATAATCTATGCAGAGAGGAGCAGAGAAACTGTGGCTAGTCATTCAGAAACGTTAAATACAGTTTCCATGGGGCTGGTTTTTTTTTTTTTTCAGAGCCAGCATCCCTCTCCTGGCGAGGGGTCCCTCCTAGCACTTCTGAAACAACCAAGCTGGGTTGATTTTTTTTTCCTTTAAAAATATCCATAATGCCCAATTCTCTCATGTGGTAGACTTCTGGCCTGCCAGCAAGCAGGAGATCTGGTTCTGCACTCTGATCAGGCAGAGGGCAGGACAATCCACATGTCCCATGGCAATGCCCTACCCATTTTGAAGGGTGATGTGTCATGCGGGAGGTAGGTGGCATATTTGGCACCTCCAGTTGAATTAAGCCACAGTCCAGAAAGAAATTTGAGATCCAGAGGGCCAAGAAGGGAGCTTCATTCACTAAGCACTACTGAATATATTTGGCCATTAAACAACATTTTCCCAAGTGCAGTATTTCAATGCGTTTACCTGATGTCTACTGTAAAACACACTTTAGGTACTTTTCAGACACTTATACTAGATCATTAATTTAGGTCATAAGCGAGTACTTTGCTTCTGTGCTGCTTGATGAGATAATTGGTAAAACAGGATAAAGGCTGTTGGCCCATCACTCTGTTTCACTCCTCCTTGCCCTGGAAGGGAGGTGAGTACATAGAGCTGCGCAAAGACACCTTGATTGTGAAATAAAATGTTCAGCTCATTCTAATGTTTGCTCAACAACCATGCTGTTGTTTTTTTTTCCCTAGTCATAATTCCACTAGTAATTAAGCTGCTGAGGGTTTTAATAGCGAAGGTGTTAAATGCCCTCTGGCACCATGTGAATGGCAAACTGGTATAAGGAACACTGACAATTATGCAAGATGTCCTGTTTACCCATTCTGGAGAGGAATGTGAAGGCAGGATGTCTGGAGGCAAGTCAAGTGTCCCAACCTTTAATTAAAAAAAAGAACTAGGAAGTGTGTGCAGATACTTTATTTAATAAAAAATAGCCTTTTTTTTTTTTTTAATGGCCTATCCACTAGGTTATTTGCTCTATCAGAAAAGGAAAGTATATAGTTTTGAAACAATTTGCTCTTGAGAAATCCTTAATACCCTCATACATTTTTTTTTTCTAGAGCTTCCCCAAGCATCGATGAGCGAGGCTCATCGATTTGTAATTCTCCAGCCACTCTTTCCTTCTACTTCCTAAAAAAAGTTTTGTCTGAAAACTTCAGTAGGACTGTTTTCCAGCCATGTGAACCAAAGTAAGGCAAAGGCCCTTTGCCTTGAGCAGGACAAAGGTGTGAAGGAAGTGGGTATGGGACTGGGTTAATTCCCTTTGTCCATGTAGGAAATGATATGGTATCTGTAGTTCTTGGTGAGGACACACTCGGAGATGGTCACTAGGTGACTGAGTACATTGGTTGCTGTGGGTCAGCCCCACATGGTGAGAAGCAGAGCTAAGGAAGCTGCTGTCTGAACCTGCTGATGTCCAACATGGATCACAGGCAGAACATAAACAAGTTTGTCAACAAGACTGCAGTGACTGATGGGAGCTGGCTTCTCTTGTGAGGGGTTGCTCTGTACATCCTGACTCTTACAAGCTTTTCTAAGTATTTACTATGTTTAACGTACGCTACTATATTTCACCTCTACTAGGCTGGATAATTCTTACTTCCCTTGCATGCTTTTGTGTGTGCTAGGAATGGGCTGCCAGCTGGGAAGAGATTTTGGTCCTTGTGTTTCCCAGCCCTTGTGGGACAACCTGACTGCCTCTTCTTGCCTTCCTGAAAAGGCATGTCTTTGAGACAACCTAATAAATCTAAATGGAGGGTTTCCAAGTATTCCTAACTGCAGCTAGGATGTGAATGAAGTTGGTTGAACACCATGGCATTGCTGCTGCACCCATGTGCTGCCACAGGTCTGGAACTGGCAAATGTAGGGTTTAGGATTTGCTCCACTGGCTTTTACTGTTGTGCCTAGGACTCTGGGCAGGAAAGAAAATGTAAAAACATTTCTGGATAAGGAGACATAATAATTTTTCTAGCAATCTTTATTTATTTATTGTTCAGATTATCTTTCTTGTCTTAAAGAGAAACCCTAAAGATGGTCTTTTTGTTAATGAGAGAGGGGACAGACACAAAGGCTTTAAATAAAAACTTCTCTAAGTGCTGCCTACTGTGGGTAAATAGGCAGAACAAAGAGGTAGCCGCCCTGCTGAAATGACCTGGCTTTGCATAGTTTGTTGATTTTACCTTGACCCTATTATGCTCCGTACTCACAACAATGTCAAACTTACAAACATAACTCTGAATCCAGATCTTTGCTGCCTTCTTGTCGTTATCTCTCTGTGTCAATGTGTACAGAGATTTCAGAGGGTAATAATGCACAGCCTACAAACGAAAAACATTGAACTTTGAACCCCTATTCAGATGAAAATACTCTTGGAAAATGAGAAGCCACTTGCCCTATGAACTTTTAACAGGACTACTGGATGACCTGTGGAGTCAGTTTGGTCAGCAGATGGGCCTAGCTTGGAAAACTGCTGCAGTGGTGGGAGGCATCTCCTTGGGAGCCATATGGGTGTCTGCAAAAGAACAGCTGAAGGATGGAAGTAGCTGTGGATTCATTTATTTTGTCTAAGATTGTAGATTGCTTGAGCTACTTAAAGTACTGGTTTATCGAGTTTGTTTATGCTGTGTGTTGCAGTATTGACAAACCAAAAGTCAAATGAACACTTGGTGTTGATGTCAGGTTCTCCTCCGACACCAAAATAAGACTCACACGAGCTGTAAATGCAGACAGTGGTAACATCTGAGGAGGTATAAGACCCTAATCCTCAGCTGCTGTCATCTTAAAGAAGAAAGTGTTCAACTCTTCATTCAGCAGTACCCAAGTCATGTCAGGGAAGATAAGGGTGAATACCCTGTCAAGAGTGTGATATCTTCTAGAAAGAACTGATATCACAGCACTGATACACTGTAAAGATTTTAAGATGAAGGGAAAGAGAAAGAGCTACCAGAGGTGAGACTTAACATGGAAGCTGAGGCGATGATGACGAGACATGTGAAAGCACAGGGAGGGGAAGGACACATTGCTGGCAGGTGTGGGAAAAGGCAAGTGACAGGAGGGTAGGCTCCATTATTTGGAAGTAAAGCTTGACTTGGAAAAATTGTACCTGGAGGGACACTTAGGACTTGGAGGAGACTGAAGATGCTTGCTCCATCCTCTGCAGGGCCTTCCTTGCCTGCTGATAGTTTCTTGTATCCAAACGGAGACAGTGGTAGGGGAAAAGCTGAACTTACCTCTCCCATACTTTTTGCAAACACCTTCCCTCTTTTTTAAATCCTCTCAGACCCAAACATCTAGGCTGGTCCACAAGGGACCCATTTGTATGTAATGTGGTGAGGAGTGCTAGGGCAGGGTATAGGACTATGGAGGATGATGGAGTTATTCCCATGTCAATGCCATTGGATGACATCATGGTCACAATAAGAGTTTGGTGCAGTTACAGCCAGGCTAGAAGAAAGCCAAGCAGTGTGAGGTTGGTCTGGAGCAGATAAGGGGCCACCTTGCCAGTATTATGAGGTGCTGGACTGGTTTGTGTTTTGGGATACTGGGCATCTTGGGAAGCATCCTCTGGTCTGAGAGTATTTAACATTGCTCTGGGAAAATGGGGGTGTGTATGGACCCAAAAGCTTTCCATGTTGCAAATACTGCCAGTTCCTGCTAGAAGGCCTGATCAGTGGCTTTTGTCCTCCTGCTCTTCCCCTATGGGTGGGTTTTGAGCTAGCTCCTGTATGCCTTAGCAGATGCTGCATGGCAGGGAAAGGACAGATGCACTTTGTCCAGTTCTGCCTTATGTCAGACTTCGTGCCTGCACCTGGATCCTCCTCCTGCAGGTGATGCTCCTGGGATGACGGGCCACAGCTGTGTGCTCTTGCCACTTCTGCCAGATGACCACCTGGACCAGGGCGCTCTCTCCTTCTCCAGGCATGTCTTTGTGCTCTATCAGGAAAGGTTATTGCTTTGAAACCAATAAATTCTTCACTGTGTGGAGGAGAGAAACAGGCAGCTCTAGGGTGTAACTCAACGGACTGATTTTAGATGTCTACTCGAGGCTAGTGAATTGCATCTTCTAATTATTTACTCCTTTTGATTGCAAAAGAAGTCTTAGCTGAGTAGTGCAGACATCAGTAGACACCTACGCTGCAGGCATCTGTGGAGTTGCATGAGCTGAATCTCATCTTAATGTTCTGGTGACCTGGACTCCTCTCACAAATGTAGGTGGCATTGGTCAAAAAATTAAAGTTAGCTGGGAGATCACTGAGTGATGGTGTAAGCTTGTGCCTTTGAGCAGTGAGGCTGAGTGTTGACAGTGTTCATAGAATCACAGAATCATTTATGTTGTAAAAGATCTTTAAGACCATCAAGTCCAACTGTTAACCTAACACTACAAAGCCCACCACTAAACCATATCCCAAGAGCCATGTCTACACATCTTTTCAGTACCTCTAGGGATGGTGACTTGACCACTCCCCTGGGCAGCCTGTTCCAATGCCTGACAACCCTTTCTGTGAAGAAATTTTTCTTAATATTCAATCTGAACCTCTCCTGGCACAACTTGAAGCCATTTCCTCTTGTCCTATTCCTTGTTATTTGGGAGAAAAGACCAACACCTTGCATGCTACTACCTCCTTTCAGATAGTTGTAGACAGTGATAAGGTCTCCCCTCTCAACTCTTCACCAGTTTCATTGCTCTTCTTTAGACACGCTCCAGCAACTCAATGTCTTTCTTGTAGTGAGGGGCCCAAAACTGAACATGATATTCGAGGTGGGGCCTCACCAGTGCTTCTACCTTCTCAGTGCTTAGAGGTCTCCTGTAAGCTCTGTTCCTAAAGGGAGGTTTACATAGATTTGCACAGGATTCCTCTCAGTAAAGGGATGCTGGAGCCTGGTATTGCTCAATTTGTTTCCCCTCATTTGACAGGCGCTTCATTTTTTTGTGATTAATAACCTTCTTTGCAGCATACGATGTTCATTATACTGCTTGTATAAGAGCAGGGTGTAAAGGATGTCAAGGACATCTGATAGCCTGCTAGGGAAAACTTGGTACAGATACATAAAGACCATCTGCCTGGAAGAGCTGGGGTGAGATCAGCATTATAATCTCTGCTCTTGGGTAACTGAGGCACAAAGAAGGTTGCTTAAGAAATCTTTAGCAGATTCAGAGAGCCCCAGCAGAACCTCATCTGCCTTCTCCTACTCCACTAACACCTGTGAAGTTTTGGTGATGTGGGGACTGCAGTAGAGGCTGGTAATGGCCACTAGTGGGAGGAAATGCTGAGAGAAGGGAATGCAAAAAATTAATGTCCAGGAAAGCTGGTAGCAAGCCCTGCAGATTCTGTCTGTCCTCCTCTGGCTGCTGCCGCCGTTGCTCCATCCTCCTCCCACTCGCTGCTCATGCCAATGAGGTCTGTTTACTCCCACTTTCACAAGAGTGAGTGGGAGCAACTCGAGTCAGCTCTGAGTGTCTCCTTACCACTTCTTCAGTGTAGGTGATCTCCCTTCAGCATGCAGGCATCAAAGCTGCAGGGGCGGTTTTGAGGTGGCTGTCCTAGGAATGCGCTCTTGATTTTCCTTAAGAGGCAGGTCACTGAGAAAGGGTTGCTGTTTTCTACAATCTGTCACTACGAGTTTCTCAATAGGGTGAAAAGCAAACCTCCTGTTTACTTGCTTTACCCATTTCAATGGCACATTTCCATGTACCGTTCCTTGTTCATGTCCTAAGGGAAGCCATAGTTCATAAGGTGTGTTTCCTGTCAGGTTAGTGACCTTTCTAATAATTAAAACCACATAGGGTAATTTTACAATCTTCTTATTTATTTTCAGCATCTGCTTTAAAAATTTGTGTGTGGTTGAGGAGTGGAGGAGGAAGAATTGTCAAAAAATGCTAGGTTCACTAAAGTTCTTTTCCTTTAAAAATAGGGAATTTTATTATTCATTTATCTTCTGATATGCTTAGGATGACCTAGTCACTAGAATGATTACTCTTAAAAGATGTTCCTCACTAGTATCTTTTAAATCACATCCCCCGTTTGAAAAAAACATGATCTACAAGGTGACTTATTTTTACCAGGTAAGATTAAGAGGGACTGAGTTACAGTGATGCACTGACCTCTGTTGGCGTCATCTTTTCTTACTGAAACTCCTTTTAAATGCTGAATTTGATACTCTGGAAAACAGATGATACATCTGAGACAAGACCTGAGGCAGAACTGGTTCATGATGAAGCCATATTCCAATGTCACAATAAGTCTAACACTGGGAGTCTTCAATCAGTTCACAGTGGTCAAGCACGACGACACACAGTGTTGGTTTCTTAAAAAAACCTTCAGTCAGATCTTTTAAATGTGCAAAAAAAGCTGGGTGGTTTGTCTTGCACCAGAAGGCTCTGTGATGGACCAGGTATTGGCTGTCTGTCCTTCTGTGGTTGGCATAAAGCCAGGCTATAAAGAGAAAAACATGTACAACATCTCTGTCAGATGCTCTGGTTCAGGCTGAATTGCATACCCATGCCTGACTCCAGCCTGTTTTCTACTGCCATATCATCTCGTGGGATGGTGATCTAACATGTACTATCAGTCATGCCTGCTCATGCAATGTTGGCCTGCTGTCAACAAATGTCTTCTCTGCAACAACCTAAAGCAGCTTAGAGCAATCAGGCCAAATTAGAGCTTAATCTCTCCGGGAGACAGCTTGTCAGGGGAGCCAGTTCCGTAAGCATTAAAGGAGCTTGGTAGAGAGAAATGTGAATTTCTAGGCTGCAGTTTGCCTGTTGTCAGTTTGGGATGAGATGAATGACTGTCTAAAGGTTGCTCTCCCACAAAAGCCTCTGTCATGTGGCTCTGATCCTCCGATGGGAATGACTTCAGATGCATGCCAGGTTTGCCTCAGACGAAACTCCAGGTGATGTCGAGATCTGATGGGTAAGGCAATCAAAATGCTGTTAAGGAGCATAATACCCTCAGGAAAACGAAGACTCTGTGTGTGTAGGGAGGGACAACAGTGGGAGATGGCTATGTGAACTTTGGCTGCCCTAGGACAAGGAGCTTTCCTTTGCTATCTGTCCATACAAGGACTAAATACTTGGGAATTTTCTGTTTAGGAGATATCTGTATTCCTCTCCATTCCTCCAGACGCACCTACATGCACAATCTGCGGTGGTATTGTGTGTATTCAAGAAACTCCTCAGAGACTTCTAGGTCATGTGGGAAAATATACAAATCCATATTTTTTTTAGACTTCTGTCTGTCTGCACATTTCAAAGAGAAGCTGTGCCTGTTGCCTGTGGGTTTGCCGTTGGAGATGAGTTCTAAAGAGGAACAAAGTAAGAAAAAGTTTCTCCTGTCCTCATTTCTCATGTAGCAAGCAAAACGGTTAGCTTTTGATTTGGAAGGAAACCTACCTAATCAAGACAAGAGGGGCAGTAATACACAGGGACATGCCTGCTCAGGCATGTGCTGCTGGAACTGGAAGCTGAGACTCAGCTGCCTTGTCATTCAGAATATGTGAGTCACATTTTTGTTTGTGTTTTTCTGAACCTGAATTGAGAAAGCTCATGTGAGAAATTTTACAGCTCTTGACATCACTCTGCACTTTTGCAAGACAATAGTCTGACATTTTTCCATAGATGATGGATTAAATAATAACTGGAAATTTTGCAAATTCTTCTGCTCAGCCATGAGTTACAGTGATGCACTGTATCATGCCAGGGCCTTGCATAAGCTGGGGACTTCTGCTGTTGGGGTGGTTCCACTAACATGTGCCATTAAGGCAGCAGCTCTGTCTATCTGCACCACTGTTGGTTGCCTCTTCTTTGAAAGCATGGGTAGAAAGCCCCCATGGGAGGAACTGGGGGAAGAATCACACATCCTGACCACCAATCTTGCATCAGGGCAAATCTAGGTGCTGTACAGTGACCACAACTAACACTTGAGCAAAGGTATCACAGTATCACAGTATGTTTGGGATTGGAAGGGACCTCAAAAGATCATCTAGTCCAATCCCCCTGCTGGAGCATTAACGCCTAGGTGAGGTCACACAGGAACATGTCCAGACGGGTTTTGAATGTCTCCAGAGAAGGAGACTCCACAACCTTCCTGGGCAGCCTGTTCCAGTGCTCTGTCACCCTTACTGAGAAGAAGTTTTTTCTCAAATTTAAGTGGAACCTCTTGTGTTCCAGCTTGATCCCATTACCCCTTGTCCTATCGCTGCAAGGTAGGCTGCAAGTTCACCATTTTCCTGTAGTACATACGCATTTTGACACAAGTATATCACTGGACGTGGTTCCCTAGGCAGTCACACTTCGGCAAGCCAGGGAATGAAAGGGAACACAGATTGCTGCATAAATGTGCTTGTCTGGCTGTATCCTACATTTCCTAAATGTCTCTCCTAAACTCGGTGAGAGCAAAGGGAGCTGAGACTGTAAGCACAAAGGGACTTGCATTTCTCAACTTCCTGCTAACAGCCACGAGCCTGTAAACATTTGGGTCATTTTATGCTTACTTTTGTTCTAAAAATGAGGAAGCTCAGGACTGCTGAATGAAGAGTGAGCAAGCTTCACATATTTTGATGCTTTCAGATACGTTATCAGAAAAAAAAAATCATCTTTTTAGAACCATTGTTTTCCTCTTTGCCCAGCCCTACAGTAATGTCATAGCTTTAACTAATGATCTCACAATCTGCTTTCAACCTGCAGTAGTAGGAACATGACAGCTGTGCTTCCTTCCCCTTCCCAGTAGTCCACTTGGTGGGTAAAATGGAGATGTAGAGTCAGCAGAATCATGTTTCGTTTTTAGCTGTCTGCTTGCCCTCCAGCTGCCTGCTCTTGTCTTTATTCCACTCTAACATGGTGATATCATCTAGTTGACTCATTTCCCTACCTGCCTTCCAGTGCCACTGTAAGCCATGGTTGGATATTTTAATTATTTCCTACCTCCTATCACGGGCAAAAAAACTTTCAATGTCTTTGGCTGCCTCTGTCCTGAAGTACAGGCTTTTCTCTTCTGGCTGTCTAACTTAAAGGACCTGCTCAAGCTCCTTGCACAGAAATAAGAAGCACAGAGGATCATGTGCATGGCTAGATCTCTCCTTGGTGTGGGTCTGTTGTGCTCCTCAACCCCAGAGCTGAGAAACAGCCTTGTATCCAAGCTGTAGGCATAGTCCTTGCACATCTCAGGATGCAGGGGGAGAAAGCATATTTGGAAAGAAGCAAGTTTACATGTATGAGTCAGAACTTTTTGCACCCCTCGGTTGATTTAGGAAAGCAGATATTTTGAAAGGTGTCTGAATTTCCTTGCTGAGATGATCAGCAATGTAAAGGAAATGGACAAGCAGCCGGAAGAAAAGTGAGGTTGGAGAACATGGTTATTCCACTGAAAAAGTGAGGGCACCTGTAACATGAGTCTTCAGTAAAGTGATGCCCTTAGGAAGGGCTTCCAGGGGGTGGAAACCAGCTGGAAAACTTCAGCGGCAGTATTTCTCTGAGCCAATCTGAAATAGGTTAGATGAACACCATGCTGGACGTGCTCTTCTCTCTCTGCTGGCTTTAGAGGGAAGTTAGCTTGCATTCAGAACTTGCTGGGACGAAAAAGGAGCTATGAAAGAGAGGAGAGAGGCATATGATAGCGTGGCTGCATATACTACACCTGCTAAAAAGAAACCCGGTCTAAAAATCAAATTATTCTGGCAAGGTCTGTGTCCCATGTGGCTACAACTGTTTGGCTTTAACTGTGTGAGCCTCCTTCTAATTCTCTGTTTTCTGGTCCTGTTTCCTGGCCTGGGATGTGGCCACAGGCTCACAGTGCAGCTCAGGCTGGAGAGGCTCTCGGGGGGCGTCTCCAGTCCAACCTCCTACCAAAACTGTGCTGCTCAGGGCTTGGCCCACTTGGTGCTACCTAAGGAAACAACTACAGGATCTTAGATGTAAAGGCCTGTAAGGTAAATGTCTAAAGCTGAATCTCTGGGACTTCTTTCTCGACAGGGTCCCAGCAGCATGGACACCCTATAGTGTACAGGTGTCTGCAAGGTGATCAGTCCCCTCCAGCTATAGCAAAAGGCAGAAACACAAAATAAACTTTCTCAAACTTTCTGCCTTCTTGGTCTTATCGTGTGACCTCCACGGCAGACCAGTAACGTTCATTCCTCTGCATTTGGCCCAATACCCAAGGGTCTGTTAATCAAGTTATCAAAACATTAAAGGACGGCTTTTCTTTTTCAAGAGCCCCATGCTATGGCTGATGTAATTTTGGTTGAACAGAGCTCATGACTTAAAAAGTGCTGAGGGTAAGAAAATGGGAAGAAAGACAGTACAAGATAAGGCAACTACATAAACCTAATTTCCTTAAAAAAAACCCAAAATAAAAATAAACAAAATGCCTAGCTGACAAATTCTATTTTCTATAGACTACCAATTGTTTGGGCTTATGTTAACCTGCTTTCCCCAGGTTACTCAGACCTGAATAAACTGCCAGGTTACTTAGATCATTGCACCTGCTTTATGTGAGCTTCCTTTCAGTATAGAGCAGAGATTGAAAATAGAGGTCTCTCCCTGTAGGTCGATCTGAAGTTTTGTCTACATCATAGGCCCTGAGGACCATTTCAGGATCAGAAATGTTTCAAATGTATTTATAGCAACGTCTGAATCTGTAGCTGATGGTTCTCATCACGCCCACAAACTGAATAAACTTCTCTCATCTCAATAGCACAGCTATTCATATAAAAAAGTTAATAAGTGCAACAGTGCACAGTGGGTGTGCCATCATGTCCTTCACTTGCAACCAAGGAGCAGGAAAAACTTGCATTTCAACTTGGCACAAATGTCCTTGCTCCCTGCAGCATCCAAAGTGTGCTGTAATAAATGTGCTCAAACACTCCTGTGAGATTTATTACTGTGCTTTATTACTATGAATTGATTTGTTGCCATTCCCATGATCACTGCAGGTAAAATGTGGAGGTATATGATTGTAAGAAAACATAACTTTGTTTCTACAGCTAAACCTGACAGTCAGGTACATCCCAATCCATGGAAAAGCCATTTGTCAAACAAAATAGTCTTCAGATTTAAGTCTTGTAGAGGATTTGATTTGTTTACAAGAGGCAGTGGATTTTTTTCCTGATAGGACAAGGGGTGGTTAGAAAAGCCTTAGTGCATCTTGAATCCAACTGAAAGAAAATTGCTGTGGAAAATTAATTAACGGGGCAAACCAAATGACAGTCAGGTAGGGTTTGGTCACTGCTAGAGCAGCTCCTCTCTATCTGCTTGTGCATCCTCCATCAAACACAGTGACATTCATTCAGACAGCTACTGAGCTTCCAGTGTTTTGTGGTGGCTTTTTACCATTGCTTTTAATATAAACTAGTTTCTTAATGTTGTATTTGAGGCTTGGCAAAGCTGCTTTTGTGGCCAGACAACACTGCAGTCTGTAAGTTGTGCACAGTAGTGCTAGCAGCATCCCCTAACTAGGAGTGCCGTATAACAACTTGAAGGGTACTTATAACGTTATTTTCACAAACTTTCAGGAAGATGTGCCATATTGAATGTATGTATGGATATTGATGAATTAGGTCAGGCAAAATAAAATGCAACACAGCCTTGGTCTGTCGGTGGGAAACGTTAACTGGAATGTTTTTACGCATACTTCCAGCAGAGCTGCTATCCTGAGCGTGCACGAGTGGGACTGCCCTGGTAGCTGCAGGCCTTGTGTATCTTGCACAACTTTTCAGCTCCACATTCCTGATACAAGTACCAGTGGAAAACAATCCACCAACAGATGGTGGGTTTTAGGCCATATTGATAGAAAAAAAAGGCCCAGTAATATATATCCAGTAGTTTGCAAAAGACTGTGCTATAAATTACTGCCCCATGGTAGTGTGGGAGGTCAGTATGGTGCTTTGTTATCCTGTAATAAAATAAATAAATGTAATAAAAGATGAAGTACTTTCTTAGGTTATCTGGCTCCTTTGGAAACTTATGTCATTTTTCTGTTGTAGATCTTAGCCTTTAATATTAGCAATGTTTGACCTAGACTGACATCCTGAGCTCAGCTGCTACCAGCCCTGCACCTAAATTCTCTGCCACGGATGACTTGTACTGTTGCAGTGTGAAGTCCTGTTGGAGGACGCACTTCTACTGCAGATCAAGCTTGTACCCCCCAAGACGTCCGTCCTTGCAAGCTTTTGGCCACCCATACATATGAAATGCACGCAGATACCAAACAGAAGCACCAGGGCTGTGAAATTGCGACAGGTACAGCTTTGTAGGGTAAGGAATAGGGCTGGTTCTGCATTGAGGATCCAGTTTATCTGACCTGCATCAGCTTGCAAGTCATCTCTGTGCTGAAGTGTGGCCTTTAAAAGCTCTTGTTCCATGGCAGGCTATGATTATGGTTGACAGTACAAATCAGTAATGCATGGGCAAAAAGGAACCCGCCAACTTTAGAAGAATAATCACAGTTATTTCCCTACGATCCATCACAAGCCATCAAGGTTTAACCTACATGAAAACCACAGGAGTTAAGGTCGGGATGGCTTAAAGATCCAGACAGTCTTAGCTTCAACCTTTGCCCACTCTCAGAGGTACTGGGAATTTATCCCTGAGGACAGAGATGCCCAGTTTTCACAACTGATCACAGGAAGAAGTTGGGATGTTGTTCATGGCTGTTGAAGGACATAAGACTTGTTGCCTCAGCTTCACCATAGTCATTAATTTAAGCAAAAAAAAAGTGTCCTTCCTCATCATTTCCCCCATTGTCTGGCACCAAGTTAGGAGCTGCATGCAGGAAAGACATGGGCTGGGCACAGTGTCTTGGCAGTCTTGTCTTTTCCAGGGTAATGCTGCAGCCACCCTCCTGCCCAGGCTGCTGCCTCTTGTGATGCTCTGAGAGCTGCCTTCTTTGATGAATGGTGTTGGTCTACGTTGTTGCTTCAGCTTCTCCAGGGATCAGGATGTCAGAGTAGATGGGTTTGTTTCTGACTTGTCCCAGCTACAAAAAAGAAATAAAACAACCCAAAAAAAAAAAAAAAAAAGCAAAAACCTGCAACAACAACAATGAGATAAATTAATGCAGAATAGGGAGTGTGGTGAGAAAACAGCTCATGAATTTACCTTTTCCATGCAATTTTGAAGGACTAGATAACAAATTAACAGAGCAAAGGGAGGAATGAGAGAAAGTTTCCCTTCTCCCTGCAACTGGAAATCCTTTCTAGTGGACAGAAATGCACTTATGGCTTGTGTCTCCCCAGTTTCTCTATCTCTGTTGGAATGAGCTCTAGAAACAAAACCCTGAGCATGGGCATCAGCTGCAAAGGAGGACTCCAGACTGTGTCCCCCAGTCTCATCGTGGTCCTGCTCATAGCACCACAAGCTTAGACTAGCCATCGTGGTCTGGTAACCTCAAAAGCAAACAGAGGGAACCAGAAACCAGCTCATGGTGGGTCTAGGTTGCATTTTGATTCCCAGATACTTTTACTGCCCAAGGTGACCTCCCTGGTGCTGCTGGCTGCCTCCCCGTTAACTCCCACACTCTCAGGAGCCATCACGGCTGCTGCCACTAGATATACAACCTCCTCTCAGAAATATTAAGCTGCCTATTTGTTCCCAAAGACAGAAATTAGGTGAGGGTTGAGAGGACTTATCAGTAAGTCAGGACAGGAGCAAACATACCCATTGCCAGGGTGTCGTAAACGGCCCCAGAACAAACACCCCAAATCCATGGTATTTGGTTAAGGGTGTTTAAATGCTTGGTGGCATTTCTGTATGTTAAAACACAGAGAGAAGATGTGCCATGTCTGAAAATAAAAAACTGGGATGAAAGAAAAAAGTCTCATGCAACATCCCAAATACTGGAACCCTTCAAAAAAATCTTATAAACCTCTAAGTCCTCTGAAAAATCAACTGATTTCCCTCAGACTGAATGTAGCATATTTTAGGAAGCCATAGATGTTTAAATGTATGAAGTCCAGTTTAAGGATCTATGACTGGTGTCACTGTAACTAACAAACCAGGAATATTTCACTCAGAACCATATCAATAAATCAGACCCACATTTCCATCAATGCCCATGCTGAAGTTTCTGTATCTGCCTGTTTGACTCTGTCAGATGCTACCAGCTTCAACCCTTTTTGCTACTGAATGCTTCAAAATCCGATAAGCTTCTTCTGAGTAAGTTCTTCTCTGTCCAATACTTCTGAACTGCTCTATCAGTCTTTTTAATGCAGACATTTATTTTGTGAGGGAGGTTGAGAAATCTCGGGCTTTTTCATCCCCCTGCTTCCTCATCTTGAAATCTGCTTGTCATTATTTCTGCAAATATTGCTAAAAGTTATCCTTGCCTTGACCCTTCCTCAGGAGACATGCTTATTCAGGGCTTAATCGCTTGCTGATTAATTTCCTGTCATTCTTCATTTTATGGGCTTCCTAAATCCCTCTAGAGAGATTGTGATCTCAGTACAAAATCAGGAGTAACCCTCTTGACATCTCTAGTAAGTCCAGTGTAAATGAAGAAGAACTGAGATCCAAACTTAGACTTGAAATGGTGGGAATTAAGAGGGTTTGGAGAGTGTTTGAGGTTTTCTGATAGAGTATTTCCATTGCGGTGAGGCCCGCAAGATAGTTTCCACATCAGTCAGCAAACAATTTACACTACCACAGTGTAAAGTCCTGTTGTAATGCCTTCAGAATAAAATGTTTTGGGATTTCAGTTGCATAGTTCTTTTTGAGTTTTCTGTTATTCATTTCACATCAGCACAAAAATAGCTTTTATATTTTTCCTTTCCACAGCTACGTTTTCCCCACTAGAGCCAACAACATCACACAGGTCTGCGTTACAAGAGCAGACCCATGTCTGTCTGTACTCTGTTTGTCATGGTAGTATCCAGAGGCCACCTGACTGCTGTTTTGTCACACCTCCATAGTCTTGACTTTTTTAGTAAATTAAGAATTTAAGTTGTTTTTGTCTGATTTTTCCTCCTAACTTTTCCCATTTGAAATACTTCCCCATGTATTTCATTCCATGAACAGCACAGTAATATTTCTCCATACCTGTTCTCAGCTACTTTCTGTCATGGCAGTGAAAAATCACACGACATTTAAACAGCACCTTTTCTTTCCTACCTTCTCCTTTACTTCATCCCTTTTGGCATTTTGTCCTTTTTGTGCCTAGCTTTACAACCTGCTGCACATCTATGCTGCATCTGCCTCCAGCTAGTTTTGTGATACTCTGTAAAAATTCATATATAAAGAGCAGTCTGAACTGTGGCATAACGCTGAAGCCCTGACAGCCCAGCTGACCTGGGACTCCCCAACAGGAATGGCTCAGTTAGCTGAATGATAACCTGGTCTGGCCACTGTTGTTGGCACAGCAAGTTTTGCTCTGCACAAGAAAACTGTTCCTCCCTCTGCACTGCCTCATGCAAAAATGAGATAGCTAAAAAGGGGTATCTGGAAAATACAGGCTGTTTCAAAAAGCTGGACCCACCCTGCACATCCTTGCATTAAGAAGCACAACCCTGCAGCAGCCTGAATTGTCGCTAGTCCTGACCGCAGTATGATCCTAGAGCAGTCAGATCCCAGTTCTGCTGTAGGTGATCCTCTGGGAATACTGCCCTGTGGTGGAGAAAGGGAAGTTCATCTTCACTATCCATTCTTTCCATTTCGGTTTCAGCTCGCCATTCTTTATCTACGTAATTTTGTATTTTACTGTCATTTTGGAACAGGGAGATGAAGTAGGGGAGCTTTTCCACTACACTAGAGAGCCTCTGGGAAGACTGAGAAGACTCTGTTTCCGAAAGCACACTGAGGATTTGCATATTTGCTTCTGTGTGCCACTCACTCATTTACCTCCTGCCTCCTTACACAGTAAACCTTTTTGAGGAACTTGCCTAGATTTCTGCAATGTGCCATTATATATACGAGTGAATTTCACCACGGGTGAGGGGCTGTACAAGCAAACGAGGAGGAGAAACAATTAGTGACTTGGGTATTAGCTCTGCAAACCGAAGAAATGAAAATTCTGTTGGACAAAACAGGCAATTAAGGTAGTTATATATATATATGTGTGTGTGTGTAAAGTTGTGGGTTTTTTTGTATTAATAGATTTTAAATGCAGTTGAATGACGGCTACATGCTATGACATGGTGTCCCCTTGGCACTCCTTCCTGTCCCCTATCCACAGGCTCCCTCCAAAGCACTACACCTTCAGCCCACTGAGCGTCCCACCTGCGCCGGGCAGGCAGCGCCACGGAGCCACACGCACGTCTCCCCTCTTCTTCCTCGTCTCTCTCGCCCCTCCTTCGTCTTCCTCAAACCTGAGGTCACTTGACCCGATCGGGGCGGGGCGGGCAAGGGCAGCGCCTGGTGACCCGGGGAGGGGGAGCCGGGGGTGTGCGAGTCTCCCTGGAAGAGCTGAGATGGAAACGTAAATCCTCCGTTGGAGTAAGTAACTCGACTTTAAAAAGCGGGGAGGGAGGATTCTGTGTACCCCGCAGGGTACGGCAGCGGGCTGGGGGCGTGGATCCGGGCCGCGGGGTGTCCCCAGTGTGGGGGGCGCTGAGCCCTTCTCCCGGGGCGCGGCCCCTGTGCCCGGCGGGGCTGGCGGCTGGCTCCTGGCTGTGGCAGCCGGGGTAGCTCTCGTCAAAAAGTTTCCTGTAATTCCCGTGAATGCTTGTTAGCTTCTGGGTCGGCTGCAGCAAATGTTTTAATTAATGTCATCATCAAACACTCATTAATTATGCCTCCTTCCTGTAACTGCATGGTGGTTGGCTGTCAACCAGCCCTCTGGGCTGGCGGGGCTGTGTGTGTGAGGTGTACTTTGGGCATAACCCTGGTTGGGATCCCACCCAGTGCTCTCGGCATCCTACGGTTAGAGGATGTTTATCTCTCGTGTCCTGGCATGTTTTATTGCTTATTTATTGTTTGTGTCCCGGTAGGGTCCTCAGAATGTACCTGCTGCCTGTGCTCAGGCTGCCCAAGGTCAGATCAGAAAGCTGGCATGAACAAGGAGAGCGAGGGTAGTTAATCATGTAAAAATGTGTGTAGGATGGACTTGCCTGTCTGAAAAAAGGAATAACGATGCAGTTCTCCTTTGTGGAGTTTGGGATTTAGTCATGAGAGGCAGTAGGTAACAGCTGTAATCTCATTCCTCCAGGCAAGCCTGGGTTTCTCCCTAAAGGATACTCTACATCTCAAACACAAGGTAGCGGCTGAGTTTGGCGGTGGTGGTGTGAACAACTAGGGCTTGCACTGTGCAGAGGATCGAGCTAAAATCTGGTCCACTTGCTTCTGCACAGCACTTGCACAGCAGACAGCCACGGCCTTACTGTTCCTGCTGTGCAGCAGCAGTGGCTGCCATCCCCAGCCTCCGGGTGCTGTAGAAGGAGGTGGGTAGAAGAAGAGATGAAGATGGGACTCTCATATGTCTGTGTTTGCAGGACCACAGCATGGTTTGGTGTTGCTGTTTCTGCTCTCTGCTGGCTTTCCCCAGGCCCAGCAGGACCCTCCTTGTGAAGTGTCCTGATCTTGCAGAACCTATGACATTGACGGCAGCTGGTGCCAGGCTGAGAACCTGCTGCCTGTGGGTTTTGGCCAAGCAACACTGAGGGGTCTGTTGTACAGCCCAGCAAAGCGCACTGCAGGGCTTGCTGCCTTCCCAGGGGCCTCCTCAGCTTGGACCAGCACTGGGCTGTCCTGACTTGGTGGTGAACTGGTGTAAGGGACTAGCACGGCAGCAAAACAGCTTTTTTTCTGTAGCTGGGAGACTGTTCCCGCATTGGCCCAAGTGAGGCGGTGAGAGGATGTGGCAGGAGGAGAGGGTGGCAGTAGGTAAACCTGCACCCTCGGATGTGTCCTGGGAGTGCTGTCCTTGCAAAGGAGCTTGTGCTGGGCTGAGGTGTAGCTGGCAAGCAGGGCTTACAGGGGCCCAGCTGCTCACCGGAGGGGCTTTGTGCCCACTCTGGGGGTTGTGAGTGGCTTTGGGAAACAGAGGAATTAAACAGCCCTGCAGACTCTTGAAAGGGAGCTGCGGATCCCAAGGAAAAGAGAAAAAGCAATGCTTGTCATTAGGTTTCTAGTCTGTGTACAGGACCCGCACAAGTGCTGCCAAATGCTGCAGTGTTGCATCCTTGCAGCTTCTGACAGCTTCGTTGCTGGGGAATGAGAAAGACTATCCAATCTTTTACAACTACTGAATAGCAACGCTGTTTTAAGCTTCTGCAGCCCCCGTCCATGCTGATGCTACATGCTATGTAAACTGAAGCAGAGCGACACTGGGCGACCAGTGGTGTGAAGTCTGAGGAAGCACAAAACCCAGCAAAAAGGGACGAGATTAGCTGCAGACCTCCGTTGGCAGAGCAAGGGGTCTGCAGGAGACAGAAGCTCAGCATGTGACATTCCAGAGACAGAGGATGGATGAGTTGATCTGCATAAGATCTGAAGTTCTTTCCAAGAATAAGAATACCAGATGTGGCATATAGAGGCCATTTGCTTTTCAGGATGAAAAGATCTGCACCTCTTCTTATTTTCCTTAAATAAATCTATGGGAGTTTTTCCACTGGGCTCTGCACTAGGCTCATTTTTTTTTTTTTCCGTAAGGAGAGAAAGGGAGCAAGAGAGGGTTTAAACCACTTCTTTCCTGCTTGCACAATGGCCTTATGTATATATATGGGTAACATCTGAGGCAGCCACTCTTCATCAGGAGGAAAGCCACAGGTTATGCACCGGACACGTGCAGCCTGTGTCACTGCGCTGGGAATTTCCCTCAGACAACAGGGTCCCATTTTTATCTTGCCTGGGATGGCTGTACTCAGAGAGACCAGTTCAAAACCGCACTGCAGGCACAGCAAGGCAGGCTGGATGAGTGATGCTATGTGCATTGGCAGGTATAACAGCAGATGGTATCTGTTTTGTGTGGTGTGTACAGAAAACTTAGGAATGCAATTCCTAAAGTTGCCTTTGAGATGACCCTATGTCAAAAAAAACCCCAAAACAAACTATTGCACCATGTTTAAGTAAATGTTCTTCATATATGCAGTATGTCTCACTTGTAAATCCAGAAAAACCAGCCATGTCCCAGAAGCAACCTGAAGAATACATTGGGGAAAAGCAATCTCAGGAATGAATGTGCTAAGATACAGCAAAAGGGACCAGGGACCAGTAAGGATGTTTGGCAGAGCACAAAACCTGTAGAAATACATATCTGACTGCCATTGCTGCAGCAGACAAGAAGGAATATTAATGTAGATAATCACTGTGCCATGATCTCAAAGAAAATGTGCTACTACACAGCTGTGAAAAAAATAGCTAAAGCCTTGAGAACAGTGAGAAGATGGAAGACTTTCATCCCTAAAACATCACCTGGACTTCAGGAACAGCCTAGAGGAAAAAAAAAGGCGTGGAGAGCTTGTCTTCATGTTCTGCATCATTCAGGAGAACATAAAAGGAAAAGTTCATAGGATAACTCTAGTAGGCCCTAGTGATTTCTCAGAGCTGGTTTTCATCCACTGGCATTCCTGCATGACCATCACAATTTTTGGAGAAGATCCCAAAGAGGCTTATATCCAAAAACAGTTCAAGAGTAGTTTTCCGGAAGGTCTGGCCAAACTGAAGTACTTGTGATCATGGGCTCAGTAGGAGGGTGATAAGAATAGACATCAAGAGATCTTCTCAGAAGAGGGAATAAGATGATGGAAGTTTTCCTCTTTGACCCCAGAAGCTAGCATGACCTGACATCTTTGTCAGGGCTTTTCATAGAGGTATTGTTGTGACACGTGAATTGATGCTTCAAGGTAAGAGTTCTCCAGGGACCTGGGCATGGCAGACCCAGCCCCTGTCCTGGTCCCGGGGCTGCAAAGGGTCAAGGAACAGATGTTATTTCACTCAGGAGGTAGGTTGCTCCTCATGATGTTGCAATAGCCAATGCAGGTAGTCATTTCTCCATACCAACAAAGCTGCACATATTTGTCTTGGCTCTATTTTTCCTTTCAGTTGGTCAGTTTACAAGCTCGAAGCTTGAACCCTCCCTTGGCATTGTGCTGGGAGACAGTGTTATCAAAACCAGTGTGTGTTGTGGCTGAGAAGCTCTTGACATTTTTCTGCAACTACTTGAGAGAAGGGCTGCAGATTGATAGTATGTATAAATCTGTTCTGCACAGGTGCAATGGCATTAATTCAACCACAGTATATGCAATGGTTTATTTTGTTTTTATTTGTTTTTTCTTTCCTCACAGAACATCCTGTGAAGTCCTAGAACAGGCACTAATGGAAGGCCCTTTGCAAACCTCCATTCGCATGTGCCATGAAAATGCTCAATGGATGTCACAGCTACCGGAAAAGCTCTGGGACATTCCCCTCTATAACTTAGCTCTTCCAGGTAAAGATTAACTTTTGTTCTCTGCTGTTTTGTTAGCATGTCATTTAAACATTGGAACATCCTGTTTGTCCCATTTCAGGATGGTTACCTTTATTATTTGGGTCAGTGTGTGGGAGAAGGGCTTGGGGGAGGGTTTGTGTGACATATGTGTGCATATGAATACTTTTGGTCTGTAATGTTTGGGGTTTCTTGGGGGGTGGTGGGGTGTGAAAAAGGTTTTTTTTTTTTTTGAGGGAAGGAAAGAGGGACTTTTTTTGTGATCCACGTGCATCATCTCGTCAGATCAGTGTTAATAATCTGAACATTTGCTTATCTGGGCAATGGTGAGATTTTCCTAATTTGCTCTTACTATTTCTTACATGATAGAATGGTCACAAAAGGAGTGAAATAACATTTTATTGTATTATTTGTTTCTTTGTACTGTTTAAAAGAGGCTGTGAAGGTATGAAAAAAACAACAATGGAGACTTTTAATTAGTATATGTTTTTATTATTGTAGAATGTGACTTTTTTGCATGACCCTGCTACAAAAACTGGGTTTATTCTGTTACAGGTAAATACAGCTGCACTGTAACTGGTGTCTGTATTGGTACTGCATTCAGACCTGTGTATTGTTAGCCTTTCTTTGGTCATATTATTGCTTTTCTCTGCTGCCTTGAATAGATTATTATTTTTTTCTCCTTCTGTCTGAAGAAGTTGTGGGAGTGCCTGTTTTTACTGGCACTTTGGGAGGCACTGGAGCACTTTCAGCTCTTGAGTGATTCCCCTTGCCTCCACAATGAAAATGGTACTAAAGAAAAGTCTAGCCCATGTTTTCCCTCACACCTGTAGATGCAACAGGTAGTTTGGGTGGAAAGCAGCACAACGTGTAGATGAATGCTTTATGTAGGCTACAGGATTGAAGGTTAACTTTGGCAAAGATATATTGAGTGATAGTGGGAAAAACCAAGTCTTGTCTTCAGTGAGTGGAGCCCTGGGAGGGCTCAAGAACTGTGGTGGATTTTTTTTTTTCTGCCCTTCGTGAACTAATGTAATGTGGAGTTTCGATTAAAATTGAAACCCAGAAACATATTTCATGGTGAATTCTTGAATATGTAATTTAAATTGATGTTAACTTCAAAATAAATGCACATCTGCTTGGATAAAGCCTACATCAGAAGACCCCCAGGACAGATATTAATAAAAAATTCTAGTTTTCTTATTTAACCATCAAGAGAAGAAAGTTAGTATCTATCTTATTAGAGAAGAAAGAAGGTAATATTCTCCTCTTCCTCCCCCCCCTTTTTTTTTATCTTCTTTCTTTCCTCTTGCAAAAATCCTTTAAAAAGTCAGTAGCATGTTCATTGTCTTTTTCTGGTGGAAAAGGAGCCATGTTGTTTCTAAAAAGCTTTCAGATTGGTGTTTCATGTACATTGTAGAAAGCTGAGGACCTGCTGATGTGTGCCTTTGACTTCCTGGCTTTTCTCCTAACAGTGACCTTGTTATTCTTGTGAATGTTTGTTGTTCTTGTGATTATGGCTGCATGGAGAACAGGCAGGAAGAAAAGAACAGTTGAAGACAAGCCCATTTCAGCAAACACTGGAGGACTTTTACAGAGCATTGCAGGCTGCTAGCTTGGAGGATTTTGGTGACTGTTCAGCTGACCTACAAAACTGGTCCAGCCCAGGCCAGAACAAAAGCAGATCAAGGCCAACCAGGTTAAGACAGCTCTGGCAGGTTTTCAGAGGGAGCAATGACTGGGAGAAGCCCAGTTTGGAAGTGGAAGCTCATGTTGAATAGAGAAGACAACAAGGCATGCAAGAAATGTAAGAGAGTGCATTCCGAAAGTGTGACAAGGAGTCAGAGCCAAGTGTCAGCAATTAGTGTTGCATTTGCACCAGGTTCAGCACGGTGCTGCTGGGCAGATGTTGCTTCAAGATCTGAAGTTACCTGGTTTGTTGCTAGCTCACTATCCTTGCATCATATGCATTGTGTCATGGATAGGCCCATCTTCCTTTCATTACTCTATCTCACTGACATCATAAGAAGACTCCTAAAATGAAAGGTTACTACCCATTTGCTGATTAGCATCAAGAGGTGTGACACCCATTGATGGAATCCTGTTCACTTCTGTCAGACTTGGATTTGGTCTATGGGTATTTAATGGTTGAACTCTTACATCTTGTAAGATAAACTTCTTTGATCGCATGCCCTCATTATTGGTTGTTCATCTGCAATGAGCTTGGTTTGGGTGTTTAAAGCAGGAAAATAGACAGAAACGTGCTTTTCAAAGGTGAAAAACTTGAGTGATACATTAAACTATAATTGAGAGTTTCAAATAATATCCTTTGTTTCAAGTGTCCTTTTTCTTTGGCTACTAGAAGTATTGCCATTGGCACCAGTAAGACTGACCATTCAAGAAGGCAGTTCCTAGCACCAGTGAACAACTTGTTTTGACAGAATGCTTAAAAACCAAAATGATATGGAAATCCCTTGCAGATGCTTTGTAAAGATCCCAGTGAGTCACTTCACTGAGTTGTTAGCTTTTCTTATTGATGCTTTATAAACTTAGAAGAAATAATAGAACAGAAAAAGCTAGCAAAATCACTGGTTGCCTGTCCTGAAGAAATTGTGAGTTGCAACAGAATTTCATCTAAATGTGATGCAAGAGATGTGTCAGATTTATTAAGTCTTCAAAGAAGTCAAATATTTGGGCAGGCTGTACTTGGCTCTGATGCTTAGCCTGCCCCTGTGTAATTCACTATGCTGGAAAGAGTCAGGTAAGTTTTGAAGTCTGTAAAAGGTGGATCTTGTTCATCTATTACACGTAAACTTAGACTTGGATTTGCCTCTGAAATCTTCAAGCAGTCACCTCTTATGTTGTTTTTTTAGGGGATGTGAGTGTTTAGTCCAGGAGGGCATTTTTACCAGATATTTAAGATATAAATGCTCAAAGTGTCAAGTTAGGAGTTGGTCCAGTTGAAGGCATAAGAAGATTAATTTCTGCTTTCAGCCATATTTTTCTTTGCAGAGATGATAGGATTGGAGTATGAAATCCTACATTTGGACAGCTCTGAAAATAGGACAAATTCTAGATAAGTTCAACCTTCAGCTATTTATTCCTGAACAAAAGTGGGTTTTCACATTAAGATAATTATTTCAGTGAGAGATGTTGTTTGGAACAGGCCATTTTATTGTGGTTTGAGGCAAATGACACTGATGTGTAGTTTAGATGGGGACTACTCTGTTGAAAAGTCTCGATGCCTTCCCTTCATGAGGACTTTGCATTAGGCTCATTAATGTCAGGTGAGCAACTTGTGTAGAAGAGCCCACATTTTCGCCATAACTACATAGGCTGTCAGGCAATATGGATGTGTGATTTGGAAATGGGGTGGCATGTCAGGTGTGCGCACACAATATAACCATCTATTGTGGTGCTTGAGTAGTTAACGAGTGACATTTTCTCTACATTTATTTTTGTATTCCACAGGGAGTCACGACACTATGACCTACTGCTTGGATAAAAGTTCTGCTGTTAGTGGCAATGAATCCAAGGTGGTGAAGCTTTTAAACAAATGTATGCCCTGCATTGTGCATCCCATTATCATGAAGTGGTCTACAACTCAGGTAAGTGTTGTCTGGTGTTCTCATCAGGCCTGGGCAAAGCTCAAACTTGTGCTGCTGTGCTGAGAGCAGTCACACCCTCTGTGCACAATGAAGGAATAGCCTGTTGCCCAGAAATCTGTGCTCTGATGAGATACTGTGCTTAGGTGTCGTGTTTTAACCCCAGCCAGCAACCAAGCCCCACGCAGCTACTCGCTCATTTCCCCAGTGGAAATGGGGAGAGAATCAGAAGGATAAAAGTAAGAAAACTTGTTGGTTGAGATGAAGACAGTTCAATAGGCAAAGCAAAAGCCACACACGCAAACAAAGCAAAACAAGGATTCATTCACTACTTCCCATGGGCAGGCAGGTGTTCAGCCATCTCCAAGAAAGCGGGGCTCCATCTTGTGTAACAGTTTACTTGGGAAGACAAACACCATCCCTCCAAACATTCCTACTTCCTCCTTCTTCTTCCCCTCCCAATTCTTTGTGTACCCCCAGCCTCCTCACCAGTGGGGTGGTGTGAAAAGCAGAAAAAGCCTTGACTCTGTGAACACCCTGCTCAGCAACAGCTAAAGCATCCCTGTGTTATCAACACTTTTCTCAGCACAAATCAAAAACACAGCACCATACTAGCTACTCTGAAGAAAATTAACTCTGTCACATCCACAAGCAGCACATTGCAGTATGAGATAGGTGCCAATACATATAAAATCTTCTTTTGTGGGGAAAAAGCATGTATGTGAGGCAGGGATGATACACAGACAAAGGTGATACTTAGAGCTGACCACTTGATACTAGAAACTCATCTTCTTTTTCATATGTTTATTGTTGTTACAAATAACACTTAATATTATGATAATCAAAAGAGATTTTTCTCCTATACTTTGTTCAGAAGGTAATACTTGCCATTTTTACCATCACTGTTGTGCAAGATGTCAGTTGTTTTCCCTATCTGTATTGTGTACATATGTCACCCACCAGCAGAGACAAAAATCTTGTTGAAGGGGTTTTTTTTTCTATAAAGATTAAGAGAATGAAGGTGTGGTCCCTCACATAATGTTAAGTTTATTTTTTTAAATGTCTAAATATTAAGCTAATGGTTATCTCTTTGTTCCTCACAATACAAAAGACAAAGACAAAGTTGGGGATCATGATTTAAGCTAGAGCTTTTGAAGATTTTTCTAAAAAACAGACTTTCCAAGCATCAAAGAGGTACCAAAAATATTTTCACTTTTGTTCTTATTGAAGGAGTAGTTCATTATTGGGGAACTAAAACTGAATAATTGATAAATGACAATAATTATGCCTAGGCTTCTTTTGTGTTTGAGCAGCCCTGGCCAACTATAGTCTTGGATGGTACTAGATACCAAATATGTAAGGGCGGTGATGAGTTGATGTGGAAAGGTACTCAGCACAGCGCCTTGTCTGGAGCTGCTTTTTGCGTTGGGACTTCAGCCAATGAAAGATGTAGATACCTCCTAATTTGTGGGCTGCTGGGCAGTGAGGTGACCCTGTTGGTGACAAGCAACATCATTATGGTCATCTTCTGGTCTAAACCCAGCATGATGAGTGGGAAGTGGCCCTGTGCTGATTGGAAAGAGGCACAGCTGTGGTCCTGCCCCTCCTTAGCTCTGCAGTGCTTGAGTTCTCTTTGGGAGGAGGTGACACCATACGTGGGTATCCAGAACAGACACCGAGGTGTCCTACTGATGGTAGGACCCATAGGTTCCTGGATGGCCCATTGTCTTGGAGGCAGTGTCTGGCTTGAGCCCTGGCTGTTATGGGTGTCAGTCTAGAGGCCCAAATCTTTCCTGTGCAATGACTGACATCAGATATGTAACTCCCACTCTGGCGTGAGGTTGCAGCACTGAGCAGCATTCCTCCCCAAGGCTTCCTCTCAAGTTTTACCCCTGTTGGCAGCATTCATGCTGTCTAATTCAGTATCCAAATCCAGGTAACTAATTAGGGAGTCTAATTTGTCTAGTTTTCCCATGCAGTCAATGGAAAGAGAGAAATTAATCCAAAGAGCAGTTCAGAGTGTCTATTTCATCTGGTGCTTTTTCTGGCTACAAAGGTTATACATGACCCACAGCCATATGCATTCCCATCTCTGTGCACTCCAGGCGAAGGTGGAACTTGGGCATGGATCAGTCCTTCCACTGCTTCAGCCTGGTATGACCAAGCAGGCCCGGAGGGGGCTGGTGGCCCAAGCAGTGCCCGCACCCTGGGGCACGTAGGGCTGGACTGCTCCCCAGCCCTGCAGCTCAGGTACAGCCCAGGGGAGTATATTCCTGTCCTAAGAACATGAAGTTGGATGGTTGAAGCTAGGCAAGGTGAGCATTCTGCCATGTGTTGAGGCTCTGTCTTGTCACTGAAGCCACAAATGTGGTTATTCAGACGCAACACCTTGTGTTGATTTTGCATTTGTTGAATCCTTTCTGACTTAAATCAGTACAGTGTATTCTATCTGAAACTTAATAGTGTTGTCCATAGCAGGTTTATCTGAGACAAATTAATGTTTAAATGCAGTTAATTAAATTGATTCTATTTTCTTTTGCAAAGAGAGCCTTTATATAGATAAGAGACATATCATTTGGGACTTTTTGCCCCAGAAATTCCACTTTGTCACCTGTTCCATTCAGCCCGCAAATCCAGTAGAAGAGGTCCAAGGGAAAGCGAAAACAGAGAAGGACCTCTGTTTTGTGGGACTTCTACAGGTTAATTCAAACTTCTAAATATACTTTATCCTGAAAAAAGAACAATAGCTGGTACTTTTTTTCTGGTTTTGTTTTTCCTTCTGCTGGGGATGACTGAGCTCCACAGAGAAAACCATGCTAAAGTCTTTGATCTAATAAAATAAAAATAAATACAGCATTTCTAAGGTGCTGATCCTGCAATTTTTGTTCATACAGATAGTCTTGTGAAGAGTGATCGTATATTTATGCACAGGTTAATAGATCTTTAACTTTCAGAACACAGCAGGGGCAGAGGTCTGAAACTAATCTAGTCCATACATGCAGTATATGCCCCAGGAAAATGGGGATCCCTCTTGTCAGAGGGTAAAATACTTCTAAGTGTGACTTGCAGCCATGTAGTTCCGATTTAAAGATATGAAAGACCTGTGAAAAATGTGAAAAATGTCATAGGGCTAACCTTGTACTCATCTTCCAGCTTTCTAAACTAAAGGAACAAATTGGTTCCAAGCTCTCAGCACCTTTGTCTTCTGTTTCACCTTTCAGGTACTGACTGTGACGGAGCAACTTGAGGCTGGAGTTAGATATCTGGATTTCAGGATTGCCCACAAGGCTGATGATCCATCTATGAATTTGTACTTTGTGCATATGGTTTACACAACTGTTACTGTACAGGTATTGTCCTTTGTTCCTATTGGGGTGGCTATAAAACCAGTGTTGTTTCTTTTATTTAAGAGACATTATAATCTGAAAATGCTGGCCCAAGGTTTTCTGGTTAGCTTATTTGTTTCTCTAATGTGAGGACTTCAAACTAGAGAAAGCCAAACTACAGGCTGGTTATTGGGCTGGAGGTTAGTTTCAGCATCTGTAAGTAATATTCAGGATCAATCAATTCCTAATCTCCAAACGGGAGTTGCTGTGCCTGCTCTCCACTGCCTACCCACTACCAAGTGCCTGATTTTTCTGGGGTTTATCTTGAGTTGTCTCAGCATGCTACCTAGGGCAATCCTGTTTCTCCAGAAAGGAGAGAAGTTATTAATGAGGGTACTAAAAGCCTAATCAAATCACAGAAACGACTTTTTTTTGAGGAAAAAGTATTTCACTGCAAGACAGAGAGACTCAAATCTGGATCACATGGTGAAATTACTGTCAGCTAGTGTGAAGAAACTACTGTGTGTTGCTCTTTGCCTGTGCTCTGTCACTGTGGAGTGGTTTACATCTTCTTTCCATTTGCTGGGATCTGTATAGCCAGGCACAGCCACCTAATCCAGCTTTTCATTTGTAAGCTAACTGGCTAAACTTCGGGTTCATGCTCATGAATCTGAACCTTTCACGTTTTGAGATTTCATGGTGACTGGCATGCTCATGTAAATGGTTAGATGTAGTGCCTGACTACCCTGCTAATTACAAGTGGTCTTCAAGAAGTTGTCGTTGTTTATAACAAATGGGGAAAATGGGTCCTGTCATGTTTTAGCAAGCACAGAGCTTTTCCCCATTTTTGAGTTTGCCACTAATATGTTGTTTGTCCTTAAAGAAGTTTGTGTATAGATGGGTTTACTGCTAACCTGCTTCTAGGCAGCAAGAGATTAGTGGATATTATTAAAGTACAGAGCTTTTAAGTATAGTGTACATGCAAAGCAAATCAGCACAGACCTGCAGAAAGCAAGTTTTCCTGGGATGCATCTCTATGGACCACCTTGTCAGATAGAAACCTACTCTGATTTTTATTATTATTGTGAATGTGAGTCTAGCCCACCACCAGTTTTTTGTTTTATCTCCTTTTTCCTCCATAGCATAGATGGTTTTCTAAGTTGTGGTGACTCTCTCTTGTAGGATGTTCTGTGGGAAGTGTTAAGGTGGTTGGAAACTCATCCTCAGGAAGTTGTTATCTTAGCCTGCAGGAATTTTGATGGATTAACCAGGAGACTTCATTGTCATCTGACTGCCTGTATAAAAGAGATTTTCCAGTGTAAACTGTGTCCCAGAAACGTAAGTATGACATTGTTTTTTTATCTTTCTTTTTTTAAGAGTGATATATTATGTTGAGATCTCTGATTCCAAATTTTTAGATATGTTCTACTTTCACTGTATTTTCAACCTAGAAAAAGTAACATTTTCTACGTCAGAGATAGGTGATTACCTAACAAAATGGAGGAGAAAAAGTTAATCTACATCTCACATTGTGGAGGAGGGAATGAAATTTGACTGTCATGTCTGTTGAGCTGTAGGACAATAGAATGGGCACAACTGTCATGCACTGTGCCATCTGAGTTGTGATTAAAAAAAAAGGTGTGTCTGTTATAAATATAGTCCATACCATATTCATAGAATTTAAAAAATCAATTTTCTGCCTTTTCACAGCAATAACTAGAAATTATTTTTTATGATATTTGTCATAATTTAGGTTGCAAGTGACCTCTGGAGGTCATCTGGTCCAAACCCGTCATGCAAAGCAGGACCAGCCTCAAAATTACATTGGGCTGTGTCCCATCCACTCTTAAACATCTTTGAGGATGGAGATTCCACAAACGTTTTGTGCAACCTGGTCCAAAATTTGACCACTCTCACAGTAAACATGTTTTCCTTGTATCTATCTGGTCAGAGTCTCTTTTGCTGTAACTTGTGTCTGCTGACCTTCATCCTTTTGCTGTGCATATCTGAGGAGTCTTCACTACATCTGTCCATTAGGTATTTGCAGACAGCAGTAAGATCTGTCCATAATCTTCTCTTCCTCATGCTGAACAGACCCAGCTCTCTCAGTCTGTCCTTGAGCGTCACTCCAGCCTCTGCTCACTCTGGTTGTATGCTGCTGGACTCACTACAGCATGTCAATGACTTTTGTTTCGTAGTGGAGAAGCCCCAGCTAGACACAGTACTTAAGATGCAGTCCCACAAGTGCCAAAGAAAAGGGAATAACCCCTTCTCTTGAGCTGCTGTCCATGCCTTTACAAATACAGGCCAGTTTGCAGTCGACCTTTGCCACAAGGGCACATTGATGGCTCATGTGTCCACTAGGACCCCCAGGTCCTTTGCTGCAAAGAAGATTTCTACCCACCTACCCCTGGTCTGTCATCATGCGTAGGGTTAGTCCATCCAGGTGCAGGATTTTGCCTTTGTTGATCTTTGTGAAGTTTCTGTCAGCCCATGTCTCCAGCCTGTTGAGGTCCCTCTTAAAAGCATCTTTGCCCTCAGTGCATTTCTGGTGGCATTGACTTTCTTTCCTGAACATGAGCTGGAGCTGACCTTCAGACTAACCTAGTATGCTTTCACTCACTCAAACCTCCAGAAAAGCCTTAATTTAAATAATCAGAAATAATGTGATTGCTAAATTGTAGAAGTTGAGATTGTTTAGCTTCCTCTTTTTTTTTTTTACAAGGTATGAGATCTTTTAGCAGTTAAACAATTAACATTTCAAAGATGCACAGGAACAGAGGGTTTTCTCTGGAGATGTGAGGGGTGCAGGATGATGATGACCCTGTTTGCGATTGGAATTCAGCTTTTGAAGCTGTTGTATCAGTAGTGTGTATTACCATTTCAAAGCATTTTGTACAGCAGAGTTAAAATAGAACAATTCTCAGCAAAACTATAGAATTGTGAAGATCCAGGTCTCAGCTGAATAACAGAAGACTTGAGTAACACTGTTTTATTGTTTCTGCAAGTAACTAGGGTGTATAAGTTGTAAGTCCTGGATGAGCAGAATGATACTGGAGAAGATGGTCAAATTTGCTTTCAGACACATGGCCAGCTCTTAAAAAGAAAAAAACGTTATTAATTGCAAAAGGGGCAAGCTGCTGCTGATAGTTTGTTGAACAAAGGTGATAAATGAATGGTTTGAGATCACCTGACGGAAGAAAGAAAAACATTTCTGAGTGGTGTCCAGGGGGAGGGAGGAAAGGCACTCAAGAAAAAAGAAGCCAAGTACTTCCCTCAAGCAGGAACACTTTGATTCTATGGGGTCTGCGACCAGCACAACAGATCTCACAATTTTTGCAACTGATATCATTTCAGGTTTGGCAGCTGTGGGGTTTTTCAGGATCATAGATTCAGATTTAACACCAAATAACCAAATGTACGCTCACTTATTCTAAAATAATCTCATATTAACTGTCTTTCAAGACCGCAGCTCTGTCATTGTACAAAAGTAAGTGGCAAAGTATTTATGAAGCAAATGCTAAATAGGGATCTGTATGTAGTACTGCCCATGCCACAGCATGACAACATTACATTGCATTTAAAATTTTAATTGCCTTAACTATTCAAGGTATCTTCCTTTGATCTGGATTACTAGAGTTTAAAAATCCCTTGTTAGACATCTACAGTTTTATTTCTGCTTTGTTTGCAAAATAAGCACCTGTGCTCATGTACACATTTCTGATAAATTTTTTTTGGCTCTTATCCCACATACTGTTTGTTTTTTTTTTTTTTTCTAAAGAGGTACCGGCTTTAGAAAGGCGGCTCGAGTGAAGCAAAGGCTTCTGCCAACCATAGATTTTTGTAGTTTGAGTAGTTTGTGTCTTAATTTTGCAGTATTTTCTGACCTAATTGGGGCTTGCACTCTCTTTCTCAGATAAGTAAGAGGGATTCCCATGATCATTCAATTCTTTGCTCTCTTCAAAGATTTACATAAACCATTTTCAACTGCCTTTGGCTTTTATTTTAATTAAAAAGTTAATTGGAACATCAAAAAGCCACCATTTTCTTTTCACAAGCAACACATAGCTTTTAACCACAACATTATTTTTAAAAATACCTGTTAAATATGTTGGTTTTGCAAATAAAACTAGTCAGAGGGCCTCAAGTCTGGCTGATGGTAACTTTTGAAGGTAGGAAAATGTCATTTCATGTTGAAACACTAAGATTTAACAGGCCTATTTCAGCCTGTCTGTCTGATGTTTCTGACTCAAGTCTTCCCCTCTCTCAATTCAAAATGTCTGGGGCACCCCAATTTCAGAAACTTTCCACTTAGGCAAATCAGAATTAACATACATCTTGAAGACTTGCATTGAGTGCTTAAGCAGTTAAATTTTCTTTGATGGCTACAGTTACAAATTTGGATCAATGTGAGGCATTTGCCAAAAGCATTCCTTCTTATCTGTGTCTGTATTCCTACAGCTGGGTGTAGGGCAGGGGTGTCAATGTAACTACAGTGTAAATGTAACTACTCCTACATTTATACAATCCTAAAATTACATTCAGCCCTTTGAAGGCAACCGCCAGGCTGATGTAGCGCCAGTGAAAATGAGTTTGATATCCCTGATGTAGGGCTCTGCCCCACTCCTACCTCCTTCACCAAATGGCCTGTGTCTTCCTCTACCAACAAATTTTCAGCAGCGGTATGTGCAAGAAGGCCAACACAGGGTTGGTTTCTTGTTACACGGGTGTAAAACCTTGAATTATGTGCTTTACCATGGCTGAACTGAGGAAAGGAGAAATCTACCAAGGTTTCCAGGCTCCTGTTGCCCCTGCAGCTTGTAACCCAGCCTACGTCCTACTGGGTTGCACGTTTAAAAGCTTTATTTGAACTGAATCTGTGCCTTTACCAAGGCGATGTCGCATGTCAGTCTTTGAACTTTGGGGACCCTGCTGTGTTGTTGACTCCAACCCGGGCACGCTTTCTTATAGGTGGTGCCGACGCTGCGGACCATGTGGCAACGTGGCCATCAGGTTATAGTCTCATACGAAGAGGGCGTGGAAGTGGAGAAGCACTGTGAGCTGTGGCCCATCATCCCGTACTGGTGGGGAAACAAAACGACCACTCGTGCTCTTATCCACTATTTGGAGCGCATGAAGCGGATGGGCCGTCCAGGTAGGCACAATGGGTCACTCGGGGGAAACAAGGGGCATGTACAGCAGTGAAAAACAGATAGGAAGTTGGGTGTTCATGGCATTAAGGGATATAACCACTTTGTGCACGCTGTGTGCACAAGATGTGCCCACGTTGCTGAGTGTCCCGCCCACTCATGGGCGAGTGCAACGTTCATCTTCGGTGCTGCAAATACACGCATCAGTGTATGTACATGCATAGGCTACATAAATTGTGGCAGCCGCTTCACTTGCACAATCCCATGGAAAAGAAGCCCTCAGCACGGAAGAGCTAGTTGGTGCTGTTGTGCCTTTCTCACAGGTGGGAGTCTACTACCTCAGTCCCGTGCTTGCTGCTTTAGGCAGTGCTGATGATGAGGGAAATGCATTATACTAACCCTTGTTGTGAAAAGAAACTCCTACAAGAATGGTGCGTGAGGCTGTAGCTACCTTAGGAAGCAGCAGTGCTCAAGCACACTGGTGTAGTCTGAGCTGAAAAGGGGCCTGTAAGAAAGATGGGGACAGACTTTTTAGCAGGGCCTGTTGTGACAGGACAAGGGGTAATGGTTTTAAACTAAAAAAGGGGAGATGCAGGCTAGATGTGAAGAAGAAATTTTTTACACTGAGGGCAGTGAAACACCGGCCCAGGTTTCCCAGAGAGTTGGTAGATGCCCCATCCCTGGAGACATTCCAGGCCAGGCTGGACGGGGCTCTGAGCAACCTGATCTAGTTGAAGATGTCCGTGCTCAGTGCAGGGGCATTGAACTAGATGGCCTTTGAAGGTCCCTTCCAAGACAAACTATTCTATGATTCTAGGTTTGTATGAAATTCAGTTTATAACCTCTGCCGCAGCTCTGTGATGTGTACACATGAGGTGATGCAGAGGAGAAATGCTTCAAACGCAGACTCCACAGCCAAAGGAAGATGCTTGTGCAGGTGCACCCTGAGTTCCTATCTGTCATGGGGGAGGGCTAAGCATTTGGAAGCAGAAGAAAACATAATTTGAAAAGGAGAACTAGCCAGTGAAGAACCTTTAGTCTGCAATGAATTATCTAGATAAATTTAGCTAAAATTTAATGGTTCAATAACCAAGCTTGGGTCAGTAACCCTTTATTATACTACCGTATGCAGTTGCAAGAAGGGGAGACAGTCTACTGAAACAGTTCTAGGGATATGAAACAACAAAGAAATATTATAAAGTTGATATTTTAATGATTCCTAGAGGAAGGAGATCTGGAGTTAATGCAGTGCTGAGCAGCTTCTGTTCTCCTCAAAGGAATATTTAATGTATCACTTTCTGATTTTTGTTTCAGAAAAATTCTTTGTAGCGGGGATTAACCTTACTGAAAATTTAAGGTATATTCTCCTACATCCATTTGGATCATTGAAGAAAATGACACTCCGGGGTCTTCCGTGCTTGAAAATCTGGATAAAGCAGCAGTATCCAGGACCAAAAAAAGAATGTATTAACATCATTGCTGGAGACTTCATAGGAAACAATGATTTTGTCAAAGATGTGATAGAACTCAACACAAAAATTAATCCTCCATTACACTGTCAAAGTAAAGGGGCTGGAACAAATAGCATTTCATTCTCAGCTTCTTAACTGTGAAAAGCTGAAAATGCTTTGTCTGCATTAAATGTGTCCTGGTTTGAACATCGTGGATCCCATAAAGGTCCAGTTAACAAACCAGGGATGTTTTAAAGACCCAGTAACAAAAGTGCTCTCAACATCATCAGGGTTTCAAGGCCTTGTCAGAGAAAAGAGAGCAGGCAGACCTGGCTGAAATCTCTGAAGAACTATGGTTTATGTATAATTTACTTGCAAGTGCTTAGATTTTGCAACAGTTGGCAATATTGAAAGTCCTAAGAACTTAATCCTATTTTATGTATGAACAAGAAGAAGAAATATGTCTGTAGCTGCATGAATTATTTGATATCTTTCTTATAATTGTGAAGATATTCGGCAGTGCTTGCAACCGCAGTTCTCAGGATTTTATATCACTGTGAAACTGACTTGTCTGTTTCATAGTTTGTTTTAAAAATACAACAGGCTCAGTTTAAAAATGTTTGATATATCAAAGCTACTGTATTGACAATCCTATCTGACATGATTTTTATATATACACTGATACATCATTAACATTAGAGATCTAGAAGCAGCTGCAACTGTTGTTCTGTGCTGAGCATCCGTTTGTGAGCCCTGTACCAACAGGGTAGTCACAACGTTTTTCATGGTTTGTAAGAGAGGTGTTTATTTGAACACGTACTATTTTTATCACTCATTCTGGTTCTGCAGTGATGACAATAACAGAACTAGGCCCCTGGACAGTTTTGTCTGTGATAGTGAAATATATTTTATTAGGTGTAGCCAAAATATGCCTTACATTGAAAATAAACATATATGAAACCAATGGCTTACCTAATCTCGGATTGTTCTAAAATTACAGGTTCTTGGCTTCTGTCATGCTGATTTAGAATTTCACAACTGATCATTTATTTACCTATTTTAGTAACTCTATAGTTACTTTTCCTCTCAGTAAGGTTTTTTGCTTATGTAAAATATAGGGGATTTATGTTGTTTGCCATTGCATATTAATCTTATTTTTCTATTTTTAAAATGAACTGTGCAATAACAGATGATCATGAAGGTAAGAGAAACTGCAAGCATCAGGACTAAAACAGAAAGAGGGATTGTATAAAGTTCACTATGCAGCTTCATCAATATACCTCACTTTTTAGATGCACTTTATATGCAAAAGCTGAGTTCAAATGTCTGGCAAGATATTAGCGTTTGCAATAGGGGTTTGCATGAGTTTGACATCAGCTGCTACCTGACATTGGACCAAACCTACCCGAGACTTCTCAGCAGGAAGGGCTAAGATGCTACCTCCTCATGCAATCTCTTGCAATTAAGTAGGACTTTCTAAATGCCTTTTTTTTTTTTTTTACACAGCGCTTTTTATCCTTTTAATCCTTGTTCTTACCTCTGTGTACTTCATATTGAGCAGTCATTCAGGTGTTTGTTTTTTTCTGAGTCACTACCTGCATGAAGTGTTAATTTACACACTCTCAGAATGTTTTTCTGCCTATCTTTTGTACCATCAAGTGGCTTTGTTACTTTATCTAATAAAACTTGATCTCTTTGTGTAATATGGACTGAAAGTGTTTTGCTTCTCCTTTCTGTGATGATAGTAACTGTTTTATTCATTCCCAGCAGTAATTTGCAACTCAGGTAACGGATCAGGTTTTGGTTTGGTTTTGGTTTTTTTTGCTTTGTGAAATAATTTCACATAAAATCCATGGTTTGCTGGAACTTAAATGTCTTCTCCTTTAGAACTAACACAGTAATAAGTATTGTGGATAAATTACTGTAGGCAAGAAAACAGTATGGGTAAAAGATATACAGAGCTAACTATGTTTATTGCTTAAATATACAAATCTATGGTTTTTGCTTCACTGCAATAAGACGTGGCAGTTTTTTTACTTAAATATGTATTCAAGCAAAACACATTAACTTATCTGTATTATTTATATACAGCCAACAACATTTTATTCACCAAGTTTCATTTTCTGAGGACCATCTGAGACACCTTAGCTATAATAAATACTTTATTCTGAAAAATTGGATAAAAAACTTTATATAAGAAACTTAGTATTTTTCTAAAGGTTCATTCAGATGCTCTCCCATGATTTCCCTGTGTTTCAGGTCCACAGCTTGTCACCAACAACTCTTTCAACATTAAAAATTCAGTGCTGTCCTTGCACTTGCCGAGAGAATGAAGCGCAAAGCTCTTATTGTTTCCATACAGAAGCTGTCTGAAGCAGTGGCCCTTTCTAAAATGCATCAAAAACATCAACTGGGGAAGAAATACACTCTTCAACCCACAAGTCCTTAAGTTCATTTCACATCTTCTTAATGAGATCAGTTTCTTTTCCTTGAAAAGGATGCAGTTTCACAGCATAAAAATCTTACTGTTAGGAAAGAGGTTTTTGTATCTGCCAAACGCAGAATTGCCGATTATCACTTTGACCCTGGCTGTGCCATCTTCAGGCATGACTTCCACTTCCTGAACTGTTGCTTCTTTATAGAGCCAACTGTAAAAGTAAAAGCATATTAACATCTTAAAGGTATGACATCATACTGCATAAAACATGTGGTTTTTTTTTTTTTTTTAGGTCAACATGTCCCAGTCTGGGTAATTTAACACCTTAAAAGATGAAGTCCTTTGCTTAGCTTTTCATTTGCTACTTGCTCTTTGGAAATAGGGTATAATGTTTTCCTAAATCTTTCAGATTTGTGTTGTTAGCAAAAACCTGGCTCCAGAACCCATGGCATGGTCTTTCAGGAAGTATCTTTTATTCTACTAACACACAGAACTCTGTGAAGGACACTTTCAGCAGCAGACTCCAGGGTACCTAATGGGGATATTTTTTCTCAATAGGTCAGAAAACTTTGATGATTATCCCTGTAATTCTTAACGCAGATGAAAATCGGTATGATATGACTCGGAAATTTTAAGACATGCAAGACTAAGAGTTTCATGTGTCTCCAAGTCCTTCTTACAGTTCAAAATTATTTACCTTAGCTGTGATCCCTCTAAGTTGACATTAACTGTCAGAATTTTCTTCCCTGTTGCTGTCAAGATTTTTTTCTCTATTTCTTCTTTCAGCTCTTCTAAACCATGTCCATGTAGAGCAGAAATGGCTAAAGCATTTTCTTCAGCGGGTTTATACCTGAAAGGTAACAATTGCTAGCACATCTACTCATGAAGATTAAGTTGTGAAAATATTCCAAGCATGGGCAATTTAACTGTGTTACTTTATAAGAGCACCTTCCTACAGAGGCCATTTCTTGTATGACTCAAGTGATTTATTTTGTAATAATTAAAAGATAATGAATTCTTTTTAAGACTATAGTTACATATGTAAAAGACTGAGAAACATTATTAAATGTATTTAGAAGTGTGGGAGCTCTTTTCTAGTCTAAGAATTAAAAAGCTTCCAGACCATAAGAAATATTTAAGTATACTTAGCATCTCCTGCTTACCTTTCTATCAAATCCACTTTGTTATGAACTTCTACCATTGAGTCCAATAAATGGCTGGGAAGATTAAGATTCTTCAGAACTGACAGAACAGTTGCTTTCTGGAGGTTGGTTTCTGGATGAGTAATATCCCTCACGTGAACTATCAGATCCTAGCAAGCATACATATACAAGAGAGTTACTCAGTGAAACACACCAGAGATTTTATACTATTTTTGCATTGCTAATTCATAGAAGATACTTTCCTATGCTTTACATAATACACTGGCAGGTTAACACTGTAAAATAAACTATTATGCCAGTATTAAACCAATACTGTTTTTTGTACCATGATGGAAGAAAATCTGAAGCAGTTTAGTCTTTCACTTCACAGTGAGTACGAGTTGCCTCCATCAACCCTGAAACAAACCATGTCTATCAAGCTAGTTACAGAATTCAGATTTAAAAAAATATCTAATTTTTCAAAGCCAAGGCTGTGTAACAATAAGGCTTCAAAAATACTGGAGAACTCTAAAAAGGTTTTAGAAGAGTAATGGTTGAAAAACGGTTTCAAAAATGGAAGAAAAAACCCCATGTACCTTGTAATTCTATTTTTAAATTCAAAATTTTCCTTGTCCTTATTCTTAGCTCCGAAGATACTATTACTGATGCTTCACTTAGAAAGCTTTATACAAAAGTTAAGTTTCAAGTACGTGCACAATCATGTTTGCCATGATAAAATCCAAGCAACCAAATTCAATATTTACATTCAAAATGTTTCGTCGTCTTTGCTCAAGATACCGCTTCAAACTTCCGAAAATTACTGAAAGGAAATTTATTGCCTTTCATTTAACACTTCAGAATGAGAGACAAACAGGACAGTTGCACCCAGGTGTTGAAAGGCCTATTATTATACTACATGGTGAAGAGTCTAATCCTCAGCAGCATTTTGGCACCCAGCTACCACTGAATTCTATCTCTTGGACAATATAGGCTTTTTGTTTAAATGTCTGTGTATATGCAGCTTTACACTGTGCGATAAGACAGGAAACTAACTTTAATCAGATAATGATTGGAAAAGTACATTTATTTTTATTACATGCTGCCTGCATCACATCACAATCGCCCACTTCTAGTGCTATGGGAAACCTTAAGTTAAAAAAAATCATTCCAGAGGCTTGATTTCATTCATTTATTTCACTCAAGAAAGCTGACCTCAACTTATTCTGATGCACTGTTTAGGTTTTCATACATTTAAGCAGCAAAATCTGATTTAGCTGGTTAATATACCATGGAGAAGGACACATATGATCCAAATAAACCCTTTCTCAAATCTCTTCATATCTACATATTCTGCGTGATTTCAAGTGTCAGAAAAATGGCTATGGTAAGATATTTACCTCATTCTCTTAGGAGAGTACTGTAGTCAGCCAGACACTTCACTAAGAACAGCATGCCAGTTAACTTCCCCTTTTTTGAAGGGCTGAGGACTATCTAAAAGGAAATATTTTTGATTTCTCAACTTTTATATTTGACTGCTTACCGAGTAAGCCACTTCTTCTAACGTAGCTGAAAAGGACTCAACTAGGTTATGTGGGAGATCAGTCAGAAACCCAATAGTGTCAACATAAATGACCGCCATACGCGAGGGCAGGTAGCCTGCATGGGCTGTAATATCAAGAGTGGCAAACAGCTGATCTCTGGGTTGAAGTCCTTCTTCACCAGTCAAGGCTTTGATCAAGGTAGTTTTTCCTAATTAAAGAAAAAAGGACAAGATTGTAATGGCTTCTTTCAGGTAAAAATATATAAATTGCAAGGCTCAGTTGAGTTGTAACATATTTTTCATATTTTTTCATATCTATTTCACTAATTTAAATCTAACCTATGATTAGTTGTCTATAGGATGTTAGGAAATCCAAAGACAGTCTTAACTTTTATAACTTGCAAGTGGATTTAGGGCCACATCTGGAAGCTATGCTGCAAAATCACCAGATGATCAAAGTGTTTCCTCATGAACAACATACTGGAGACATTTATTTAATTCAGTGAATATTTAACAGAATTTAATCATTAACCTAAAGTGCTCAGTATATACCCTAGTTAAAGTATTTCAACTATGGGTACAAAATTATTATATATATAGATATATAGATATATATATATAGACACATGTACACACATTGTTGAATCTTCAGTTTTAAAAGTATGGAAGTATGACATTTAAGAAAAACATACAGTGTAATCCAAATCTTTGCGTACATAACTGATAACATAATTAGCACAAGGTAAGCTTGTTTTTATAAAGGTCCGATAAGAAAATGAAATGGTCTTAAAATAATGTAACCTGAAAAAACACCTAGTCCAAAGTCTATTTATGCCTTGTGTAAGAATCCACTGTGTAAGCTATAAGAAAATAAAAGGAATAGTAAAAAACTTTTATCTTTATTTAGATTGAAGTAAGAAAGATTCATATAAAGGAACAGTAGTAATACAGTTTTCAGCACTATATATAAAATCTCTTGGCACAATAGGTGCAAGCATTTCTCCAAAACATGTCTTGAAGACAGCAAAAAAAGAAGAATCTAACTACAACAAGCATAATTTGCTTTCCTAACTATACCCTAATTGACACATATTAATTACACAATTTAAAAACTAATTAAAATACAAAGCCTATTCACACTGAAATGAAATTCTGGTTAGAGTTTCTAATTCAAAATTAGACAATGTTAGCTCTTGTTACAATTTCACAAGTTTTTGCTTACCACAATTAGTATAGCCCATTACTGAGATAACTGGAAACTCGCGTTTTCTGCGCTGAGTTCTAAGTAAAGACCTTTTTCTTCTTAGTTTATCCAGGGCATTCCTAATTTTAAGTTCCTTTTCTTTCAAGATACGATTCTGTGTTTCCATGAATGTTTCACCTGAAAAATACAAACGAATAGTTGGCAGAACAGTCTACAACAGAAAAAGTAAACCAAGTGATGTTGTGCATTGGGAAATCAAGTGAGTTATCACTAGAGCATATGAAGTTATAAATAAGCAACTAAAACCATGTACCCTTGCCTAAGACAGAGTGATAAGTAATTATTGAAACATATGCTAAGCATTCTAGAATAACCATGTACACTTATGACAGACCCCTCTGGCAGCAAATACTCTGTCCATGACCACTTATTGAGCCAGTACAGACTGAAACTTAAAGTTACTTTCCAATAAATTTTTGTAGATTCACTTAATCAGATGCAGAACACTCCTAGTTTTTCCTCCTGGCCTCCTGGAAATAAAATAAGATGCAAATAAATTTGTTTAAAGGCTGTGAAGGAAAAATATCATCTAATTCATGAGAATATTTAGACTTTACCTGAGCCCATAATGTATCTTGATCCACCCCTCTGCTGATCTAGCTGAGCCACCTCATTTTTCAGATTTGACCTGGCAGTGAAGTAACAGTTAATTAGAAGCAATTTTCTTTAATCAATGCCTACCAAATATGAAGCAGGAGTGATATTCTAATAGTACAAATAAACCCACGAAACGACAGAGCTCTGAATGACACCTGCTCATGGCAAACATCCTCGTGAAAAAAATCCAGATTTTGCTCGCTCTTCAACTGTGGTTTGAAAAATTATACAGCTCTCCTAGCAAACTATAAAGGCTATTCTGAAATTTCAGAGCCAAGGATGCCTCTCATACATCCATGCAACTCACACCAACTTCCATGTACAATTATTTCTATTCCATGTACTGTAGAAACATGGAAAATTCAGATACAAATTAATTCCTTTAATCTTCCTTGTTTATAACTTCTCTTATTAAACCCATCAATATCATATACGGGACTCACATATCCAGTTTCTACACATTATTGCAATCCATCTTCTGCATTACAAAGAATCGAGACCTTTTCATGAGAAATATATTTTTTATCTATTGAACACTTTCTGGTTTTGCCTGTCAGCACTGCAGAAGCTTAAAACAATGACATTAAAGTAAATACTTCTATACTCTAATCATTCACTGAGCATACTAAGCAAGCACCAAAACAGTGTGTTTTTTCTTTACAGTACAGTATTACTATTTTTGTTGCTGTGAAGAAATAGTCACTAGGATATATAAGTATCAGTATGTGATTTGCACAGCTCAAGGTACCTGAGAAGCGGGATTTCAGCCAATGCGATCTGAAGTTTTGCTTCTTTGGTCCGGGCATTACAACGAAAAATGTGAAGTACAACTGTGTATCTGTCAAAGACTTTCACGCCCCAGGCATCTTCTAGTTCTTTCTTTAGCCATGTAAAACAAAATAACCTGCATGTTTTCTGTCCCCTGCAGTACCAGTACACCAATTCCTACACAGCACTATGGTTATACTTAGCTGATGGACACTTGAACTCAGAGGATCTCATGATTACACTTCAATGGATGGGTAATGAGCACGCAAAGGCAAAATTTAGTTGACCATGACGAAAGGTGAGAGTTTAGAAGGTAGAACTTTGGGTTTAGGCCCATCAAATTCAGTGAGAAACCTTCCATTGCCTTTAAGGGATTCTGACAACAGCTCTTACAGTAAATTTCAGAATCACAAATCTCAGTGGTTAAGTCCTTGCAAAAAATAATTATGAAGTGCTGGTATGGGAAAGGATAGGATACACTCAAAGTATGCAGTAGTTTGCCATCTCTAAAATCCAGAATGCTAGTGTTTTATGTACTCAAACACTTTATTGAATCAGCCTTGTTAAATTGCTCTTAAGATCCAGTGCTAAAAGTATTCATACTATAAATCAGGGAATAAAAACTAAGAAATTGAAATGAAACATTTTCAACTTTCATTTCATCCATAAATTGAAGCACTTGAGATAACTATCTTCTAGAGATATTTAATACCTCTGTCCATTTTATAATCAGGGAAAGCATTCAAAACTATCAGCAAAGCCCTAACGTTTGCATGCAGTTACATGCACTTTACACCCTGTATGATGCTGTACATGCAAAAAACCTAAAAATTATGTATTTCAGTTTCTCTAAGCATTTGAAAGAACATCTACAGTTCATGCGCCATACTGTTAAAAAAAGGGAAGCATGCTCCTCCCCTCAGTGCAATCCGTCCATTTAAAATATAGTTTCTTTTTAACTGTTAGGAATGAAAGTTTAAATATTCGAAACACTGAAATATAAACTTGCTCTGAACTTACACCTCATATTCAAAATACAATCCAGCACTCACAGAACTATAGAAAAATATGCTATCCATAAAGTATAGTGCTATATGTGCACATAAACTAATCCAAACTGTAGGCATTCTTCATAACAAAAGCTCTGTTATCACCTCTTTATTTTGTGAAAAAGATCTTGGGTAACTTTTCCAACATTTTAAGTAGAGCTAGTGGCAAACAGCTATTAGGCTGCTGGAAAATGTCACGCATGAGAGCTGGTAACATATATATCAGCTGGACAAATGTAACAGGCATTTATTTTCCACAAAACTCAGTCTAGGTCTCTTCATATATCACCATTTGCAAATTCAGAGTTAGAACCAACCCTACTTCTCATAGCATCAACAGCTTCTGAACAATACTGATGTAAAGAATATGATTTGATATTATATTTAATTACCTTTGTTAGTGAAGATATTCTTTCCACATTCAAGAAGACAGCTGTCACATGGGGCAATTTTTTAATCTTTTCTAAAAGACGGATAACCATTACAAAATAAAGTGTTAAATGTCAATTCTCTTTTTAAAATATACAGAATATAAAACCATTTTTCACTGAGCAGAATGCTCATAAAATATCAAATGTCATCATATTCTTCACAGAACAGTTGTATTTGCGCTAATTTAGTACTATGTAAAACAGCTGCCAGTTTCACTTATGTCAATCACATAAACGTAGGGATTGAGTTGTCTCACACATTTTCAGAGAGCATGGGTTATTTCTATTCTGTGTTGCTTTTGTGATCTTAAAACAAATCTTTGAATTTTGTTTGCAAACCTGCAAGATGGAAAACCAAAATTCTCTCTCTTCAGCTTTCATACTTAAACAGCTCAGTTACTGAAGTCTTCCATTTAGAATGATGCAGTGCTGAAAAAATCTCAGTCCTTACCTGTCAAAACCTGAAGGTTTCCTTTGCCAAAAATAAACTTCTTGTCCGGATTTTTTGTAGGAATAATTATTTTATCTAAAACTGTCCAATTCTGAAGGGTATCGACAAGAGCAACAGCTTCAGCAATCTGTAATTCAGCTTTAGGAACACCAGAAAACAAACAAACAAACAACATAACCCTTCTCAGATTTTTCAATAATTACATGCATGAACAGGTAAAGACTGTTACACTGATATTCTACTAGGTTATTTTATTTTAAGCAGTAGCACGAAGAGCAAAATGTCTTACCTCTAATCAGAATAATTAAACTTCTAGTTTGATGCAGTTTTACCACAGAAAGCATCTTTCTGCCACTACAAGTTATTTCTGTGGTTGCTGATTCAAAAAAAAAATTAACTGTATCATCAGCAAAGAAAATAAAATAAAATACCAAGCTTTTTGCCTCAACAAGTAAAATTAATTACTAGTTGGAAAATAAATTCTGTAATTTTAGATGAGTACAAAGCCACGTGATAAATTCCTTGCCATTTTGTGGCAATATTATAAACCATTATCTTGCTGCTCACTTCACCGGTTCTTATTCATAGAGGACCTACACTGAGCTACGACTTGCTAAAACCAGCCAATTCCAGTCCTGCATTCTGGGTTGTCATTTTGGGGCATTTTATTTTAAACATCTACGTGGCAAAGCACTGACTTTTGAGGACTTCACAAAAATCACAAAGACTACATGGACATCAGATCAGTAGATCCAGTTTTGATTTGCCAAGTGAGAATAAATTCTTCTGTTCATTGGATTTGTGAAGTTTCTCTAGATAGCAAAACATAATCGATGCATTAATAAGGTTACCTTGGTCCAAAAGGTATTATATTTTAAAAGATAATCATGATCCTCTTTCTCCTCATATTGTTAGTGTTCCTTGTAAAATGCACAGATTTCCTGTTGCACCTGTGGTGTTCCTACAATCATTCCAAAACATTTGTTCAGACTTCGGGCTCTTCATCTGGAGGGCCTAAATAAATGGAAAGGGATCACTGCTATTCTTCTGTATGTCTGGACAGAAAGGTGCCTTCATTTTTTTTGTTTGTTTTGTTTTTTTCAGTTGTAAAATAGGAATACTTATGTAGGTTCTGAAAAGGTTACAAACTTTATTCTGCAAAGCGAAAATTTATTATAATTAGCAGCACTAACAAAACTGAATTATAGCTAGGTTCATCACATAATGAACTTGAATACAAGGAGTATCATATATAAATTGACACATATATAAAACAAACTTACAAAACGCTTAATCTTTTCTATTGCAACTCTGTAATTAGAGGATTGCTTGGAGAAACATCATTACGCCACGTTCATCATATATCTGAAGCATGCATGATTAAGGTATATGTATTAGCTACATAGATTTCTGAGAGAAATCCAAGAGTAGCAATGCTAATTAAGGTCCTTCTAAAGGAATACTTTGTAATTGCATCCCTGTGTAACTACACAAAGGCACTCCTTGAAGTCCATGGGATGACTTAGTTACATAGGACCTCATCTTCACCACTTTCTTCTATGGACAGGAGAACTCTTTGGCCAACTTCTGGGTAAGCATAAGGCTGAAGAACTCCTGCCCCACCCCTACCAGGCAGCACAACTGAGGACTGAAGGCCGCTAACATGTGGCTGATACGGGGGAAACCTGGCTGCTTCTTTAAACAAGCTAAATACTCTGTGCACCAAGCTGTTCTGCTGTCTAAGACCCAAAGTCAGTGTGATTCACAGGTCAAAGTCCAGGAACAGCCACCTGGGTGCATCCTCTTTAAAACATTATCCACCTACACTGACCTAGACCTGTATTCTGAGTTTATATTTGGCAGTTTTAACACTGTAATCACGGCCCTACCCACAGAATCACGGAATGTTAGGGATTGGAACGGATCTCGAAAGATCATCTAGTCCAATCCCCCTGCCGGAGCAGGAACACCCAGATGAGGCTACACAGGAATGTGTCCAGGTGGGTTTTGAATGTTTCCAGAGAAGGAGACTCCACAATCCCCCTGGGCAGCCTGTTCCAGTGCTCTGTCACCCTCACTGAGAAGAAGTTTCTTCTCATATTTAAGTGGAACCTCCTGTGTTTCAGTTTGTACTCGTTGCCCCTTGTCCTATCATTGGTTGTCACCGAGAAGAGCCTGGCTCCATCCCCCACACCACCAGCACCAATTTCCCAGCTGCGTTCCCGCGGGCCGCAGATGTTTAGAACAGGGATGAGCCTGGGACCTGAGGCGAGGACAGAGGGAAGGCAGCTCGGCACGGCGGGCTGCCGGCACCCGTGAGGGCCCAACCCCGCCGGCGGATCCCCGATCGGCCCCGGTCCCGGCGCGGCCACACACCCACCCGTGGTGAGCGCCGACTTCTTGGGGCCCCACTTGACCGCCGGGTGCACCACGGCCACGCGCTGCGCGCCGGGCCCCACGGACAGCGGGGAGGGGCCCAGCAGCTCCTCCAGCGCCGAGTCGTCCTCCTCATCACTGTCACTTTCCTCTTCTTCTTCTTCATCATCATCATCACCCCCGCCGGCGCTCTCCGCCTTCCTCCACCGCCCTTCGCCGCCCGCCCGCGGCGGCTCCCCCCTACCCGGCGGCCGCTGAGGAGCCCGCAGGCGAACGGCGGCGCTGAGCGGGCGGGCAGAGAGCGGCCCCCCGCGGCAGCGGGCCCCGCCGAGAGCCGCCGCCGCCGCCCACCGGCAGTTCAGCAGCAGCGCCTGCGAGAGGCGGCCGAACCCCATCGCCTCCAAGCCCTCCCGCGGGCAGGGCAGCGGTAACGGACCGTTCCGGACGCGTCCTTCCGCCCTCACCCCGGCCGCTACGGAAGCCCCAAAGGCACCGGCGCACCGCGAACCTGCACCGCCCACTCGCTTGTGGCGGACCACATGATAGCGATACTCGCCTCTGATAGGCTGGGTCGTGCCCGTGCACCGCCGTGATTGACGCTGAGCCGGGGCCCGAGCGGCCGCAGCGAAGGGAGAGGGCGCGTCCCCGGGGGCAGGTGAGTGTCGCGTCCTGCGCCGTCCCTCTCCCTTCGTCCCGCCGCCGCCTGGGCCACGACTGCCGCCGCTCCGCCCCCCAGCCTCCCCCGGCGCGGCTATGTACGGGAGCGCACGGGTGGGTGAAGGTCCCGCCGGTCCCGGGCCGACCCGCCGCCCCTCAGGGCGGCTGCGATGGCGGTGGCCCTGCGGTGGCCCCGCCGGTGCGCGGTGCGGTGCGGTGCCGCCGGCGTTGCGGGGTCTGCCCGATGCGGGAGGAGGAGGAGAAGGAGGTGGGAGGGATGGACAGGCCGTGCAGCCCCTGCCAGCCCGCTGACCGCCGGCGGCTTCGTGCGCGCTGCCGCGGCGGGGCTCCTGCGGGGTGCAGCAGTGCCGTCTCCGGACGCTCCCCTTGGGATGGATTTATTTCTCGAAGTTGCAGACTTGGTTTGCGGGAGGCGTTCTGACTTAATTTTAGGAGAACCACCCGGAATTAACCCTTTTTGTTTTATTTTCTTGGCAGCTTTTGACGGCTGTTTCGACGGCAAGAGCCCGAAGCTTTGTTGAGTTTTTAACACTACCGAGCTTGGTGAAGTTTCCTGAGAAGCAGTGCTGCCCGTGTTAGCTGCTGCCTGCGCTGCTGAAATAATGTAGCGGAAATGATAGCCGAGCCCAACACCTTACCCAGCCAAAAGTAAGACCTGACATGGTTGCCTGTTGACATTTGGTAGTAAATTAGGCTGCTGTCCCTCGAGTTTGTGCTTCGCAGATGCTGGGGCAGTCTACCATGTGTCATTTTGGGTGGGAGGGGAAAAAGAAAAAGGGGGATTTGTTGTGCACCGTGTCTTGTTACTAATGTGTCCATTTTATTCCTTTGTATGTATTGTTTAGCATCTTCTTAATATACTTTTTTTTTTTTTTTCTGATTGACACGGACCTTTGCCTTACAGGCTTTTTTTGTGCTTTACTTAATACAGTGCAAATGAACCTACTTTGAAAAAAACATAATTCATAGTCAATGCATGCATTCATTTCAGTGTTGAATTTGGGGTGCTGAGAGGGAAGAGTGCTAGGTAATTTGTACTCTTCCTGTTAGCATTGAGGGGGGCGTTGCTTCTCTAGCTGTTTTTACCAGGCATACATCAAGGCTTCTCCCTTTCATAATGTATTTTTCAGTCATCAGTTGAGATGATCTGTAGGCTAAATACATTCACATAATTGTTTACAGAATGATATTTGGAAGTAGAAAGAGCAGACATAAATAACTAAATGGTAAAGTTAAAACATTTGGGCATATCTTATCAAGTTTCAAAGCGTGAAGCATTTTATATGTCCAGTGTTGCAGGCGTTGGACTCATTGGAGCCCAGTCTTTGCTGATTTTGTCATATTCTGAGCAAGTCTGCTCCAGGTCTTTTACTTCATTCTTTTGCTTCATACAGTTGGATTCTATGAGCTTAAAGGCCTTTTCCAGCCTAAATGATTATATGATTAAGCAATTAATACAGCTTCCTATGTATCCTTTCCAGTATGTTTCATCTGAAACGTACCTCTCCATTTCAGAAGTGCCAGGAAGGTACCTGGCAGTTGTTTAGCTGATTTTCTTAGGTTGCTTCTAAAAGATGAAGCAGTTGTTTTGAAATTTATATTTTAAAAAATCTACAGGTAAGATTCCTTCAGTAAAAAAGATTAACTGTTCCTTTTACACAGCGAAAGGAATGTTATTTCTCTTCTAAAGAAGTAGCTTTCCTTTTGAGTATGCGTCATTGAGTCTGCTCCAGGTGTTTATTAAAATGAGAAAACTGAAATCAGTAATTCTCACAACGATACTGTGTATGAGTACTAGATGAAAGGCTTTGTGTCCTTCTTGCTTCAACTGTTTTTATATCAGTAGTAGTGAAAAGACTGTATGGTGTCAGGAATGTGAGATAAAAATGAGCCTGTGAGCCATGTGAAAATGAGGATGAGATAGGATTGGAATTCTGCCTATGCTTTCTGACTGATTGCTGATGGAGACAAAGTAAATGGCTGAGAACTGTTTCTTACCAGGGCATGAGGAAGTGAATTGGGGTAGAGCAAAAAAATGGTCACTATGGTGCAGACTAACATAGGAGAAAGAAATAGAAGACTAGTGTCAAACATACTGTTGCACTCATATAGCTGAAAATATGCTCAATGGAGTTGCGTATAAGGATCACTGCAGAGGTGATCGCATGTCATCCTCAACTAGATACAGTAGTTCCTGTTTTGCTCAAGAAGATAAGGCAATGTCTTAATTATGTTTACAGTTTCTTCAACAGAAACTTAGTTATGCAAATAAAAACAACATTAAAATATCTCATTTAATTTCTAAGTGGTCTTCTCGTTCTTTCAGGTTTTGCCAAGCTTTGGCAAGCATGATGTTCTATATACCAGGCATTCACTTACTTTTTGAGCCCCTTTTGCTATAGGTTCATTTTGCCTGGCATAAGCTGACAAAGTAAATAGCACAGAGCCATCTGTAGTGTCATACTTCAGGATGTTCCTGGGAAAGAGATGCATGAGTTAAAGCTTCAAAGAAGTATATTCTAAACAGAGATATTAAAAGGCAGTACATGATCAGACAAGTACTAAACTGAACTTCTGTTTTTTTTTTTATTTTTTTTTTTTTTTTTTTGGTTGGTTGGTTGGTTTTTTTTTTTTTTTTAATTTAGATGTTTTAATCCAACTTGGACTCAATTATAGTTGCTCTAATTAAATGAAGTGCATTTATTTTTGTTTTGGAGTCAAGTAAGTTGCTAAATAGTACATGCAAACAATTCAGGAAAGTTGTTTGAGAGTGTGTTGAGTGTTACGTTGAGGTACGATGCAGAAACAGGTAACACATGTTACCACAACATTGGCTGGTATCTGAGTTGTAGTACTAGTGAAACTGCGCAAGTAAGGACAAGTTAGTCCAGCCTCATAATGTTGCATTCTGCTTTGAAATCAAGAGTGAAAGGATTTAATAATGTAGGAGAGGCAGCTCCTTGACAAACACGTTTGGATTCTTTTTGTTTATTTGTGATCTGTAGAAGAGTCTGGAAAGGGCTAAATGCGGTCAGAAAAGCAGTGCGTATTACTGTCTCTTGCTGCTTGTACTTTTCAACTAGGAGGTCTCTGCTGGTGCTTGAGATACCTAATCTCTGTGGTCACAATTGCAAATCAAAGAAAACACTTGAGAACTTTTGCAGACTATTGCTTATAGCATGCTGACTCAGTTGTGAACTGTAGTTCATCCCTCTCTACAACATGCAGAAGTTCAGACAACTGATGTAAGAGTTGGTTCACCATGAATTATTTTCTTGGCTTTTATCTGTCAAATACCGTGACACATTTTGAACTTTTCTATGACAAGACGTTAATTGCATTTAATTTTTATTGGACTTCTCTCTGTAGGGAAGTTAAGCATTTGCAGAACTGGTATTTAGAAAGTTCATGTATTTTAATAGAATTTTATATTTATATAGAATTTTTATAGCAGCCTTTGGAAGCCTAATTCTACATTGCTTATGGTGAAGCATCTCAATAGGTTCAAAAGTGAACTGAGATGTGTTTAAAGAAAACCCTTTGCTCTCACAAGTAAAATAACATCAAGACCTTGGTCCTACAGTTGATGCTATTCAGCCTCAGGATTTGCTTTGTGGAGACAATGTCTGGCTGAAACAATCTTGGGAAAAAAACAACAGCAGTGCTTACCTGGGATTGATAAACCTAGCTGGGGTTGAGCTGGCTCTGCATCAGTTAGTTCTCCATCTGGGTTCTCCAACCCTGGATATTGGAGGGCAGACTATATCTGGCAGTGTAATACATTGGTTTTTTTCTTTGTAAAGTGGTCACTTGTGTTAGTACGCTTTCTTGTTGCAGCAGTCTCACAAAAATGACAATTACTGTACACTGTAATATTTGCTTTTTTTGTGCCTTCTTATAGTACAAGTCAACTGGCTTCGTGTCCTGGCCACCATAGTTAAAAAGGAGGCCATAGCAGCCAGCTACCAGTACTGGACCTGCTGCACAAGTGGGATACAGCTCGTCTGCTCAAACTTGATCTCTGACAAAGCACATTGTTAGCACTGGGAATGATGAAAAGAGGCATGATTTGATTGCATATAAATGTATGGCTTCAGATCTCCCAGAAGGTGCATCTTTCTTTATAACATTATTCGTCCATCAAATTAGCAATGACCTGCAAATGAAATTTCTTATGTACCTTGTTTCCTCAGCATGTTTTATAGACAAAGTAAACCAGTTTCTTCCTCTGGTTTTAAATTGTAGACCCATCAAATGTTATTGATTTGTGGAAAGCACTCATGAAGAGAATGCATACTTGAGTTAGTGATTCATGGTGCAAAGCTCTTAAGTCAACAAAGGCTGCCTGAAGTCAACATCAGCTCTCTGTTTTGTTTACCTACTTTTTACTTGATATCTTTGATAGTTCTGCTAGTTTTTTAATTATCAGCATATCTTACAGGAAAGCCAGTAGTTTGAAAAAGGCCCCAAATTTCTGTTGTGCTTTTAAAGTTAGCTGTTTGGTTTTTAGTAACAAAATGACATAACTTGCAAATTATTCATTAGGATATTCATTCATCCTGGGGTGTATTAGAAGGGGGGTGGTTAGTAGATCGAGAGAGGTCCTCCTTCCCCTCTACTCCACCCTGGTGAGACCACATCTGCAATATTGTGTCCAGTTCTGGGCCCCTCAGTTCAAGAAGGACAGGGAACTGCTGGAGAGGGTCCAGCGTAGGGCAACGAAGATGATTAAGGGAGTGGAGCACCTCCCTTATGAAGAAAGGCCGAGGGAGCTGGGTCTCTTTAGTTTGGAGAAGAGGAGACTAAGGGGGGACCTTATTAATGTTTATAAATATATAAAGGGTGAGTGCCATGGGGATGGAGCCAGGCTCTTCTCGGTGGCAAACAATGATAGGACAAGGGGTAATGGGATCAAGCTGGAACACAAGAGGTTCCACTTAAATTTGAGAAGAAACTTCTTCTCAGTGAGGGTGACAGAGCACTGGAACAGGCTGCCCAGGGAAGTTGTGGAGTCTCCTTCTCTGGAGACATTCAAAACCCGCCTGGACATGTTCCTGTGCGACCTCACCTAGGCGTTCCTGCTCCAGCAGGGGGATTGGACTAGATGATCTTTTGGGGTCCCTTCCAATCCCAAACATACTGTGATACTGTGAAAATATGTATATATATGCATTTATTTTCTTCTGTTTGTACTGAAGTGTGTAATTCTGTGTTGTCACTGCTAACCCCTTCAACATGTTTGTTTCAGAGAGAACGCTGTCCACGATGAGCCTGTGCCTGAGTCCGCTGTGCAGAACAGCAGCTGTGTGAGAAATGGCAACCTGAAAACACCAGTAAGTTGATTTTTTTTTTTTTTTTAATTGTGGAATTTATTTTCTGTCTCATTCAATTGTTACACAATGGAACATTATATAAAACAATCACAATACAGTGCATCTAAAATCTAGTCACTGTATATAGCTTGGCCCTCGAATTCCATTGGCATCAGAGCCTCAGTGCTGACTTTTGAACAGTCAGTTCATTTCAGCATGTGTTCTTTCTTAGCTGTGCATTGCGTACAGTTGATGTTCATTTACAGGTTTTGTGTTTACCCTGTGAGTAAAAAGATGTAGAAGAGCTTCTGTGCTTGCTGTCTTTTCTTCAGAAATTACAGCTGCCACTGAAAAATGCCTTCTGGGTAGTACACAACTGTTCAGAAACTTCTTTCCTGTTATACCTTCCTATGCTTATGACTCATAGTTGAGAAAAAATTCAAACTGGTAAATCCTTTCTTTCATCCCCTTCTAGTATGGTCGTGTTTGATAAGGCTTTACCAATGTCCTTGAAGCTTTAAAGTTGACACCCTAGGGAAACCATTACAATGAGAGTAAAATAAACTTGTTATTAGGGGATAATTCATGTGTCTGTGAGTGGCCATTATGTGCCACGTTTTCTCCTGTGATTTCTTTGCTTACCTTGTTTCAGAGAGAGAAACGGAAGGTCCGAGAACAGTGTGAAAACATACGGAGAAATTCCTCCAGTAGCAGAAGAGTGAGCCAGCTGCAGAATGGTGAAGTGGTTGAGGCAGTTACGTTGTTTGAAGTGGTCAGCATGGGGAAGCGGGCCATGCAGGTATTTCTGGCTCTGAATTCTGAGGGGAGTTGGTGGAGGCAAGATGGATAAACAGCAGTCATTTCAGTTAGTTGTACTCTGGAGCGTTGAAATTTTGTTCTGTTTGGGCACAGATGGGGAAGAAACGTGTTTGGAAAACTGTTATGAGCATGGCTCTTGAAAAGAACGCATCTTCAAGAAATTAATGAAAAAGTGGCTGTCGGGTATTTAAAAAGAGGAAGGAAATATGTATTTAAACCAATCTTCCTAAGGCAATGTCTGATTATATGAAAAAAATATAGAAGAGGTTGATCAGTAGAAAATTTTGGTTGTTCGGGATTCTGAAAATCAGGCATTTTTTTCTGGGAGCTTGCCTTTTCTTTTATCCCCATTCCAATGCAGTTTGACAGCAGTTTGCATAATAATCAGGTTCCCTGTGTATCTATGTAGGTAGATGAGAGGACACACACCTCCCCATACTCTTTGAGCATATGTGTATATTATGTTTGTAAAAAGGATTAAAATCTGGAGCTCCAAATATTTTTGGACATGTTTATACATTTGTCTCCAGTGTGTAGTGTCTGTAAGCAAACTCTGTGTGTGCACACATGAAAAGTGCATTTATATTTTGGATGTGAGACCTTAGTTTTTCCAAGATGTTTGTGTGGATGGACTTTTGCCATGCTACAGCTGTGTTAACCTCAGCAGAGCTCCCTGAAGAGCTCAGCTTCTGCTGTGCAATGCAGGTGTGAAGGGCTTGGGAAGGCAGCAGCTTGAGTCCAAGCTGCTTCTGCTGGAATTTATTAGACCTGTGTGGCACTTAAGGTGGGTTGAAGCCTGGGTGGCTTGTCCCAGCTGGCCTGTGTCACAGGCTGTAGGTTGTACTGCCCTAGAAATGAAATTTGCAGTTGTTTTTTAGCTTAAATGCAGCACGTGAACTGTTTCAACACAAACCAGGTGTTAGAGAAGAAGAAGAGATCTTCCAGGAACAATTGCTAATGTTAATTTAATATTAATTGTAAGATGGTTCAGAGGTTAATTTTAATTTTTTTTTTATAAATGAAACTGTTATCTCAGTGCTGGAAAGAAACCAGGAGAATGAAGGTTTGTTTCCTGTATGTTACATTTATTAAAGTTGTGGTTATTTTCCCTGTTAAGAAGGGGCAAAGCATCTATGAATGGCAACATTGCCTAGAGCAGAAATTGTGAATGAGTAGTTCAAGACTTCATTTTGCCCCAGAAGGAATCTTTTGCATGTACTATTAGAAATGGAAGAAAATGGTGCAGAGTTTATTCTCATTTTTATATTTTAATGGAGATGAAACAATGTTAGTTTGTGCCTTTATTATGCATGTCCTCAGCGGAGTGCAGCATGCTGTGTTCAGTTCCTGACTCATGAGTTTCTTTAATCTATTCTAGTCTGTAGTAGATGACTGGGTTGAAGCTTATAAACAAGACAGAAATGTGGCACTTCTAGATCTGATCAACTTCTTCATTCAGTGCTCTGGCTGTCAAGGTAATTTACCCTCTTAGTAGCATTTTCAGTTGTCTGTGGGTGAGAGTAGTCTGAAGTGTGCTTTCTAAAATGGAATTTTTCTCTCCAGTAGATCATGCACTTGTAATCTGTCCTGTTCGTTAAGACAAACTCCAGATGGGCAGGACTAACAGTAAAGAACGTTGCTGGTTAAATTCTTTGACTCTGTATTTACAGCATACCAGCTCTCAGAGTTGTATTTGAACGTGTTTTGTAAGGTCAGGTTTCTGAAGTGGCTTGTCACATCCCTTTGCAGAATCCCCATGTAAGGAAGATTATTTTGATGACCGTTCTAATTAAAATCCAGTGTTTCAGCTGCCATTTGTTTTATAATTTCCTAGTATCTTTTGTTTTCCTAGTATCTTTGTTTGAAAGTAAAAAACCTAGCAAACTTAGCTCCCTGCATTGGTGGCTAGAAAAGCAATCTCTTGCCTCATTGCAGTTACTTTTACCAGAGGATTGTGAAGTTATTTCATAACAAACACTGAGGCACGGTGACTTTTGGGTCCAGTTTGCTGGCAAAATCCTTCCAGGTGGCAAGTAAGAGCTTTTAGAAGACTATTCTGTTCGTTTGAAACTTTTGAGTATATTTAAGCAGCTAGAATATACCTTTTACATTTCAAATTTTTTTCCAGGTCTTTGACTAATATGCCTTTTCTTATGGGAAACATTTTGGGGTCTTTGACTAGCAGTGGGCAAAATTTTATTAAATCCTTGAAGTAAATGAATGGATAGAGAAAATAGCCATGCCAGACAGCACAGGGCAGATTTCTCTAAATGAGAATTTCATTTTTGGTTCGTCATTATTTTCTACTGTAAATAAATGTGTGTCTCCTGATGTTTACATTAACTGTACCCATGCAAAACCAGTTTGAGTCCCCCTTTCTTGGTGTTTCTAAATGAAATAAAGTCCTTATTGTGGTTTGTACTTGACTAATATATACAGTTGTTAGTAATTCTTCTTTTTAAAACATTACTTTTCTAGGCATGGTAACAGCAGAGATGTTTCAAAGTTTGCATAAGAAGGATGTCATGCAAAAAATGACAGAGACCTTTGATGAGGTAGGCACATCCTTGACTTTGCACACCATTTTTATATAAACCATAGGCTTTACCTTAATCGCCAACATGGACAAAGTTCCTGCTGCTTATCAGGAGCTGTGTCCCACTTCTTTCCTCTAGGAAAACAATCCTGTTTTTCACAAGAGAAATTTGGTTTTGTAATGACCCACTTTAGCAGCAGCAGGATATTTTTTTTTCTGTAATTCACTTTTATTTTCACAGATAGCCACAGATGGCTATCTAATGGCCATCTTCCTGAATCTGGCTTTCTCTTAGGAGTTCTTTTGATAGCTACTGTATAGAGGTAAATCTAGCTCAGCATTGCAGCAGGTAAATGGTTCCTTTGGTATTCGGTTGACAGATCCTTTTAAAAATGCTATTGTGGACTTCTGAGAAGCTAATTTAAAGATATTTTATAGCTGATTTTTTTGAATCTTTTCCTTCTGTTTCACTGACAATATGAATTTTTATAACTATGTTATATGAAAGAAGAAAAATGCATTTGTGGTTTTTAATTGTCGAAACATTAGTGAATATCTAATTTCTTGAGGATTGTTAAGAAAAATGCGGAGCTTTACAATATCATTTCTCTGTTTGTCTGCTCCTTAGTTAATTGTGCCAACATCAAATTTTCTGCAGCATGCTCACAGTTGGTTCTGTGCTTTTTTCCCTGTTTTTGCCACCTCTGAATTGATTTGTCAAGCAGCAGCCATGAGCTTTGCTTTAATTGAGCATCTTGCAAAGGCCAGCTGCTGTAGGAATTCCCACAGAGGATGAATTTGCCAACCTAGTTTTCTTCATTTTAGAAGTGTAGTAGCACTTGGGCTAATTTTTGACAGAAATTATCTGATATGTGTCTGGCCATATGAATTAGTAATCTGGCATTTCTTTCCCAAATAAATTAGCTTGAATAGCACTCATGATAGGGTAGGCATTTGGGAGGGTACAAAGATGTGATTGTTGTTATCATCAGCCTGGATGTGTTACAGCTCTGCAACCTTTTCAACTGTCCTGGTGAGCAAAAAGGAAGGTTCTACAGTTGCCTTAGAAGCTGTATTCTGCATGCTGCTAAAACAAAGTAACATTGTTTTGGGAGCAGTATTTTGACATGCTTCTGTAGTGAAATATTTTACTGATGGAAGTGATAATCCCTGTGTTAGATATTGCCTCTCTGTTTTTTCTTTCTTTTTTCCCCCTTTTCTTCAATTCTAAATCCATTGAAATCTGAAATTCTTTTTCTCTTTTGAGATAAACTGATTCTAAAAAAACCCCACAAAACCCTCCTAAAATGATTTATACAGAATTAAGTATTTTTAATAACAGTATCTGTCAGCTTGTTTAATTTACTCATGATATGTGATGAGTAATATTAAGCCAGCATTAATGTAGGAGAAAAAAATATGCCCGAAGCATGCGTTTTTGTTAACCACAGTTATTAGGTCATTGAACAAAGCTTGATGATTAAACCAATTTATTTTAAAGCCAAAGTATGGTAAGAACAAGAGCAACGTAGTTTGTTATTTTCAAGTGAGTTGTTTCCTCTTTGTATTTGTGTTTCTTTTTGCATGTAGCTCTCTCATCTTTTTCATAAATAAGCTGGAAATGTAACTTAGTGATTAAGTTAGTTTACAAGTAGTGCCATATAGGACTACTGTGATTTTGGAAATATTTTGTGAAAACAAATCATAATGGTATTTAAAGTAGTAATGAAAGTGGAGAATAGTACCAGATATCTGCTTGAGTACCTCATCTTGCCTTTTGATTTATATTGTTTATAGTATTCAGAGGATTGGAAAATTAAGTTTTTCTGTAGTTCTTAATTCTTGATAGTTTCAGTGATTTAGCTATTAATATACTGTTTGATTAATTAAGTGTGATGCTATATCCATGTAGCAATGCTTCCTTCCAAAATTCTCACTAGCGTTAGTGGGAAATGTTAGTAGTGTTGAGCCTGACAAGAAATGTGAAGGACAACAAGAAAAGGCTCTACAAATATATCAAATAGCAAAAGGAAGACCAAGGAAAACATGGGCCCACTGCTAAATGGGCCCTGGTGACAAAGGACACAGAAGAGCCCATGGTACTCAATGCCTTTTGCCTCTGTCTTTACTGGAAAGACTGGCTTTTAGGAATACCAGATCTCTGAGACCAGAGGGAAAGCCTGCAGTGAAGACTACTTACTGTCCATGGAGGAGGATCAGGTTAGGAAACACTTAAATGTACTGAACAGACAAAAGACCATGTGGCCTGACAGAATGTACCCAGGAGTGCTGAGTGAGATGGCTGATTTCATTGCAAGGCCGAATCTTAGAATCATATAATCGTTTTGGTTGGAAGAGACCCTCAAGATCATTGAGTCCAACCATAACCTAAATCTAGCAGTAAATCATGTCCCTAAGAACCTTGTCTAAACGCCTTTTAAACACCTCCAGGGATGGTGACTCCACCACTGCCCTGGACAACCTGTTCCAATACCTGACAGCCCTTTCCATGAAGAATTTTTTCCTAATATCCAGTCTAAACCTCCCCTGGCACAACTTAAGGCCATTTCCTCTTGTCCTATCACTTGTTACTTTGGAGAAGAGACCAACACCCTCCGTGCTACAACCTCCTTTCAGGTAGTTGCAGAGAGTGATAAGGTCTCCCCTCAGCCTCCTTTTCTCCAGGCTAAACAGCTCCAGCTCCCTCAGCCGCTTCTCATCACACTTGTGCTCCAGGCCCCTCGCCAGCTTCGTCACCCTCCTCTGCACTCTCTTCAAACATGTTTTGCTGTATGAATGTAACAATCACAGTCTAGACTTGAAAATCATAAAAGAATCTGAGTGACTCGCTCAGTCCTTGCAGGATGCAGATGGTGGTGGAGGCATCCCTGGCTACTGAGGGGTCCCAGGTCTCATCGTCCATCAGCAGCTCAGGTCCAATTTCCTCACTTAGGCCTGGTAACCACTTGATTTTAAGGACAGTGCTCTGTGTGCCTTTATGCTTCCCTGCTTTGTGAAGGGGTCGTCACCACCCCTGGCTGGCCGAGTGCCTGGGGCCTTCAAGGCCAGTAAGGAAGGGAGTAATCAGCCTGATGCCCAGGCATCTTGAGGCTGGTGGGATGGGGAAGAAGAAATCTGTTCCCAGGATCTTCTGGACCTGCTAATGAGGAAAAAGGAATGAATGCATGACCCGCTTAGTCTCAGACAATGGCTGCTTGCCTCGTAAAATGGTGTTAGTTATGCTAACCACATTTCCAGGGGTTGGGAGTAGGAGGTACTGATCACATGTGGCACTGGGCAGCCTGCTCTGGCTAACCCTGCATCAACAGATGAGTTGCATTTGAATAGAATATAGAGTATTTCACTTGAAAGGGACCTGCAACAATAATCTAGTCCACTGCCTGACCACTTCAGGGCCGACCAAAAGTTAAAGTATGTTATTAAGGGCATTGTCCAAATGAGAGGCTTGGGGCATTGACCACCTCTCTAGGAAGCCCGTTCCAGTTTTTGATCACTCTCTTGGTAAAGAAACGCTTCCTAATGCCCAGTCTAAACCTCTCCTGGTGCAGCTTTAAACAATTAGATGATCTCAAACAGTCCCCCAGAGTCTTTCTGTGATTATGTGAACGCTTGTACTGGTGTTGGAAACAGAAAATGACTTTAATATAGTAATTCAGAGGCATTTATTTCCTCTTTGTGGGCCACGGTATTCTTCATTGGAGAGATAGGCTTGTCTTTAGGACCACTGTGGTTTTTTTGTTTGTTTTGTTTTGTTTGGCTTTTGTTTTGTTTGGCTTTTGTTTTGTTTGGCTTTTGTTTTGTTTGGCTTTTGTTTTGTTTGGCTTTTGTTTTGTTTGGTTTTTGTTTGTTTTGTTTCTTGTTGTTTTTTGTTTGGTTGGGTTTTTGTGTGTTTCTTTTTCTTCCCTGTTTCTTAAACTATCCTGCTTCTTCTGCTTTTATTCCTGTATGTGGCATTTTATTTTTTGCAGAACTTCTTTGTTCTTATATAGGTTTCCTCCCCTCTCCCATTTTGTTGCTGAAATGTTTAGCAGTGAAAGAGTTAAATTTGATGTGTAACTGTACAGTCAGGTGGGGATAGGAACACTTGTTGTGCTTCACTGAACCTGAGTTACAGAGTTGAGGAATCATGTCTGAATCAAGTGACACTAGAGCTGAAAACATCTATCTATAATTTGAAAAGCTCAGAATGGTTTTCTAGAGTTTAGATGTTTTACAGTATCTAGTTAATGTCAGAAAGGGATATCTACTTAAACTTGCTGAGGAGGCATGTATTAGAATTAATAATGATGGTTATAACTTGTATGTATTTGCTTATAAATTTTAAAAAAGTTGTCTCTTGTAGCAAGAAAACTCAGGTGTTATATAAAAGTGCATTTTTCTTCTCTCATTGATTGTAAATAAAAAAATAATGAGATGAGAAGGGATAAGATTTTGTTTAATGCATTGGATTGTATGAGCCACATATAGTACAAATTGTCTTAGGCTTTAGTAACCTTTTAAAGATAATGCATGGTTTGTGATGTTTTTGTCTTTATGAATTAACGGTGCAATTTCATTGCAAAGCTTTTAAAATTTGGTCTTATGCATTACAGGAAACTGGGTTGCAGTACAAGAAATTCATGGCCTATCCTTGGATCCTGACAGTTACTTGGCCAGTGGACATGGTAAGGTTCTTTTGTAGTTCTCTGCAACTGCAGTGTAGCATTTTGTCTGGCTGTATATCCTGTTTCCAATGTTAACTTAAACTGCGTATTAGTGAATGGAGTTAGTCATGCACTTGTGAGATCTGCCTCATCTGGTATGTTTTATAATAGAGCTCTGTTTTGGCTGAATGCACTCACACTTTTGGGGTGCCTGGTTTTGCTATTGATGTCAGAGGGAGGCGAAGGTGACTCGCTGAGTTGGATGTGGCACACTGTTCCCACAGCATTTTGAACAGTGGTGCATGTCAACTGCAGTGGTATTCAAGAGTGTTCCCCATCCTCTCCAGCGAGCTCTATACACACGCGTGCATGCACACCTGCATGCACAGGTAGGCACACAGAGGTTTTCGCAGACACGTTTGTTCAGAGGCTTGCTTCATCAAAACATTCTCTTGCAAACATAAATGTTTATCTGGAAGAACGTTTTGAGAACAGAAACAGCTTTTCACGAATGCCTCTTCCCGTACAACACTTTCGGCATTGTGGGGAATTGATCTTAACTCCATGTTGGCCCTTCACTTTGACTTTCTTTCAGTAGGCTCTGTATGAAAGAAACATTTCCAGGATGAGTCGAAGTAGGAGCCTCAGTTGAGTGATTTGAATGGTTCTCGGGAAGAATCTGTGTTAAGTGCCTGATCTGACTTGGTTTCTGGAAGTAGAGTTCCTTTACTTTGCTGGGTATAGAGGGAATCTAAGGAAATCTCAAGTTAGGTGTCTAAATTTAGGTGGTGTGCCCGTTTTGCTGTCTATATATTTACAGTATGCATACTGCCATTAAACAGTATCCCAGTATGAAATACACAGACAGTAGAAATGCTTTTATAAAGTGAGATGTCTTCCTGTATTTGTGCTGTTTTTCAGATTGAGGAGTAACCTACTGTGATCAAGTAGGTATTTCCTGAAGGTGTAGGTTGTCTTTCTGCTGACCAATGCGCGCAGCATGGGGAATAAGCAGGAGGAGCTAGAATCCTATGTTCGGTCGGGAGATTATGATCTGGTGGCAATTACAGAAACATGGTGGGACAGTTCACATGACTGGAATGTGGTCATGGATGGCTATGCCCTTTTCAGGAAAGACAGGCCAGCCAGGCGTGGTGGTGGAGTTGCTCTCTATGTGAGAGAGCAACTACAATGTACTAAATTCTGCCCAGGAGCGGATGACGAGCGAGTTGAGAGTGTATGGGTCAGGATCAAGGGGCAGGCTGGCAGGGCTGACACTGTTGTGGGTGTCTGCTACAGGCCACCAGATCAGGCTGAGGAAGTTGATGAGGCCTTCTATGGGCAGCTGAGAGTAGCCTTATAGTCACAGGCCATGGTTGTTGTGGGTGATTTTAACTTCCCTGATGTTTGCTGGAAGGACCATTCAGCCAGCCAGCCGCAGTCCAGGAGGTTCCTCCAGTGCATTGATGCACCTCATGCAGATGGTGGAGGAGCCGACTAGGAGAGGTGCACTGCTGGATCTCATCCTCACTAACAAGGAGGGTCTGGTCGAAGCAGTAAAGGTTGAGGGCTGCCTGGGTTGCAGTGACCACGAGATGGTGGAGTTCGGTGTCTCGTGTGGCAGGAACAGAATAGCAAGTAGAATTGCAGCCCTGGACTTCAGCCGGGCTAACTTTGGCCTTTTCAAGCAATTGCTGGGGGAAATCCCATGGGCAAGACTGCTTGAAGGAAAAGGGGCCCAAGATAGCTGGGTGGCATTCAGAGATTGCTTCTTCCACGCTCAGGATCAGAGCATCCCCACACGTAGGAAGTCAAGAAAGGGAGCCAGGAGGCCTGGGTGGTTGAATAGGGATCTGTTGGGTATGCTCAAGCAGAAGAGGAGAGTTTACAGGTCATGGAAGCAGTGGCCGGCCACTTGGGAGGAATATAAGGCTGCTGTTAGAGGATGTAGGAAGGCAGCTAGGATAGCCAAGGCCTCCTTAGAATTACAGCTGGCGAGAGGGGTCAAGGACAGCAAAAAGAACTTTTTCAAATACATAGCAGATAAAACTAATACCAGAGGCAATGTAGGCCCACTGATGAATGGGGTGGGTGCCCTGGTGGCAGAAGATACAGAGAAGGCAGAATTACTGAATGCCTTCTTTGTCTCTGTCTACTCTGCCGGAGCCCTGTACCCCTAAGACCCCGGATGAAGCCAGGTCAATGGAGGAGTTTGCTTTAGTCGATGAGGACTGGGTTAGGGAGCAACTAAATAGTCTGGACATTCATAAATCCATGGGTCCAGATGGGATGCATCCGCGGGTGCTGAGGGAGCTGGCTGAAGTCATTACTGGACCGCTCTCTCTACTGGAACAACCCCAGGTTCCAGTATAGGTTGGGAGATTACATATTAGAGAGCAGTGTAGGGGAAAGGGACCTGGGGGTCCTGGTGGACAACAGGATGACCATGAGCCAGCACTGTGCCCTTGTGGCCAAGAAGGCCAATGGCATCCTGGGGTGTATTAGAAGGGGGGTGGTTAGTAGATCGAGAGAGGTCCTCCTTCCCCTCTACTCCGCCCTGGTGAGACCACATCTGGAATATTGTGTCCAGTTCTGGGCCCCTCAGTTCCAGAAGGACAGGGAACTGCTGGAGAGGGTCCAGTGTAGGGCAACGAAGATGATTAAGGGAGTGGAGCACCTCATGAAGAAAGGCTGAGGGAGCTGGGTCTCTTTAGTTTGGAGAAGAGGAGACTAAGGGGGGACCTTATTAATGTTTATAAATATATAAAGGGTGAGTGCCATGAGGATGGAGCCAGGCTCTTCTTGGTGGCAAACAATGATAGGACAAGGGGTAATGGGATCAAGCTGGAACACAAGAGGTTCCACTTAAATTTGAGAAGAAACTTCTTCTCAGTAAGGGTGACAGAGCACTGGAACAGGCTGCCCAGGGGAGTTGTGGAGTCTCCTTCTCTGGAGACATTCAAAACCCGCCTGGACATGTTCCTGTGCGACCTCACCTAGGTGTTCCTGCTCCAGCAGGGGGATTGGACTAGATGATCTTTTGAGGTCCCTTCCAATCCTAAACATACTGTGATACTGATCAAGGAGCATTTAATGGAGTCTGCTGAAGGACTTCCCTTTCTGTCTTGGCACTTGCTACTGCTGTTAGGCTCTGAACCAACTCTTGCAACCTGCTCAGGAACTCATACCAAATTTCAAATTTCCAATGTCCTTTGGGTTGAGGGCATCCCTGAGATAGGTCTATATCTGTGCTTATTTTTCAAGAAAGCAGCAGATCCTGTGCTTTGGAAACAAAGTTACAAGACAAGAGTATAAAGTGCAATTTAAGTACAGGAGATGATTCTGGGTGTGAAGCTGCGGGTTAGAATATGTCTGAGAAGGTGTTTGACCAACTGCAGGACCAGCTGCGTAGTGACCTGCCTTCAGGATGATGTTTCCCATAGTGAGTGAAGTTTCAGAATTCTCCATTGCCACCTGGCAACTATCAGGATGCAAATGAGTATTCAGAGCCATTCCTGGCATCTGTGAGGTGCAGGTGAAATGAATGCTCACACTGCCTGAGGTCGGCATCTATGAAGTCTTCCTAGTGTGCTCTTCACATGAGGTGCCCCATTTTTTTGTGAGAAGTCATTTGAACCGCCATCTCTCTGCTTTCTTCCTGGCAGTATCAGCTGTGCTATGCTTTTTTTTGCATAATGTCAAAGGTACTGTCTACTTACTGTTTCTGTGGAGGTTTTCAGAGACTTAGGTGCTGGTGGTATAGGTGAGTGACTCTGTATTTGTCATTAAGCTGTAGCCTGATGAACTCCTTAAGCTGGAGGCGCTGCTGAGGAAAACAGCCCCATCCTGCCCCACACCACAGTTGTTTATTTTCACCTCCCCAGTGGCAGATCTTTTGTTTAGGACACTTTTATATAATTACATGCCGAGCCGTCTTGGGGAACTGATGCTACACAACAGCAATTTGGCAAAGTAGCTGTTCTTTTTCAGTCACTTCAGTTTCCTCCTGGATTTTACCATGCACTTGCAGGAACAGGAAGGACAGGGAAGCACTCCCACCTGTGAGGAAGCAGAAGAGTCCAGAAGTGCTCGTGGTTTATACCAGTGGAAGCTATTTAAGGATGCTGTGGCTTCACATGTCCTCTCCCACATGCCCCTTCACAGCTACCTTGCTTACATGGCTTTCAGATGTGACCTGTCATGACAGTGTAGCACTAGTGAGGCCAGTTTGTATCTGTGTCTAGTTGTAACCTAGTTGCATGTCCTTACTTCGGGGTAATCATCATGAACAAAGTTATGGGGAGGCTGAGGTGAAGCTGTCAGCAAAACTCTCCCTGACATTTAGTGGGAGAGATGTGAATGTTGTGTGCAAATAAAATTAATTAGTTTATTTTCTCTTGGCTCTTCTTTCTTGTGCAGGACAATGAAGACTACCCACTGATCAGAACAGGACCCTATTGGAAGAAGTTCAAGACCAATTTCTGTGAATTTATTGCAGTGCTTGTCCAACAGTGCCAGTGCAGCATCCTGTATGACAGCTATTTGATGGATACTATCATCTCACTGCTTACAGGCTTAGCGGACTCCATGGTCAGAGCATTTAGACACACAAGTACTTTGGCAGGTAAAATAACTCCCAGGGTTGCTGTAGACCGTGAGTTTTGTTGACTTGTGTACGGACAAAACTGCTCAAAATTGAAAAGCTCTCTTTACTGGAGCAGTTGTACTCTTGTGCATTGACAGTACCTTCCTCCTAATGTATGATACTGTAAAATAAATGATTTGTTCCCATGTGTATCTGAATGGAATTTGGATGCTTTAGATATGGTAGATCTGACAATTTTTTTCTTGCTGAAGGAATTTATTTAATGTCTGACATGACTAACTTTAGAATTGTGCTGTCTTCTGATTATTTTTTTCATTAACTAGTTTTTCACAGTCGGATTTCTGTTTTGTTTTCTTCGCCCCACTAACTGATGTGATGAGGTTGCATTAAATGCTTCACCTATAAAAGCTTCATTTGGAGAACTTCTGTTCTTGTGGTACCTGTGCTAAAAAGAACACTTCTTGTTACACATTTTTGTTTCATGCAGCGTGATGACACTAAAGCTACTACTTTTTTTTTTTTTTTGTCAAAGCCAGTAAATACCCTCTCTGCCATGCAAAGAACACTTAAAGTATAATTTATTGTGAAGTGCACTGTTTGCTTTGAAGGCTCAAAAAACTGCACATGAATCTATGCAAACCGTCTAGTGATCCTGAAAGGAACATGAATTTTTGTCAGTTCAAGTAAAATAAGATTTTTCCACCCTTTATGGGCCAGCATCGCTGTTTTTTTTTTTTTTTTTTTTCTTTTTATTACTGAAAATCACCTGTTTGGCAACTCTAGATTCTGTTGCAGAAAAATCAAAATTATGTGAACTAAGATGAGAGTTGTCCAGTAAATTACTGACTAGAACTCTGGCCAAAAGTTCTAAATAGTAATATCACTAAATGTTCTGGTTTTGATCATTGTCTTTAAAATAAACACTGTATTTTAAAACAAATTACTATAATCTAGTAGTGTTCATTTTTTTTGATAATAAACTGGATTGGGCTAACCATATCCTTTTTGTGGTAAAGCAGTGAATACATTTATGCCATGTGTCTCTGAGCTAAGCTAAATATATTTGGTTTGTTTCCTTTTTAGCAATGAAACTTCTGACAGCAGTTGTAAGTGTACATCTGAACCTTGATGTCAACAAGCACAATGCTCAAAGATTATATGAGGTGGAGAAGAAGAGGATAAGTGGCAAGAGGACCACTTACAGACTTGACCAGCTGGAGAGGAAAAAGGAAGAGGTTAGGCAGGTGTCTTGCATGGGAGATATGTAAAGATGTAAAAAGAGGGATTGCTGACAGCTTGCTTTTGGGTTACTGCAGTTCTTTGAGGTTTATATTTTTACCTAATGCATGATGCAGAGCAGTTGCGACTGGCTAGATTAAGTGGTAATAACTGCCCTACATGCTGTTAACTTGTGATGTCTGTCGTACTAACTGCCTCTCTAAATTGGTATCATTTGCCCTTGTTCTCTACACAAATATGGATGTAATTGCATTAGTAGCTCTGGTGTTGTGGGAGTGCAGTTTTGCATATGTTTGTACAAATTATAAGCCAAAACGTTAGTTCTTGAACTGAATTTTAATGAATGGAAAAGGACATGGTAGCTGCCATCTCTGTATAAGGTAAAGTGTTCTAAAAATTGTTGTATCTTTAGGTATGACCTGTATGTTTCTTGCTGTTCAGTTTCTGTCATTTTCCCTGCTCAGCCAGACAGCTCCTTATCAACTCCCAGAGACAGGCTTGTAGCTGTAATAAATAATCCTGGCTTGAGGGTGGAGGTGACTTGATGTATGAACATCAAGTATAGTTCCTTCTCTCCTGACCTTAGAATCAGTTACCTCTGTTCTGAGCTTTGGGTGCCTATGGATTTCTCTGTTATAGGAACAGAGGGTTTTAGTATCATGGTAAGTCTGATCTTATTGGAAAAACAGAGGAAATGTGTTGTGGGGGAAAGCAAACTTGTTACCCTTCCTGATGCTGTTGATGGATGTTTTTATTAAATGACATAGGTTTCCAGAAGTTCAAAACTAGATTTTCAAGGCTTGGTTGAGATACATACTCATTGTGGATCAGGTACCTTTTGAAAATGCCCATGTCTGCCTTTCTTCCATCTCTGCTTAAGTGCATAAAAAGAGTTTGGACCTATATCTGAAGATTGTTCAATAAGTGTGATGTATCTTTCTGTGTATTGATAGCTCAAGCCTCACTGTATCAAACAGACTGTACCTTGTTATCCAGGCTGGCAGCTGGCACCTGGTAAATCTTTCATCAGGACGTAACTACAGAAAGGCCAGTTGCTGGTGTAGATACAGACCACTCATTTTATGTTGGTACCATGTGTAAATGCTAGTGATTTGCACCAGAGTGGTATTGTAAGTGCACTGATGCACATTTTTCATGTGTACTGAATTGTGGGATCAATATTAACATTCAGTTCTCTTTCTATTTCAGTATGAGCAGAAGCTTCTAGAGGTACAGAACATGATGAATGCTATTTTCAAAGGGACATTTCTAAACCGGTACCGGTAAGAATAAAAATAAAGCTGCGATATGTATGCAGTCCCAAGAAACTGTTGCTCAAATTGTCCAGATACCAGAATCAAGTCGAACATCCTAGAGGCACTGATGGTGTCAAGGAAATTGTAGAAGTTAATTATTTTAAAGAATTTGGGCTTACAAAAGGACTTCTCTTAAGTGTGATTCTTAAGTTCTTCCTGCTGGCTATAGAGCAGTGCATTTGTGATTGAGAAGATATCCAGAATTAAAAAATAATTATTGCATGAAACATTTGCAACTAAAAGTGGCCTGACTGTTGATTGGAGACTAACTTAGAGCATTAATATGAAGATATTTTTAGGATTTTGAATTATATATGCTTCTACAGTTCCAGAAAGTAAACATCTTGCAAATAGTATAATTAATAGATATTAGGCATTTAAGTATGTAGTAATATTACAATTCTGTAATTTCACAGTGATGTGATCCCTGAGATCCGAGCAACTTGCATTGAAGAAATTGGCAGCTGGATTAAAACATATCCAGATGTGTTTTTAAATGACAGCTACTTAAAATACATTGGATGGATGCTGTATGATAAGGTAAAGTAAATTTTTCTTTCTGGGGCGGTAGATGGGATTTTTATTTTCCTAAAGGATCTTAACATTTAAGTTCTTGAGAGCAGATACTTAAGACTGTGGTAGTACAAAAAGGAATTTACTTTCTTCCCCATTTCAGGTTTTATTTTTAAAGCCATGGTAGCATGAAATAACAGAGAACATTTTTTTCCAGTTCTGTAGCAGTTTGTGTCCCTGTGTGTGTAGTTACTTTTATATGTTACTGAACTGGGAACTATCACTGAATTGTAAAATGGCTTATATCCTTTCAGCACAGGCAGCGTTAAACATTGTCTAGAATTCTGCTTTTAATTTTGATGTCTACATTTAAAAGTTCATTTTAGTTTTTAAAAAATGAACAACTCTTACCTATAGTAAAATAGTCTTCAATATTGCATTTCTCATTTGGAATTAAATGGATATAGAAAACATTTACAGAGAGTCCAGTCATTTCCTAAAGACTTTTCTCCTTTTACTTACAGTAAGTTTTTTTTTAATTTTTGAGTAGAGACATATTTTAAAACAAACAAACAAGAAACAAACACAAAAAAGCCAAAATAAAACAACCAAAAGAAAACAGTAACTCAAAAATATGCCTTTTCTCATGCTTCTGAAGTCCATGAGAGATTTTAGGGTGATAGGAATATTTATTGTGAATGGCTAATTACCAAAATTGGCAGGCTGTACTTCTGCAGGCCACCTTTGAAGTGTGTATAGCTTCTGTATAAATTCTGAAACGTGCTCAGTTTTGTGTCAGCTTTAGGTAATATTTTTATGCATAAAATTGTAGTTTACCACAAATCCAGGAGGGGGAGCACCAAGCCTCTTATTTTCCTGCATTCTGCCGTTACTGCAAAGGTAGTATTTAGATTTTTAGAACAACAAATGTTATCAATACCTTCCCTCTTTTCCTGCATAAATTTTATCTGCTCAGAATATCTTTTTGGTATATGTTCAGTTGAGAGAATTCTCAAAAGGAAAAGTAATTTTTGAAGATGATGCATCTTCATTCCCAGTGCTGCACAGCAAAACTTCACAGCTGGTGTCTCTGATTACTGCACATCCGGTGCCGTTAATTTGGAACTGGAAATAGTTGTTTTTCTACGGATTATTATCTGAAAGCAATGCAGATGCAAGCAGAGTGAGGTAAAGTGAGAAGCATTCCACATTTGGCTGAGGCCTGGTACTGTGCCACTGCTGGTCATTGTAGGTCCTGGCTGCGCTTTGTGATTTGCAGCCACTGTTAAATTGCCTGATTCCAAAATGAGAGCAGGGCATTTTTGGCAGCAATAGGGGCAGCAGTGCTTTTACATACATCTGAATGTTATTTCCCACTCCTCCTCCTTAATAAGCATTTCCATTCCATCTTGTTGAGGGTGGGCAGCAAGAAGCTGGTATCTCCCAGAGCCAATTTTCTTTTAGAATGTGATGTGGAGATGTTTGTCAAATAATTTAGGCTCCAGAGTGGAGCAGCCATGAAAGTATTCTAACAGTGGGGAAAACCTGGCCAGGATCATCTACAGTGTTGTAAACAGAGAATTAAGTTCAGTCATTTGGGAGGCTTTAAAGCAGAGGGGGAAGTAAGCATAAAATTAACATTTTGTCTCCAAAGTCTTTTATTTGAATATAATAATTTTTCTTCTCTATGAGATACTATTTTGACATTATACCCTGATATGAAACATTATGGTTTTTATATGAAAGGTTATTTCCTTGGTGGAAGAAGGTGCTCCAAATTCAGTGGTAATATGCTCCGAATTCTATATGAGGATCTTTCTTTGGCCCAGTAAGAGTTGTGGAACAGTGCTATAGATTATTGAGTAGGTTATGTTAATCTGCTAGAAATAATTTAACTTTTTATGTTTGCAGACCACGCAGCAGGTGAAACTGAATCTGACAGCTGTGTCCAGTTGAACAATGTTATGTATAAACCCAGTCACCTATCAGCGCTTTTGTGAAACCCAGGCACTAAACTTGTGCTCAAAAGCACTAGTGTTCTTCCAATGGAATAGGCAGCTACTAAATCAGCATCCAGATCCAATTGAACCAGTGCTTATCTGAGCAGCAGGTGTTGTGTAAGTGCTGTGTAAAACGTTCAGAGTTAAAGACCAGAAAAATCAAGACTATGAAGAATAAGGCTGAGGAAAGTGGAAGGCAGAACCAACAGACTGGAAGGCAAAACTCCGAAAATGTAGATGCACACTTGGCATCTCCCACCATGGTAGACTTGCTTTGTCTGGAACTTCAGGGCAAGTTGTTGAGGTTTTCTCATTAGACTATGAAAATCACCCAAAGAAATCCTGTGGAAACAGGAGCTTGCTGTTGAAATTAACATCTGTGTCCAAACCATGTGACCCACCTGGCAAATTTGGGGAAATTGAAAGGGTTTCTAGCTTGACCTCCCATTCAACATGGCTACAGAAATTGATGCTGTTGTTATGGCGATTTCTGAAATATTTCTTTCTTCAAATGTTCTTGTTAAAATAGTAGTTTTCTGCTCCAAAGGTCATCTCTGTGTTTACGTACTGATGCTTTTTGTGGGGGTGTTTTTTTTTTTTTTATTATGTTTTATCTCGGTCAGACAGGCAAGCTGGATTGTCTTCACTGTTTAGGAGTAATTCAGAAGTAGACCTGTTTGTTACAGTTTTCTGTATTTGTAAGGCTTATTTAGTGTCCACATCTCTGTGATAGTGCGGAGGCTGAAATCTTGTAACCGAATGCATCTATACAGTGGTGGAGCCCATGCAGAGCTCTTTGGGTCACTAGAGCTGCCCACTGTCTTCCTGATTTTTCTGCCAATCTGCAGCTCAGGGCTGAAATATACTATGATGCAGTTGAGGGACAGTGTTGTGTTCAGAGTATCCTGAAAATGTGCTTATAAATACCTCCCCTTCACTCTGTCACAACTTTGAAAGATCAAACAGGCAGGAGTTTTGTCAAGACAAGAATGGTAATTCTGGTGAAGGGAGTCGATGGCTTGCTTACATTACTGTTGAATGGAGCTAAAAGTAAACAGTGAGATAGTTTTAGAAGTATGTGAAGTAATTTTGAAGGATCAGGAAGCTGTGAGGAGTGATGAATTAAGAAAAGGAGAGGTAGCTGAGAAGGAGAAAATGCAGCTGAAAACATAGGAAGACAGCAGAACTAAACCTAGCAGAAGTAGTTATTTGTTTATAGTTCTCAGAGTTAATTTCCTCAACACTTAAAAGAAACATGTACTTACGGGATGATGACTGAGAGCTTTCAGGTAGGAAGAGAATACCTTAGAAGGCAGGTGGTTTAGTTTAATGTGTTAAACTTTATATCTGCAGACACCTGACTGTCAAATGCAAAGGATGTTACTAGCTGTGCACCAAGGTCTACATGACCATCCAACAAACCATCCCAAAGATTTTTTCCTTTTTTTCTTTTTTTCCCCCAAGCACAAATACAGTCCCTATTCACATGCAAAGCCTCATGATAAAATTCTGAGGGCAGCTGAGGCCAGGATTGCAATACATTGGCTGAGCTGAGTCCATGCCAGTGTGCAGTGATGGGTACCAAGCTGGGACTGTTTTGTGAGTGAGTTCTGTGCTGTGGAGCCCTTGTGACTGTAGGAAGCAGCAGATGTGGCCAACAGTCTCTTTTTCAGACAAGACCTTTAATTTTAAAGTACCATATCAAACATGTGCTGCTGGTGTGTCACAGGCAGATTAGAGGACAGTACTCACTGTCACCTGTTGATCTTTCATTTTGTATTTCTAGCAAAAAGCCGCCTTATGCAAAACCATTGGTCAAAGCCTGCTGCTGAGTATCATCCTTTGCTTTCCATCTAAGCAGGTGAACAGGAACTTGTAGTAATGGATATCCTATGTGTAGGTGGTCTCCTTTCTTGGGTTTCCTTGATTATTCTTACGGCTATTGTTAGCAAGAGGAATTAAGGAAGAAATATGAAGAGACTGATTCACAGCCTACAGTTCATTTAAGTGTCTTGGCTGATATTCTTAGCGTTATAAGTTTGCAGAACAGGGTGATTTTTCTATGCTAGATCCTCAAAATGACTTTCTTAATGACATCTAAAGCTTTGTCATTTAAAAGGTTTAGTAGATGATTTAAAGGCAGGATAAGGAGAAGTCCTCTTTTTGAGGCATCTGTGAAGCAGCAGTACTAATATTATGAAATAACACCTTGCAGGGATAAATATATTTTGCCTAAGTTAATTAATTAGGCTAAATTCAGAACAACACTTCTCAGAATGCTTTAAATATAGTGTTCTAGCATAAAACAGAAATCGGTAGAAGGAGTAACATTTGACTATCTGTGAGAACTCATGATGATAAGCTAGTGCATTTCTGAGGTGTACCACTTCCTCTGGGAACTTTTGCTGTACCAGAATTTCTTGGAGTCCTTGTCAGTGTTTAATGATTGTCTGAGTCAGATGTTGAAAGGAAGCAAACAGTCTGATGTACGAAAGAGTACTGATTGTATTAAGTAGGTCATACATACTCTTGTCTTTGTATATCTTTAACAGATGAACAGAACAATTACTGCATCTTTTGCGTTCTGTTGCTTTCATTAACTGTAGGGAACGGAAGCGTTTCTTGTCTCTTAAGGAGCTTAACACAAACTTTTATGTTACCTTTAAGTTCGACTCACTGCAAGCCTCCTCTGTGTGTGTGAGAGGGAGACATGTGCGTGTGTGCACACAAACAAAATGGTACTGATAGCATTCATAAAGAAAATGAGTCAGTATTTGGGTAGTCTGCTGTAGGCATCCACAGAGAACTCTTACTTACATAATGTAAATGCCAATAGTGAATAACATCAAAGATGCATGTTTTTTAACTGTTGGCCAATTTATCTTTGCATTGTAGCAAGCCGAAGTGCGGTTGAAGTGTCTTCTGGGACTGCAAGGAATTTATAGCAGAAAAGAACTTGTTTCCAGGATGGATCTCTTTACTAGCAGATTCAAGGTAAATATTATAGATTACTGTTTGCTGTTTTTCAGTTCTGGGTTAGGTATACACACAGGGTCTGATGTTTTGATCAGAGCTGATCTCTCCACTCTCTTGACTGACCCAAGCTTAGAGTACTTGCAGAAACAGCCTGCTTGACTGGGTGGGTGAAGGAGTTTTGCAGAGATTTTTCCTTCTGTTTCTGGGGAATTTTTTGTTTCACTTTAGTTCATACATGAAATGGTGTTAGCATTGCGCTGTGGTCAGTTATCTCCGTCGTTCATCCAGAATGGTCCACATTTTTTTACAGGATCTTTGGCACATGACAAAGAATTTCGTACTCCAAAGGTCCCTTTTTTGCTGCTCCTGATCATGGGTTAACCTTGTAGATACTGGATTGGTTGTCCTTGTATCACACTCATGTGGGAATGGCTCTCTGTTGATCCACCATGTCAGTATGAATCTTGAAGAAGGATCCTTTATCTCCTTTCTGAACAAGTCAGATGATAACACCGTAATTTTGAGAGCTTGTTCTGTGACTGCACTGACCCTGTATACTGCCTTTATCATATTCCGACTTCCTGACTCATTTAAGAAGTAAGCCCTTTACTTTTTAATCTTGCCCTTGGTAATGATTTCATCAGTTACTTTTGCCCCAGTGGGGCTGGGCCTTTCCAGTATTTTAATAAGAAAACTCAAGGTGCTGTGATTGATATCTCAGTCCCTCCAAATCAGTACATCATCAATGCCTGCATGTCGTGGTAATTCATGTTCTTTTTGCGACAGGTGCAGGGCTTACCTGTATGTCAAAGCAGTTGCTAATAGTAGAAAAATACCTACAGCGCATCCTCAAAGAACAAGAAATAGATTAATATTGATATCTTAAGAATAAATTATTGAGATTGAAACTTGGCTATCTAAGATTAAACTGTTTTAAACAGTTTTGTGATAGTCCCTTATCTTTCTAGTTAAAGGAAGGTTTTTGTAAGCTGCATAAGCAACTGCAGGATTGGTATTCACAGACTGATGAAACAGCTCTCATCTGCCTTGTACTGCAATCTCCCTCTGTGTGTAGGTTGCTATATAAATGGGTTATTGCAAACTCTATACCACCAATCAAAAAACCCAACCCAAACACAACACCTCCTTCCCCTCTAAACAAAAGAAACGCAAACAGCTTCACACGAAATAGAGACTGATATGGAATCTTCCAAAATCTAAGTCGTGGTTTCTCACTGATGGAAAATGTAATCATATAACCATCAATCCATATCCCACAAGCGAGAGTTTCACATATTCCCTCTGTTACCCTTCCTTGAGTGTTCAAACTCAGGATTCATGGACTTCCACACCTTGCAGCTGCGTTGTGAGAAGAAGGAAGGTGCAAAGTAAAAGGCATCTAGAGCTTTAGAAATTCTGTGTTAAGTGGGAAAGCTGTTAGTTCCAAAACAAGCAAGGCCAAAGGTTTAATATAAAGATGCAGACCACACTGAGGAGTGCAAGTTCTTGGGTACATGGGACAGGAAAATTTCCACTGTTTTCTGATGTTTTTGCACATGTACCAAATTACAATGGTGTGAATTCTGGAATATTGCTGCTATTCCATGAAGTACCTTTATGACTCAAGTCCTAATTGTCTTTCCAGCAAGGCACTGGCTTCTGTACCCTGTAGGTACATGCACTTTATTGTTGATAGGAGGAACTGATTATGTAATGCTTGTAATTTGAGGCTTATCTTCATCTAACATACTGAAGTGCCAGTAGTAACATCTTAGAAACAAGTTGTCCGTCACTTTTAATTTGTAGACAGTAGTTGATTTCTTGTGAACGCATACATTACATCTATAAAAAATATCATATTACTGCATGATTAATTCAGTTAAAAAATTAACATGCTATTAATTTTCAGGGGCTGGGAAACTACATGGTAGTAATCAAGTTGCCTTATATCTCTTAGGAAATAGCTGCTGAAACAAAAATAAACCTCTACTAGTGTAGATGATCTAGCTGTAGCAAAAATACATGTTTATTGAAAACAAACCATGTTACATCTTTTTATTGTCATTTTACATCCATTAGGATCGAATTGTGTCCATGCCTCTGGACAAGGACCATGAAGTAGCAGTTCAAGCCATGAAACTCTTGATGCTTATGTCACAGTAAATAATTTCTTTTTTAATTTACTGTATTGTTTTAATGGCAACAAGATCAGATACAATCCTGATGAATCTTCCTGTAATCAGTTACTTGCTGGGAAACAGTTGCTTCTGGCAGGATACGAGTTACAGTTAAAGCTGCTCAACACATGGCATTTTCTTTCTGTGGGAAATACCAATTTTAGGAAAACCCTTGTGCTGAGATTCAGTATGAAAACTATATTTTTATATCTTTATACTTCCCTCGGAAAGGAAATTCCACACTTTCATTTTTGCTTTTCTCAGAGCATCTGCCTGTCTTGGGGCAAGTACCCACCAAAGATGGGGACCCCACCCCATCTTCTGTCTCAAGGTTTCCAGGCCTTGGCCAGGAGGTCAGGGAGCTCTGCCACCTTCCCTGTCTACTCACCTGGTGCAGGAAGCCTTGAGCTTTGAGGCTGTTGCTGAAATTTGGACTTTCAGATTCTTGGCTCCATGGCAGAGACCCTGGGAGCTATTGAGCCCACAGCAGACTGATGGACAGGCAATGAGCCAGTGTATGATATCTTGTTTTTGGTGAAGTGCAAAAATAACAGAAGAGTTGTTTTCTTGGGAAAATACCTGCTAGACATAGCTTTGGTAGGATAATGGCAAGTTGGAAGTGTGGGGAAAAACTAAGCTAATGTTGCAGAAGTATATGAATCCTATTCTGACACATCCTTGAGCAGCATGTTTACTTTAGAAATGGCTTTATTTGCAAAATACATGAAGAATAAATTATCCATCCCTCTTTTTCAATGCAAAATGAGATTAAACAACCCACTGCATTTCATTGTTAATATGGTTGACATGTTAGCACTCAATAAGTCTCTCTTCTGTCTCAGAATGTAAGTTGAATTCTGCCAATGCAGGTGGTTGCTTCCATGTACAGCATGGTGCATTGTCCAGTAGCCTCGTGGGATTTGCTTTTCTGTTTAAGCCAGAAGTGTTGGTCATTGCTAGATGAGGATAAACCTTAATGGACCAAATAATATGGTGGTGTAGGTATTTACATTAAATTTCAAGTACATTTGTATATTGAAGTGCTGCTTTATACTCTGGTCTCCTATCTCACTTCACACTCCATTGATTTGAGTGGCCTTTCTCTAGGCCTACTTCAACGTACACATCAGAACAGCATATGATGCTGTGAACATAGTACGCTTTTTTGAAGGCACTTAACCATTGTTTGGGCCTCCCTAGTAGTAGCAAGGGTTATATTGTTTCTGTGTTTACAATGTCCATTTCTGCATCCCTTGGTTCTCCATGGTGTGTAGCTGTTGGAACAAAGCACAACACTGTGTCTGTGTGTGTAACGTGTCCCTGTGCTAGGAGGAGCAGCACACCATTGTTGAAGGACAAAGATCCTGCACACCACTCATGGCTGCCCTTGTTCTCTATCTGAACTAACAAGTGCTGTATTGGCACTGCAGCTGTTTGTCACCTCTGGCTTTATTATAAGGGATCACGTTCTCATTAATGCAAGCTGCAGCTATAAAAGTTTGATCAATGTTTCTTTTTCCCTGAAGCAATTTTTTCCTAATTTTCCTTAAATATAATTTCCAATACGAACAAATGCCCTCTAAAGTTTTCTGAATGACAGTTTTCCATCATAAAATGTAGTTTTCATAAGTAAAATTAATAAATTTTGAAGTTGTTTTCAATTGGGCTGTGTGGAGGCCTAGGAAAACATGCTGCTTTTTCTTTTTGCTCATCTGTTGTGAAGCCATTCTCCTCTCTGCTCCTCTACCCCCAACCCCTCCACAGTTGCTCTGAGCCCTGCTGATTTGGCTTAATTATTGGAGTGATGGAAGTGGGAACTGGGGACTCAGTAAGCAAAGTCAATGACAGCTCTTCTCTTTGATAAGACTAGTACTGACCCATCTATAAAACCTGTGTGAAGAGAATGCAGACAGCGTAGACAGTCGCATGTACAGACTTCTTAATAAAAAGCTGCGTCAAGATGCTTTTCTAGCAGGGGAAAAGCTTCTGCCTCAGTACCTACACTAGAGTCAGACAGGACTCGCTGTTGGCATTGCAGAAGCAAAGAAATTTCAGGGCTATTCTATCTCAAATAGGTGCATTTCATAGCTCAAACCCAGCATCTGGATATTGAGCAGTAATGCTGCTTGATACATGCAGTAAAGCATGAAATGGGGTTGGGGACAGCAACTCCCCTGCCTTTAAAGAAAAATAAATGACAGCTTGTATAAATGGCACTTCTACTTGTATGCACTGATGTCGTCAAATTTTGTGCTGCTTTTGGCATGCTGCATTGGCCGCTCTGTGGATGGCTCATTTTTGTCACTTGCAAATTTGGCACCTGAATTCTAGTTGCCCAACTTGCATTTTTAGTAAGACATGAAAGACCTTTCAGATCAAGTTTCTAGTTTTAAAGATACTGGTAAGAATCTCTGTCTCATGAGCTCCCTATATTTGATTTGGAATCATGGATTATTTTCAACAAATAATAGAATCGTAACTGGTTAGGTACTGACATTGAGAACATCTATCTAATCTTGGAATAAATCTTTTGTTGTTTCATGATGTGTTGGCAAGAAGCAAGGCCAGGAGTAATTTTTTTCCTCCAGATAGTCTGTTGGATGCTCTGCGACTTTCTTGGGGAAAATTTGCAATATCAGTAACTTTCTTTTACTGGCCTCCATAATTGTCCTTTGGGTGGGTATAGCAGCAAGACTTTGTTGCCAATTAATTATTTTGGTGATGTTTTACAGCTACAGTGGAGCTGTGCTCCATGTACTTTAGTAACAGCTTTGACCATCTCTCAACCATCACTGCATTCTAGTCCTGTAGAATATACTTGACTACTCTGTGTACTATTGGCCCATAAAACTGCTATGCTGGCCTTTACATTCTTTCTCTTGCTAGCTAGAGAGGCAGTGAAAACACTGATCTTTTCAATTCACTTAAATATGTTGCATTATTAAAACAACCCAATCCAGTGCTGATTCAAAAACTTCTTGCTGTGCATATACCTGTTTTTTTTTTTTAATCCGTATTTATATTTTTAGTTTTATCTTGTCTATCTCTGTAAGCTGAGATTTTTTTTTTCCTTCATGTTTGTTGCATGTTGTCTCAATTGAATGCCAAGGTCTTTGGGCAAGCAGCTTTCTATTTTTACACAGCATGATGTGATCCTGAAACTGAAATGAGCCTATGAGGTTTAGCATAATAGAAATTATTAATGCTGCTGAATTATGCATAATTGTTAGCATTAATGTTGCAAAGGATCTGAGAGGGAATAGAACCAGGAAGGAAATAAAGAGGGAGAAAACTTGAGTGACAATGAAAGACCAAGGAATCTTACTGAAGACATTGCCCTTTAGGAGGCAAATTAGTTTAGTGTGCCTACTGCCAGACAATTCTCTTCATTTTTGTGTGCTTAACTGCCTAAAAGAGTAGAGGGATTTTGGAAAAGAACAGCAAAAGTGATTAGGTAACTATAGTAGATGAATGAGGAAAGGTTGCAAGTGGTGCAGGTAGGGGTACAAATCTACAAATAGCTTGAATATGTAAATAGCAAAGGGGAAAATTACTTTGTATTACATTACTGAAATGTAACTAGACATTAAACTGAGTTTTAAACACATAGCTTTCAAGTTTCAAATGTGGAAGAGCTGCCTTAGTGAGAACTGTGAATATGTTGCACTCATTTAGAACTTCACATAAATAGTTAAAAACCTGTTTAATGGAGCTGATAAATACATTAATTCTCAACACAGTGCTTTGACAGTGGTCAGTAGAGTTAATCTAACCTAAAAGTCAAGAAACTGGGGCTTGTAATTTCCCAGTGTCCTGCCAAGCACAGGAGGCCCAAGTCAAGTAGGACTACATCACACTTGTGCTTAAAAATCTTAGTCTCCCTTCTGATTGTTAATTAGACTGGAAAGGGTGTTTTAGTTTGGAGAGGGAGGGGCTATACTGTAGGAGAAACTTGAAAACTGGATGTGGCAAAGGATGCCATGGCAAATAATAATATGTTACTGCTTCCAGGGGTAGATGTCGATGTCTCATGGCAGGTAATTCAGTTTCAGCAAGGAGCTGAACTCTGATCCTGTAGTGTTATTTCATAGCTAAGTCATGCACAGTATCTAGCAAGGTTATTCAGAAAAACATCGTGCAGAAAAACAGGTTTATTGAAGGCTTAAATCCTATTATAATAAGTGTTTTCATGTGATTGTAAAAAAGAAGCTGAAGAGTGACATGCTTTGCATACATATAAGGAAATAATCCACCTTTGTCTTTTTAGTGGCTTTTAGGAAAAATAAATGTTACCTTCAAGTTGATAGGAGTAGCATGTGAAGCAAATTATATGGCACAGTTCTGATTCCTTGCATTGGTAACTTGCTTGTAGTGGATGAGGTCCTATCAGAAGGGAATGGCATGGAGCTCTTCACAGCTCCTCTGTGATTGCTTCAGGTCTATCACACCCCTATTTAGGTGGAGTTATGGTATTGCTTTGTCAAGCCTTATTACAAACAAAAGAAAAGTGAAAGACCAAAAGGGAACAAAAGCATGTGCTTTCTCCCCTGTCTTCTCCTGTTTTCCATCCTCTCAGGTTTGTGCTTTCATGGAGTTACCTTCAGGAATTTTCTGCCATCATGTACCTCTGCTCAAGAATCTTGAGATCTATTCTGAAATCTCCTCTTTCCTGTCTGAAGAGTTAACAAGAAAAAATAAGAACCGCATGTCTTCTAGGGTTATGTTTCTTAACCAAAACAGCATGCCATGCAGCATCTGTCAGATGTGCATCTGCCTGCATTCTGTCACAGCATAATCATAGAATCGCGGTGTATTGCAATGTGCTAGTCATATTTTAAACTGGTGGGAAAGGACTCTTGTTATATTGTAGTGGCAACCATATTGTCATCTCCCTGATCGCCAAAGTGTCATCTTGAAATACTTGCAATGACAGCAAAGTAGAAAGAGGGAAATAAAAGAACAGAATAGCTGATTTTTCTGCCTAAAAGTTTTATACTGGAGATTAGAATACTTTCAACGTTTATTTTTTGGTTGATAGTGCTCAGTGCATAAATGTTTTATAATGTATTTGCAGATTTGGATACTTAACTTGAATTAATTCTAAATGCAAAATTAACAGATTATTTTTGATTGAGATGCTATAGCTTGGATTACCAATGTCCCCATAATATGTGCCAAATCTTTCCCCGCACAGCCATTAAAAACAAAAAAAATAAGGTTGCAAAATTTTGAAAAGTGCATCAGGTGCATTTTTATTTTACTGTTGTGATTTTGTTGGTTATCCTTGGCACAAGCAATAGCGCAGACAGAGGTGACTCCAGTGGTCACGTCTCTTGCGTACAATAGAATTGAACAAAAAGCAAGATATGAAATCTTTCAACTGGTACCATATGCAGAACAAAATGGGTCTGTGATCTTTCCCTAGAATATCCCAACTTCTTCATGACATTTTCACACTGAAGTGCAGAGAAAATGGTATGTCATTGCATTGGTATGTGGAAGGCTATGCCTGTTTATTTTTAGGCACCTAAACACTGGCAGGCACTTCTGGCTTAAGCTCTATCTGTTGCTTGGCATTCTGACGGCTGCAGCAGTATTATTGCTGTATTTGAAGTATTTGAATGTTTGATGATTGGCTTACATATGTAAAAAAGAAAGGCACCATTTACTGTGGTAGTATTAGTGCTGCTACTTCCAGAGGCAAGTAAAACCTCTAAGCACTCAGTTGAGTGGGAATTATGAGCATAAACCTCATTGTATCACAGAGAGTAAGTTGTTGAGCAGTATGTGAAAAGTAGTAGTAGTACATACAGGTATTCCCTCCCATTCAAGAAAGTAAAACAAAAACCAAACAGGTGCTCAAGTGGTGTCATGAGTGTCTGTCAGCCTGTGCTGCAAAGAAAATGAGTTGTTTTCCTCTCCTTGGCTTCTGTGCTATTCGGGTGTGCTTCATACATGGCCAGAGATATTGCAGCTGGCCTCCTTATCTTCAGGAGGGAGGAAATAACTGCTGTAGATTAGTGTAACTGAGGAAAATTACTGGCCTCTTTGAAGACAAAGTTAAAGGGGTTGGGATTTCAGAATCACAGAATGGCTGAAGTCAGAAGGGACCTCTGGAGGTCATCTAGTCCAAGCCCCTTCTCAAGCCGGGCCACCTAGAGCCGGTTGCCCAGGACTACATCCAGATGGCTTTTGAGTATCTCCTGCAATGGAAACTCCACAATCTCTTTGGGCAGTCTGTGCCAGTGCTTTGTCACCCTCACAGTAAAAATGTGTATTCTGGTATTCAGAGGGAAGCTCTTGTGTTTCCATTTGTGTCCATTGCCTCTGGTCCCGTCACTGCACAGAGCCTGGCTCCATCTTTGCACCTTCCCTGCAGGTACTTACACATATTGATAAGTTCCCTCTTGAGCCTTCTCTTCTGCAGACTGAACAGTCCCAGCTCTCTCAGCCTTCCTTCACAGGAGAGATGCTCCAGTCCCTTAATCATCTTTGTGTCCCTTCCTTGGACTCTCCTCAGTATGTCCATGTATCTGGTGCTTGGGAGCCCAGTACTGGATGCAGCACTCCAGATATGGCCTCACCGGTGCTGAGTAGAGGGGAAAAGTCACCTTTCTCACCTGCTGGCCACACACCTCTGAATGCAGCCCAGGGTACTGTGTGCCTTCCTTGTGGCGATGGCACATTCATAGAATCAGAATGGTTTGGGTTGGAAGGGACCTTAATGACCATCCAGTTCCAATCCCACCCTGCTATAGGCGGGGTTACCTTCCACTAGACCAGGTTGCTCAGAGCCCCATCCAGCCTGGCCTTGAACATTTCCAGGGATGGGGCATCCACAGCTTCTCTGGGCAGCCTGTTCCAGTGCCTTACCATCCTCATAGTGAAGAATTTCTTCCTAGTATCTGATCTAAATCTACTTTCAGTTTAAAGCCATTGCTCCTTGTGCTGTCACTACGTGTCCTTGTAAAAAAGCCCTCTCCAGCTTTCTTGTAGGTCCCCTTTAGGTACTGGAAGGCTGCTGTAAGCTGTCCCTGGAGCCTTCTCTTCTCCAGGCTGAACAATCCCAGCTCTCTCAGCCTGTCTTCACTGGAGAGGTGTTCCAGCCCTCTGATCATGTTTGTCGCCCTCCTCTGAACTTGGTCCAACAGGTTCATGTCCCTCTTATGTTGGAGGCCCCAGAGCTGGACACAGCACTCCAGATGGGGTCTCACAAGAGTGGAGTAGAAGGGCAGAATCACCTCCCTTGGCCTGCTGACCATGCTCATTTTGATGCAGCCTGGGATACAGTTGGCTTGGTGGCTGCACACACACATTGCTGGCTCATGTTGAGCTTCTCATCAACCAACACCCAAGTCCTTCTCCTCAGGGCTGCTCTCAGTCTGTCCAATTTAGAACAAGGATGTCATGCTTTGACAATGTCAAATGCTTTGCAGAAGTCCAGGTAGATGACCTCAGTCACTCTTCCCTTATCCAACAATGCTGGCTCGTGTTCAAGTTGTTGTCCACCAGGATCACTTCCTAAGGAAAGGAAATGTCTAAGGAAAGACAGTTTCATTTGTACTGGAAAGGCAGAGTCCTAATTTCTACCCAAAGAAAGGGCAGGCATGTTGCTGAGCTCTTCGAGCTATCTGAACAATTGAGGCAAGGATTTTTTTTTTTTTTTAAATAGAGACACACAGGTGTTGCATTCACTATTTCTATGAATGTGCCAAGAAGAGAAAACCTGAAATAGAAAGAATAAAAATTTCAAACATATGAAAAAAAGTGTATATTTGACTGGCACGTTCATACAGGAAATTCCATGTAAGCATAAGAATTTTTTTTTTTTTTTTTTTACTTTGGGGGTGGTCCAACACTGGAACAGGTTGCCAGAGAAGTTGTGGAGTTTCTGACTTCGTAGGTATTCAAAAGCTGATTTGATGCAACCCTCAGCAACCTGCTGTAGCTGATGCTCCTCTGACCAGGGGCTTGGAGTTGGGCATCTCCAGAGTTGCTGTCTGACCTCAGCTGTGTTGAGTCTTTGTTGGTCCACTTTAGGTCACAGTATGTTTGTACAGAAATTTCTTTTCCAAGCTGTCCACAGTTTTAAAAAAAAAATATGTAGAGAGAAATTGGCAAGAACAGCTTCATAGAAATTGTTGCTTTAAAAGAACAAAATAATTGATGTTGAAAAGAATGAAAGAAACCTGTCAGACTGCTAGTTTATTTCAGTAAATTCCCCATAGCCTTTTAATATAAGGACTTGCTCTCTTATGTATTTTTACTCCTGTAAGTACAATTTGTTCTCAGTCTTTTACTCTCACTTGTTAAACTTGTAGAAGTTTAATAAATTTGATATGTCATTCATGGCTTCACAGGACACACCAATGCTTATTCATATACTCCAATGCACCATGTTACCTCTTTCAGTTTCTTACTGTTTAACCTCAATAAACGCATTTTTAGTCTATTTCCCAAATTTTGTAGATGGTTGAATAAGAGTGGCATAAATGTTTTCCTTTATGCTGCTTTCACGATATATATACACTCAGAGCACTTTCTGTACATCCTATTACTCCATATATGTACTCAAAGGAGTTGCATGTTAAAAGAGGCCACCAAAACCTGCCTGTCAGGCAACTTTACTTTTTGGTTGAGGGCAAGCATTATCTTATGAGATTGACCCATTGCTTTTGGAGATGTACCATCAGCACTTACATTTAGAGACCTTTTTACTGTTCCAGTGACCATTGTAAATAACCACAGAAAAATGTGGAAAATTCAAGTGATACACGACTAAATACATTGTAAAGCTAAAGTTCATGGGGTATCAGCTTCTATAAATGAGAGGCTACTGGTTTTGAGAAATGGGTGCTGTCTTCTTCTCAGCCCCCTCACCCATGATTTAAAATCCCAGACAGCACTAAAAAAATACCTGCAAGGGTCACGCCAGTGATACTCTCACCTAATGTGAGTTTCTTTCTGTTTTTCAGTCAGGTTGGAGGACGTTTAGGGGCTTTGTGACTTGTGAGGATGCTCAAGGATGCAATGGGTTTGGAGACAAGGGGGCAAGTGCAGGAAGGGCTGCTAATTTTTGTAAGACATCACCCCCAGCAAATGAAGAGCACAAATCCCCAGTTTTAGAGAAGGTATTGGACCACATCTGTAGATGGTTTAAAACTGTTACTACCTGAGGGTTGAGTGCAGTGATCAATAAAAACCTTCCCCTCATCTGGTTGCATTAAGTGTAAGGATCTTGCATGTTGCTCTTTCGTTCTTTGAAGTAGCTTAGTCCAATGACATTGCTATGGCAGTAAGAAATGGGCACTTTGAAACTGTAATCCTTGCTTTGGGCTTCACTCCTGTGCTGTCTCTTCAGTGGGTTATTCAACCTTGCTGCTTCAGTTTCCTTTTTGCAAAAGGTTCATGTTAATGCAATTTCTACCTCTCACAGAGTGTTCTAGGTTTACTAGTTGGCATGTGGCATTCTCAAGATGTGTACCTAATGGAAAAAATAGTGACCTGGAGTGTGTTTGTGCAGATAGGCCACGATCAAAAGCATGCTATCAAGAATGTGTTTTGGTTTCTTTTTACATGTGACTCTGTATAAGCCTAATATAACAGAATGTAGGTTTTAAAATAATTTGTACTGCAAAATGATGACTTCTTGTTTATTTTCTTTTACGGTGAATATTTAAGCATAAAGTAGAGGCACGATTTTCCTATTTTATTGCTGTTACTCTTTTTACCATGACCACTAATCAGTCTTAATTATACTTTAAATTAATGTTCATGTGCATGCAGTGGGCCTGATTCATCATGGCTTGTGCAGACCTCTGTTTCTCTACAAAATGAGTAAAAGAACGCTGCCAAGTTTGTTTGATAGTATTTTTAGATATGTCCTACAAAAATTTAATTATGTAAACAAGTTGCACGGCTGTGGAGAATCAGGCCTAGTAAAAGCTGAACACAGCATTCATAATATTCTTTGCAGATAAAACTGAACTGTAACTTCCGTTGTTATTTTTGCCTAGGAACTGTGAGGATGTGTTATCAGCTGAAGACTGTGAAACGTTATACCTGTTTGTTTATACCACACACCGTCCGCTTGCAGTAGCAGCTGGGGAATTCTTATATAAAAGGTATCTCTGCCTGCCTACTTCTTGCATATTCTCATTTGTTTCGGAATGAAGGTGGATTTATTTAAGAGGGACATTAAGCATTCATTTTTCTGCTGGAAGTGTGTACCACGAGGATAGTAGATGTGCTTTCTTCTGCTGAATCAGAAGGGAAATGCTGTCTGGGGGTAATCATTTGTTCCCCTGCCCAGCCCTGGCACGTTAGGCATGAGAAAAGTTGCAAAACTAACAGAGAATATGAAACAACTGACTGATCCACAGATGCCATGCTATGTTGAGAGCATACCTCCTTTCTTTCTACTTTCTTTTCTTGTTGCTTTGCTTCTTACAAGCTAATTCATCACCTGGCATCTGCCGGATTTCCATAGCTTTGGTGATTAATTGCAAAAATGGCCTCCTCTTCTCCCTTTGGAAGTTGCCTTATACATTGTAAAGGCTTTGAATAATGAGAGAAGCAGCCGATTAAGAAGCCCTCCCAATTTTCTGTCAGGTTAATGAAGTACAGGGTTTATCTTTCCCAGGAGTAACTCTTATAAATGGGCTTCTTATAACAATGGTTGCATGAAGTGAATGGAGTTGGCATGCTAAAAAGAAAAGAAATAAATATGCTGTCTCTATGGCTGAGAGAAATAATTTTGCCTTACAAAGAGAAATGAAAATAAAAATATTTTGGCAAGACTTTTATGGGGAAAAATTCAGAAATAATAATGATTTGTGTTTCTCACACATGCAGAATTGCCTCCTAGCTGTCTCTTTCCATCTAGCTGAATTGCCGACATTCTGCGGTTTGCGGAGCCAAGTCCAACACAAAGACAAATGAAGATAGATTTCTGTTTTGATGAGTCTTCTATCACATCTGCTAGTCTTACTTAGTCTTTTGTGTTGGTCCTAATATTCTATCATAAATCAGGTGTTTTTCCTCTCAGAACGCTGCTGTTTTTTACCACTGAAGTAGTTGCCCTGATAGCTTTACTTTTTCCACCCAGCTTCCCAGTGCAGTGTAGACACGTTGACCCTGTAAATTTCTTCCTTTTTTTCTTGTTTGCCCAGTTGTTCTCTCTGGCACTTTTGCCAGTACAGAAGTGCTCGCTCTACTGTGATAGAACTGTTAGTGACATCCTCCTTTCCCTGGTCATACTGGTAGAAATTTTAGTATAAATGCTTATGCTTTTTTTTCCTCCTCCTTGGTTTGCATGAAATCTCCTCAATGTCTGCATTTTTAACTTATTGCTTAGCTGACATAAATTATACCAGCAGAAGCACTTTCTGAAAGTATAAGCTTCTACTGACATTGAGTAGTGTGGTCCTGCTCTTAAATCCAAGACATTTGGGCCTTCCATTAATCCATGGGGATGGCCTTCCTGTATTTATCCTGGGATTAGCACTTTTTTTGAGCACTCATTTTGGATAAAGAGAGAAATGGAAACTGAAGTGTCAGATTGTGCTTCATACTTCAAGCAGAAGAGGAAGAAGTAGAGAAGTTGAGTAAATTGCTTCTTACAAATACCAGATACTATGCTTTCTTTGAGAAGCTTCAGTTCAAAAATGTACCATGATGTAATGGTTGGGTAGTAATATCTCTGCTCTGTTATGAAGGTTTAAATTCAGACTAAAGCAAGCGCCTTTTCTAGCATGAGCAAATGCCTACCTCATTATATGTTCAACCCTGTGGAATCTGCATCTGTTGTCCAGAAAGCTGGCAGGCTACCTGTGAAACTGTCAGAAATAGTCTCTGCATCCACAGAGACAGCAGCTCCCTCATAATGGAAAACAATCTAATCCTATTTCCTTTCATCTGATTAAAAAGTCTAATGTGATTTGGAGTAAATAAGTAGACATTTTGAAAAAATACAGTCCTTGGGATCTTGACAAAATTACAGTTACATTGGCAAAAGAGCATAAGGAGAATGTGGCAGGAGTGGACTGACTTCCTTTTCTGTTGGCAGGCTGCTTAGTCGTGAGGGAGATGAAGAAGTTCAGCCCAAAGGAGGAGGGAAGTTTGGGGCAAGTAGTGACCAGTTGAAAAGATTAATACGTTTTTCCCTGGAGAGTGAGGTGAGGAGAATAGTCCCTGCAGCAGGCCTTTTAAATCTAGTATTGCATGTTAATTCAACTACTGGCTTCCTTTTGAAAGCTCTTTCTGGTGGTGAGCTCTGAAATGTTTGGTGTTTAGGATGTTGTTGCTCTCTAGGATGAGCTTTTAATGAAGACATTTCTGTACTGTTGTGTTAAAACTAATTTACAGCTATGCTGATCGTGAGAATTAGTGCTAAAGCAGCTTCTGAAAACAACCCAAAAGACTAATGCCACCAAGTGAGGATTTTTTGATGTGTCCTTGCATTTCTGCAGGCAGATCTGGGTTGCTGTACCGTGGCTCTATGCTGACTAAGAACCATTTAGTTTCACTGAGAGTTGTATCAGCTCAAGTGCTGTACTTCACTCTTTGGCTTTTGCAAGGGTGCAGACCTATGTCTGGCCAAAGTGTCTCAGGCACAGAAGTTTTTGAGTCTTTCTGCAAAGAATTTCCCAGACATTGCTTAAAATGTTGACTCATTTCTAGTTCCAAGGTTGGATTTTCAGCTGTTATGATTAGCAACATAAAAACAACGCAGAAGCTAGTTTTAAAAAGATTAATTAAATTACAGAGGAAAGGTATCCTGTACCCGCCCCGCCCCCCCTGCAAAAAAAAAAAAAAAAAGAAAAGCTTTTTTCCTGCTTTTCCTGCTTTTTTCCCCTCACTTTCCTGCTTTTTATCACATTGAAGGCATGGTGTTTAAATGTTTATTAGCCTCAAACTAAATATGTTGGAATACTGTGTGTGAATATATGCATGAATGACAAAGCTTTGTAATTGCAAAAAGGGAGAGAAACATATGAAGCTGTATTTCTTTTAATGATGTACTTGTTTCTGTAAGCTTCTGTTTTTAATCCCTAGCTGCACAAGCATGTTGCATACCTCATAGACAGCTTGTGGGACTGGGCAGGCAAATTCCTGAAGGACTGGGAGTGCATGACCACTCTTCTGTTAAGAAATGGTGAAGAAAATGGAGAAGGTGGGTAAGAAAAGAGCTTAGTTTTATTTGAATGAATCTCTTCATATGTTTTCTTAAACTTTGCCTTCAACTAGTTTAGGGTCATTCCATGTTGCAATACCTTCTGATCCCAAATTGTGGTTACCAAGGGTCACAAAACAGACGCAACTCAATGCACTGCCAATGTGTTATTTGTATCAACATATTTGTTTTACTCAGTATTTTGTATTGATGAAATGATAAGTTCAGGAACTTTGCAAGAATACTTACATTAATTAAGCCATAATGCTTACATAGCATTTATTTGTTTTGTTTGTTTGTCCAAAACTTAAGAATAAAAAATTACTAAGTGATTGAAGTGCAGCATTGTCAGGCTACTGTTCACACCTGAAAAGAAAATTAGTAATGTGCTGAGTTTGTATATGTCTAACAGTCCATAGGATTAGTTTTTGGTAGAAGTATTTTGAACTTAAATAATAGTTGCTTTAGTATTACAGGATGTAGTTGTGTGATTGAAATAAAAGTTTGTAGACCTGGTGAGTTAAACTAGTTTGGAAATCAAAGAAGCAGGTTTGTCCTAAATGAGATAGCAGTCAGACAGGATAGGCCTCACTAAAGCTGCCCCTGTTTTTGGGAGCCCAAATGCCCTAAAAAGTTTAGCCATGAGAGGAATAACTGCTTTTGTGTTCAGTAAATGCAGAAAATAATTTTCTTCAAATTAAATCAAACACTCTCTAGGTGTTTATTTAGCAACACTGCATTGTTCTTTCTGTAGTGTCCTTCCACAGTTGCTCATATAAATTAGTAGGCTTTACTTTAGGCGTTGCTGCATCTTCATTTTTCTTTTGTGTGATGCTGAAAGGAGACTGATTTACTTACAGCACTGAGCGATGCCCATGAAAGTGTTCTCATTGAAATTATCCTCGCAACGGTTAGAGAAGCAGCTGAAGGTCATCCGCCAGCGGGCAGAGGTGCAACCAAAAAAGTCAGTGCATCTTAGTCTTATTTATTGTCCTATAATCACATTCTCTTTGCCTTTTGTGCTTTGCCAGACAGAATGTTCGTAGTCTTAGGTACATCTTTGGAAATAAAATGGCTTATTTTCATGAAATTACATAGTGTCTTTTGACCTCTAGATCTTATTAGTAGTGGAAGTTGAAGGAGATGAGCATTAGAGGAAAGTCAGTTGAAGCACATTATTGACAAATGGTGAGCATTTTATTCACGAGATATAGCTGTTCAGCAATTTGCATCTAATTTAAGGTTAACAAGAAAAATAAAGCATCTGGTTGTCTCCATTGAAAAGTATCTTTATCTTAGCTTGATATGCTTTAGACAAAGGCGTGTCAGTTAACCGCGGGTTACATGTAAAATTCCACTCAAATCTAAGAGATTTTATAATTGAAACGAAATGCTGTATCTGCAGATTCTGTCAGTAAAAGAGAAGAAAATACAATTGGAAGATTGTACCAAAATTACTGAACACTTTATTGTGGTGCTTCCTCGGCTCTTGGCAAAGGTAACTAACAGCTGCTCTGTGAATGCATGTTAAATATTTCATTACAATTTCTACAGTGTACTCATATCCTATTTTTTTTTCTCTGCAGTATTCAACAGATGCACAAAAAGTGGCAAATCTTCTACAGATTCCTCAGTATTATGATTTAGATGTTTACAGGACAGGACATCTAGAGAAGGTAAACAGAAATTGGGGTAGTCGGTTCATGTGGAAGGCACTAAAGCAATGTGACAATGTACAAAGCTTACTGTGACTTGGAACAAGCGGGAGACTGAAATAAAAATAAATGGTCTTGTACCTTGAGGAAAGTGGTCTTATTCAGCCTTTACTTTTTTTATTTGGGTCTGCCAAAGAAAAGCCCTAGTGCTTGTCAGTTCTGATATGCTGTGACTGGCTCTGGCAGAAAATGATTTGTGGTTTCATGTGGTAGGCCCAGCCCTGGCTTTTTCATTGTTGGGTGGAGAGGGGGTGGGTTATGCCGTGTGTCTAAGCTGCTGCCTCCCAGGAGTTTCCTATGGAATAGGTTTCATTCTCCTTGAAGATTGACTCCCAGCTGCTGGGGAATGGCAGTAACTGAAAGATAAGAATGGAGATAGTGTATCTGCCTATGGGAGGGGGGTGGTCAGAAACAGATAGATGAAATCCTTGAAATAGCATAATGTATTCTTAAACAGGGAGGTAATGTTAGGCGAACACTCCTAGGTTAATTTCAGCACAAAACGTTAAGGGGAAGAGAGAGAGTCAGCAGAAGGGCACAAGTTACCTCCTGTCACTAAGAATGAAGAACTCAGTTGCTGACATGGTGTAAAACATTCTCCATGCTCTCCTCCTGAGGGAGTCAGCTTCCATTGTTTGGAGACACACCTGCCCTTTGGAAAGGCGGTTTTTATTCCCTGCCTTTGTCTTTATTTTTATGTAGTGCCAAACATGTATTGCTAAAATAGAACTTCAAGCAGTTGCTTCATTCTTTAAGAAGATACAAAGACAATAATAATGAAAAAGAGATATAAACCCGGGGGGGGGGGGGGGGGGGAAAGTTGTATCCTCTAATCCTGCCCTTTTGCTCCTTAGACTGGCATTTATTTCGTTTTGGTTGTATTGACCCATAGAGACATTTGGGCCTAGTGAAATGTATCTAAAGCATAAGTGCATTTGTGTACAATTTACCTATGATACCCCTTGTATCACTTGCAGCATTTGGATGCTTTGCTGAGAGAGGTAAAAGACATTGTGGCCAAACACTCTGACCTGTCTGTTCTTGAGGCTTCCTCCAGGACTTATTATATCCTTTGCAGTGAAGAAATTGCCATCTATAGCCAGGTGGATCATGCCCGAACTCAACTGATTGATGAGTTGATGGGACAGCTTGGCCAGCTACTAGATGGCTTCTGGCAAAAGGTGAGTGTGACTCATGGTGGAGATAAAGAGACTGTTTCCCTATGAAAAAAGATTACAAAAAAATAAAGGGGGGATATGAAAATATTCTTTCCCTGCTGTCCTCCTGCTTGAGAGGAGCAGAGCTTTCAAGGATGGGTTTGTGCCTCTGAAAAGATCAACTGTTTACATTTTAATGAAGCAGATGTGCTTTGGCAGGAATAGAGTAGCGAAAATAATAAATGAGGTAGCCCACACCAGCATGAGGTCATTTTATGTCTTCTGAATATTCTCAACCTAAGCCTCACAGTTGCTCCATTACTGTGCCAAAGATACTACGTGCAAGATCAGCTAAGAAGTGCTCTGGATTTATAGGTGATGAAACTGTTGCCCGAAAGGTATAATTCGGAATTTCTGCATGTTTGGCTGTAGACAAGATGCCCTTTGTGCTGTCACTTCGGCTGTAGAGATAGTACTAGAAAAACAAACCAAAACCAAACAAAAGCTACAACAACTAAAACCAAACAGCAGGTGTAGTTTTTGAGTCTTTCAAATGATGACTTTCCCCTTGAAGGAGGACTGCAGTGTTTCCCTCGCAGTTTTTCATTAGTTCTAAAAAGCAGAAACAGCTGTTGGTGATATGAATAGCTTGCTGGCTGAACTGAACAACAGGAGCTTGCAGCTGATCTGATCAACTGTGCCGTCATGAACAGGTGTCATGGTATGAGACTTAACACTGGTAGGTTTTTATTGGACACTGGGATATTGTAAAATGTGTCAAGCCAAAAAATCCTCTCACCTCAGATTGGTTTTATTTTGTTGGTCTTAAATAGATATCTATGTCAATGTGGGAGAATCTGCACTTACGAGAAACAAGATAAGTGCTAGACCAGGGATTCTTCAACTCCTTCATAGTGTGATCCATATCTAAATAAAGAGGTTTTCTCCTGGAACCCCACCCTTCTAATTCCTGATTGTATATACCATCTCCCATAATCACGTAGTATACTTGTGGAAACTGCAGCAATTGCATCTATGGGAAAGTATTTAATATATTTTTAGCTATCTTTGAATGTGATCTGGCAGCTGGAAGCAAGGACAGTCAGCAGCATGTGAACAGTTAGCTTTCCAGAGATCCCTAACAACTGTGTGAGGGACCGTGGATGGCCTGAGAGTCTGAGGGTTAGCACTTCTGTGTTAGCCTGATTGCTAATTTCTCCTCTGTTAGCAATGCTGTAGTATAGAGAGGCCGCCGTGGGTTTATTAATGACAGGGACCTTAACTTACACAAAATTTCTGTGCAGTCAATGTATTGTTTTCTTTTTACTGTAGAGAAGGGCACAAGTAGCGTGGTTAAAGGTAAAGGGACTGGGGAGGGCTGGAGGAGAGTAATTCAAGCCTGTGGGTTGGTTGGGAAGAGAACATAGCAGTTACCTTGCCCTACACTGGCTAATTCCTTTCTCTTTCCCAAACTTTCGTAATTTAGGAAGAAGGATTTTGTATGGATGCAGGAGAAATTTCCCAGATGAACTCTGCTTTGAGAAGAGTAGCAGCTTTTCATAAGTGAGTTGCTGATTTGCACAGTTTACTTTTCCATATACTTAAGTGTTGACCTAGCAGGTTCAAAGTGAGAATTGCTTTTGTTTGGCTGGTTTAATAAGATTTTTCACAAGACAATGAAAATGATCCCTGTGAGACGTACTCCAAGGTTTAGTTTCTTCTTAACGGAACTTGCTCTTGGATATGGCATTCTTTTTGGACTCCTTACTGAGGCTGGAGCATCAGTCTTACTGTGGCTAAGAAGTGTGTGCTACAGAGTTGGGATGTCAGAGTGGACACAGAGATCCTCTCTCTAGTGCCTCCCTCCTGGCTGAATGCTTTTGCCCTGCCTTACTCTCAACACTAGTGGTCAGTCTGAAGAGGGCATAGTGAATGCAGTCTTTTTTCCCAGCAGATGTAATCTGCTTTGTCTTAGTTTATTTGATTTTATTTTGCTAAAAGACACATTTCTCAAAAGCTGGGTTCGCCAGGGATTGTTCACCAAGTAAATTATCATGCAAGATAGTAGAGGTTGGGGGAACTGGCTTTCTTCTCAGTGTGTCTTTTACCTATCCTGCATGCTGCTCTGTTTTTGCAAAGAGAAGTCTAATGTTGAGTTGCGAACACTCCAGGGTATTAGAAACACTTGTTTAAAGCAGGGTGGGTAAACTGCGCAATAGACCTTTTTGGGCACTTGGAGAATGTGGATAGAGTATAGGAAAAGGTACAGAGCTCAAGCTGTTTTTTCTTCTCACAACATTACAGTTTTGTGGTAGGAATGCAAAGTGTAAAGCTATGGACTAAAGGCTGAAGCGTTGGATCATGAAAAACTCAATTTCATCTCCCTTCCCTTATAATGCATAATTAGGTGTTTACAGTTATCGCTGTACATTAGATGAAGGCAAAAATAGGATACATTTAACCTGTTTGGTCAGGTGAGATTTCATTTCTTGCTTAGTGTATCTTTATTGTTTCTTTTTTGCTTGCAGTGCCCATGATCTCACCAAGTGGAATCTGTATGACAAGACTTTGAGGTTGCTGGTGTTTGAAATGGAACATGGGAGTTTGCCTGTTCTGGTGAGTTGTTAATATTTAACACTGAAAGAAGTTTTTCTTGTTGAAAGCAGGAAAATTAGGAAATATTAAATAATTCTATATATTAGTGTCCTGTGAGGCAGGAAGATACTGTTTCCATTTCTCAATCTGGGAAACGGAGGCTGTCTTTGGTATAACGTGATTTGAGTTGGTAGATTCATGCCATACAGTTCTTTATTTTAGACACTGTCTGAAGCTCTGATAGAGTAATCAACTGACATCTGGATTGATCCTTTGTCATGCTCAGTACTTCCCTTTGATTGCACAGACTTGCTTTCAGTACATCGGAGATTGTTAGGACTGTGAGGAGCCCCTTATAGATAGCAGGTGACCAGACACTGGAGTACGTCAGACCTGTTGCTTGCAGATTGACTTGGTGAAGATGGTTTGTAATTACCAGTTGTCTCCACTGGAGCCTTTTGGTTGCCTCAACTCAAACACTGGCCATGCCAAGATGGTGGTATGTCCTGGGATTACAAGGTGAAGTACTCTAGCAGTCATGGATATTAATCAGCCCCTCATTTTCAGGAGATAACTTGAGGTTATTTGGAAAGGGATGAAATCTAGCTGGGTAGAGAGAGCCTGCAGCCACTGGGTAGAGGTGGGCTCCTTTAGATGGAGCATCAGAGTGCTAAGGTTTCGCTTCTACTATGAATTGCCCTCTGGAGGAGGCTGCCTTTCACCAAAGACTGTAGAGAAATCCTAAGAAGCTAAGCTAAGGTTAGCCTCTGTGAACACTCTTTTTGGTACATGGTTACTTTCCACTGAACTTGTCAAGACGTTGGAGTTCTGCAGAAGTAGCACCTTGGTATTGAAGTTTCCCAGGAGGCAATGTTTACTTATATAGAAACTTAGTACGTTTATTTTGAGGTCTAAATACTTTACAGTGCAGAAATGGTCGTGGAAGCAGCATGCAAAATGTCAGGCTTGGATGCTTTGTTTAGTCCTAAGCTTTTTGCTGTTGAGACTTTCATGTAAATAAAAGGCATGTTTTTATTTGCAGATGATCCTGCCAGCTCTCCAGTGCACCTATTTTTCTCTCCTGTGGCAACTAGCTGCAGTTTCGGAAAATTCTCCCAAGGTTGGCTACTCTACGTGATTTTGAAATTCAGGGTTGTGCTTCTAGAAGTTTAAGTTGCTCTTCTGTTCTCAGATCTCCAGAAGAAAACCAACTTTGTCAAGAAGATAATTTGTGTGTTTTCTTGAGGAAACCAAACTAAGCTGAGGCATTTTCACTCTGTCTTGCCAGCCCCCCCAAAAAAAGTGTTTATGCTCTTCAGTCTGCAAGAGAATAAGTGAACAGTGGTTCACTTCTATTTTTATTGCAAAACACGTGCATCAAATTCCTGGGGCTTGGTGGAGATAAGGAACTTGTTCCACTGCCAAACAGTTTGTTGTTTTGTTGTTTTAATCAACAAAAAATACTCAGTGAAAACTCCAGGAAGTCCTGTTGCTTTGTTTTGCATTTATTTTCTTGTTTTACCTATATATTTCTGGCAGAAAGTTGGAGGAAAGAGGTAATTTTCTCATTAGCTGGCTACTTACTTTCTTAATGGGTTTTATATAGCACCAAGCTCTGGCAGGTATTTCAGCAAAGAGACTAGTTTAAGACACTAGAGAGGAAAACTCTTCGGTGTTTTGGTTCACATGTGGATGTGTACCTGTGCGGCTCCTCTTTACAGTGATTTCTGGCCACACTGAGTGCTGCAGCTCCTGTCATTCTGTCCCCTTCCCCTGGTGCTCCTGTGTGCACAGAACAGGACACTGACATGGGCATTTGTTTTGCGTGAGAAATGCTGGCTGGGAGGTTACCCATTTGGTGACTGATTCACTGTCTATTCCCGTCCCATTCCTTTCCTGTGTGGACATCTGCATCTCTCACTGCTCTCATATGTTCTGCCTTTCAGTCCAGACATGGTTGGCTTGACTGATAACGGGACAGTGTATTTTTTTTTAATTTAGGCTTTCATGTGGGAGCAGATTTTGATTGGAAGCACAATGTTATGGCCCACTCTGCAGAACCAAATCTGGATGTGAAGCAGAGAGTGAAGTTCCCAGAGCAAAAAAGAACATTTCCTGGACAGCAGCTCAAGAACTGTTTCTTCTCTCCCCTCCTCCCCTAATGTTCTACTGCTTCTCAGCATGCTCTGGGATGGATCTCCTTTCTTATACAGTTGCATAGCATGAAGTCCAGCCCTCCTGTAAGGGCATTCCACTTCTGTTGACCGCTTGGAGCTCAGTGCAGTGCAATAGCTGGCACCTGGTGAAGGATCCGAAAGTCTTTTATGTGGCCGTGGGCAAATCAAATAATGTCTCTTGCTGGATCCATCTTAACAAATAGAGGCGTCCAAGTTTCTGAGTGCCAAAGTTAGAAGTGTAGTCAACAGAGGGAGAGAGAAGAGCCACTCCAGAAGGCAGTTCACATTGAAAATTAGCTGGGATGGACCAGAGTCTTTAAGACTCTACTTCCATTTCTAAAGTGGAAATTATTATCACTCCTCTATGAGAATAAGCTGAAATGGATAAATGAATAAGGGAATACCTGCTATTAGAGCTGCCCATCCTACAGATGGAGAAACAAAGAATTTGTGACTTGCTGAATATCACTAGCCTCAGAAGTGTGACAGATGCACATGTCCTACTACTAATTGTAACGTTTCTGCACCAGAGTATGAGGGGAAGTATGTATTTTTATGGATTGACCTTTCTATCCCAGATATTGTGCCTGAAGACAAGACATGGTTTGAAAGTTGTTCATAACTAGTAAGCTCTTGCCACTGTGAGATGTCAGCTTCTTTTGTAATATCATCAGCTGTGCTATCTTAAATGAATAGCATCAGTGGAAGAGAGATGGAACTGTTGTTTGTTCTGTAATTCCCTGTTGAATCTCAGTCCCTAATGTATTTATTCTGTCACTTTTCCTAAATATGTTTTTAGGAGACTCTTTTTGCACTAAGAAGACAGCTGAGACGTTTCAGTCAGATTTGCACGTGGTTCCTCCACCATAAGGAAAAAGATGTAAGAGAAAAGGTTTGTGTTTCTCTGTCACTTATCTGGCATTTATCTACAGTCCTCCTTTTAAATGCCTGCCTTTCTTTTCATACTAGTATTTTCTTCTATTGATTTTTGCATTTTTTGTCTCTTAGCAGAGAAATAACTCTCTTAAGAAAACAATCTTCAACTATTTATTTTAAAGCAAAATTAAAGTTATGTTAGTTAAAATGATACAGAAGTTAGTGCTTTAATCAAGCACAGAAATGTATCTGCATAAGTCCATCTGCAGAATCAAGGCCTGAATCTGAATGACTCAGTTTAACAGTCAATAATCATTGTGTTTTCCGGTTAGACTGACCCGTGTACTGGTTGTTGTTATTGTTTTATTAATACCTTGCTATGAATATTACTTAAAAAATAAAAAAAGTGGAGAAATTGTCCAGTGATTCGTGTGTTAAAAGAGAGATTTGCTAGCGTAATAGATCTCTTCTTCTTTCCCATGGAAGGTTGAAAAGCTTTAGGCGCTGTTCATGCATGATGCTTGTATATCCTGTATCCTAAGGTATGAGTTCTAGAAGGGCTTAGCTGTGGCATTTTACCACATGTTGGGGCAAACAGAAATCTTTAACTTGTGAGGAAGAAGTGGGATAGATGCTAGATTGTGACTTGTGGTGTTTGATGAAGACGCAAAGTGGAGTTGACATGAAAAGTAACATCTGTAAATGCTTCTTTGGCTTTGCTCGATACAGGCCTTCATGATACTCTGTGACTGGTTGCTGATTTTGAGTCATCAGGATTCAAATGATAATGAAGAAGCAGTTGGACTTCTATATTATCTTCCTAGCACCTCACTTCAGGAAAAACTGCTTTTGTTTATCGAGAAACATGTTTTCATGGAGGAAGAAGAGGAAAGCAAAGGTTAGACATCTTCATCACTGGAGAAACAATCTACCACTTTGTCATCTGCACTGAATATATTAGGAAAAGGGGCTGGTCTTTTTTCTGGTAGTGTTGGGGTTTTGTTGTTTTTGTTGTTAATTTTGTTTTGTTTGTTTGGTTTGGTTTTGTTTTTTTGTTTGGGCCCTTTACAAACAAAGTGGCTGACCTGTTATTCACTGATCTGTATCCGCTGCTGTGGATCAAGCACAGGAAATAGCTGCCAATTTACTGGCGGGATGGAAAGGGCTGATGTGATGCAGGGATAGGTAAGAACGTAGAAGTATTTGATGGGCTGGTGGTACAGATGGTGGTGGTAGAGCAATGCCTTGCGGTGTAACAGTGTGACTCTGTCAAGGCATGGACACTTCTAAGCCATCAGAGTAAAGGACTAGTGGATTTTGATTCAGGGGATGCAGGGCACATTTAGTGGGAAGTAGCACTTTTTGCTCTGTCTTCTTTTTCAAACACATTCAGATGCCATATTGAGGCTGTTATTGTGAAGGCTGGTTTCTTTTTGGGCGTGTTTTGAGCAGTGATTGTTAGTTCATTGTGGTTTTGAGGCTGAGTTCAAGTGTCATGCTTTGAAAAACCAAGCATTGTTCTAGATTACTGTGTAAAACTCTTGTCCCTCAGCTGTTCAGATGGAGTTCTTTGTCAGTTCTGGGCACTACGCTTCTTCAGATCACAGTGTATATGCCAGAAATGATGGGCCTGAATTGCAACAGGGAGATAGTAGAAGAGAATCCTTATTGATAAAAGTGGAGATACAATAGAACAGATTGCTCAAGTAGGTTGTAGTATTCTAGTGGGAGTTTTTGAAGCAGGTTATGTTTCAGAATGCATATGTTTTGTATCTGAAACTGATAAAATTGATCATGTTTTGGCTTAGATGGCCTGAGGTCTGTTTCAAACCCATTTTGTATGATGCTTTCAATTTCTCAGTCCTCCCCACAAAGGTTCCCTATCATCCCATCGCAGATTCTTTCCTGAATGAGCAACTCTGTCATGCTATGGGTGTCCTTGTCCATGTGCACAGCTGGCAGCTAATCCATTTTAGTTTTCACTCTGATTTGCAGATGCTTCTGATCAGTCACAGAATCACAGAATGTTACTTGCCTTAAGTTTGTTTCCAGGCTCACAGTCAGGCTAGAAGCAGAAACAGTCCACATCAAAATTAGATGTCAAAGACTGAAGCCTTTTGGCAGTTGATAGATGACATTTGCAGCAGGAAAGAGTGTATCTCAGCTCTCCCACTGAAAGAAGCTCTCCCAAGCACCTTCATAGCTTTTTGGAAGACTCTTAAGAGTATTTGTTTTCCACAAGTTATCCAGCTAGTAATTAACCCATATTCCAGAGACCTAATTTGTTCTTAATGATATGAAATGACTTTTTTCTTTCACTCTTGCCGATAACCACTTGGAGAGTTTCGTCTGAACTCTTACTGACTGTGTATGGCAACTTTTGTAGGTTTTGTGATTGGTTATATGCTGATTTTCTAGCATCTGTGTTATTCTAGGAAAAAAACAGATGTGGTCTCTTCCATTTGGTGTGTTTGTGCCTTTTATTCTGCACTCTGTTTGGTTCTGTTCTGTAGCTGTGAACAGTGTTGTACAAGGAGATTCTGACTAGTAGAGATGCGAAAGCCCTATGAAGATCAGAGTAGAAGACTCTGGAAATAACTCATTTTCACTGTCATCAGCTGCAAGCTTTGAAATGGAAATAAACCTGTGTTTTCTGATATGCACAGGAATGAACGCCTGCATCTGTTGCTTAGCGTGTTGACTGAACAGCTGAGTCTGTGCTATTTGCATGAAAGCTGGTCATTAAAATTGAGATATCTTGAATAAAGCGATAGAACAAAGCTTCAGTGCTTTTGTTTCCCTAGACCTGACAGAAGAGGAGGAGAGAAAGGATGAAAGTTGCAAACTTGACGACTTGCACAAAAAGCGGAGTCTTCTCGCAGCATATTGCAAGTTAATAGTGCATAATGTGGTAGAGATGACGGCGGCTGCTGAGATCTATAAGTATTATGTGAAGGTAATGTTTTAGATAGGGTTGCTTTGCCTATTAGTGCATTTTGGTTTTTGAAAGTGACTCCAGTGTTTGTGAAAGTTGTGGGGTTAATAGTCTTATGGCTCAGAATCCTTGTATAATCCCAAAAGGGCTATAAAATCAAGCAAGAGTGGGACAAATCTCTCCTCTTTGCTCTGCAAAGGTCCCTCCCTGCAGATGAAGTAAGTGAAAATTGAGTAGAGGGCATGTCTATCAGAACATCTGCTCCTCGGCTTCTCCAGAGAAGCAGTTTATGGCTGGGGAAGCATTTTAGCTATGGAGTTTCTCATGCTGAAGCCGTCAATTTATTTTATACAGCTCACACAGTCCATGTGCGGATGGCCCAGATTTCACATGAATCCTGGTGTTTAGACAACTGGTAAAGCCTCAGCCACTCAGAAGTGGGTTTCAAGAGGGCTGAGAACACCACAGAGCGGGCACTTTCCTTGAGTCAACTAACAGGACTCTGGAAATACTTGAATATGTATCTTGTTCTTTACTTCATTTGGCCCAAGGCGAGCACTGGTTAAATACACAAAACTCTATTTCTCTCCTGATTAGGCTTTGTTCTTCTGTTATAATAAATACTCAACAATTTAAGTGTAACTTTAATCCTCACATTACTCCTAAATGAACGTAACATTGCATTACATATGAAATAATATATAATAAAAAAATCTATTTTTCATCTTTTAGCTTGGGTGTTCTGAAATTGGGAATGTTTATGAACTTCTTGTGTAGCATGAACACAGTCACATGTTTTATGTACTCCCAGTGCTAAAGAAGGGGAATGATAATTCTTATTTGTTTTTTTACCATTAATAGACCTACAGTGATTTTGGAGACATAATTAAAGAAACGTTAAGCAAGACGAGGCACAATAACAAAATTCAGAGTGCCAAGACACTGTTTCTCTGCCTGCAGCAGGTAAGGTTAAGATGAAAGCAAGAGGCTAGGGGCTCTTATGACAGCTGTGTTCATATTGGAGTTTTTTACCTACTTTGCCATAATTATTCAAATTCATTAAAGAAGAAGAAATTGTTTCTTTGCCTGTACTTCCTATGTGTATGTTGGTTTTGCATGTCATAATTAAAACTCCTTTAAAATAATCACATCTTTTTAAAAATGCAATTTTGCACACATTTTTTTTGTCTTGTATTTAATCTCCAAATGCATAGTGTTAGGATTGATCAGAGATTACAGAGTGTTTCTTGGGACATGGTAGGTGTCTCTTAACAAAGGTTAAGGATATTATCCTGTGTTTTACAGACAGCCCCAGTTCCCTTTGAATTAGATGAAGCACAAACGCATCTGTGGCTGACCAGCTCTAATCCCCAGTATCTTCAGTACTTTTTTTCTGAAAGCAAGCGTGCGGCAGCTCTTCTGAAGGGTCTCAGTTGCTGGGGCTTGCAGCTGCTGGCTGATGAGGCCAGTTAAGCTATTTTAGCAGCTGCTTTTGCCGGCGCTGCCAATGCCCAGAGCTGCTTCCAGCTTGAAGTCCTGCCGTGAGCCACAGAGCGGGCTCCTCCTGGGGGGCACTGATACGTGAGCTTTGCTTATTTCACAGGCATTGCCAGGAGCTTAGATCTGTGAACCAGCCACTGAAATATGAGCTTAGATGAGGCCGAGCAGCATTTGGCTGCATATATTCTGCTGACATAGTCAGGACTTTGTGTTTAGGTATCACATAGACAACAGGCCCTTTTTGGCCTTTGCTTGACCTTGAAAGTTAACAGGTTGAAGGGAATACGCTACCTCCATGTTCTGTTAGGAAAACAACCCCAAACATAGTTAATTTGGCTTGAGACTTACTTTTGACCCAGTCTCACTCTCAGAAATTGGACTATGCTGCTGCCAATCTTTGTCTGCATTCTGATATTCTGAAAGCCTCTCAGGCAAATTAGGCCTCTTGAGCTTGATTCAGAAGTCCCAACAGGAGCTGGGCTCAGTGAAAGCAACATCTTCAGGAATCGGTTTTCTGTGTACGCCCATATTTATTTATTTATAATTCATGCCTCACTGTTAAGCACAACAGTGTCCTTCTTGTCATTTCCTTCTTGTTGTTCCAGTCATGGGCTTACCTGCTCTTTTCACAGTATCGCAGTATGTTTGGGATTGGAAGGGACCTCAAAAGATCATCTAGTCCAATCCCCCTGCTGGAGCAGGAACGCCTAGGTGAGGTCGCACGGGAACATGTCCAGGCGGGTTTTGAATGTCTCCAGAGAAGGAGACTCCACAACCTCTCTGGGCAGCCTGTTCCAGTGCTCTGGCACCCTCACTGAGAAGAAGTTTTTTCTCAAATTTAAGTGGAACCTCTTGTGTTCCAGCTTGATCCCATTACCCCTTGTCCTATCATTGTTTGCCACTGAGAAGAGCCTGGCTCCATCCTCATGGCACTCACCCTTTATATATTTATAAACATTAATAAGGTCACCCCTCAGTCTCCTCCAAACTAAAGAGACCCAGCTTCCTCAGCCTTTCCTCATAAGGGAGGTGCTCCATTCCCTTAATCATCTTTGTTGTCCTACGCTGGACTCTCTCCAGCAGTTCCCTGTCCTTCTTGAACTGAGGGGCCCAGAACTGGACACAACATTCCAGATGTGGTCTCACCAGGGCAGAGTAGAGTGGAAGGAGAACCTCTCTGGACCTACTAACCACCCCCCTTGTAATACACCCCAGGATGCCATTGGCCTTCCTGGCCACAAGGGCACAGTGCTGGCTCATGGTCATCCTGCTGTCCACCAGGACCCCCAGGTCCCTTTCCCCTACACTGCTCTCTAATATGTAATTTCCCAACCTATACTGGAGTGTCAGCCACTCCTCCCAGCTTAGTATCATCAGCAAACTTGCTGATAGTACACTCTGTTCCACTAGATACTGGTTGCTTTGTAAGGCTTCTGTCCGCCTAAGCTCGCTGTTGCTTGCTGTGCACATCTCTGCGTCCTCCCAGTGCTTTGTTTGCCTGTAGGATTACATATGGTTGCTTATCGGAGACTTCTTTTGTAGCTGTTTCAGGCACATGCAGAAAGCCAAGACAGAAGTAGCGACGTGGACTTCTCCTCTGCTTCCTTCACAAATATTAAAGAACTTGCTCGTCGCTTTTCACTAACATTTGGCTGGGACCAGGTGAAATCTAGAGAATCCGTGGCTATGATACACAAGTATGTGCCGCGTAGCATTACTTTGTCCATGGTCATTGCTTTTGTCAGTTGTCTGTTTTATTACTCTCACCTCTCTCTATTTTTTCTTCCAATAGGGAAGGGATTGAATTTGCTTTTCAAGGAGCTGCTGGAGTAGATGGAAAATGCTTACCTCCTAACTTGAGCTTTCTGTTAATCATCAGTGAATTTTCCAACAAGCTGCTAAGGCCTGACAAAAGACTCGTGTAAGTTAAGTTCGTGTACTGGGACACTTGACCTTCAGTGTTGCAGAAGTTGCTCAAGGGCTTTTCAGAAGACTTTTGAAATTAATCTGCCCCTGAGGCTGTTAGTTTGAGAGACACTTGTAGAATTTTGTAGTAGTAGTCATTTCAGATTGCATGTGCAGTATGCCTTCTAGATCTTTTTTAGACCTAGTTGTGGCCACATGTGGCAATTCTTCTACGGGAAAGACAACGTTAACTTGGTGGAAGAGATTTGTAATTTGACTGGCTAGTGGGGTGCCAGGAATGCTCTTCTGAGCAGAAAAGTAAACTGAAAAGATCAAGGAAGAGGTAATGCCTGGATCATTATTTTGTAATGATCTAATTCCGAAGCTTCAGGTCTGAATTACCTGAGTTCCATGGAATATATCTGGAATAGAAATATACATGACAATATTCATAATGGGGATATTTAAGTTCAATAATTTACTGTTTACGGGGGAATATACCCTGATCCAGTTGGGCCCCTGTAATTTACATTGGTTTAAATATTTACATTTAATAACGTAGGAATGATAGCCTTATCTTAGCATCATGGGATATTATGTATCTGAACAGAGAGATGTATCTTTATGTCTCTTTCTTCCTTCTTCACCTGCATCAACTCCAGTCATTTTTTTGGGAAGGGAGTAATTTTTTTCCTTCTATTTGACCTTCCTTCTATCTGCTGCTTATTTTGGATCCCGATCACTGCACTTCAGTCTTCTATTTACAGATACTGTAACAACTATTGCAAAATATATAGCAGGTATTTACATCTTCCTGAGAGCATATATGAAGACATGGGAATGTAAGATGAAACATTAATTCACATCTGCCTTTTTGAAGTTCTGAACAAATCACTCTGGTACTTGACAGGAAAAGTTACACTTTAGAGAAGTAGTCAGCAGAAATGGAAAAAAAAAACAACAACTACATATTGCTGAGCTCTGTGTAACTCATTTGCACTTGTGCCACTTTGTCTTAGATTGGAGGTTAACCTCCATGGATCAAGAGTGGTAAAATGTCTACTTGCCTGTTACCTTAAATGACAAACACAGTTTATTGATGATTGCCAGTTGCTCGTCTAATGTATTGAAAAAATGGATTCAAATCCAAAATGCAAAATACACAGGAAAAATATTTGACATATGCTGATTACAACCCCTAGTAAATCTAAAGTGGATAATCTATGGGTTGTCATAACTTCCATTTCTGTTCTTGCATTTGAGATCTATGACTAGAATTGGTTTTGTGCAGTTTCTGTCCATGTTATCTGGACAGAACTCTGTCCATGTTATCTGGATTTTAAAGAGCTGTTATCGTGTGATGATACTTGTGCAATAAGTAGATTCCTGTTAATCCATCCTTGAAAAACTCTGTCATTTAATTTACCTCCAAGGAGTATTTTTTAATTAAACAGGGGGAAAATATTTCATGATTAATGTAGGCAGATTTAAAGCTAAATCCTGATGATTTTTTTCCTGGGGCTGTATTTAACTTTTTGACCAGTAGATGTATTCCAGAAGTGTATTTCTGATTGCATTAGATACATTCAGGTAGGTTTATTCATTGAAAACTTTTGTGGGAAATAGAGAACCTAGCAGGGAATGCTCTTTGACTTCAGTTCTTAACTGCTTTGGACCCTCCCACTGCTGCTGGGAACAAATGGGAAACAATAAAATTCACAAGGGGGGAAATTGCAAGTTTATCCGCAACTACATTCAGACCATGTTTCTAGAGTAACAGTTTCTATTCTGGGAGGCCTAAGATGCCTTGCAGGGGCTGGAGATTATATTTCCTCTTAGAAATATTTAGGTTTAGCTCCATCATAAATTACTGGATGGAATGTTTTAGGTCAACGTGAACTTTTAGAAATAAGCATCTGGTTATTTTCATTTTTATTATTAATCATAGGATTGATGTGCAGGTCTGTATGTTAACATATGTGAATGTACCTGTAACAGATGAGATACAGAATATGGGCATTCGTTAGAAAGGAGTATATTTCAACACCATCAAAGTCTATGGATTTTAACCCCTTCCCCTCTAATTACCCAGCCTGTAGCTGTAAAATATCTGACTTGTCAATTGCTCTGTGCCACAAAATGCACACGAGAAATGAATTATTGAATAACAAGCAGCACGAGGGGGCCTGATTCCTGAATCAGTAGGAGTCTTTCCATTGACACTGATAGCAGTTGGATTAGACCCTAAAGCAGTAGTCACAATACGGTCTTGTTCGAAACCAACAAATCCCATTACCAGGGTTTCTTGATCCCTGGGGCCCCCAGGGTCCGTGACTCTAATTGTTTCAGAGTTGGTGCTTACCCTAACCTCTTCCCAGCACTGGTTTTCTTGTTTGCAAAGCAAATTAAATGTCTGATATTTTCCAGGCCACACTCCTAATCAAAGCAAGAATAATGTAGTGTACAGGCTGGCGTTAAAACTGTCACTTCTGGTATTTGCTGAGATGGGGTCTGTTTTAACAACACTGGGCTTGATTTTAAAGTGATGAGCTGCAGCTGAAATATCGTGAATATCCAGTTTCTAATCCCGAGTCAGACTTCAGCTTTCTTTTGTTATTGTTACGAAGTAGGAATGGGTCAGAAAGACTTTGTCAGAAACTTCTTGCTTTTCAAAAAGAATGTTTGAAGGAGACCCCTTAGCTCCAGAGAAGGCGATGGCTTCACCTGGGATTCAAGTCTCTGGGTTGAATCAGGCAGAACAGGGATTGGAACCAACATTTCCCACATCCTCTGTGTTGCCACAACTGCAGAGCTGTTAACTCCTCCTTGCAGACACTTGACATTTTATTTGGAACATGGGAGAACTGGATTGATTTTGAGATGATATTGTAGAAAAGTGGATTTATTGCTTGCTCTTTTTAAAAATTTTGACAAAAGAGGCACTCATGGCATAAATACCCCGTTACCAGACCTGCTGTGCTATTGAATCACAAGGAACATCTCTTGCCTGGGATCTCCTTTGTGTTGCAGCCTGTGAGGCAGAAAAGGGCCACTGGGAGAAGGGGCTCATCCTCGCAGAATTCTGCTCTGTCCAGGCTGCTCGTGGCAGCAGCAACTCTCTGCACCTTTGGAGAGTAAAGGGAAAATAACTTTCTAGCAATAGCTTCCCTAGATATTGAGGGGAAAGATGCTGAATTTTCCTATGCTTGCTTTTGGTTTTCTCCAGGTACGCTTACTTACGAAGGTATATAGCAGAACCACTGCCTTGCAGAGGAGACGACTGGCAGCCATTGATTTTCTACAGAAACTCTTTACTGGCAAATGAAGATGAGGAGAGCTCTGTCCTCGGCAGTCCAGGAGAGTGGTCCCCTGTGGGCACATCCAAGACATCTTCTTTTAAAAGGAAATTGTCCAATGGTATGATAACTTGCCTGTTCCGGACCAGCTGTATTTGCTTTGTCCCAGCAAAAATGCACTTCATGCTTTGCTTTAGCAGTACCACAGTGCATTGGATGTTGTGGACTTTCCAGTTTGAACTGTGGCTTTTGCCTTCAGCTTCGTTGTTGTAAGAGGCCTCTTCATCACTTAATAGCAGAAAGGTTGGTCTGGAGACTTTGCGTCAGCTGAATTCAGATAATCTCAAATTCTGCTCTGCACTGAGCTCTGGCATTTGTCTGTGCCATTGAGACTTGGTTCGTTGCTTTCAGTTGTTAAGTTATGGGTGTTGTTGCTTTAGGCCCTGTAGATAATTGAGACAGGAGATGTATGTCCAGAAGGTGATTCAGATGATCTGGGCCAAATCATCTCCTGGGGTGTTTCTTTCTCCTGAATTTCTAGGGAGCCTATAGGATTATAGTCCTCACTTAAAGAGTTCTAGTTAGGTGGGCTAGATCCAGGCTTTAACAGCTCTCCTGGACTTGCAATCTGGATTGAGGTGTTCACTGCACTGATATGGTGGGACTTAGTTAAATGTAGTAAAGCCACAATGAAACTAATTGCCAGTAAAAATGCTAAGTGCTATGGACATGTGCAGTTGTATGTGGAAGAAGGGGAATTTTTCCAGAGCATCCTTTAATTTCTCATCTTTGAGCCACCTTCAGAAAGCTTGTTCCTTTGTGTCCCAAAGGCCCTCCTTTCTGGAGGGTTACACAGGCTCAGCAGTACTGATAGCACTTGTGGACCAGGGCCAAGATGATAAATCTAGGTTGCAAAAATGACCAGTGGGCAAAGTTAAATGCTTTCTTTTATGATGTGGCTTTTTAGCTGGTTCCTTCAATAAATGAATGCTTTGCTCCAAATCTCCCTTTGAGCTTGGCCCCATTGCTTCAGCACTGTGGGGGACCTGTTGGAAATGTCCATCTCAAGACCTTTGTGAGTGAGGCTGGAGAACGAGCCTGTTCACTGTCTGTTACAGGGTCTTTGCCTGAAACCAGCCAGACCAAAGCAGCAAGCAAAGCTCCAGACCTGCAGTGCGCTGCCCAGCTGGCCTCTGTAGCGGGGAAAAGCAGAAAGAGGCTAAAATCTCGAGAGGTGCACTTGCAGGAGCATTTGCCATTCCTTTGTCCAGAAGGGCTGCGGAGAAGATACTGGTGAGAGTTTTGTGTTACAAGCTCCTTTGCTTGCCCTGGTGTTGATGGCTGTGGTCTCTCTATCCGCCTCTGCTTCTGTTTTTTTTTAAATACATCCATGGGCAAAGTGCACAGGGGGTGTGCCCCTCCTGTCTTTCTGTGTCCCAAAGACAGGTTGTTTCTTTTGTTTCCTTAGTCCAATATCTGCATTTGCTGCTTTAGCCTGATTGTCCCCCCGCTGTCACAGGGTTTTTGCACCTTCTCGGACTAAGACCGAGTGTGCAGAAGACAAGGAAGGAGAAGGGTTCTCCATCCCGTGTTTCTTGTCTCTGGTCCTGATAAGAGGGCTGTGCTCTCAGTCACTCCCTGGCTGTTTGCTGCAGCCTGATAATGAGTGTTTTCTGCATCTCTGGAAATGAAAGAGGATTCTTGTACTGTGTAACTGGCGACTTGCATCCAGAGAGGTGTGTGTCTCTGTGCAGCATGCACACACACCTGAGTGAAACCCCACAGAACTTGGGTGTAAGAAGTGTTGCAGAAATAGGGAGGCTGGACTCTACTTTTGAGCTCTGTAAAGCACTTAAAGTGCTCAGTTGGAATATTTTCCTTTAATACTGTTCATTTATTGAGGTGTCATGTTCTGTTTCCCATATTGATAAGTTAAAAGATGAAACACAAATCCCAGCACAATGTATACTTTTCTAGGATTTGGGACACTTGTTGAATGGACCTGGTGAATACATGTAATATAGAACAAAAATTTATTAAACATGTACGTGATTACAGATCCAGCCCCTGTTTAAATGAATGTTTGATTTCTGAACTGCTTTATTGGAAATTCCTCAGAGCATAACCTCTTTCGTACCTGGGAAATACTGGGCCAGAAATTTTGGGTTACATTGCATGGCTATCATTTCTGCAGCAGATCTGAATACGTGAACTGCTCTGCTTTAAGCACATTTGTGCAAGGTGCAACCTCAGTTACGAAGTTTCTCATGACTTAGTTTGTTGTTTGTTTGTTTGTTTTTTTAATTTCCAGCAAAGATGAGATTAAGACAGAAGATGTCTCCAAGGAGGGTCAAGCAGAAGACACAATTGAAGATGTTGATGTCGACGTTGTTGGTGCAGACCAGGTAATCCATCTTATGTTTTTTGGCTCTGAGGACAGCCGTAGTTGAGGTGGATGAATGTGAGTTCAAAATCTCATGAGCACCCATCTAGCAGCAAAGCAGCTGCACTTTTGTGGCCCCTTCCAGGCTGAGAAAAGGGCTTCTCCCCTCTTCCCTTCCCAGCTGCTGCTGTAGTCTCCTTCTTCAGCGTAATCTGCATTTTTAAGGCAATCCTCATTGTAGGATCTAGACATCCTCAGGTACACTGAACACCAGCTGTGGTGCATTCTGAGGAGGATCCAGTTTCCTTTTTTCCCTATACCGTGAAGCTCCTTGATTAAGAACCATTTGCTGCGGTTGCTTCACGTTACTGACCCATTGCAGAGGTAGCACTGCTGCTAAGCCTGCAGGGAACGTCTCCTTCAAAAATGGAATTTGCATTGTGCTCTTTAGGTGGAAAGACTCAGGATGTGTCTGATCACTGGTCAGCCCAGGGCTCTCACTGGATTGTCCCTTGTTTCTTGCTGTTTTCCAGTGAGGGCTGTTGGAGAGATTAAATTGTCCCCAAACCAGCTGGGGATTTGAAGGAAAGCACGTGGACACTGTGGGCTTGGGGTGGGAGCCAGCGAAGCTGAACAAATGGTTTATTTTCATATCTGCGTGGTGCTTGGGGTTCATTAAAGAAGACTAGAAGGAAAAAAGGACTTCTACCTTTTCTTCCAGTCATATGCCTTTTAAAATGTAAACTATTTGGACCATATGCTTGGAGTAGCTCCCATTGAAGATGGATGGATGGATGGATGGATAGATAGATAGATAATAAAATAGTTTAAATCTGTGGACCAAGATGAAAGCCATACAGGAAGTGCACTACTTCACTAGTATGTGACCTTTTCCTGTAGTGCCTTTTGAGTTCCTTGTGGTATATAAAGGCTTCTTTCCTTTTGTGGAAGCTAAATCGAGAGCCAGGTGCAGTCAAGCTGCTAAACATTTGAAGGCTACACTTTTATTCTGATTCCTCATGTGCTGTTACATGATGTTTTCTTGACAGTATGAGACTGATGTAGTAGTTTTTTTTTTTTTTCCTGGTAAAGGACAGTTAAGAAGCTGAGAGGATACATGGAAGTGAAGACGACACTGCTGTTTTTTTCTGCAAACTGTTTACCTGAAAAAGGGGTTGTGATGGCATCAGCCAAGGCAGCAGGAGATATGGAAGAAGTCAAATCTCTGCCCGTAGACACCCACCCAGAACCAGCTGCATACCAGCACAGCAGTTGATTTCTCCACATTGTTGTTCGTGGTGTTACTGATTTGGCTGTTGTGCTCCTGAGGTTGTGGGCACTGTGAACATCATTACTCTGCTGCATCCTGGTCCTCAATGCTGCCTTGGAACAGTTCCCAGCCTCTAGGGACTGGAATCGGGGTACTGACAAATATTGAGTCAAAGACTCTGCAACCTAGCTGAGACACGCTTACTGAAATAGGGGGCAGTGTTCTATTGGATATATCACCCATCATTTGAGATAAGATGGGAATCTACTTGTTTCCTTGACTTGGCAGCACCATTTCCTGCCTGTAAGATGGAAAACCTGGAACAAATACTCTGAAAGTATTTCTAAATTCCAGTGCTGACAGAGATGTGGTTAGTGGTCTGTGAGGATCAGGACATGCTTGCAGGAGACTTGGATCAAGGCTTCTAAGCAACAAAGAAAGAGTGGACCAGTTGACTATTTTCCTCTGGAAGAAACTCCTTGTCTATCATGTAGTATTTACTCTGAAAAATATAAAGCCTGAAAAGACAATGATGTAAATAGACTGTAAACATGGCCTTTCAAAAGTAGTTTTTCCTTTAAGAATTTGCAAATGAGAGTGTTTCAGAGGCAGGAGGCTGGGGAATGCTGGCTGTGTTCACTGACCTTTTGTCACTGCTCCATAGAATTGTACACTGCACTAATCCTGTCATCAAGCTTTAATTTTTTTAATTTTTTTTTTCTAATTGTAAGTGTGTAAAATTAAACTACATAGTCATTGCTGTCCATTAGTGCTGAAAGTGCAAGTGCTCTTCCCACACCAGGTCTGGTGAAAGCAGAGCAGCAGTGTTATTGGCCTTCTAGTTTGCCGTGTTACTAAACAGAGCTAGCAGTGAGCTCCCATGAATGTGGAAGCGAAAGCCATAAACGTCTCTCAGTATTGGGTAGCCTGAAGTGCCAATAGTAAAACCATTGTGTTTCATGTTGCGTAGTTAAGCAGGCAATAGGCTGATACAAGGAGAGGGGCAGCACTCCCCTAAATAATGCTGATTATCAGCCAGATCAACTTGTTCTCAGTTCTGTGACTTCCCTGGCCTGTGATGATGTTTCCCTCATCCACCTAGATTTGTAGATCTAGGCCTAAATGCTTACCAGGTAGGCAGAGTACAGCTGGACTTGGACGAAGAAAACACACCTGGGATGGCATCACATGGAGATGCATCAGGAAAAGGTTCTTCCCCCAGAGGGTGGTGGAGCACTGGAACAGGCTCCCCAGGGAGGTGTCACGGCCCCAAGCCTGACAGTGTTCAAGAAGAGACTGCACAACACCCTCAGACACATGGTGTGAACTGTGGGGCTGTCACATGCAGGGACAGGATTTGGTCCCTTCTAGTACAGGACAGGCCATGATTCTATGCTTTCATCCTTGTAATGAAGGACTAGGGCTGAGAATTACCCTGCTGGGGGAAGGTGCAGTAATCTGTCTAGTTCATGTATTGTAAGAAAAGTCACTTCCACAGTAACACCAATGATTTACTGTCCTACAGCTGTTCAAATCCTTTAGGAAAAAAGGGAGTCTGTTATCAAAAGTAACAGGGAGGGGGATTTAACAGGCACTTCATTAAACACACAGTGGCAACAACAGCTACAGGTTTTGCAGAAGGGATCTACCCGCCACTGTGGCTGTATATTTAATGGAGAAACATCCCTGTGTGATGAGAAAGCCCTTGGCTTTATGTGCCCATTTACAAACCCCTTTTTTAAGAAGGGGGGTTCCAGCTGCAGGTTTACAGGTAGGGAAAAGTCCCCACCCCTTGAGCAGCAATGGGCATTCAGAATCATCTTCCAGAAAGCCAGTTGGTCCTTTCCCCCAGCACCCAAGGGAACAGAACGTAACATAAAGTTGCTGTATTTCTTTACTGTTTGAAAAAAAGCACCAAGCCACCAGGAAGTAGTGCAAGGTATCTGACCAACACTAGAAAATGTGATGAGTTTCCATTAAAACCAGGGTTGATTATTCCAATTTTATTTTGAAAAATCCTTTGAGTGTTCCTTGGTTAAGGTTCACTAACAGATCTTAGTGATGAGTTTCATTAGTTAAGATACACAGGTTTGTGTATCTACCTGAGATGGTGTGAGGGGTTGAGCGGAACAGATTTTTCTGTGCCACATCCAGGTGTTCAGTGACAGTGTCTATGGGGTGAGGAGAAACTTGGTGGAGCTTGATTGCTTTGAATATGCAGCTTGGTGGAATTGTCCAACCAGACTGCATACATGTGAAATGGTTCTGTAACAGTAACAAGTTAATTGTATGCAGTACATAATAATGAGAACTGATAAATTACATGTATGAAAATCTTTATTTGAAAATACAAACATGATTTTAAAACATTTTAACAGATCTACACTGCAACCAAAAAAATAACTTACATCTTTTTGTACATTTTTTTTTTTCTCTCAACAAAATCTGTTTAACAGTAAGAGTGAGGCAACACTTTGAAGCTGCTGTGACACTGATGAATATCCATGGAATGTGTCAATAGCAAACAACTGAAGGGGGGACAGACAAAAGCACTGAATGCCCACAACAAATTAGTGCACATCACTGATCAAGTAACATTTATACAAAGGAATTTTTTAAAAAAATTGGTTCCTTCTACATGAATTAACACACTCATTTTGGATCAAGTATGAACACTAAGCCAGACTTCAGTCTTTTTATAATGAACACTGATGAAAAGACTGAAGTTTAAAAGGGCAAGCAAAATTAAAATGGGGGCAAACAAGGACTACATAGAGAAGAGAAACAACTTGTCTCAGGCGTTCACTTTCCTTGTGCACTAATATGCCCGGCCTGTCAAATGGAACTCTGTCTGTAAGTGGGCACAGAATCACGCACTTACAGTCGTGTCTTTTCCTTGCCAAGGCATAAACACCCTTGGGCTGTCTATGAGCATAAAAGCATCAGAAGCCAGGTATACATAAATTGCCTCCTTACCTCCCATAGCAGGACAGGAACAGCTGTTCACGTATGGGATGGAGATGGTCAGTGCACCACACATCAACTTAGAGAGAATTATAGAGTTCTCTTAAAAGCAATAGATTACTGTTCTCTAAAGTCAAATATTGTTATTCTTCCAAAAAGGAATTATGCAACATCTGTAAATAAATATTTTAATCTATTTTACAAACTATAGACTATTGAATAAATACAAAAAGTTTCATCATTCCATACAAATGCGCTTCTTTTATTTAAAAGGTAGTGTAGTGATTAAATATTTTTAGCACAAAACTAAGCTGACCTCCTGGAACCAAAACCCACTGAAATGTACAGGTGTGTAGCAGACCTGCTGCAGACTGTCCCTCCTCTTCTGCAAGTGCTGACTGAAAGTACCCGCTACTCAAAGTCCTCTTCGTAGTCATATTCATCCAAGTCTACACCAGCCAGATGGGAAGGCATTTCAAAAAATGGTCTTTTTTCCATTTGATACTTTAGGACACTGGCCTTCTGATGGTCTACAGGATTCAGTTCTGCTTCATACCTATGGGCAGGCAAAGAGAGAAAATGCAATAGTCTACCTATGTTGGGAAGTGCCTAAATGTTAGAGCACTAACAAGACTCCTGCAGGAAGAACATAATTTCCAATATTTTATATTTATAGTGAACACATATGCTGAAGCAGCACTAGCTTTCTGTTAGAATCACTTTAAATGTAAGCTTGCTTACTCTTCCATCACATGCAGAACTTAGTGAGATACACAGCGTTACTGAAAGGATTCAAAGCACATACTGCTCTGGTGGACTACTCGTAAGCTAGAAATGGTCAAATGCAAGACAAGTGCTTGACAGAAACCCTTCCCATTCCTTTCAAGAAAGCTGAAATTATGCTGAATTAGGTAGAACAAGCTACACCTGTAGTAGATACAACAAAAGAGAAAGAATACTATCATTAAAATGGACAGAGCACAGGAAGTGATAGCAACCAACTCTTTATTTAAAGCAGATGATGGTAAGCAAAAGGCAGTTGTTTAACACGAAATTACTGATAACCACCTGCTGCTGATAAAAATGGACAGAGCATGAAATGTGACGTTTAACTGACTCAAGTCAGTGAAGGTTGGTGGTCAGTGAAGGTGGTAGATGCCCCATCCCAGGCCAGGCTGGACGGGGCTCTGAGCAACCTGATCTAGTTGAAGATGTCCCTGCTCAGTGCAGGGGGTTGGACTAGATGGCCTTTGAATGTCCCTTCCAACCCAAACTATTCCATGATTTAAAGAATATCTGCTTCAGCACCATTTAGGTGAGATCAATCTGTCATTGACAGCCATTGAAAAAAATTAAACATAAATCTCTGTAGAGATTTATGACGTCAGATTAAAGAACTGACCATTTCCTGGGTGCAGCTGTCTCTATTTCTTGCACATCTTCCCAAGTGCTACTGAACCTCATCTCAGCACAGGATCATTTCCATCTGCTTTACAAGACTGGGCAAGAAACGAGCTTTAGAAACTGCAGCACCTGTTCTTCAAATGGGACTATAATGGCATTATGTGGTGATTGGGAGAAGTGTTCTTTCAGACAAAGTCGTAAGTGCAAAGAAGAGTTAAATACTAAGAATTTTCTATGAACACTAAAACAGAGTAGCAGAGATGGGAGGCAAAACATTTTCAGTTGTGAATGCAAGTCTATTGAAACACTTCATAGGTAAATATTAACCATATTAAGCCACACTTCTTAGATAAACTATTAAAAAATTGAGGCCAGCTTCAGCACCATTTCGAGTAAAAGAAATCTAGCAAAATAAAGACACTTTGATAACATCAGGTAAAGATTAAACAGTGATTAAAAACAATTCCTGATTTTTTTTTTAATTACTTTATCCTTCTCGGGGTATTAAAGCCTCAACTGAGTGAGCATCTATCAGTGCTCAGCCAGTGAAGTGAACACCTTGGGTTTCTCCCACAAGTTCACCACTGATTTGAACAGGGAACAAAAGCCATCCTAAGAGTTACTTTACTGAGCTACACATTTGAAAACAAGGATTTGGAAGAAAGATTCTGCCCTAACAACAGTTTTGTCTCACAAATCTGTCATTTATAGTCTTCTACACAATTAATTCCATCTTTTTGAGGGGTTTTGGTTTGCTTTTTTTTTTTTCCCCTATCCAAACAAACATCTTGAATGCACCTTTTGGATTTGTTTATTGCACAATGCTACAGAGAGGGGCCAGCAGGAAGATATCTGAAATACCATTTGAAGGTCCCATCTACTCAGAAGATTGTTATTCAAACATTATTGGACCAAATGGAAATCTCACTCTCTTGCAAAGCTTGGGTGGCCTCATGAAATGTCACTTGTACACATTTCCAAGATATTTAAGCCAAGGAAATTTAGAAACACTGCTCCAGTTTTACACATCTGGGCACTGAAATTATTTCAGTTACTTCTCACAGTATTAGAAAGTCTATCGCTACCTCCTAGCACGGAGGTTTTTTGAAAAAAATACAAACATGCTGCTACAACACCTCTAAAGAGTCATTTTTTCCCTTCCTCACATTTCTGAAGCTCATGGGAATGTAGAGAAATGAGCCTATTTCTAGATTTCTGTGTACCCCCAAGTTTCAGATCAACTGTTTTAATAGGAATGTCAGGAAAACATTTACCAAAGAGGTAATCAAATTTTAAAAAAAATTTAAAAAATCATACTGGATTGTCAAACAGTCACTTCAGTTGGACAGGCCTTACAACCCTTTAAGAACAGTAAATGATTTTAAGGAAGGTTTTTGTACAACCCAGTAACTAAAAATGCTCATACTATATTTTTGTAAATATTTTTGTTCATTGAACTCTCCTAACAGCAGCAAGAGAATATTTAGTAGGCTTGTGTTTCTCTCTCAGCTTCAGCAGTAGAAAATAAACTTCATTTTTCAGGACTCATGTATGAAAAAAATTATTCAGACAGTCCTACTTCGTTATTAAGTTTTGAAGACACATTTGCTGACCTCCACTTTCAGAAAGCCTTCAAACTTTAAGTCAGATTTGTCAATGCCTCCCTGAGCCAGATCAGAATAGATTTTCTTTAGATTTTCCTCTATTTGCTCACAAGTAGGATTCAGTTGCTTATTTGATAAACAATTTGGAAGGTAACCTTTGCTCTTTATAAAAACAAAAATACCCTCTATTCAGCCATTTAAACGCAACAGCCTTCACAATCTTCTGATGTAAGGGTTGGCAGAAACCAGTAAAATGAAGCAAAATACTTGTTTGTTTCTATTTAGTCCATCCAAATACATCTGACATGTGGTTTTTGTATATGATACTTGAAACACTTGAACAAATTATTAAGTGGTAGTTAATGGAGACAATGAGCATTACAACCTATACTCCAAGGAAAGAAAGCAGCAAAACTTGAGGAACATCATCTGTGTGGAGGGCCACCAGTTAAGCTATGGCTTATGCATCAAACCCAAGTAGGTTACAGAAAGTCATTACATTCATAAAATGCATGATTTTTTGTTCTGTGCTTCCACAGGATGCAGTACTTTTCTTGAATTGTCAGTTTTTTTCTACAGGATCTATGACAAATCTACTAATGGCAGAAGCAGAGGCAACCTGTAACCAAAGCGATGCTTGTGTTCACAAACACCAGGCTCAAAAGTAATGAGAAACTGGATGTTTTAGCATCATACATTTTCTCCGTATCGCAGCACACTCCACTATATTCTTAGAATAACACGCTGACTTTCCTTAAGGAGAGTATTTACACAGTGAAAGTGCATTTTTTTCAAGTTCTAGGGTTATTAGGATTCTGCTTTACATACCATACATTCCAGAATAATGTCTGTATTACTTAGGCTGTAATTCCATGGACATGTAAAGAAGAGAGTGCCTATGCTGCTGAGAGAACAAATGTCATGGCAGTACCTGAGAAAACTAAGTGTCTAAGACCTGTTAGAAGTTTACTTGAGAGTGAAAATTTAAGATAAATTATTAAATATAATCCAAAGGTTTAACTTTAGAGACATTTTGTACTTTAGTTTCTATTTTGTCCACTTTCTGTGTAAAGCCACAGAACCACAGTTTCAGGTACACCTTGAATAAATTTTTCATGGAAAAGAAGTGATCTGAAATACATTAAAATAAAACAATTTAGTCTAAGCAATAACCAGAGATACTTCTAGCTCAGAGAAACAGCTGCAGTCAATGAACTCATAAGTGAATTGGAATAAAAGTATACTGAGGTTCTTGCTTTATATCCCTTTTTCACTTGCGAGTGGAATTGTGCCTAAACATTATCTTAGAACTTTACAAAATTACACTTGTCTACCACAGTCCAGCAATTTCAAACCTTTAACCAGAGGCACAGGGTTAACCTGCTTTCCAGGTCCCTTACTACTGGTGTCAAAAGGATATTCTGCCTCGTTTCAGTTGCTGGTGACACTGCGTGAGGTCTCAGGACAGACCACAGGACCAGCTGAAATCCTTCCTTGCCAATCTAGCTGGAGGATGAGCTTTCACAGACCAGGTGGAATACTTCTGAACCACCGGTATATCCCAACTGACAAAATAACTGTTTTTTTAGGGAATTTCACAGCAAAGATATAAAAGGCTTTAAGAGCTGCAAGATAGAACAATAGGCTCTTAATGCAATCCAGGAAATCTGCATTGAACCATCAACTCCCAGGTAACCTTGAGACAAATTTAGTCAAAACCCATCTGAATTTCACAATTTTGTATCTGAAAATGGGCTAAATGGGGTTGCCACTCAAATTCTAGAAAGTCAAAACAGCAGCAGAATTTTAAAACAGGAAGGTGGAGACAGAACTACAGCAACAGAAGTACACAAACAGACCAGCACAAGAGAGAGAAAACAAGGTTAAAACAAAGGTGGAAAACATTGAGAAAGTGGTTCTAGTTAAGATTTAAAATGTTCAGATTTAACAGTACGTCAAGGCTCCTAAATGTTAGTCAGTTCTGTCTCAAGCTTGGGCTCTCAGTCTCACTTGTTGATGCACCTTCTTCCCTCAGTCTCTTAAATATCAAGTTAGTAATTCTCTAAATGCTTGGCAAGAATCAGAGACACTTTAAAATGGAATACTGATGCAGGAAAATACAGTTTCTCTAGACAGTCTCATCAACCTAAGACCTAAACCATGTTAAATTTGTACTTGTTTTCCTTATCTTTTTAAATAAGGGAAACAATGAATGGCAAATTTGGGACTTTGGATTCCAAGAGGTTCTGGAAACTACATAGCAAAAGTAAAGGAGTGATTTTGAACCAGTAAGATTTACTATCTTATCTACTGTTAGAGGACCGTGAGAAAATACTTCTAAGCTGATATAACTGAGCTCAGAAGCAAGATTTTTTTTCCCTCCAAGTCTCTTAATGAAGGTCTTCATTCATTTAACAATGAACTACAAAAATTATTGTTGTATTTTGTTTAGAGTTGAACCTTATTCAAATCTTGTTTTAATTCCAAAATTCAAAGTAGGACCTCTTCTTTGACAAAACCAATGTGATCAAAAACTGTCAAGGAATATTTAATGCAAGATACAAGCAAGGTTCTTCCTCCCTTATTGAGCACACCATGAAACATAGCAAACAGCAATGTTCTACAGAAATAGCACCAAGGATGATAGTGATGGTGATGATTAGTGGAGAGGATTTGTACCAGCCCTCCTGCTACATTCTTACCCGTCATTCCACTGGTCACCTGCTGCCTCTTCTGCTACCAAGATATCATACTCTTCAGCAGCATATCTCTCCCAGTCAGAGACCTCCTGGCTTTCACCTTCACCATCCTAAACAACCACATTGCAAGTTATAAACCCACATTTTTAACTGTTAAGCACATAGCTAAACACACTTTTAAAGCTTCATACTCACCCGCAACATAGAAAACTGATCCTTCTGTTCATGGTCAAGGTATTTTTCAATATTGAAAAAAGTATCAAAAAACACATCTGTCAACTTGCATCGCTTTAAATCATGCAGAGTAATTTTTCCTATAAAGAAGATTATGAGACAAGATGTTTAGAACTGACACCATCCTTCCTCCGAAAAGGAGGAACGTTATTCAAAAGTTAAGTCATCATTATGCTTGAGAACATTTGTCGCTGATGCTCAACACAATGGGAGAGAAGCGAACAGATGAAGTATATACCTAGAGAAGTGTCCTTCACAATGGACAAAACTTTTACATGCTTCAGATTTGTCACTTGCTTTAGCTGTCATCCTACTGTCCTTCAATGTGTTGGAGTGACATGCAGTCTGCCTCACATAGCTATTAAAAATAATTTAAGCTAATTGTCTAAGCTTCTTCAAGATGTAGAAGTCTCCCCTGAGCTAGCCGTTCCTTCCCAAGCAGTGCTTGGGTAGCGAATAGGAATCTCCTCTGGCCCTTTCTCCTCCAGTCTTGAAGTGACAAACGTGTGACAGATGACAGTGTGTGACTGTGCTCCACACAAATGAATTTTTCATAGGGACTGGTTTGCTACACTTGTCCAGCTGGATCAATATTTACTGCTTGAGAAGAAAGCCAGATGCTCAGAGATGTTTTGTTTGCATTTTATAAAGTGACACTTTAAAGACTCAGATCAGTGGATCTGTCAAGTATTAGAAGTATTTGTCAGGTTGCTCAGAAATGTTCCCTTATTTCAAAGTTCAATATTAAGCTTCTGCAGGAAGAATGAAAGACACCAGACATACAAGGAAAGTCTGTCCTTAAAACTCTGCTTTATAGATTCACCTGAAATACAGCCAGCCTTCTGTGGCCAGTCAAAGAGGGCCTAACTGCAGATGTCATGGAAGAGCTCAATAAAAGCAGACTTAGAACAGTATTTCCTCAGCCTACTGTTCAGCCTCTAACAAAGTGTAACTCAAGGACACCAGAGGGAAGCCGAAGAAGGATCCCATTTGGAAACAGCCACCAAGCTTGTGTCTGTCACCATCTGAAGTGCTTCAATGTGTCCCTCCCGCCCTACAGCTGGTGCCCCAGAACGACACAAATCCCTCACGGCACCTGTGGCGTATCTGTCAGGCCCACACAGATGTCTGATGTGTTGGGCCATCTCAAGTGGCAGCAGCTCTCCGCAACCAAGCAACTGATTTGAATCCCAGTTATATAAGCTCCCCATTTAAGTCAGACACCTATATTTGGTTCATTGACTTGCTCTCCAGTTTCCATTTATTGCATTGGGAGCTTAGACAGCTAACACTCACGTAGATGACTACCACTATCCATCCCTCAAGGACCAAAAAAAGAGAATGAAATTCAAATTCAAGTTAGAAAAACTCAGTGCTTCATCTAGAAATGTCTAAATGTGAAACACTAGCACAACATTACACTTGCTAAACAAAAGCATGAAATAAGATGGTCAACAATTTTATTTTTTTTACCATAAAAATGGCAATACAGGATAGAGATTGCTGCTCCTATTAAACACTGCAAGGCAAATAGGCAAGTTCTAAATTTATTGCAATGCGGAGCCTGCACAATCATAGCAACCAGACTGTATGCCAAGTCCTTTTACACTCTGAAATTCACGTTGAAAAGAACAACTATAATAAGGGTTATTAGTGCTAACTGTGGTCTAGTGTTGAGATATTAAGTTTAGATACCTGCTGACCTCAGTTGAGCTCAACAAATCCCTGAAGACTAATCCATCATGGCTTTTACCAACTCATGAGACAAGTATCAGAAACAGCACAGAGGCGGAGGCCATGAACATGCAAGATATCCCTCTTGACACCACAGTAAGATGTTTACCAAAGCATACAAAAATATTTTTAGTATTAAGCAGCACAGAAGAGCAACTATGAAGTGAGCATCATACCCACTTAATGAGTTTTTTTTCAGGTGTAAAATATAAAGTGAAGTTTAATCAGCTAAAGATCGTATATGTCAAATGCAGGAAGGTAGAATGCAGGTTGTTGAAGGTTCAAATTAATGTAGAAAATAACTGAATACTAAATTGGTTTTGGTTATCTTTATGCCCCTTGACAGGAATTTCCTAGGGGCAGTTTAGGCTTCTAACCTCAAATAAGTCATTACTGATCTACAGAGAAAAACATTGTTTAGAAACTGTTCTCTCTGAAGAAATCTCAATTAAATGACTGCTGGAACAGGTAGGAGACCAGTGAACAGAACAGCCATGAGCTTTTTTTGAGAGCATCACCTCAGCCAGATAGCGACAAGATTTCCTTTAAGGCTAAACATGGCTACAAGCCCAAAATAAAAGCCTGCATGGAATTCAAAAGCAGCATACTACATTTTAGTATGAAAATGAACACCTGCCTGCTGTTGGAAGACCATTCGATTAACAAGCTCTAACAGACTTCAGAGAAAAGACAACACAAAGCCGTATTCTTTGTGTGACCAACTGAGCGCTCTTAAGGGTGCACTATCTCCTAACCCAGAGAAACAGGAGTTAGAGATGGAAACTGATTTTATTACCTTCATATTGTGGCTTCACGAGATCCAGCATCTGGCACAAACAGTCTTCAAATGGCAAAGGTTCTATGGCCATGTTATCTAATTTTTGGCACTGTTCTTCATAAAAATACTCCAATTCATACATAGACAAAGCACCATCTCCATCAAGATCCATGCAGCGAAACCAGTATTCAATGCTGAAATTCAGTAATTAATAGCAAAGAACTGTTTACACAAACAGAATTTTAAGAATTTATATTGTCTGTTTTAAAGGCTACGTTACTTACAGATGCAAAACTAGAGTTAAGACTACATTCCATTATGCCATAGGAAGTCATTAAACACCACCTATTGTGGTAGGAGTTTCAGGTATTTGCTGTGCCATATGATACTGCATATGAAAACACACTTGTTAGCCATGGGTGGGTGAGGGAGGAGACAACTAAAACATGTGGCTTTACATAAAAACTCAAGGGAGCCAATGAAAAATTGAATCATGCATAAAAATGCAAGTTCAGTTTTCATACTGAACAAGCCAGTGATACATCACTCAACAGGTTTCTTATCAATATCCTACAGGTAATGCTGGCTGCCTGGTTTCCCAAAGTCACTGGCATCACGGAACAGCTGCAACTTCATCTATGACCCTGTCTCTAAGGAGGCCACACACAGCATATGGAACAGTAACAGTTAATTATCCTTTAGAAGTCATTAAAATAGACTTTCACAACAGCAACAACAGGAGACACTGATAAGTAAGAATGATGCTATGAACTGGGCCAGCTTTCCACTCATGTTTTTATCATTTAGCTTCTTCAGTACAGTTCCCGCTGAACATCAGTGGTTGCTATTTAAAGACTGGAAAACCTGCTAAAACACAAATTCATTCTTACCTAGTTGGTGTCTTCTTGTCCTCTTCAGATATCAAAAACCAGACAAAATCAGCATAGCTAATTTTTCCATCTTTTTGTGCTTTCCTACCCCTTGAAGGTCAACAGGGGAAAAGACAGAAAATTTATTTTAAAACATCCAGCTTTTACTAACCAAAGTTAAACATTATTTTCCTTGGTGCATCCTAAAGGATGCAGTGTTTCCTCAGGTGACTTATCACAGACAACTCTGATTATTCTGGACAAGGAGCTTGTGTACTCTGTTCTGTTCCTACTGCAATGGGTATTTAAAGAAGAAGGCAGCAGCTGGAAAAAGGCAGCACTCTGTCCAGAAGGACTCACAGCTTTCCTTCCCAGGCAGCAATACCACTACTTAATTGTTAACAGAAACAACACGTCAATTCATTAAAAAAAAAATTAAAAAAAAAATTATATATATATATGTATATATATATATACATATATATATATATATATATACACATATATATATATATATATATATATATATATATATATATATATATATATATATATATATACACAAGCAGACATGCTTTTTACAATTTCTATTCAGGTGAAAGTGATGAGAACTTAAAGCTGTACAGAACTCTACTAGCTAAAAGTATTAGAATGGAAATACGAAGATAAAAATGAAATAAAAACATGCAGGAAGTGTTTGTGGCAAGAACATAGTTGTCTGTTTCTACCCTTACACCACAGAACACGTCATCCAAATACTTTCTGAAGATATATGGTCAACCTTTCTAGTAAAAAGTCAGGTAGGCGGTTCCTAGACATATTAAATTTCATTCCTCAAATCCCTTTTTTGCCATTTTATTCTCAAGATGTTCGGCAACATAAGATGTATGTTTTGTCGTGCCCAAAAAACTTGCATAAAGGAGTCAAGCCTCATTTCACTAATTTCAGCTTTTGTTCTGTTATTTCTGTTTATCAGTCTCTTCCTAGCTGCAGAAATTGCGCTAGCAAAATGTTCCAAAAATGAGTTAAATGCCATAACTACACAAGAATAAGCCAATCCAAGTGGGAACAATGAAGAATGACTGTCAAAAATGTAACTAAACTCAACTGGAGATATTGTAAAAATTATCGTTGATACAATAAGCGTTGATTCTATCAGAAGTACTGAAAAGCCCAGTTCCCTTGGAAAATTTGGCAGGTTTGTGGGATGGAAAAATGACAATGCCAACATTTCTTCCCTTCTTCATTCCCATCCCTGCAAAACCACAGAATATCCTATGGTGAGTTTTCAGTCAGATAGAGAAAGAAGACTAAATAACTTGCACTAAGCCAAGGTTCCAAGGGCACTCCAGTACTACTAGAGTTGAAACCACAATACTAAATCTGGAAATTCACTGTTCCATTTCAAGAGGAAGGCGTTTTTTTTCTGGGAACGTCACACTTCATTTAACAAGCAAATACATATATATTAAATTGGATTTAGTTTAGCATATAAAATAAGTACCTTGTTACTGCTCCTGAGAAGATCCTTTCTATCATCCTATTTGATATTGCTGTGGAAAAAGTTTTAAAACAGCGTCAATTATATACAAGTTATTTTTGCTTTGTATTGTCAGTTGCCGAGTTTACTGGAAACCTCTAATATATACACATCTGTGAGAAAGATCAAGTGTAGCACTCATTAATCCCTTTGAGGTCTCTTGGAGATCACTTAATGCAGTCTCCAAAGCAAAGCTAGAAACAACCAACTTTGAATTCAGGTTTGATGCAGAAATAGTAGCACAATAAAAGTCATGAAATTGACCAATCAGTAAGACAGCATTTACCAGTTCTTTGACAAGTAAATCATGTTTTCAAGTGCCATTAGAGTTTATATGACCTTGGTTTTGACAAAGAGCCAAAATAGAATCGGCATGTTAATACATAATGAGCATACCTAACTCATTCTGACATGGGTCTATTTCTGACATAGTTCTGATCCAGGCTTCTAATTTTGAAACCGTTTCAGGGACCTTAGAGACATGTCTTAACTGAGCACTACCTCTGTAAAGGATATTCAATTTATCCTGAAGAATTTGTGGACCGTATTCAAAGCAGCACATGATACTATTCTCACAGAGTAATTACTGTGCATTATTCTAGCTCTGTAATATTTTTTCAGCATTGTAGAAATACTGATAATTAAAGCAGGTGGTTAACCATTCAAACAATTCATCTGTTTTATACACTCATAGTGAAGCTTTCACTGTATTATTCTAATAAGGACACCAGTCCCTGCTTAATACTTATGCCCAGAATTGCAGGATAATAAATTTGTTTCAGGCATATGTGCTGCTGCTTTTTATCTACTTTTGAAATGCTGAAGTTGTTCAACCTTCTGAACAGTAGCTACATACATTAATATTTTTCTTAGTATATTAAGTGTTTGATGCAGCCTAATTTTAGACCAGTGACACTACAAAAGGAAGGGATTTATGAAACCTGATTATCCCATTTTGACATGCAAACAATAGAAGACTAAAGATGGTTTTTCATATCCATTTTATGCTCTCATGTAGTCTAGTTCTCATTAAGCAGCAGCTGTTAAGCTTTAACCAATATTCCACAGTTTAAAGGATGCAAAACTATATTGGAAGTGGCATGGTATCAGTTCTGTTTCCTTTCCAGAATGTACTGAGCAGAACAATCTCTCAAGCAAAAGAAGCTTTCCCTCCTCAGTTTCCTAAAGCGTTGTCAGACTTCAGTGAGCAAGTTTTCAGAAGCTATCAATCAGAATTGTCTTTATTCTTTCTAATGTGGGATAATATTCCAAAATCTCTTTCTGCTTAAGTAAGCTTTCCAGTCCTGAAGGGACTTTTAAGATGACAATGGACACAAAACGTTGAAAAAATCTCAACAGATCCATACATGCTACAAAAATATTTAAAATAGGTACAAGTGCACAAGACTACAGAATCACAGTGACTGTATATTGTGAATGCAGAAAACATAAAGCTGCTAAACAGTATTAAAATAAAATGTACTGCAGCTGAATTAGCAAAACTTTAAAATATAATAAGCAAAGTACCTGCACATATGTTTGCCTTTTCTACTGTTTCCATACTTTGCCATAAAAACCACACCACTTGAATAATATCAGTAAAATGGATTTTTTCCAAGATAACAACCCAAAACTGCCAAGTGGAGGTTATAATATACCAAGACTTAAATGATCAGAATTCAAAATTCATAATTTTCATCAAATTTGGTATTGCTAGATACAAAGCAGCATCACAGATGACTTGTCCTGTATTTCATTAGTCAGCAGGATTAGCTATGCCAAGAGACTTGTGAACACTGGCCTTGGCAGTCAACCACTTCCTCAGCTGAAAGTTTACAGGACATTTAATACACTTAAACAAAGGTGCTTTATTTGTCATACCATGATCGTTATGTCGAGCTAAATCCTTCCGGTCAATATAGAGGTCATGGTCTGTATCCAGCTCCCAAAATTTGCAATAGATAACATAAAAGTGCTCATATGAGAAGTAATCTGTCAGCTGGTTAATATCAGCTTCCTCTTCCAATAATGCCACATTCTATTACCAGAAGGATAAACAGAACACATTAAAGAATTCGTAAGACATTTGTTGAATGATCTGAGTTCTCATAACAAAGTTAATGTCTAATACTATTTCAGAAGAACAATTTTTATCTTGCAGAGACAGTGCACACCATGCAGCGTGACAGCAAGGACTGAACACACCAAGTAGAAACTGAATGTGTCCACAAAAGAATGAGATCAGCCAGACTTCTGCTAATCACCTACGCATTTATACAGCTTCAGATAAAAGATGACATTTAAAACCTATTCTAGTGTATGAGAACTAATGCAACTGAGCCTTCACTAGTTTTTGGAAAAGGAAGAAATGCTACTTATGTTACTCACTTAAGCATTTAGTTAATGTGGTTTCTAAACTTGTAGAAACATCTGTCTTGCGAAATTTTAGATATTACGTACCTGCAAAAAGTTGCTTTTCCTGAGCTCGTTACAAGTTATTTTCCCAGACCAGGACCTATTTACTGTATAAAATATTCTCTGTATAACCTGCAAGAAACAGAAAATGGAAAGGTGATCTTAGGTATGCTAACTAAATACCCTCCCAAACATTTGTCAAAAAAAAGTCTTAGCTCAGCTGCATTACAGAACTGCATCTTCCCCTTATGTCCATTCTTGTTACTTAGCAAGTTGATGCTTCTCTTATATGTCATATTACCAGGTCATTTCTATATCTTTATCTAAACTCATCTTGATAAGTCTTATTTCAATTTTGCAGTACTCATATCTCACACAGTAAAGCTGCAGAATACTTGTATGCAATTCAGAATATGTCTATTGGCAATTTCACTGTCTCCCAGTCTTTGAGACCTACAGGTTATCATCTAATAAACCTCTTAATATATCTCATTACTTCAGAGTTAAAGACCTATATTTACTATAAGAATATTTTACTTCATAAACGAAGTTACAGAAATAGATTGGGACTGTTTAAGGATCAGAGTACAGGGTAATGTTGCCACTTCTTAAGTCAACATTTGACATAAATACTTCCTGCAGCTGCAGAGGGAATATGCTTTTCTCCATTTAATTTTATTCTATTTAAAATTACTTGGAAAAAAACCCTGAACTGTTAATAGTATTAAAAGTAGTACATAAATGTTTTCTAACTGAAGGACATTAAAAAAAAAAAAATCTATGCAAGAAAGACAATTAGTTCTTGTGCCTTGACTAATATCAGAATTAGAAACAAATCCATCCAGTTAGGCATCCAACGCTTTTGTTTAAATCAGTTTGACACGTACATTATTTTGATAAACTCATCCATTCAGCATAATTTGCTTAGCTTTAGTTTACAAACATAAGACTTTTAAATAAGTCTTTTTCTGTTTCTTAACTGAATTCAGTATGCACCTTAATTAGTTTGATATAAGTTAATCAGATACGCATTTCAAGTCAGTCATTCACCACTAACACAAACAGACAAGAAAATGTAAACGTATTACAAACTCTAAGCGCTTAACTGAAGATAGATTATACCTGCTAATTAGCAAGACCAAATATTGCATGTGTACCATTTCATTTACAACACATTAGTTACTAGCCAAAAAAACCCACCTCTTTAGGAATCCTTTTCCCCCCAGTAAAACCTCTTCCAAAGTAAAGAAAGATTTTATTATTTTTTAATCACTTCAGACTTTAATTGCAGTAAGTCAATAGTTTAAATAAACCAATAATTTCTAAATTACAAATTGAAGAGTAACAAAGTTTTAAAATAAAGCTTAAACTGTAGCACGCAGCAAGCTCTGCAGCTCTTTCTTTGAATAAGAACAGCTGGTTCAGTAAATCCAGAAAAGAGAATAGACTAGCCTACTTCTGAAACTTAATTAGCTCAAATCTAATTGTGAGTTTAGGAAAGGCCCATTTTTGGCTTACACTACAAAGCAATTTTTTCTAAAAAGGCTTTGCCTTAGCTTTGCAACTTAATCCATCTGCATGTCATTATCTCATCTGTTACACATTTAACTGGTCTAAAAATAAAACCCAAATTGAATGTTTGCTGAAGACAACTGGGAACAGACTTAAAAAAACCCCTGTTTTCTAAAGTGAATTGAAGCAGAATATAAGCAAATTGTCAGAGAACTACTTTCTTTACTATGCTGCACAGTGGTTTGTCTGAAGGGGGAGGAACTGGTGCAATATAGAGATTACAATTTCAATAATTCATAGTTCAGATAAGTACACAACATACTTGCAGATTAAATGCAATATCTCACTTGTCTGGGAAAGCATTTTAATATATTTCAGCTTTATCCTGAACATATGTTGAACTTTCATATATTTCAGCTTTATCTTGAACACTAGACTGACCAACCAACCAAACCATACGCCAGCAGACAACTGACTGCTTCCGTGGTTGAACAACACTTACAAGACACCTTCTTCACTAAAGAGAAGTGTGTGACATACATATGCATACTCAGGTATACATGTATGTATATACAAACAAATACAGCAGAAAACTAGATCATTTAACTCTTAACTGAAAGTTAGCATGAACAGACATTACATCTTCAACTGCAATGCTGACAAAATCCTTCAGATGAAGCTTCATGCAGTAAAGCTACTTTGAACAAAGGTATGAAATGCCTTACTTCATCTTACAGAAGAAACATCTGTAATTATTACTAATAACTTGCAGGACAGAATTTTAGAAGGCTGTATTGAGCAACGGTCACTCCATCCTAAAACAGGACATGACAGGGCAGATAGTCCCATTTCTTGATCTATGGAGTAGTATTCCAAATATTCTTGCTATATTCACAACAATACTAGTTTACTTTGAGGATTTTTGATTTAACACAGATTTCTGTTGAAGACCATACTCAATTCTGCTAGCAAAGTACCACCAGTACTAATTTATTCAATATTGCTAGACTCAGGCCTAGTCAAATAAGATCCTTCCTCCAAAGAAAAGGAACTACAAATGGCAGGACATTTTCCCTCACATGGTCCTTTAGGACAATTTTAAGCAGAGCAGGCTTTGAGACAACCCAGAATCCATTAAAGAACAAAACTACTCAGAGGCAGAACATTTCCATCGGTGACATCTGACAAGAAAGTTCTGGGAGCTCATGTAATCATTATAACAAGAAGCAAAACCTAATGCAGTTGGACATACTTGATAGGCTGGCAGTTTCTACAAGAAGGATACGAGGAACTAAAACCAAACGCTTTCAAAAATCTGTCACAGTTTTGGTCTGGGTCAAAGTATAAACTGGATAAAAGATTATGAACTCTGCATGTTTTTTTGTCAGAGAATATTCATTAAGGTATTTTTCACATGCATAAAGTGAACTGAATGTCATTTTGAAGAATTTTAATCTTCTGAGACTTCAGTGGAATCAGCTGTCTAGTCTACAGATGAGAAAATTTAATGTCTCTGATTTTTCCCTTGGGCACAGAACAAATACTTTAGTCACATAACCCTGGGAAGAGAGAAATGGAAGTTTTCATGTCTAAAATCTGCTTAGAAAGAAAAATCCCAAGAGAGTAAAGTGGCAAGCAGCTTCAATATTACCATTATTTTACTTAATAATGAACACAATCACCTTAACATAGACCTTTCATTCAAAATTCCATTTCATAAAACCAAGAGTAAGGTCAAGATTCTAATCAGTGCAGTCTATAGCCACAATCAAGTGTTTAAGATAACAGTCTGCTCTTCATTTACTGTTCATTAACTTATCCTACACTATTGCAATTCAGTGCTTTTGTTATTAGTATTAAGTTCAGCAATTTCGTATAGATGTTAAGAAAAAATGCTTAAGAAATTGAGTCTTTCTTCACAAGATTTCTAGTTACGAAGAAATGAAGGCTGACAGAACATACACCTTTTCTCAATGGATAAAGATGTTTATACATATTGACTAATCTTAATAATTGTTTTTCCTGCTTACTTAATAAAAAGTAGGTTTTCCAAATAAAAAAAAAATCACTTACTGTGGTAATGTACCGAGAATGAAATTCAGCTGCTTCTTTTAAAAATGACAGGCCAGGATGACTATTCACCACATCCTACAAGAAAAGGAATAACAATATCCCAAACAGTATTCAGTAGTGACTAGCAGTTCTGCTTCCTTAACCAAAACAGTTCAAATTAACTACCACAATCATTAATGATAATTACATTTGGAACATGCTTCATGCAAATAAAACTGCTGACTTTTTAAAAATAATCTTTTAAAGAAGGCAGATAAACAAAAGCTTTCCTGTATTTTAGATGGGAAGATTATTTTGAACACTGTTGACCATTGTAGCTTGTAATTCTGTGGCTGACTATGATTCAGTAAAAGCTAATGTAGGTTTTGTTCATTCATTAGCAAAGGTGTTGTTTATCGCTATTTGAGAGAAACTGTATTAGGCCTGGAATTCATATGCCACTTTGCCTGCCAAAGGGCATCTTTGACTTAAAGATGCCCTGCTTTTCTAAACCATAAGAATTCTCTGATACATGTACTATTCCTGCAAGCAATTTTAAATATTTGCATCTTACTATAGCTCTTAAAAAGGTCTCACTTTATAAAAAATGATTAACTGTAAAATAAGTCACTCACTAGCATCTCAGTGGACCATACAAAGCGAGTTACAATAAATACTATCAATAAACTTTAATAAATACCATGAAAAAGTATGTTTAGCTAAAACAAAAACAAAAAAAAAAACAATAAAAAAAACACAACCAAACAAGAACAGCCCAAACTCAAAAACCAGGACTCTGCCAGCTCATAATTCTGTTGTGTTTCCAGAACTAGTTTTAGTTGCAATTTACTTGTAAAAAAGGAATGAAGTCTTCTTGCACCAAGTAGTTGCATCCAGGGTTCATTAGAAGATGAACAAACTTTGCAGCATCATCATAGCAGGTCTGAAGTATTCTGAAATGTAAATATTTCCATTTAATACTCTACACAGAAAATTGCTCAAGCTACCTTGTATGGGCATCCCAGAGCAAGGCCTATGAAACTGCAACCACAACATTTAATTCAAGAGCTAATTACAAATGTCAAAGTACACTCCAAGTGAACTTACCAAAGCAGTACTGTATCATACATTTATATTAAAGGAGGTGGGTACTCCATGTTATTGATTACATGAAAGGACATTTTTCAGTTAGAACTGTAAGGAGAACTAGAAAGAAGAAAAAGCAATTTGTCCAGAACTGGCATCTAAAAGTTACGGCCATGGTTTTCACTTTTCCCATAAATGGCCAGTCATTTACCAAACACTTTACAAATCTATGAACACTGTAAATAAAGATTTGTTTGTTTATGTTAAAGTGATGATTTACTTCCATTTTCCCAGGTACAAGTTTGCTGTCAATAGCTGATTACGGGAAAATGTTTTATTCCCCTTTACAGATTAGATCTCATTCAGAGCTTAAAATACTACATTTCAATTAAAAAAATGCAGTACTTCTAAAAAAGTAATCTACTTACTTCCGCCACATTGCAACAAATTTATGAACTGACACATATCCTGTTCGTTCACCTCCGGCACAATAAAACAAAGGACCTTTCCAGTAAAGCGGGCATTCACAAGCCTAGAATTAAAGTATACATCAAGTCATTCATTGATTGCTTCTCTTAGGGTTACTCCCTCATTTATAAATCTTCCAAAAATTACGTTTTCCAAGCATTAAGAAGAAAACATTAAGGCACAGATTTTTTTAAACTGTCTCTGAGACCAACTGCACTTTCCAAAAGAATTTTAAGCAACTGCTTTAAGCTGAAATCCAAAAGTGGAAAGCAAAACACAGGGCAACTTGCAGCGCTCCTAACAGATGAATGCAGTCACATGTCTGCTCTGTCCATGCTCCAAGCAGCTGAACAGTCTGCACTAATAAGCTCTGCTAAAGGGCTGGATATCTTCAAGCTGAGCTCAAGACAACACAAACAGTTACACAACTTCTGAACTGGAGCAAGTTTGTATTTGTCTGGCTCAGAGGATGGCTCAACTTGTCTACGTCCTTGCACATGCATGCACATCTTCTACTCAATTTTAAGTGGTAGGTCAGCCTGCCCTGAGCAGCAGGACCTTGCTTCAGGATCCCCAAAAGTTACACCTTCACAACTTCAATGCTCCCATAGATCTACAAGGCTGTTTCTGTGTCTACTCCAAGTTTTCTCAGTCATAAGAGGTAAGTACCTACCTCTTCACCAACTTCACAGCCTTCTGGGTCACAGTTGGGTGCCACAGTATAAAAAGGCTATTAAGCTACTGGAGAATGTCCAGAAGAGGGCAACAAAGTTGGTGAAGGGTTTGGAGGGGAAGCCATGTGAGGAGCGGCTAAAGTCACTTGGTTTGTTCAGCCTGGAGAAGAGGAGATCGAGGGGAGACCTCATGGGGCTACAGCTTCCTCACAAGGGGAGGAGGAGGGGCAGGCGCTGAGCTCTTCTCTCTGGTGACCAGTGACAGAACCCAAGGGAATGGCAGGAAGATGTGCCAGGGGAGGTTCAGGTTGGACATGAGGAAAAGGCTCTTCACCCAGAGGGTGGTGGAGCAGTGGAACAGGCTCCCCAGGGAGGTGTCACAGCCCCAAGCCTGACAGTGTTCCAGAAGAGACTGGACAACACCCTCAGACACATGGTGTGAACTGTGGGGTTGTCACATGCAGGGACAGGAGTTGGACTTGATGATCATTGTGGGTCCCTTCCAACTCAGGACGTTCTATGATTCTCACCTAAAACTGTGACTTGGTGTAGTCACTCATGCTGTCATCGCTGAGAATCTCATGTGGATCTCAAATAAGTTTGTGAATACAGCAGGATGTATAAGGTCACATGGAGCAAAAGGCCAGTTACTTCTCATGCCATACTTTAACCAGTACTTTAAAAATTTTTTAAAAAATTTGAGTTTTATGAATACTGTTCTCAGACTCCGAGGATTTTCCCTATGCTTTAGGAGGCTGCCTTTCATCACTGAATCGTAGGGGACTGGATCCTTCCACCTTTCTTGCTGAAAGGGAAGGATCTCTTCTACCTCTCCTCACTTGTACATGGAAAGGAGCTGTGGAAGGCAGGAATCCTATTGTTCAGCTTTGCAGTTAAATGCTTCTGCTGAGGCAAACAAGGAGTTTCTGAATCCCCAGTCCTGCTCTTGTGAAAAGTCTTTGTTTCTATTTTCTAGACCCTGGAGTTTAAACACGAAGTGAGAGAAACAGGGATAAGAACCTGAGACGCATTACCAAGACCATGACTTGCAGTAGTATTTACCGTGTTGATTCAATGTAACAAAATAGAAAATTTAACTAGCTTATTGTCTTTTACACAGAAATTAAAAAATATTTCCCACTTTCTAAGCTCAGTATTCTCTGCCATAAATCTAAATTATCTCTTCAGTAATAAAGACAGGGCTATAATCTCCAGTTACCAAGCCATTCTGTCTTTCAACATCTTTGCAATGGATGCTCGTGACAATGCTGAACAAGAAAAAACTGTGGATACTTGAAAACAAAACGCGTATTAACAGTGCTTTTGCCTTAAGTCTGTTGGTCAATACAGAACACGTAATGTGCCCTTCAGTATTTGGTTGTTTATGCAACAAAAAAAAATAGTTCAAGTTTTGTTGTAAAGTTTGTTTCTTTTTGTAAGCAGTATTTAGGGATACTTAAGACATAATTAATGCAAAGATTTCCACACAACTGTGCTATCAACAATGTTGAATTTCTACTTTGTAGGAGATGAAAACACACAATGCAAGAAAAAGCACATGGAACTCATGTTTCCTTTCCTTAGGTGAACAGTACTAAAAGCAGAGAGCCAGCAAGTTCTCACCTTTGCAACCTTCCCCATGTCTTCTAACGTTGCCCTCTCATTTGGAAACTCAGAGAATGTTCTCTCAATTTTGGCAATCACAGCATCTATATTCACTTTTTCCTTAGGACATCCTCGAGGAAAATAGAAAGTTGGAATGTTTTGACTAAGTGATGGTGGCAAAGTTTCTTCCTTCTTTGTCTGAACCTAAATAGATAAATACATATTTGACAGTCAGGTACAATGAATTCACATATAACAGTCATCTGAGGATGACTTGAATCTCTTGGTATTATCTGTTACAAGATACCTTCAAAAAGATTTCTGATGACAAGCTGAATAAGCTATTTAAGAATGAGAGCACAGCAGAAAAATTCATGAGTATTTCCAAAACCTGTCATTTAGAAAGATTTCTAGGATGTTAAAAAATTAATAAAAACAACTTCAGGCTTCAACATATCAAGTTGAGATTAATACACTCGACAGCTTCTTGGAGACATCTGAAATAACTCAGGTTATACTATCAGTTTCAGAAGAAAAAACTTCAACTTCTAGCTTAACAGACAGGTCACAAAAAATTTGCTTTTAAAATATTTCTAGTTTCACAACTTCAAACTTTTGAAATAAGCATGACAACTTTGTTACAAAACACCAACCTGTTTAATCTAGTTACAGTGAAGATTTTTTTTTTTTAGAATCCTAAAAAATGCTTGACTTTATAAAGTTAGTAAATGATTCCTGCAGAGGGATTTTTTTTGGTAAATTATACACAATTATAGCATGAGTGTTCAGAAAGGTGTTTATAAAGAATTCATTATATACCCTACCATTAAGACAAATAGATGACCAGTAACAAGAGAAGTTATTTATTTAAATGCATTTAGCTTCAGTAAAGAATTTACCTTGTACTTAGTTTCCAAAAGAAAGGCTAGTAAGGGAGAGAAACAAATATAACACGTAACAATAGAGTTTGTGGCAACTCAAAATTAGCAATTAAACATGAAGTCTTTCATCCCAAGGCCACTGTTCAAATTTTAAAACAACGGTTAATGCTATAGGGTGGCTCATCCTAGTGTTAAATATGTGCATCTCTAATTTCCAACCAGAATTGGGGGGAAAAAAAACAAAACAAACCACAACAAACAACCAACAAACCCGAACAACCCCAAAACACTCCAACCCTCATTTTACTCCTTATGACCTCTGTCAGAGTGCCTGTAAAAATATCCAGCTTTCCTACCACAATCAAAATCCTTCCTTAAGTCAGTGAAAGAACTGGGTGCTTACAGACAGCAGATTTTAATTTGCAGAGTTCCAACCCAGAAGCCTTCAGTGGAAGGCTTACACATGCTAAAAAAAAAAAAAAGTCTGAATTAACCTTTTTTTTCCCTCCTCCGCATTTGAGGCGGCCTTTGTTTTCACAACTGCAGAATTACCTCAAGTGAGTTACAAGTTTTATTTCATAGATTTAACTTGAACTCATGATACCTAGAGCCCAATGCCTGACATTTTCTGAGAATCCTGTAAGTTACACCTTTTCTACCTCATCATTAGTTCAGTGGTCCAGCTAATGAGGTGTCAGCTTAGAACAGAAGTGCCACAAGGCATCAAAAAATCCCTTCCAACTGTAGACTTCCAAACTTTTGGGAAGAAGAAAGATAGCAACATCTTATTCTCTAAGTACCATTACCACTGTCACTACAAATAATGTATATAGTTGTTTTAACACCTTGTTTCGTTTTAAAAACCTAGCCCTGGCACTTCAGTAGAGCCCTAGCAGTTACCCTATGCAAAATGCACTAAAGACCTGTTCCTTGGACTAGTACCCCACAGCCAGACAGCCAACACGCTTCTGAGCGCCAGCAATCAAACCATCTTTACTCAAACTGCTATGTTCATCCCAAACAGCACACATCTTATTTCCCTTTTTCTCCATTTACAAGATCTACCTGGATAGCTGTCCCTGTGTGAGCTTTTCAAATTGCCAATGAAGTGGCAGGTCTTCCAGTTCTTCAGAGATGCCCAACTAGGTGTGCCTCATCTGAGAAAAGGCTAAGTGTCAATTATGGACTACTAATGTCCTTTGAACTTTTCAGGTACCATGAGGTAAATCAGTATGTCAAGATGTAGTATAGACAGACAAAGTATTTTTAGAATCCACTGCTAGGAAAATTTAGTGCCTGAGATTAAAAAAAAAAGTATATTTCAAAAGGAAAGGTAGGGGAAGAGTAGTTTCCAGACTACACTGGAAAAGGGCATGAGAGAAGAAGAAAGTCTATCAACAGAACTGTTTGTTCATTGCAAACTTCATATTATTTCAGAAACTACTAATTTACTTCAGATACCTCAGAGTACACAACAAACTATTTCCATTTGTAACAGCTGTACTTAAATGCATGTGGAGATGTCAGGATTTGTAGTAAGACCTGTCCTAGTACATGTAACTTCCTTGAGTGTTATTTAAAAGAGTTATACAATAAAGACCTATTTTTCATCTTTGTTGTAAACATGTTCAAGACGATGATTATGAGGAAGAAGTTGAGCAACAGATTCATAACTGAAGATAGCAAAAAAAATTATTTTTCTAAGATGAAAATGTTATGTTTAAGCATGACTTTGAATTCAGTATACTTAGTGTGAAAATATACAATACTTAATCTGTAAGACAGTACATATATTCAACTCTAAAACCAAGTACAGAATACAAAACTCTCACTGCATGACAAAGTATTAACTCTCCCTATATTGAAAGATGTTGTCTGTTTCTGCATGCTGGTTTCTCAAAGTCGGTGAAAGAAAAGTGTATGATCACAATCATTCCCAATAGATTTATTTGGTGCCTACATGTAGGCATCTAGTGAGAATACCATCTAGGGCACAACCCAAAATGCCCTTTAATATTCCATGTTGTATCCAGCAACCAGCTTGGATCTTGTTCTGCATCTGCCACGCGGATGTTCCAAGCTCACTTAAATGCTTCTCAAATGCCACCTGCAGCTCGCAGTTTGACAACTGAATTGTCCTGTTAATGTCAGTCAACACAGGGCTAAGAGCTGGAACCAAAGAAAGAAACGGGCTGTCCAAAGCTATCAGCTCCAACTAATGCACCCTGAAGTTAGTGTTGTATCTTCTTTCTTTCCTCACCTTCCCCTGAAGGGCCAGGGATTCTTCTCTCAGCCTGAATCCCATCCAACAACCAAAGGCTCCTTGTACAACTGAAGGCACTCTGCTGAAGGAATACATGATACTAAAAGCACTCAGCAGGCTCCACTGCTTTTATAATTTCAGCTAGTTACTTCTGTGAAGTGCACATATTGTACAGCTGATGAGAAGAGTCAGTTCTGTTATTTCAAGCAATCAAAATGCACTAATTGTGCGAGATAAAACTGTTCTACAATTCATCAGAACTTTATCCAGGGAATTTCTTCATTAACAAGAACTGTTAGAAGTCTGCTAACACTGAATCTTTGAATGGAAAAGCCTTTTTACACAACTATTCCATTTCACTGGTCAGTTTAACATTTAGAAAGCAATCTACAGTTTGTTATGGCTTTAAGTTAAAACCTTTAATACTGTTACCAGCAAGCCAAACTGACAAAGCAGACTGGTTTGGTTAAGTGAAGATTTTCACGGCAACTTGACAAGAAAGAATACAAAACATAATACACTTGGAGTTAAGGATAACAGCTTTATAAGCTTGTAAATAACTCATCTAAATAGGAGTGTGCTGAAGTGTCAGGACTGAATGGCACACGTTAACCTCTGCAATAAATATATGGAAAGTCCAGAAGCTGTAAGTGTATTTATTGTAAAGCTGCCACTGCTATTTGAGTTTTACCCAAGAGATGGCAAGTGAGGGTTCCTTGAAAATCTTTTATTTATAATAATGTAAACAAACTTAAGATTTGTCTCTATGAGAATTCAAGGAAACCTTTAATACATAACCAGTTCTCATTCCAGACATACAACCATAAGGACTGTCCACAGCTCTCCAACACTTACTTGCCTTTAGTTTTACAAAGGAGGAAGTGGACATTTATATCCCAGTGGGGTCACTGTTCAAAGGGAAAACTTCCCATTTTGTTTTGTGAATCTGGATCCAGATACTTTTCCAGCTGTTGCCAGTGAGCGGGAAATAAAACCATTATTATAATTACAGTATAGCCATATGTTAGTATATACCAGAGAACATGGATACACCTAACTCTAAAGAGAGAATCTCAGCCTTCTTGCTAGGTAGTCACCTTATACCTACCAACAGATGAGCTGCACTCAGCAGTTAACTTGGTTCTCAGCAAAAATGAAGAGAGATTTTTAAAATGAAGTGCCCTTTTCCATCTTTCTCAAATAAAAGAACGAGCAGATGTTATGATGGAATTGTTAAACAACAGGATGTGTTTCTGAAATAAAAAGGGAGGTGGTGCTTGTTCCCACATATTTTAAGACTGGACTCAGTCAAGGCTAGATCTATATTTGCACATAGAGACTACCACCCAGAGGTACTCAGCCTCACAAAGGAGTTAAAGATGTGGATTCAAATGCAAGTGAGTGAAACCTCAAGTAAAAAAGACTTGCTGGAAAAGGAAAAAAGGTGAATATGTTTATGAATGCAGTATTTTTAGACAGCTTACTGATTAAGACACTTGCTCATTGAACTGATACGGTATTTGCATTGTTTTAACATGACTACAACAAAAAAGATAAATTCATTCAGAAACACTAGTGCTTTCTAGTATCTAACAGACACCAACACTTCATGCCTGTTTCTCTAAAAAAAAAAAAATTAAAACATATTTACAGAGTTAGCATTCAGCTCTTCTGGTATTATTAGACATGAATTTCCATAAGGATAGCCATATTAGAAAAATGTCAATGGAATACATACAACAGGGTCAAAACAATAGGAACCACAAAAACTCTACCTCATTTATACCCAACTTCACATTAAGTTTTTACTAAGAAGTCATACACCACAATCCCAAACAAAAAATGGCATTAAATACCATAAATACTATATTTTTACCTATCAAATATGTGAAAGTTTTGTTTATGTCTTAAGTATTTTTAACTAAAGAATCTAAGAAAAAAAGTTGCAATATTTTTGTCCTGGTTTTGTTAAAAAGAAGTTTATCTTTTAGTGAATTTCCCTGTTAGCTAAAGTCTTTTTATTAACTGCAGTTTTCTGAAAAGCTAGATACATGTTTTGGTAGACATAGTAATGGAATGCAAGATCATTTGATAATGATGCATCTTGCCAGATGTGCAAGCAGGAGGTGAACTGAAACTGACCAACTAAGTATTCTATCCCATTCACATGATACTTCATATAAAAGTGGGAGATCACAAGGATCTCGTCCCCTTTTCCTTATGGCCGACATCAGGAAAGGACCTTGCAAGTTGTCCCTGCAAACTGAGGCCTAATGACAGGCTGAATCCAGTTCTGGCTGGTGGCAGAGTCCAGTCCAGGACTTCTGGGTGCCAGCCCTACATCTGCTGGAGCAGTTGCCAGGACTTTCGAGATTGGTTTTGTATATTTTGTATTATTTTCTCTATTTCGATTAGTAGCATTAGTAAAGCATTTTTAATTTTTCCAACTCACTTCTCAGTCCTTCTTTCCTCCCCAATCACCTGTCCTTAGTGGGAAGGAGGGAGAGGGGGCTAACAATAAATCTACCACAATTTTATTGTCACCCTGTAATCAAACCTTGACAACTTCTCACATGTGCAACTCATAAGTTAATCTACTTCTTCAATAGACTAGGTCTTCTATTCTCATGTATCACACTTCATGCTAATGTCACCTGGGTAAAACAAAGTGCATAATGAGCTCTGAGGATTTTCTGCAAAGGTATGCTATTCTGCCTTTTAAATTCTAACATCCCAGCAACCACCCAGGTACAATGCTTATAAACCACCCAACAACAAAAGCAGAAACTGAACAAAGTTCCCAATACATAGTAAAAAACAAGTCAACACAGAGACCCAGAGAGCAATAGGGTGATACTGATGAGAGCTAAGGGCTGTTTAGCACCTGAACTTGAAAATAAATTCTAAGCTTCTGCTACACTATTTTATTCTAAATGAAAAGTCTCTCCTTTATTAAATTCAGGAAGTTCTTGCAGAATACAAGGTGTCTTACAGTTTGTCTAAGTTAAATGGTAATTGTGAATGTAAGAAAATGTTATCAGTATGCAGGTTCAAAAGAAGTACCTGACCCACCTTCCCATCTCTGTTTTTATAGCTGTTAGTCTAAGTCTGGCCAATAAAAGTCACAGGGATATTTCTTCTTACTATCTCTTTGATTGCACAGTGAAAGTCAACATTTCCCTCTACATCAGCAAGTGACATGATCAGTAGCTTTATGGAATTTGAATCTTGAAAACAACAGGTAAAATATTTATGCCACTATTACCTATAAAATGATTCAGTCTTATTTGGAAGGAAAAGACATTACTTTAGAAAAATCTGTTCCAATACCTCAAATATTTTGGCATATTGAGGAGCTTTCAAAAGATCTGCTTCAGGATAGGTAAAGTAAGCTTACTACCCGAACTTGCCTGAGGACAAGCCAAGAGAAACATCTCTTCTGTAACACCAGCTCTCTTGACCTTGTGGCAGACACTCAGATTTCCAGTTATCTAAGTTAAGTGATGTTTGTTCCTTGTTCTCTGCATGCTCTTCATTAGCCTTTTCTAGCAAAACTAAAAAGACAGATTATTGCAAAACTTCACTGGCTGTACCACTTCCCATTTGGCTTTATATGCTGAACAGTATTTTTTCCTCCGTGAAAGATGATCCTTTGACAACTTCAAGCTTTCAAAGTTGTTTTTTGTTTTTTTCTCCAAATCTAGCTATTGCCCTGAAAATACCTTGAAAACAGTAAGTTAATCTGAAAGCTTAATAATGAAGTTTCACAGCAAGGCATAGAGGAAGCTACACCACTGTACACTTGCATCTTCACCCCCTCTCACACACAGGGTTTGCTGATCTTTGTCAGCATTAGTGGTAGTGCAGCAATCCAGTGAATCGCCTCTGGTCACCAACACAGCTAAAATGCAAGTTTTTTTAAAAAAACAAATCTATTTGTCCTCATCCAATCTCACACAGTTGATTTCACTTAGAAGTAACACAGTTCTGATGCTAACATAAAGAAGATGAGAGGAATACTGTGGCAGTATTGTTTGAAATAAGTTCCATTAGGCTTAAAACCATACTAAGATTGTGATTCATCTTGCCTGACTTGATTAGAAAGTTAAGATATGTGAATGAAAAAGCTCAGAGACACCCTTCCAGAGCATGAAGCTATGCTAAAAAAAGGTGGCAGGCTATATATGTAGAAGTCTTTCTTCTGTCATCAAACATTTTAGTCCCAGTTGCTCCTTCCTATCCCAGGACTTCAGTTTGCTATCCTTCAGTCACTATCTGGCAGCTGCTTTTGGATGTGCTGTAGAGACTAATTTTATCATACATACTCCTCTTTCCTTTCCACAGCAAAAGATAAACATCTATTAATTTTAACCTTGATGCAGCTTTAGACCAGCCTACTTTTGCTGCTAGCCTTAACTCAGATCAGTCCTCTGATCCAGTTTGGTCTGTAGTCACTCAAAATTTGTGTTACAATGAGGGAAAGGAAATGGAAAAGTTCACTTTTCCATAAAATTCTAGCCATTTAGAATTAGAAGATAAAGTACTGCACTGTTTATGATTTTATACACACTGGTCACCTGAATTAACACAAAGGAGCAAGGCTCAGCAACCGTCCCAATGCAGCCTGTGTTCTAGTTAGCAATTCTGTGTTCACCTTCAAATTCTGATGAAATGTGTTGGGAGCCTTCTGCCTGCATGCCAGGTTGTGCACTCATCTCAGTTTTACACAGATCTTACTGCTACCATTCTCATCTCATTTATGCATGTTTTTGGCAGTTTACTCAAGCCTATTGCTGTACAAAAGCCTATGGTAATTTGGTCTTGTCTGTCATTCGGCGCAAATGATAATTCTCAATGCTAAACCAACTTTACTCTAGAGACAGAGCAATATACTGCTCTGTCTCATTTTGGCGGAATGAAAGAACCCTGGATTTCTGGGATTGACATGTTTCATCAAGTAGCAACTCCATGAGCAAATCAAGAGAGATCCAGTGAGGTTTAGAGCAGTGAAGAGCCTAGGATCCTTCTTCATGTTTCAACAGTTAAAATGTAGTGCTCAAAGGAATATGATGGAGTTAGAATGGCCTAAAAATATACTCAATTTCTTATTTGTTATAAACATATAAAAACAACTCTAAAGGATGGGAATCTTTTGTATATTTCACTATATGCCAAGCTCACTGTGTTCAGAAGTTCATAGCACAATGTTACTGTAAATTGAGATAAAGCAAACGGCAAATCTAACTGATATGTTCCATCTTCTGTCCACTGACAACGCGAATCAGGCAAATAATCAAATTCTGCTCTACCTTTAATGCAGTAATTCACTAGTAATATGGTCCATGTTGAGAACAAACATGAATTTCAACAGCAAAATATCAATCCTTCTAGAGTATCCCCAGCTAACAAGTAGAAGGGATAAGAAGCTACATTCATTTCAAAATTTAATGTTGGAAAATTCAGCTTACTATCAAACTAGAATTGAGGTCTATTTTGTCACTGAAATACCATTTGTATAGTAACTTCTGATTTTGAGGTTATACCTGAAGGTAATTTCTCTTCTTATTTTAAGTCTCAAGACAAGAGAGTAAGAAGTAGCTCAGCTAGTTACACTTAATTGCATGAAAGCTACCGCACGCCCATCCAGTCCGAGTGAAGCTGCTGTGGTAAAGGCCATGACTGGATAATCTTGAAAGTCTTACTAAGGCCTAAAGCTTAAAACATTATTTCCTTTTTTTTTTGTTTTGTTTTTTTAATAGTGGCATAGCTATGAGTAGCTCTTTTCCCCTTGAATTTAACCAAGCCATGTTTAAACAGCCAAAATTTCAAGAGAAAGTACTGAAGGCTCAGTATTTAAGCAGAACATGCAAACTTCGGATCATCTACACAAACCCATTTGGGATAGTGTGTTAATTCTCATGTAGGAAGAGACAATAGGTAGTGGCATCCAGGAAAAGCTTCCACCCAGAACTATGAAAGATATTGCATCTCGTATATTGAAAGATATTGCATCTCTTATATTGAAATTAAACCCACATTCAACTAAAAGCATGCGTAAATGGTCACCACAGAGAAGTAGTATTACATATGCACATACAAAAGTAGCACGCAATAAACAAGCAAACACTGGAAAGCTTTCAAATGGTCAAAACCTGATTTTCACTAGTTCAGTGAAGACTGAACTCTCACTTTTCTGCATGATACCTAACCAGTGTAGCACACACTTCCAAATCTCCTCACTTTCAGTAACACATATGTTGCACTAACAGATCTCATACTCAAGTTCTACAACTCTGATTTTGGAAATACCATGTTTCTCCTGATTTGCAGTTTGGTATAGCTGACCTAGACAAATCATGAAGTCCGGCTGGGAACTGGAGAATGCTATTTTAAATGCATAATTGCTGGAGAAACACCTCCAAACATGGCTGCATATGCTGAGGGTTTTTGTACAGTCACACAGAGCTGCAGCATCAAAAAAGTTCCTGTTACACAGTTAATAAGAGCTTAGTGATTTATTCAGAAATGCCCTGGGATGGGTGTTGAATGGAAAAAGGAGGAGGGAGTTATCTGTGCCCCAAAGCCATGAGTAACTTGCTTTATTTGCTGATAAAACTTTTACCAAAGGCTTTACAAGAAGTAGGATCCTCTAGCAGCTTGCTGTGGCTGAGCAGTGAAAATACTTTTTGCCGCCTACACCTGCCCTGCTAACTCACAAAAGGAAAGAGGTACAGATTATAAGATGGGGAAAAAAAAAACAAGATTCTTCAGAAAAATCTTTCCTGTGAAAGGCAACTTCTACATTTTTCAGTAAGACAGAAGTGATGCAAAAATGGTAGTCACTGGCTGTGAGTTGCTGTCAAACAGCCTCCATTTTACAAATTATGTCAAATCAAGTATCCCAGTCACTAATGTATCCAGTTTGCCATATAGTTGCAGCTTTCTTGGAAGATACTCCAATCGTAGGCTCAGTCACTACTCTTATTCTTTACCAGGATATTCTGTTGCCCCAATGGCTTTCAGGAGACAAGCTGGAAAGATGCTCTGAGTACATGACCATCTTGATTGTACACAGCCAATGGCCCACACTGGGATTCACTATCTGCAAAGGAGTTTTGACTGCCTAAACATCATTTTAATGGGGAAAAACTGACAGTCAGTTACACCTGAGGCAATTCTAACATTCGCCTACAGGAAACAGCCCTTGTCAGGACAGGCCACCAGTGCAATGCCAAAAGTAACAAATGGGGCTAAGTCAGACATCCACTTAATTCTTCAACTCTGCAATAGCTTCCAACCCTTCCATGTTTACAACAAAACAAGTTTCAATTGCCCAATGCAATTGAGCTGAGGAAAAATCTACTCGAACATGAAAAATATCAAGAATCTTGGCCTTGTCACTAAGCTGCCAAATCAACATTTGGAGCAAGTTTTCTGTCAACTTCTTGTCTGGAAATGCCCCAACAAATACTAATTTGGACAACTGCAAAACCAGTCTCCTACCCCTCTGATCCTGTAAAAGTTGAAGGGTACTTTATACGAAGATGTGCCAAACTGTTTCACGCTTTCTAGCACACAAAGTACTACTGTCAACAGTCATAGAACATCTGCTATTAGTAGCATTAGTGATTATAAAGGTATGGGAAGTATGTTAAAATAGAGAAAAGGCCAGTGAAACTTTTATTACAAGGGAAAAATAAATGAATTTGAACTCTTCAATGTCTGAATTGTTAGGTGAAAAAAATTATCTGCAGAGGGAACTGACACCTAGACCCTTAAATCATGCATGCAAAAAGGCTGTAATGTGAACTTGAACAATATTGGCTTTTCTAGAGAATAGTATGCATCTGCATAAATTTTTTACCAGCCATGAGCAGGTGAAGCAGCTGCTACCACAAGGCAGCCAATACATTTTACACTTGAACCAGGAGTCTCCACTGCAGAAGTGGTAAAAGAACCTACCAGTTTGATTACAGCTTCCTTTAAGAGGCTAGAGCTTAAGACCTGGCAAACCATTACCAAGGGACCACTTATGGAAAACCTCTCATCTTAACTAGCCAGTCTCAGTGAGCAGTTTAGATATTTTCATTCTATCCTAAATGCTGGCACTTGCTCCAGAAAATTTGCGTTATGTCAGCAAACTAGCATCAAGTGTAACAATTAGCTACACTCAGAATGAGACTTCCATTCCCTGCTTCACTCCCCAGCCTGAACACCTGGGTTTTGTTCTTTGAAAAAAAAAAAAAAGGCAAAAAAAAAGCATGTGTGTCTGATGTAAAACTATTATGTAAAAATGGACATTGAATCCTCCCTCTGTGGTATTAAAAGGTCTCCAAATGACATTAAATTAGAAAATTGATGCTAATAGGAAAGCTGGCCTGCCAGACCTCTAATTGTTACACAACCCACTTCCGAGACTGCAGTTGTAAACCCAACTGCCTCACTTAAACTTCTTAAAATTCATTTTACCTCAGAAAGGGGAAGGTTATCTTCATGATGGGAAGAATCAGTGCCCCACAGCACAAGCACACACCAGCCCAGCACGCATTAGCATCCACAGACTCTGTATTCGTTGCTGCCTTGAATGTGCCACCGGGATGTACGAAGCATTTTGGTAAGAGGGGCGCAAAAGTGATCAGAGGCACTAACGTCTCAACCTCCTTCACTTAGAATAAAGCCAAACTTGCGAGGCACTGCAGAAGTTGAAGAAATACTTCTCATACAGCTGACATAAATAGCACGCATGAGCAACATTTAGTATCATTAACAGGTGGTCATGGAACCAGCAGATCTCCATTTCCATGTTGAGATATGACGCACGCAACTACAGGAATCACCAAATAGTAAGAGCAGATAAAGGTATGGCATTAAAAGTATCAGAAAATATGCCAGTCCTCAGTTCTTGCACTGACATTCAGAGGATTAATTCAAGACTTAGGCCAGCTTTTTTTTTTTTTTTTTAGTTAATCACATTCAGCACAAATTTGACTTTAAAAAAAAAGATCTAGTTTTAAATTTAGAACTCAACTATTCTACAAAGTGATGTGGCCTCTAAGTAGCAAAAAATACCTGTTTTCCTAGTTTAGCTAACACAGAGTTACATGGGTATAACTGTGCCACTGTGCACAGATATATTTTATTCTGTTATCATTTGGTTCCAGCTTCAGACATTTTCCTCACATAGCTTGGGTAATGATGCTGCTTACATTCCATCTCTGACAGGTAGGGATGTCAGCAGCTGTGGGCTAAAACACTCTACTCAGCTATCAGCCAGTAATAAGCCTTTCAGTTCACATCTTTAAGTTGCCAGTACATTTGACACAGTGATTTGATTTCTCTCTCCAAAGTTTCAGAGAAATTGATGAGCAAGATGGACACAGTGCATCTTCAAGTGGCGCTTTCACTATATTCCATAGGTGTTAAATTAGCTAAGTAAGGTCTTTCTTACAAGCAACAACAGGAGAAGACAGACTAAAATTAGTCTGAGTTTTATGCAGTTATGTATCAAAAACATTCAGTTCCCCTATGTAAGAGAGAACACTTCAACAGTTGTGTATTGTTTCACATCCCTTTTGAGAAACTGATCTTTCCAGAAAGCCCTATTGTTCTCAGTTTTATCAATTTTCATTAATAAATGCAACCACTGAGAAACAGCCTGCTCCACCCACCTCACTACTAGCTGTCTACTTAAAGATTTTCACCAAACTCAATCTGCTATGGTCCACTCCTCCCAAAACACAGGGATTACCTGCAAAGATTACTTACATGGCTCTATGCAAAAAGCCACTGCCTTAGAATTCCTAAAACCCAGTCACTCCGACCCACCTCAGAACAGGTGTTGAACCCCATGTTCTCTCACCATCCACCACCATTACTCATATCTTATTTTAAGGGAACAGCTTTAATAGCAATAAACCTCTTGAAGAGAATCTGCCATTTGTTGAATAAGTTATAGAAACTACATGGATATGAAAAATTATAAGAGTGTAGTATCATGAGTGTAGCATTAGTACAGAAAAACAGATTGTCTTTCATTTCTGCTCGATTTTAGCTTATTTTACATCATAGGCATAAACTGCTCTGTCTGAAAGAATATTCCAGTGATATAAGAGGTTGTAAACTCCAATGGCAATGAAGCTTTAGCAAGTGAAACAAGAAAAAAATTTCATGTTATTCTACAAAAGCTGTAAGCAGCTTTTAATTTCAACATGAAATTTTTTCAATGATTATGTAGATGATAAATAGCTATTCTTTGACAGGCACCTAACCCACAAGGATAACTTAAAATTAACACTAAATCGAAATGTGAGGTAAAGAATGTCCAACTTCTTCTATACCAACAGTTATCAGCACTCATATTTTGTTTATTTAGATCTCCTTAAAATCATGAAGTTGAAGCGAAGTACCATTAAAAAAAAGGAGCCTCAGGTAAAACATACCAAATTGAGCAAAAGCAGACATGAGAATTTAGTTTTATACTCCTGTTAAGTCTGTTTTGCCCACAGAGTTTTGTCTGTAATATAATTAGGTGGTTTAACATACATTATTCTACAATTGCCATTTACCCAGGAAGTGCAAAATGAAACATATGTTTGCATTGTAAGTTTATAGCTGGCAGCATGCTAAAACCAGAAAAAACCCTACAGATTAGACAAGCTGTTTACTAAAGCACTTAGTTGCCAGTAGATATGCACTGCCATACTATATTGAGATGTCTTCTAGTTCAACATAAAAAAGCCCAGCAAAAGTGGAAGTGATCCAACTACCATTTGATGGAGAGCAGATCAAGTTAAGGGGCAGCACACACGGTAACAGTTGTTTGTTTACAACAGGATGCCATGACTAAACTTGTCTCATGCTCTGAGGTGTCTAAATATTAATTGATACTGCTACTTTTAGGTAACTAAGATAATATTTTCTTTTCCTGTTATCTCTAGTCAACAAGTTTCCTCCTCTGTCTCCAGTTCTCCACAAAAGAGTCAAGTCATAAAATCCTTTCATTCACAAGTTTATGCTGAATGGCACAAAAGAGCAGCGTCAGTACTTGGATTCTACTTTGCACAAAGAAGCATAAACATTGCTTATATAGCTCAGCTAAAACTAATAATGTAGAAGACAGAAGGCTAACACATTTTTAGGGTCATAGGGCTCTATGGCCCTCTCTTGAAGGTCACCTGAAAGGGACACTACTGCACTGAATTCAAATTTAAGTAGTCGTCTATTTTTAGATTTTAAAAACCAGAAATCTGAACATAAGGCAACTTTTATTCAACTGCTAAACTTTCCTTGATTTAGATAAAGAGTAAAAGAAACAGTCACATATATTATCACTGATATACTTTTAGGACATGAATTAGATGTGAAGGTGAGGTAAGGACAAAGTGAATCCTTTCATAACCACCAAAAGCCTTAAAGTTAAGTGTGTTGGAGCAAATAACTTTCAGTTTCTCCAATAAGAGAGTTGTATGCTTTTTCTCCCTCTCAAAATCTCTCTTTGAACATTTACTCTGTAAGTAGTTTTCCTACTAATTACATGTTTCAAATACTTCTATTTTCAATTATGAGCTCACTTTAAAATGGTGGATTTAACTCATTGCTGCAAAACAGCAAAGAGGTCCATGTGCAAACCATGTAGCAACAACTGATCTTATCCAAATACAAAGTCCAAAATAAACATGATCTAAAGGAATTCAGGGTCACCATGTAAGCATGAAAGCACCTTTTAACATAACGTTTGAGTTAGTAAAGTTACAGCCTATTTCAGTATATTTTATATGCCCAGTTTCAGTAAAAGGCAAATGAAAACCCCTTGGGAAATGCATGCAGATTACAATGATGCAGATTAAGGAAAACAGTCTTTAAAAGCCTAATAGCATTAAGTGTGCCAACTTTCCACTGCATATGCCTCTGTGCAAACATCATACTTTATCTATGCTACATGCTTCAGTAAACTCTCATTTTTTGGTTGCAGAAAACTTCCTGCACAGTCTTCTAAAACACAAAAAAAATCATCATATATGGAACAGACTGTCGAAATCCTGCTAGCTGATGAAAAACTTGCATGTATTTCCTGAAATTTGTGTGGCTGTGAAGGTACAACTGACAACAATAACTTAATGGTATAAGAAGTGAAAGACAAACCTGGACTTGCTGAAAAGCTTTCAGTCTCTTCTTGAATCTAGAAGGTAAAACAAAATCACATCCTCGAGCTAGCAATGCCAACTCCTTTCTTAGGTCGGGATCTTGCCGCAAAGAAATCTCCTTTATCCTCATGCTTTCGGATTTCATATAATGTCTCTGTGTGCCAGTCCAGGCACTTGAGTCCCAGTAAATAGCAGAGCTGTTGTATTATCGCACAGTGCCACTTAAAGCAGCAGCTGCACCCGAGTTCTGTGATATTACAAGAGAGTCAGCTCAACTTCGTCTGCTCCATACATTAAAGGGAACTTGGCTGGAATCGCAAAAACAGACTGGAAAGTCACTTCGGGGGCCTGCCCTTTCGTACACGCATTCCAAAGTCTAAATGGGACAGTACGGAAAAAAACAAACCTGTTTGGAGAAGCATCTATAAAAGCAGCTTCCAATTTTAAAAACGCAAGCCTTACAGGAATGCAGAGAAGCCAGCCCTGGTCATTCTGTAGCTTCCTCCTCCTCCTTCCCATCCCCCTCAGCTTTTCCTTCTGTCACAAAACACTCGCTGTCTAGCTTCAATGAAGTACCTCACCGAAGGATAAGGCTTTCATATTATACAGCAATTAAATTCCTTTTAAACTCTTCAGTCCTTTAGCAGGAACCCTATTACACTGGGGAAATGAAAGCAATAACAGAAAAAGCTGTAGATGGACTTTCAGCTCACAGAGTTTCACAAAATAGGTTTGTATTTTTATTTTTTTTTTTACATTCATCTAGATCTAATTTACTTCATCTCAAGAATCTAATAATTCAAATGCTAAGTCAGAAAGTAGTAGCAGAAATGAGGCAAATGTTACCATAACGAAGTGCTGCTTCAAATCATGTTTCACAGTAAAATTACATTAGAAATATCAATGATGTAAGAAAATCTGAAAGTTGTTGACAGGATACTTTTTTCTTAAACAGGAGTTTTATAAACACTAACATGCTAGACTGCATACGTGTCACATTTCAGTAGTGCTAGAGTCAGCTACTACTCTATTTTCAGTTTATTGAATCTCAAATACATTTTATGGGGGGGTGAGGCCATGTTTTAGTTCACAGCAATCTTCTTCCTAGAAAAAAATCTGATAAGCTTTCGTGGAAATTAAAGTGACCTTCTGCCCTTCCTCCTCTATGGTTTTAGGTACATTAATTGGTAAGTGGTGAAGTTTTTACATTTTAAATGAGCATTCCTTTCCCATAGCAATCTTTAGGAAATGCTGCTATTTTGATGAAGATTTTTTCAAATATCACAATTGAAGCTATGAGTACGGCAACTCTTGCTATTCTAGTCTCAGCTGTGAATACTTTTAGCATCCCCAAATTCTCTAAGATGTCAGTATTTTACAAGCCTGTAACTTGTCATGCACAGGTTTCATTACTAACAGCATAAAGGGAAAGATGTCTTACTCTGTTTTCATTCCTCATGCTTCAAGTGAGGCCACTTTCTTGGTTACACAAAGATATACATAGCCCAAGAAACATTAAAACAACTCTTTCACCACAAAGTTCAAGGTTTCTCTTACTGGACAGCATTATTTTACCCCTGTGCTGTGTTACCTATAATCTTTAGCCCTATTCATCCATTCATAGCCATTCTGTCATGTAACAATATATTAAAAGCCCACAGTAAATATCCTTGTAAGGTTAAGGAAAGAGTACTAGTGAAATTAAATGTTAATGAAAGAGTACTAGCGAAATTAAATGTTAATGAAAGAGTACTAGTGAAACATGATTTGTCTTAATTGGATCTTTTTTAGTTTATCACACATTGTTAGAAAGTGAATGATGACAAAAAGCCTGTTTTCTTGTTTTTAATTTAGTATCCAGTTTCAGTCCCCCCAGGCTTCTTTATTGCAACTCGTTATGAAGATATTTATTTCTTTCGGAAGCTGGAGAACAAGAAAGGAATTGACAAGGCGAGAGTCAGACATGTTGTGGTTGGCATGACCAGACGATCAAACTGCATTGAGCAAAACTGGCTGTCACTCACCGTCTTGTAGGAAGATCAAATCAACCAACCTGTGATAACTGTGGGACGACAGGGAAGCCAGCAGGGAGCTGGGTGTGCAGCACCCAAGAGCAGCATGCGTGGAACTTGAGACGGACTGAGGTGTTAAGAGTAGGAGAAGAATCCTGCTCTGGCAACAGATGCCCATTCCAAACCAAGATGTTTGGGGAAGGTCAGAAAGGTTGTATTGCAAGGCAGATTGCATTTCAGGTTCAGCAAATAGGCCATACTTTTAAGTAAGGAAAGGTATCTTCTCACCTAAATTGCTTTCTATTTTCACCCCTTTTCACAAGGGGTTGCACTCACATTCACTGCCTTGTTCACAGCCTTGTTTGAGGTGGCTGTAGCACGTCATTAAGATGACTGACTGCCACTGGGAGAGCTGACATAGAGCTCCAGTTCCTCTGAACCTGCTTAAGGAACATCATTCAGAAATCAGTGTTCCAGTCTCCACTTTGGAAAAAGTTGGAGATTTCCCTTTTTTTCTTCAAATGGAGCTCAGAGTCCATCATCACTTAACCAGCATATTATGTTTGGTATTTTGAATATTCTGTGTTTTTTTGGTCATATCTTCTTCAGGCAGTGAAGTATTAAGTCATTGTTAGATTAATATTGTTTCGGCACTATTGTCGCTAGTCTGGTTTCAAACCTAGTGGTTGTTTGCATACCTGTATGCAGTATAGTTCACAGGTTGCAATATATAAAGAATCTACATGCAATTGAGCATTTAGTTGCAATACATTGTGAAAGGTAATTATACTGGCAGCTATAAATTACCTCCTTTTCACCATCTGAACGGAAAAGAGTTTTGTACTGCCACGTTTGAGGAGATACAATCATTTGTAAAGCTATGTGGTCAAGAACCCCCTAAGACCTGTTTTAACCTTTTCAGTCATGAATTAGCCCCAGGGGAAAGGGAAAGTCAGCTTCCATCCAGATTGAACTAGGAGCATTCAGGCATAGTGTTACATTTATTCTATATCTGAATTCTCTCCAGTGAAAGCTACGGCAAAATCCTTTCCTGGGTGAAGGGCTGGATGACAGCCATGGAGCTGTTCACGTATTCTGGCAGCTTATTATTAGCTGGATAAACAGAGGGGAAGGTGCATGCTCAGAGCTTCCTTCCAAAGCTAAAGATACACACTATGAATGGATCTGACTCAAGGGACTCTGGCTAAACAGTTTACCACTTCAGAGATCTGAACATATACAATAGCAGTGCAACATTTATGCAGCCTTAATACAAAAGTATTCAAGGGAGACAAAGATGAGGATCACTAATAGTTTGGGTAATGTGGAAGAAATAGAAACTTTAAAAATACCTGAAAAAACCTTAAGCATTTGCCTACGAAAATGCAATTTCCTATTCAGAAGCAGACACTGACAGATATATTATTAATAATATATATTAATATTATTAATTATAATTAATAATTAATAATTATATATTATTATAATATATTAATATTAATAATATTATAATATATATTATTAATAATATACATAATAAGATGTATTCAGTCATATAAAAACCTTTAGTTGCTGGGGTCCAGTCCTCAACCCAGTAACATGTGAACCAAGATGACAGAAAGCCTGTTTGGTCTTTGGAGACAGTTTAAATAAGAGACAATGAGCGAGCCCAATGGCAACAGCGTGCAACCCCACAGAATCCCTGAGCCTGAGATGCTGCAGAAATTAGAGTAGCTCCTGGGTTAATTGTGGAGAGAGAACTTTCCTGTCTCCACAACAGTCAGCTAAAGACTTGTGCAACTGGAGTAAGGCAGAAAAGAGCAGTGAAGATAACTAAGGCAAAGTAGCATTGTTACCAGTATAGAAAAAAGATGAAACAGCATGACTAATTTAGTACTAGAGATATTTCAGATGTTTACGGTGGAAAAAAGGCACTACTAGTACAATCAAACAGTTCAAGTATATCTATCTATAAATATAGATTTGTATAAAAGAAGCCAAGCAGCTAACAATGCTGAGTAGAACACAGTTACTACAAGGAAAGAAAGACAAAAAAGAAATTACATAAATATATCAGAAGACAAATGAAAGCAGCAGTTCTTTGCTAGACTAAGAAAACAACCAAACAATACAAAGAACCCTGGAATGCTGGGTTCTCTTTTTCCCTTCAATCTTCACAAAAGATTGTGACTAAACTATCACCATTATTTAATATTATCAAGAGTTATTTCTTGACCATATAGTCTATACCTGGCCTTCCATTTACTGAAAGATGCTGGAACTAGATATGCCCCATTATTTGCATAACTATTGGGCTTTTGATAATTGATTCCTAACGCCTTAGATCAAAGCTCCACAGTCAGACTGAATTTCTAACAAATCTGATTCAATTTCTGCAAAACATGTTGCATAATAGTAGATGCAAGTGACATTGCACTTCAGTAAACAAAATGCTCATTGATTAGGTGCATTATTTACATTAGTCTGCAGATCTTTAATTTACTGCTGCAGACCAGTGGTAGCCTGTGGATCATTGTTCTAACAGCAGTTCTCAAGGCACCAAGTGAAAAATGAGTGGAAAGATTAGAAGGCAATGTTCATCTCGGTCAGACTTGATTTTATGACCTACAAAGTGAGAAAACACAACTTAGGCCGGCTTGGTAGCTTTCAGCTTAAAACTATATATAGCAGCATCCAATGTTGACATAGTCTAAACAAATGAATGAAGAATTATAGTGCTTCTCTTCAGAAAGAATTCTAAAACTCCCTCTAAAGTCTTCAAAGACCCTTGCAGAGGAAAACCTCTTTATAGCAATGGACTAAAGTCTCAGCTGTCCAAGTGTGTTATTTTACATTATTATGAACAATAAATAAAACATTCCTGTTTCAGGAGACTACAGTACATAGCAAGATTTACTGACCTTGAATTTTAGTACACCAGGTACTACAAAACATGAAATGTCTAGAGAATGGAAAAATACAAGAATAAATTTGAAGTAGCAAAGAAAATTCTGCTTTTTATCCATCTAAGTGCCTAAGCAATCAAGAACATTAACATCTATTGACAAGGTAGCCCACTTGGGGGTGGCAAAGAAACCCACTGATACTGATTCTTCAATATTAAAATAAAAATCAATATTTGTGAATTCAATTTCCCAAACCTCCTGACTCTATCCTGAAATAAGGTTGCACAAGACTGAAACCTATCTGCCTTTATACTGATGCATAAGGAATGGGATTTAATGGGATCCCAAATAATCAGTTTTCTCAGTTATTCAGACACTTATCTAACTTGCTTCTTGCTAGTGACTTCCCATTTCTAACTGCTCTGTATGGGATGAGAACAAGAGGACAATGCACTTGTGAGCCGAACAGAATAACGAAGTATTACTATCCATCCCTAACTCCCCTTTGGATGAGCCACCCCTTTTCAGTAGTACACTGACAAAACTCAAGGGAGACAAAGTTTACAATGTCTAAATCACAGAAGGAATCAAGTTATTACGCTCTCACCCCACTACCAGCTACCTAAACTGATTGCTCTATAGTTATTGATAGTGTTTTGAGGATGGTGTGCTACAACTATGAACTGCTACCTGTTGTAACTGTGTAGTTAAGAAATACAAATTCACAGGGAGAAACTGATCCTTTGGCCTTGGAAGGAAGTCCAGGTGAACCTGGGTCTAGATGCATATCTTTTTTTCTTGGAAGACGCAATACCTCCCCTGTAGAACACACAGACAAACAAAAAACCTGGAAGTCTTGCATGTACATGCCTTCTGTAATGATTGCTTATGTTTGCCAGTACTCTTGGATTACAGCAATGCCTGGAGGTTCTTTCCACAGTTGCTGGAAGAATCCAGAATTTTTAGGAGGCAAGACGGTGAATAAAAAGACATCAGTTAGATGTGAGATATATGTCATATGGGTAGCCCAGGAAGAATGGGCCGATCAGATTCTCTGCACATTACTAAAAGAATGCCATGTATGTACATCATGCCATGGGCTGTTATCAGATTATAACGAAGATACATGTCACCTTGCTATGGTTACACTACCTGGACTCCAAAGACATTGCATAGGCCTTTTGACACTGCTCACTGCATCTGTCAGACTAGCTTCAGCAAGCATCAACACTAGATACTATAAAACTGAAGCCTGGCAGCTAATGGATGGTTTATATTCCTTTCCGAACAATTCTCATATTCTCTGCCATCTTCAGAAAACATTATCAGTTTACATTTTATTTTTGTATAGCATAAACAGAGTTTTAACAGAAACAGGTTGTTGGAATGGTGCTCTACAGATGGAACCAATTTACCATTCATGATCTTCAGATGACCTTATTTATCAGATCATGAAAAGCAGGTAGCCCCAAGCCAAGGCTGCTATTTAACAGAGAAAGACATAAGTAAAATATCCTGCATGGATTATACAAATTCAATTCACACTTGCTCTAATAAGATGCTGGGACTTCACATTTTAGATGAACACAGTTTATCCACAGAGGAAGCTACAGTCTACAACATTCACATTTGTAACTTTACCAAGGTAAGCCTCTGAGCAGCAAAATACATTGAGATGAAGAATTAATTCAGGCTGATTCAGAATACCACTAAGATTTTCTTGCGGGAGAGAACAGGTTTTATAGTGGAGTCTAATGTTATGCAACTTGTCAAAGTCACACAGGCCATTTTGGATATTTAGTAATTTCTAGATTGGTATTATTTACCTTGTGTCACCTTAATTTAGAAGTCAGAGTAATCTGGTATGAAAAACATGAATGACAATGTTTTATAACTGTCCAGCAACTAATTTAAACATTGGACTAGCTGTTCAGTACTTCATCATTTTGACATGAACTGAATTTTCAATTAATCCTTTCAAAAACACATATCTTGGAATTTCTTCATTTCCAAAACTAGAATGATGGGCGTATGAAAGTACAACCACTACTTTAATTCCATCATCACAAGCTAACATGACATGCAATTTAGTCCCTGAAATCACAGGACAGTAATTCTGAGTCAGTGACAGCTGCAGGACAGCTTCTTGCTTATACACTTGAGATTTCCCTCCCTGAAGATCTGAAAGCAAACCCAACAAATAGGGAAGCTTAAGATACAGACCTTGTTCTACCAGTCAGTCAGTAAGACTGCAAACTGTAATTCACCAACTGACAATGGCATTCCTGGCAGAACCCCTATAGAGACTTACTCTTGAACTGACTATCTTGTTATTGGTGAATCAGTATAAAATCATTGCTGGTATAGGAAATGGAGAGGCAATAGGAACAGCACTGGTTTCTACAGAGCTTAAGGTGAATAATTAAAAAAAAAAAAATAAAAATCACACTTCCAAACTTGCAAGCAGAGTACGGACAAATCACAGAAAGAATGCAGAGCCCAGAAGTTGGTCACTGGCAACAAACTGAACTTTAGCTTCCAGTATGACAACTGAAGGGCCCATCACTGCACACGAGTTAGTAAGACTTAAGTAATGAGACAACTTGCAGAGGTGCAATGATACAAATACATTGCTGGAACAGCAACAGTACTCTTGGTCCCTTCCAACTCAGGACATTCTATGATAAGAAATTTTTTACAATGATGGCGGTGAAACACTGGCCCAGGTTTCCCAGAGAGGTGGTAGATGCCCCATCCCTGGAGACATTCCAGGCCAGGCTGGATGGGACTCCGAGCAACCTGATCTAGCTGAAGATGAACCTGCTCATTGCAGGGGGTTGGACTAGATGGCCTTTGAAGGTCCCTTCCAACCCAAACTATTCTAGGATTCTATGACTAGCAATTTCCTCCACTCTCCATCACTGGAAGTCTTTATGTGATTTTTTTTTTTTCCCCAAACATTCTAGAAGATATTTCTAAAATATTAAGCTTACATTTGTTACTTGATAAATAAGCATATAGTCAAAATTTTACAAGGTATTCCTTAGCATGTTAGCAGCAAGTAACAGAATAAAATTAGTGATTTTTTTTTTGTTTAAAATCTTAAGTTACAACAAAAGGCTTTTAAGAAGTATTTGCTGTAAATGGTGACTATTCATAAAGACTATTAGTAGACAGAAGGAAGAAAAATCTAGCTCATCAAGTGCTTTCAGCATTACCCAATTTCAAATAGTTTCTTTATTTCTTAGTCGATGAAGTATACCACAAGGATGAGGATTACATACGACATATCAGTGATGATCATATCTAGTAGAAATATTTACGAACTCTAGAATATTAACTGTTTATCAATACAAATCTAGCTTTTGAAGACATAAAACTATTTAGAAACTGTTCTCCTGGTTCTGCTTAATTCTAAAAACAGATCAGGTCAAGCCATTTCATATGCTCTACAATCCTTCTTTGTCCAGATAACATCAAGAAGGTCCACTTGAACCTTGTTCATTGTGGGCACGTTTACAACTCAATCTTATAGATATTTTGTAATGTTTCCCTCATCACCTACTCATAAGGTCTTTCCCCACATCTTCCTTGCATATGGATTTCTACAAATGTTGTGAAAGTCTTCTTGTAGTCTTCTAGCTCGTCTCATTTGTTGCCTGAAATCAGCCAGTTTCTAGTAAGATCTGCATAGAACAAATAGGTAAAGCTAGTTCCATATGAAACGAAATTAAGCAGCATGCACAAAGTTATTTAGGCAAATAAGCCAAAAGCCCTGAGAACCCATTATCACTGCAAGAACCCATGGTCGGTCAAAGAATGGTACATGGGTGGCTCTTATGGTTTCTAGCTACTTATTATTTTTATATAGAATAGCAATTGCTATGCAAAAGGAGCACATTTAACGTGAAGTACCAGAACACATCTCTTGATCAATGGCTAGCTTTCTACAGACCCATTTTAAGTTATATCTATTGTTTGCAGAATACAAACTAATCTTATCTACCAAGACATTTGTACAATCTGGCTAACTTGAAGATGAGAACACCACGCTCATCCAACCCAGCATGAGGGAGCTGTTTACATATTATGCCACAGTTAGAACATGAAATTTAGTAACCATTTCTTGTGGATTGCTATAAACAACAAGCACACATAACTGATATCTTCTCAAAGCAATTCAACTACTTAAACTGCCTAACTTCCAATTTTTCAAGACAATTGTGTGTGTAAAGCATCTAAATTTGCAAGACTCAGCTATCTAATTTTTCCTCATAACACTGCTTGCTGGAAAATTCTGTGCAGTCATTGACTAGGTCTACCATTGAATAAACTAGTTCTCTGGATGAAGTGCATTAATCGTTTTGTAATGAAGTAAGCCCATATATACTTTTGCCTTCAAGCTTATTTCTTGCTGACACAATAAGTGTAGGACATATGGAGAGGTTCTCAAAAATGTAAGATGAGTTCCCAAGCATCACGAAGGAAAAAAGGAAAGCTATCTCCTCCGTATCAATATCTAATTTCCTCCCAGACTGACCACCTGTTAAAAGAATGAACTGTTCAAATGACTTATGTAAAGGTATAATTAAGCTTAAATGTTTTGAAAGACTGGGCAGAGAGAAGCAACTCAAAGAAAGTAATGATCTCATACAGCTATGAACTTTTGTTTGTTTGTTTGCTTTTACATGACAGTCACTCACACAGGAGACACTGCCTGTGATAAATAAATTTCATCCAAATATTTGAGTTTGTCCTGTGTCAGGATTCAGGTGAATTTTAAATTTGAAGAAAGCAACGTATAATTCTGAACTCAATTTTTCAGCACTAGAAATGCCCAAAACTCTTAAGACTGGATGCAGCATGTAAGAAAGATTTATGGGTTTCCAGAAGGACAGAGATATCTTTCAAGTGCAACTACCACTCTGAAAGAGGACAAAAGATCACTGTTTCTTCTAACAAAGCACAATGTGTAAACAGAATTAATACTACTACAAATAAATGTGTGAAATTTATGTCTCAGGGTACAACATGCAGTTAGAATAAGGAGCACTGCTGAAAATCTACAACAGTGAATAACTTACAGTTTCTCATACATAAAATGAATACCTGGTTCTCTAATCAGGATAAGGATTCTTCTATTCCAAGCTATTCAGTACAGCAAAGCTTAAGAATAACACAACATACTACCAGTGCTGCTTATGCTGACTACTATTATTTCACCACACTTGAAACTAATAATGATTTTCTAGGAACACCTATAGCTGTACTCTTCCAGACATTAATGTGAAGTTCTGGCTGTCCTTCCTTTGTTGGCACCATAGAAGGTCCTTTATTGTGAACACGTTAGTGTTGACATCTGTCATAGTGCCCTGTTATCATCACAAAAGTACATCAGTTTGATAACAAGTTATTTACAGTCTGCCTTTTAAGTCACGGGCTTGAGTTGGAAGCCAAGTCCACCATCCTCCCCACTTAATGATGGGACACGGCACTATTAACACAAGCTTTGCATAATACAGAGTTAGGGAGCGTATGTGCTAGACCACACTCAGTTCTGTGCACTGCAATGCTAATACAGCTTACAAAGCCCAGAGTTAGTAGCTGACATTGCTACTAGTATTAAGGTATAGTAAATAGCAACTCAGATGCAGACAACATATAAGACTAGACAGCTGAAATTTCAAGGCTGACATCAAAGCTTAGTAACTACTTAAGTGAAAAGCTGGAGGGATTCAAACACTGTAATTCCTCTTTTCTGATGTTTTATGACACAGAGCACACCTGCAGAACACAGAGACAGCCCACCACTGGTCTAAGAGGTATAGGTGTAAGCCCTGCTACCCTTTCGTTCAGGTCTTCAGAACTAATTTGTTTCAAAAAGCAACTGTTATTATGCTCAAACTTCTGTCAATGTTAAAGGTTTCATTCTAGTCTCCCAACTAAAATGGGTTCTAGTAGTACCACTCCATTTGAATCAACTAACTTCTAACAATAACTTGGCAAGAGTGGTAATGATGAAAAAAGCTGTGCTGCAATACAGTAAAGTAGTACAAAAATTATGAATTACAGAAATACAGGACAATGAGCTTTAATAATTGACACAAGATAACAAGCAGGAACAGTATGCTTATCAAGCAAAGGATATACAGAAACCAGTCTGAGAAGTACCTTTATCTCAAAGGTTGACCCTGCAGAGAAACCGAAAATAACTTTGAAGTATTTCAGATCATATCACATTCTCCCTGCACCACCACCCCCTAAAATGCCCAAAGGGAATTCTGTGAATTGTTTCCCCAGATGCCTTGCCCACCAGCTGGTTAGGATTAAACATCTTGCCTGCGGCATCTTTTAGGCCTTGAGGCCTGGCATTTCTGACAATATGATGAACAGTGTGCAATTGTGTACACCCCATATGCTTAAGATAATCTAGAGTGCCAGAAATGCTGTTAAATCCATGTACAGTAGTGATAAGGGTTAGAAGAAAGCTATGACAAGTTTGAAAGTCAAAAGTCACAGCTCTAGAATTTCTTTACAAGAGTATACTCATAAAATATTCAAGACTTAAACGTTGAGACTTTTCTATGCCTTTGATTTTCTGTTGTTTTAAGACATTCAGTATACAAATCACAAGCCTACTTGCAGAATACTGAGCACTAGCAAGCACTTCACACCACGTAAAGAAGATGACCAGAACTTTGCAATTACAGTGTTGGTACAATGGACGCAGCCAGAGACCAACCTCACTCTGAATGACACTATGCAAGTGAAGGGGAACTACCACCCTAAAGAAAACAAAACAAGCCCATACCCTAAACAAACACTGTTTTGTTTTCACTTGCAGTAACATACACCACAAGAGGAATTTTCTTGGTAAAGTTCTGTCTAGATTTCAAAATGTATGTGTGGATTAATCCAACAGTTTATTCTGAAATAGCGTTTTTCCAGAACATGGCTTTAAGTGCCTTGTTCAGATGAACAAACTCCTCTTTGAAGCACCTCAGGTTTTGTTTCATCTTTAACATAAAGACCATGTAGGTGCTTTCACTGTCTGAGAAAGTACTTTGGACTCACTAATCACTGGAGGGCTTCAACCATCTTGAAAGACAGCAAATCTCCTCTGACAAGACATTAATGTTTCAGCAAAAATGCATGGCAACTTCTGAATTTTGGATAAAAATAACCCTCAAACTTCCATTACAAGCTAACCTCTGAATAGAAGAAAAGCTCTCCTTGAATACAATAGCTGTCAGCTACAGTACTTTTAATACTGTTTAACAGTTGCCATCAGAACACCAACATGTTTTGTTCATATGCTACAGTTTAAGGTGCTAAAAGATTAAATATCTAATTAGTTTCAAGACAAGTCTTCCAAGAATGCTTCCATTCTGCAAAACATGTTTTTCTAACAAGTACGGAAACCTACACATTCATACTTAGTACCTAATAATAACCTGATGATGACAGTTTTCTGTTATCAGCATTATTGTTTGGTGTCCTTCAAAAAAAGTTGCATTTTAAGAAACAGGAAAAGGTGTACAGCAACCTTACCCATAATCAAATGTATTGATTCAGCTCAGTGATACTGAAAATGTATCCTGCCAAAATGAGTTTACTGCCTGTATATTGCATTAGGACAATTCCTGTATACAGTAAGAAAGAGTTTAATAAGAAGATGCCTAAATTGAGTTATATAGTCCTGAAAGAAGTAATTCTCCAGCTCTTTATAGCTGAATGTAAAAGCTCTTTCCTAATATCACCCTCAGGCATCCAAGGTTAAGCATGTTAACTTTCAGCATTTTCTAGGACTGCTACATAGAATTTAAATCTGTATTATTTGACCTACAGTACAAGCTTTATTTTTAAAAAGCTATCTGAAAAATATTATTCCATTTATATAAATGAGACCAGGACCTCAAACTTGTTTAAATGAGGTAGGTAAAACCATTGTGGCTTGATTTGTGAACCATGATTAAGTACACAAAACCAGATGCATTACTTTTGACACTGCAGCAGTTAGTTTATGGATATATGAAAAGGAAAAGGGTTATATTTTGCTTTCTATGAGAAAATACACAGTCGTGGCAGAACACGCAATTATGCAACTTTGGTGGTATTTTAAGGGCTGATGCCTGCTCCTTAAAGATTAAGAAACTTTTGGATGAATCGTCAGCTCAGCTGAATAATAAAGTCACAAATAAGTTTCTTATTGCTTGGAAACTTCTCCCTGCCCAACTTCTCAAAAAACAAAACAACCCCCAAAAAACAACAACAAAAAACAACACAACAAAGCCAACAACCTGGCCCTCTAGGTTCTCTCTCAGCTGTACACAAGGAATTCCAGTTAAGTACAGAATGTAACACTTAATTAATCTCTCCTAGTTCTTTATGGGGTCTAGTTAAAGACATCAACCAAGACACACTAATTATAGTACACGAGTTAGTGATCAAGTACATCAAGTAACAGTGGTTTTTATTGGAAACTCTTCCATTGCTTGTTTTTATCCAATACAAGAATAAGCTGTGCATCTGCTAACTTTCTGCATTTCACTAGAACAGGAAATAAAATGGTGTGAACATAAAGAAAAAAAAAGTAAAACGATTGTCATGCCCTGCTGTCTGGCTAGTGATTACACATAAAACATAACTCCCTATTAATTTAAAATCAATCTAGACAAACTTTAGATTGGAAGTGTGCTGTCTCAACATTAAAAAGTTGGGACTCCAAGTTGTCAAGCTAAATTTGAATATTAATATTTATGAAATCAATGCAACATTTCAGATAAAATGTCTTAGTGCAAAACCATAGTCACATTGTTACTCTTGCGGGTGGAAAGGTAAATATACACGTTCAATACACAGCAATAACAGACAAGAAGTAACCAATACTCATAAACATCCTCAGCTCTAACCTCTACCATTACAAACCTGAGAAGGCTTCCCTGGGACACCGGGAGGTTTGCCCAGTGTATTGAGTTAGACACCCAAGTATGTAGAGTGATTCGGAGTGATGACCACTTACAACTTACCACTGTTATCAAATGATATGAATTTATAGTCCTATAGCAGAAACAGCATGCACCTTAACAACTCCTTTAATATAAGGCAGCTCATATACACGATGCTTAGTTTTGTCTGTCACCACATCATTTTCTATCCAGTTTTGTTTTTACAATTTCTGAAAAGGGCTAGAAATTAGGTTGAACTGAACTGAATGCTAAGAAAAAATCTCAGGCTGGGGGCAGGGGTGTCATTCTTGCATAAAAGTCATTGTCTATTATAAACCAAGACCTTCTTAGAAAGCAAGCATTGAGTGTACCATGCAGTACCAAAACAGTCACTTTGTTAATATGCATACTCTTTGAGTCTTGTACTAACAATAGTGCCTGGTATCAGTAGACAAAGGAATATTTGCAGTCAAGGCAGTATGTTATAAAAATAACACTGCAAACAAACACAGGGACTTACATTTATCCACAATTAGATTACATTTAACAGTGGAAGGGCCTGTCACTGAAAGCACAGCATCTGAAGCATCAACATCTGGTTTGGGTTACCTCTGACAAAACTAAGGTAAACAAGAGGTATCCGGCAACTGTGGTCTATTTAGTAAACTAAATAGCCTTTGTAAACTACCATATCTAATAAAATGCTAGATTTTTCTTTTAAGTGTGATATGTACTTCACGAATGACACGGGGTTAGTCATGGCTATCTGACCTATCTAGCCAAGTTTCAGCTTTTACAATTATTTCTTTCATTCTCCAACTCTGGAGGGCTCAGTGAACACAAAGACATTATTATAAAAATGTAGTTTTCAATAATGTTATTTCTAGCTTTTCTACCACTTCTAGTTTGTTCATGCCTGTTAAAAACCACAAGAATGCAGATACTAGCCCTAACCTTATTGCATAGGAAAGGCAATACTTCAGAAAGCAAGAATCACTTGTTTTGACTATTCACCCAGTGAAGCAAACATAACATGCAAATTAGTTGCAACACAGATCAGTCTAACATGATGTTTGAAACAACAGCTCAAAACATGGGTAGATATACCAATCTAATCAGCTGTACTGGCTATGGAATTTTTAAGATGCCCCTGCAGTTTCAAAGAACAAGGGCAATATTGCTCTTGACAAAAAAATTATTGCAACTAGAAAACAATTCATTTTTCATTTTATGTCAGGCATGAGTGGTTTATAAAAAGCAACAGAGCTGCAAGAAGCCAAGACATGCTTCTGGAAGCTTAGGCCACCTAGCCATTAGTGCCAGTGACACAAAACCAGGGACATTTTGTGTTCAGTGCCACTGCTTCACTCCAGTCCTGACACCTCCTGTGGTGAAATGACTTACTTGAATAATTTGCTGATACCACAAACACAAAATTCACTTCTATTTAAACAAATAGCTCTAATGAGTAAAAACCAAACTTACTACTCTGGTTCCTGAGGACCGACGCGTTGCTCTAACATTAGAACTGTTCCTTGAGGTGGCTGGAGTTGCCAATGGAAGAGTAGTAGAAAGCTGAGGAGGATTGAGAGACATCAAAGACAACCCAGTATCTCCAAATATGCATTGCTTGGAATTGGAATTTTTATTAGCAAATCTCTCATTTTTACCATTGCCTGAATCTCCATTACTAATCACAGCTTTCTCCTTATTCTTGATTCTTCTCAAGCAGTCCTTTAGTGCCAGCTGAGTTGCAGGCTGACTTAACCAGCACAGGAAGAGTTCATCCACCTTCATTTTCAGTACAGGTTGCAGGACTTTCCCAGGTGACATTTTCTACCAGTTTCCTTTTGTTGGATCAAATTCAAAATAAAAGTTTGGCAATCATCTACTTATTCCACTTGACTTTCAGTGTTTCACAAACTTCAGGATTCCTGTTAAGAAAAATACTATTATTTAATGTTACAGTTTTAACAAAGTTTTGATATTTACTCCCTCAACATACCAACAGGTGTTGCGATATACACACAACTACAACAACATTTTGGAAGTATAAGCTGTTAATATGTCAGAGTAAAACCAAGAGGATAATTTCTTTAAAGTCATACTGTGCAAATGATGTAGACTGCAGAGAAAGAAACTACACTCAGGCTCTCTCAAAGAGGAACATCTAAGAAATGTTTTCCAAGAACATGTATTAAAATACACATTCATCTTAACAAATAGCCCCCAAAAATGCTTATAATTGAACTTGCTAAGAACTAAGTGTCTAAGCAGTTTATGTGAAGTCTTGGTGATAGCACAATTAAGATACTTAGAAGCGAGTCTTTCAGTCGAGAGATTTAGAGCTAAGACCAACGGCTCAAATTTCATTCTAAAGTCTGCGCTTGCAATTTAAAATCTTGCTTTGCATATTGCAGCACAAGATGCATTCCCATGTGAGTGATGCCCAGCTGAATTCCTAAAGGCCCTTCCTCAGGATTTGATTTGCCTGCCCACTTGGTACTGCACAGTCATTTGATATTTTAAGAACTGATCTGTTTGGCATTCACTTTTACTTTGTTTTTTTGTTGTTTTTTTTTTTTTTTTTTTAAGCCAATGTGAAACCCAACATGACTCAAGAACTGAGATAGTCCAATTTCAGGTTCAGTTGCTCACCTGAAGCAAACAGAATACATATATATATATACACACACATATATATATATATATTTTTTTTTTTAGAGAGCCAGAGGACTGGAGCTACACCACAGAATCATTTCAGCTGGAAAAGACCCTCAGGATAATCAAGTCCAACTATAACCTAATCTAACTCAAGCACTAAACCATGTCCCTAAGAACCTCGTCTAAATATCTTTTAAACCCCTCCAGGGATGGTGACTCCACCACTTCCCTGGGCAGCCTGTTCCAATGCCTGACAACCCTTTCCATGAATAATTTTTTTTCTAGTATCCAATCTAAACCTCCTCTGGTACAACCTGAGGCGATTTCCTCTTGTCCTGTCACTTACTATTTGGGAGAAGATACCAACACCCACCATGCTACAACCTCCTTTCAGGTAGTTGCAGACAGCAATAAGTTGTAGACAGCGATAAATACTGAGAACAGAACCCAAGTTACTATTGCCATCACTACAGTCATATCTGGTACAGTACGATCTGATCTCAGCTTAACTAAACCCTGTGCTTCCTCCTGGTTTTTTTGTTTGTTTGTTTGTTTTTCAAGACCTTACCATTATTTGATCCATGTGTAGAAGGCAGCAAAGATATGCAACTACATTGCTGAAGATTAAATTAAACACTCAAAAACGGGAATGAATAACATCTAGCAATTGAATATACTATTGAAATCGAAGCCCAGCCTTCATCCCATAGCAGAACTATAAGTCTTACAATACTGCACCAGCTAAATTTTTTAAGCCTTTACGTCTAATAGCAGTTATTGCGTTGCCAAAACCGAAGGCCGTTTAAAAGCGGCGGGCTCAGGGCCGGCCGAGCCGCAGCGCAGGCGCGGGGTGGCAGCCGCGGGGGCCGCCTCGAGGAGCGGGCAGCTCTGTGGAAAGGCCAGCCCGGAACGGGCAGGCCGAGGCGGGATGACGGCGGCACCGCCCCACGAGCGGAACGAACCACCACCGTCGACACCACACACCTGCTGGCACCTGCTCCCCGAGGAGACGGCTGCGGGCGGGCAGAGGGGCAGATGCCGCCCCTCTCTTCTCAGCAGCTCAGAGACGAAGCGGCTTCCCGCCGCGTCAGCGACCCCGAGGGGAACACGAAGGGAACGCGCGGAGAGGAGCCGCATCCACCCACCTGTCCCGCGCCGCCCCTCCCGCCGCTGCCTTCAAACCCGCGCCTCCTTCCGGTCCGCCCCAACCCGCCCCGCCCGCCCACATCTCGCGAGAGCTCCGCCCGCCCGCCCGCCCGCCCGCCCCCACCGCGGCGGAGACGCGGCGGCCGGTCACCATGGTAGCGAGAGGGGGAGGGGCTAGTTTTTGCCCACACTTCATCCCCCGCATTCCCAGCAGCCCTTGCGGCGCTGCTGTTTTTAATGGGGAGCGCGGGGTTGGGTGTTCGCACCCGGCGTGGCCGCGCAGGGGCGGTGGCCCCAGCCTCCGTCTCCCGTGCCGCTTGGGAGCTGCTGGATCGGCCTCTGCTTCGTCGCTAGAGCCCCTCTCGGGGCTGAGGCTGCAGCGTTGTGGGACAGGGCGGGGAGAGCGAGGGGCTCGGGCTGGGTGGTTGGGCCTCCCGCCCCAAAAGCTGCGGGTTTTGTGCTGAGCCGCCCGGCGCCCTGCGCTGCGGGCTGGGGGCTGTGTGGCTGCAGAGGTCCCGCGGTGGCCCCTGCGCCCGGCGTTGTCACCTGCGCTGAACGGGGTAGCTTTGATACAGCCTCAGTTCCCAGGCTGCTTTTCCGTCACTGGCTGCCTGACGAATTTGGTGATAGCACACCACTGGATAGCTGACGAATTACATGATCTTACCTTTGCTTGTTGCCACTGCTAAATCCCATTAGAGGAGAATGTAAGATCGTAGAATCATTCAGGTTCGAAGAGGCTACTAAGATCGGGTCTAACTGTCAACTGAACACTGCCAAGTCCACCACTAAACCGTATCCCTAAGCACCACATCTACAGGTTTTTTAATTGCCTCCAGGGATGGTGATTCGACCACTTCCTGGGGAAGGCTACAGCGTATTGTAGGTAAAGGCAAAAATCTGACAAAAACACCTCTTTGCTACACAAAATTAGTGTGTCATTAGAACTAAGAAAGGTGTGAAAGGAACAGGAGGAAAGAGACATATGTAGAAGTATGTGAGAACCTTTGAATCCCACAGCTATATAGTATAATTTCATAAATAATAAAGTTTAATATAGTAATTCTTTTTCTATTGTACTGCTACACAAACAATTGTTGTAGTTGTCACTGCTCTTACAGGTTTACAAATGAGGGGGAAGTGGAGGCAGCAGCAAATAAAAAGATAGCTCCCTTATTTAGAGAGCAAAGTGTGTCAATCTGTTTAGAGACCCTTTTTGCACTGGGTAACATACACTGGGAACTTGTCATTGCCAGCATTCACAGGCACTTCTGCGAAGCTCTCCAGGTGCAGTTGTCAAAGGGGTGTTACATGGAAGAGCCTTGCCTCATATAAATCTTTTCCTTGGTATTTTGTACATCAGCGAGTTGTCTGTGGGTTTACATCAGATCCCTCTTTCCACTACATTGTCTTTTCCTCGTGTAGCTACACTTCGCTTTTGTTTGTTTTACATTTTTCCTTTACTGTGAGAGGTGATCCAGATTTATGATGGGCTATTATCCCAGCTACTACTGTGGAACAGGTTGTGCCAGAGTTGACACCATTTGCTGTTACGGTGGCTTGAAGGGAAGGCCTAAAAATGCAGACAATACTGAAAAAAGGGTAAGTGAAGGAATGGGCTTACTTTCTTATTTCTGAGGTCTTGGAGATCTGAGGACACAAAGGTAAGAAAGGGCTGAGGCGAAGCAAAAGACTAACTGCCGTAATGGGGATCTGGTGCAGTTCCACACAATTATATCTTGATAATATTCAAAATATGATTGTCTTCTGGCAAAACCCAGTATTAGTCTTCTAAATATATCAGAGGGCTTTGACTTACTGGTATAGGCACTGAAATATATTTTCACAAGTCTTAAAATTAGATTCTGCATTCAAGAAAACCTGTAGAGTATTAAAAGTTCTTGAGGGAATCTCCACTTTTTGAAGCAGAGTAATATTCTGTTTCCTGCCCATTGGATAGTGAAGTTTAGAAAGTATGTTTCTTAGGAAACTAAAGTGGACAAAATGGCATTATTTTAAACTAGAGTAAAGCATTCAATGTGACAGCAGAAGCAGATGTCACAGTATGGATAAATTTGTAAATATTATGGAAGTAGCTTTAAAGCAGGAGAAAAGGAAATGAAACCTCTGTGTTATGGATAGCAGCAAGATTTTTGGCGGAGAACTGAAGAGCTGAATTAAGAAGGCTGATAGCAGAGCCACAGACATGGAACAAAGAGGACTTTTAAAACATTTTGAATGCCTTTGAAGCATTCCTTGATGATGCTGTAGCCATCTGTTGATTGACATGTTGAAGACAGGTGGCAAGAAAGGGATCAGAGAGTGAGTTGACAGAGTTGTAGAGTTGGATATCATCTGCATAGAGATGATGCCCTTTGTTGAAACTGGCAATGAGATCTCCCAGAGGAAAGGGAGAAATAAGAAAAAATAAATGAAAAAAAAACCTCTGAGAAATACACACAGTTGCAGTATTCTCTCGTGTATGCAAGTGTATATTCAAAACAATTCTAACTCTGACTTTATTAGGTTTTGTCATGATTAACACTGGTATGAGAGAGGAATCAATTCCACATGTCTTCTGTTAAACAGTGCTTTGGGCATCATCACCAGGTCATGCTAATATTTGCAATTGACAGGGTTATTATTTTGAATGTGTCTCTGAATGGATCAGGTCTGCTCAGCAGTGTATCTACTGCTGGGGATGTGTGTTTGTAGAGATATAAGAGCCCACATAATTCATACTAATTAATAATAGGAGTGCTTGGGCCTAACTACACGTGCAGTGGAGTTAGTACACCCATACTACTATGTCCATGTAACACAGTACCTCCCTCCATGTAGCGCGTGTAGGTGCTAACCCTGCTGCAGAATCTGCAGAGCCACACTAGCTTCCAGTTCTTGTTGGCTCTATTGCATACAGATGGTTTCTGACCTTGTTTTACTGGTCTTGATGTACAAGGTGGTGTTAGGAGTACTGCCAGTATACACTAGCGGCTAAATATCAAAGTCCTTCTTTGTCTTTATCTGTCACTGTTACAGTGACACAGGACAACAGTGTTCATTGGGAAGATTCCTGTTCTTGATCAGCATTTCTCAACGAGGCCTGGCCACCTTCTGTAATATGTACAACTTAGATGTCTGGGTTTGAAAGGGGTGTTTCCACTCTGTCTACCCAAAATCTTCTCCATTCCCCCCAAAATAGCACCAGGACTAGCAATTTTTGTTTGAGTGATAGAATGCTAGACTTTATATTTCACTAAGTGGAAAGCCACATTTATACTCCCCTGAAGTCTCTCTGATTGCATACCATAAGCAGGTTGACAAGGAACATCACCTTGCCAGTGCAACCTCAATGAGCCCTTCTGGCCAAAATTTTCAATTACGGCAACTTAAAGAAAAGTGACCAGCTTGTCAGAGATATTCAGCACACTTACTTTCAACTAAGTTAGCACATTAGAAAATCAGGACACGGTTATTTTAGTGCTTATATATAGGTTAGAACCAAGCTTCAGATGCCTAAATTTGAAAATTGTAAAATGTGTCAGCAAAAGCACTATAAGAAGCCTGATCAAAATGCAATATTTTTCTAAAGCAACACCCTAAAGAGGCACTGTAGTTCTCTTCCATATATGACAAGCATATGAAAAGCTCTAGGATAAGGTCTCATTAAGATGCTGCAGTGAACTGCACTTTGATCTCAAACACATGTTCCACCTCAACCGCACACTCTGTGCAACGATGACTCTACTTTTGAGACAGGATGAAACAACATCTAACACAGCCCTGTGCAACCAGGTAAACATAACACCGTGACACATTTATCCTACCTAACTCTAGACTTCTAAAATGGTGTTGTGTATACCTCAGAAACTAATTGAGATTCTTATTAATTAGGAGGGAGAAACAGGCACTTTTAAGTCACGATACATGTGACTTAGGTTAGACATTTACCGCAGGATAATATTAATCAGGCCTTAGAAATGCAGCCTCACTGAAACTGAAGGGACAGGATAAGGCTATGGTAATAACCAGGAGTTCCTTAAACTATGCACCCATATCAGCTAACCATACCACTTTATCCTTTCTTGCAGCAGCTCACCAAAAATAGAGCTAGGATGGTGAACTACTGGCCTTCAGAAGTAGCAACATCTGCAGACAAAAAATTGTCAGCAATGCTGGCTTGGTGCACATGTTTGGCAGCCAGGGATGCTCTCACAAGCGCTTGATATTGAGAGTTGAGTCTTGAATTTTCTGTTTGCTACCGCTTTGAGGTGGAATACTGTAGTAATATAGGATCTGGTTAATAGTTTCCTGATGCACATGGCCTTCAGAGCAAGTTGGAGGTATAATTACAAATTGCTTTGTAACTTGCCAGCTTGTGTAATGCGTACAGGCATTTAAACACTGTACTTGCACACGCGTTTTATTTCCTCCTTATCACACCGTGTAGTTAGACTAAGGCCTTGTCACTGTGTATCTCTTTACACAAGCAGTTGATTTAATGCGGGAATATTTACATTTCTTCAAGGAAAAAAGAGAGTAAAATGTAGAGATTTTAAGAGCAGGTGCACTGCAAGCCAAAGAAGAAAATTGGTTCAGCAGTTGTTTGCCATCGTGTTTTTAGATTAATTCCTACTGCATATCACTGCAGGGCTAGCAATGAACATTTCTTGTACATTTTACTGAATTACTATCGATGTGTTGGTTTATTTTCCACAGGGGCCTTGGATTGGGCAATGTTCACAGCAGTCCAGATGTGAAGACTGGTTCCTCATTAAGTCACCCTGATCTTCTAATCCCAGGTTCACATATTTCTAGTGCTGTATTTTATCCGATGGTTTTATCTAGCATTGTATCCAGGTCACATGGAGTTTACGGAAAACTGCTTGAAAAGCAGTCTCTGGGGTGGTGTTTAACAAGGTGTGCAGGAGGATGTTTATGGGGTGTGAGAATGGGAGTCCATTCATTCTCCATGTTGAGTGTTACCGAGCCCAGTTCTCTTCTAACCTTGTCCTGGTGCAACCATTACAGGGGAGAGCAGACTCTGAGCTATTGTTTATGTATGTATGCAGTGTCTGCCAACCACGTGTCTGCTACCCTACCATAAACCGTGCCCTGGTGCTTGGCACTTGCGTCTCCACCAGCTGGCTAGGACCCGGTCCAAAGAACTGAGATCCGAAGTTGTTTTGGGATAAAATACACATTTCCCTGTGTTTTATCAGTGCAGTCTTTGTCAGATTATCAAGGGGGCAGTGTAAAACAGATAATGCCTGTACACTTTTTCTGCTTTGACTGTTCTAAAGGCATGTAAATCATGTAATTGGCAAGTATATTTTTATCACTTGGCACCCAGAACTGTTTCTGAGAGAAAGTGTATTTCTGGGGCATAGTCTTTGAATATCTGTGTGTATATCTATATATACACACGCACACATGAAATGGAAACTGCACTAAAACACAGGATTATGCTAGCTCTCAATACTCTGATTAGCTCACTGAACTAAAAATAATTAGTATAGTTAATCGTTGGAATACAACACAATGAGAAGCACACACCTTATAAATCACATTTTTTTATTATTATCTGTTAAGTATCTGGCTGCTTGAGTAATATTTTACAACTTTGGTTAAATTCACCTTGTGCTCTTCAAAGCCAGTAGCAACATTTCCAGTTTTTTTAATACTATGGGATCAGACACCTATGCTCAGGGGGTTTTAATTCAGCACTGCATTACTCCGGTTCCAAGATCTGATCTGTGATTTGACCGCTATTTTCATTCAGCAAAACTAAAAGATTAACTATTTCTAAATTTATGAGCTAATTAGTACACTAATACAAACCACATTTATCATTTCCCTGAGTTTGCTTAATCCTTCTTCATTACAGAAGTCAGTTCAGATGTCCATAAAAGCTCATAGAAAAAAAAAACCCACGTATTTGTTTTCATTTTCATTAGGGAAAAGTGAAAATTCCTAAAGATCCTGGATAGACAGAGCCACATTCTTTTGCTCTCATTAAAGTCCTTTTAGTTACAGTTGTTAGAGGAGGAAAACACTGTACAGCTCTAGGAATATGTCTGCAAGGTTGCCAACACCAATAACTTTATCACTAGTTTAATAAGATTTAGTGTTTTTCTTATAAAGCTCTAGCTCCAGAGTTTCATGATTATGAAATAATATTATCTTCCATTAAATGTGTATGTTAAGAGCCCTCGTGGTTTCAAAGAAAGTCTTGAAAATATAAAACTAATGGCTCAAGATTCTAATTAAGAAAGTATAAGACCTCCAGATTAATTTCTTTAAAACTGAGATTTTAGAAGCAATCTCAGATTTTGAGAATTGTTTATTAATCTAAATATTGTGTCAGTAGTGGCACTAATTCCTGCAGGACTGCTCTACAAGTGTTTCTGTATAGAATCTGGTGCTACATTCGTGATATTATTTTCCTACTCCAGAAAGTTAGTTTAAGACAGAAAAAAACTACACGTTTTTGTGATTTAAATGCATCAGCGCCCTGAGACTTAGGGTTAAGAGTTGGTTACATATTTCAGATATTGGAGCCAGACAGCAATTCAGTCTAATAATGTGCATGTCTACTATTTCCTGAAAATTTGCTGGTACATGACCCCTTATATGCATATATGTGACCCTACAACAGACTCTCTTATGTGGTGCCAAAAAATGGCATTAGCTTCAGCTGCTTCATTAAATTGCTACCCAAGCTGGTCTGGGGAGACCTTATTGTGGCCTTGCGGTACTTAAAAGGGGCCTATAAGAAAGATGGGGACAGACTTTTTAGCAGGGCCTGTCGCAATAGGACAAGGGGTGATGGTTTTAAACTAAAAGAGGGGAGATTTAGGTGAGACATGAGGACACTGAGGGTGGTGGAACACTGGCCCAGGTTGCCCAGAGAGGTGGTAGATGCCCCATCCCTGAAGACATTCCAGGCCAGGCTAGATGGGGCTTTGAGCAACCTGATCTAGTTGAAGATGTCCCTGCTTATTGCAGGGGTTGGACTGGATGGCCTTTGAATGTCCCTTCCTACCCAAACTGTTTTGTGACTCTGTGATTCTACATTCACAGCGTGGGGTGCCAGCTCACGTGGAAGCCTCTGCTCCCCTCCAGCTTCACTGGAGTTATCCACAGAGGAAGAACAAAAGCCCTTGAAATGCTAGACCAGAGTATTTTGCGCACTGTCACAATGCTGTTTGTCCTTCTCTCTGAAGAAGGCACTTGAAGTGCACTGTTGAATGGCTACCTTGAACCAAGTTACTCCTTTTAAGAGCCCCCATCTCCTCCAGCCATCAATGAGGCAGCATACCCTGCAGACAAGTAGTCTGGCTTTTAAGCAGCACTTATCAAATAGACTGCAGCTGTGACAGACTCTACTGTTCCCAACTAAACAGTCTGTCCCCGAGACAAGGTTAGAGAAATAGTCCCTGTAATTAATGTTCATCTTTTAATATTATCAGCTGGAAAGAGAAGTAAATGTGACAGCAGTCAGCAACTGCCAAGATGTAGATCCAATATTTGAACTCATAAAGATCTGAGTCATTAGAATACTGGACTATTATGGAAATGAGAAAAGTGCAGGTTAAAAAAAGATAAAGCTTGCATAATGTCATACATATGTACTGGGGAAAATAAGTGAGGCTAAAGAATATAATTTGAACGTATGGGGAACATTCATGGGGGTCAAATTTATCTGAGTGCTGCAGACTTTGCTGGGCTTGGGCTGGGTTCTTGATCTGAACTGCCCTCCAGAAGAGCCTGGTGGTACCCCTTAGTTGTGAAAGTTCTCCTGTGGGGCTTAGCGTCCACAGGCTAATATTGCTTTTGGGAATATTCCCCATGTTAATGTGAAACCAGATTGTATTAGTATTTTAAGGCCAGCATTTCCTGACTTTTAAGTGCCTTACTGTTCTGACTCCCTACCTAGGCCTTCTACAAGGAAGTGTACAAGAACTTTTTTAGAAGGGTCAAGATCCAAATGCAACTTTTCAACAAAATTGAAACATTTTTCTAATTTGTTTTTTACTATGTTGTACAAATTTCTTTCATGTGTGTGTCTCACAGTTTTTATATTCCCACAGAGGTGTTCACAAAAGAAGCTCCAAATAAATATCAGCAGAAGTAACTACATAGAGCAAATGTCCTTAGTGCTCTGGACCTTGAAATGCAGCTAACAGGCTACTCAGAAGTACACACTTATTTTCCATCCTATTCAGGATAGAATGCAAGCTTCTACTTGAATTACTTCAAAATCATATGCTTAAATCCTGTTCCATGACATCCTAACTTCATTTTTGTATTTCTGATTATGTATAACACCCTGTGCTTTATTCCTTTGTGTATTTATTCACTATCTATTCACTTTAACCTATTAAAAAAATGTTTAGGTGCTGCATCGCAATTTTAATTAAATGCTAGTGGTGCCTACAGTTAAGCATTCCTTGTGGCTTAAATACTCAAAATAAATAAAAAACAACCTTAATTCAGTATTTAAAACCAAAATAGTTTCCATAATTCTGTTCATCTCTAGAAGTAAAGAAAGGACTGTTGATGGAGTTTTTAAACAAAACCATATTTATGCATAATCATTATCCTCTTGTTTTCCCAGAGACATCTTGTCCAAGTGTCCAAACATGCTATGTCAGTGGGGTAGTGCCAAGCTGAAGTTGCTCAAATCAATTATTGTTTTGGGGTTGAACTTCAAAAGCAGCAAGACTGTTCCAAAATGAAACGGGTAGTCCTGCAGAAATAATGAGATACCTGATACTGCTACTTAACAAAAATTTTGGGCATGGAAATGAAGCATTACAACAGCTCAGTACACCACACAACTTGAAATAATTAAAAAGACTGTTTCTTTCTCTAAAAGCACTTAAAACATACTAAAAGGCTTCAGTAAACCAGCATTGAACACTGCAAGTACATACTGGGAACAGATCTGTTTTTCCCCCAGTTTTGTACTCATACATTTGAGCACTCTTGGGAAGATGCCTGCATTTTCCCTCAACGGTGGCTGCTTTTCAGATGTTCTAACCTACATAAATTCTTAATGTTTTACTATACTTTTTGCAATGGAGATGTTATTGGTTAGGTAATAAGAAAAAAAAAACAGTTCTACCATGTAATGTGCATTTTTTGCACCTTATGAGAATATTGAATAGACTTCATTATTTTTTTCAATACAAGCCTAAATTCTACCATTTGATTACCTGAACCAAAAGCATTTCAATTTGCCATCCATCACCCTGACCAGTGTAAAATGCTGAATATTCAGATTAAATTGGAACTTTTTTTCTATGAATAAGGAATTTGATTCAATTCTGTAATATACAGTGTCTCTGGGGAGAGGAAATTGAGCTGAAGGTCGCTGAAGGCAAGTGAGAAAATTGTATTATCCAAATACAAAATTCTTTTTCTTATCATCAAAACCTGAAATACAGCCATGGGGAATAAGGGGGTCAAGAGAGAATTCAATTAGAGATGAAAATGGAAAAGGTGCATTTTTCAACTTAGCTTTCATTTTTCCAAACAAGTGGCAGCAGTGAGCTGCATGAGGACAATGAAATATTTGTCAAGCAGTTTAAACTTTTTTTTTTTTTTTAAAAAAACAGAAATGAGAAAACATTCTCAATCAGTTATAAAGAGATAGTAAAAGTCCATATGAACATGGAGTCTCCAATTCTTCATAGTCTTAACCGTTGCAGTTTTACCTTGTTAATCAGTGGTACAGGAGAGATAATGAATATGTAATTGCAAAAATTTATATGCATAAAATTGTCTTGTTAAGGAAGAACAATTCTCAAATATTTATAATCATTTTCCTCTCTAAGGCAGCTTGTTATGACAATTTTTGCACTTTTCCCTCCTTAACTTAAGTTGTTAAATGATAAATGTTCAAAATAATTGTAGAGGCATGGTGGCATTATGCCATAAAAATGCTTGCTTTTCTCTTTGTTTATTTGAGTGTTTATTTATTTTAGTGTAGATTCTGAGAACTTATAAAATGAACAAAACACTGTCTGATGTGGCCACTTCTGAAATGTTACCCATTACAGAGAAAGTGATTTAGCAAAGAGCTGCTCTTGCCGAGTTCTCGGCTGCGTGACTGGTGTTGCTGCCACCATTACACCTGTGCCTGCAGGGTAGACTTCCTCTTGTTGAAGGCATTTGTTAGAGGAAAGAAGGTTTCCTGTGAGATCCTAGAATGCTAATTTAGCAACTTCCTGAACTTGCTGCGTAATTTATAGAGGGATTTACAATACTAGCCTGAGATAGCTCAGGGGTTCTTCTTTTGTGTCTGTACTTGTCAGGTTTGTTTGCAGTAATTTCCTAAGCTTTTGTTCTTTCCAAGATGAAACCACTATGGTATTTAGAGACACCTTTCTATATTGGGTAAGTGATAATTTTTAATAGCTTATCAATACATAACCATTTATAATCTGTTTAGTTAGGATAGACTTTACCATATATAACCAGCCTTTCAAATACATTTTAATACTAAGGAGCACTTCATTCATATTGCAAGTACCAGTTCTGAGTTTGGGTTGGATCCAATATTAGCTAGAACTTAGTGAAACTTTTCTCATATTCTATGAAAAGTAATTTGGAAATGTTACTCTTGAAGGCAAACACAGTTGTCCCTGAGGTATAACCTGGAAAGCAAATCTTCAGACTCTGTAATAACCTGAGCATTGCCTTTTTGGTGTATTTGTACTAGTGTATGATTATTAAAAGCATTTTATATTGACTATGAAGATATTTTGCCTTTCAACAAATTAGTTCCTTTTTAAAAAACTAAAATTAGCATTCACAACCTTCATTCTCTGTTCGTGCAAGCGCTGTATGTGCATATGTGAAATTAGGACTTCTGTTGCTTTGTGAGCACATGCACTCAGTGTTGTTGGGAAGCAGAAACAGTGACACGGTACTCAACACATCTCTGAATGTGTGACAGAGGTCACAGAAATGAATCATCTCCCCCTAAATTCAGAGGTCATTTAGAACACATGGCCTGAACCTTCCCCAAAGTGGCCTTTTCTGGTTCCATGGTACAGAAATCTCAATTCTTGGATTTTTTTGTGAAACAAAATTGTGGTTCAATTTTGTTGGCTTGTTTCATTTTAAGTATAATGAGTTGCATTATAGACACTGAAATGAGCTGGAATGAAATTATTTCAGTGGGAATTCATTTTCTGTACATGTGTGCCTGTCTGTATTTCCAAGTGCCAGAACACCTCTGTAAGCTTAGTGCCTAATAGATTCACTGGCTTTCAGTGGAAACAAAAATGCTCTTCTGTTCAGATTGGGTTACAAGATTGGGGTCTTTGTAAAATAAAATTCCTACATGATGGATCAGGAGTGTCTGCATATTACTTATATAGAGTTTTGATTTTTTTTTTTAAGTTGAAATAAGACTTTATTTAATTTTCTTTTCAACCTATCATAGGAACAAGAATTTCATCCACAGTTGCTGAATTTTTCAAAGTGAAGGAAAAAGGACGTCACATAGGTAAGATTATTCAGCCTGGTTCTATTTGAATCTACTGAACTTTCTTCTATTTGACAAAATGTAAAATTAATGTTTTTGGAATCTAGGGACTTCAATAACCTAAGAAAATTAAAAAATAAAGGGAGTTTTACTGAACTGAAATGAAATAGGTTGTTAGAAGAAAATCAGCCTCTGGTAAAGGGAAGGGAAGAAAAATGATGAAGAGAAATAACATTGACAGAAATCTCAAACATTATGGAAACAAGTAGGTCAAAAGAGTTGTTCAAAACAATATACCTTTGGAGTATATATTATCAAAAGTACCATTAATTCTTTAGGCAGAAAGACACCTGAGATCAAACAAATGCAAATTTATAGCTAACCATTAAACAAGTACTTGGGTGGTGGGAACAAAAGAAAATATATACAGTGCAGAAAATTAAACCAAGTGTTTATTAGAATTAAAAGAAATTATACAAAAATAATGTGAAAATAAATGTAAAATAAAATTAATGCACTGGATGTTTCAAAGCAAACTTAAGCCTCAGTGTTTGGTAATAAAGTTCTGTGCAGTTGACCTGCTGCAGAAATTTTATTATTAACTCCTAAGATCTGAGGAGGATAATGAACACCAATGTCGACCACCTGGACTATAAGAGGAACTTCATCTTTTTAATTAACTTTGATGGACTGTGGGTTGCTGGAGAATACAGCAAAATAGAGGTTATGCAGTAAAGCAGGTCGGGGAGAGACAAGCATCAAGTAGAACTACACATGTTGTGAATGTGTCAAGATACAGCAGAAAACCTTCACTTCCCTTCAGAGGTGTCACTTTAGGAACAGAGGATGATGGCAGCAAAGAAAGAAAAGGGTTATACAAAAGGCTTAAGGATGGTTGGCATTGTGTATCTCTTGCAAGGTGTTGGAAATCCTCAGCTTGAACGAACTCAATGGGAATTAGGGCCTGGGTACCAGCTTGCACTTGCAAGGCCAAAAAAATGATGTAGAAAGTCAGAGATAAACAGTTAAAGGTCACATATGCATTTGGTGGCTTAGTGCAGGCAAATCGCTTAGATCAGGGGTGTCAAACTCATTTTCACCAGGGGCCACGTCAGCCTGGCAGTTGCCTTCAAAGGGCCGAATGCCATTTTAGGACTGTATAAATGTAGTAGTTACATTTATACAGTCCTAAAATGGCATTCGGCCCTTTGGATGCAACTGTGAGGCTGACGTGGCGCCCGGTGAAAAGTAGTTTGACACCCCTGGCTTAAATATTAAAACACTGCTTGAAAGCACAGCCTGATGACTGCTCTGTAGTGAAGTGAAGGAAATATGTCATCTAGGTAAGAGACTGACCTACTTAATTAAATACTTTTGGGAAGACTTTTTAAATGTCACAAGTGCTTTTCCACACAGTGTTAGGATTATGCCATCAAGCATTCAATGATCCAGATTTCCCAATGGGTAAGGCAGTAAGCTCAGCACTATTGTATTTCACCATGGGGAAAATATTACACAGATGGAGCAGGAGACAAGGTACTTTGCTAGAGCAACATGGCCACGTGGAGCTGTATGTCCCTGAGGTCCTGGGCTGGTATCATTAGTGACAAAGTGCAGCAAGGCTTGCATGCTGGTGAAGGGACAGTGCACTTTTTACTACTCTGCATCATGGATGGCAGCCCGGGGATGATCCAGGCTCCTTGGAGCTATTCCAACTCCCACCTTGTCCCTCTGTGGCTGTACTGCCCCTGGAGAAGTGGGGGGAAAAAAGTATTAAAAAAAGAAAACTTACTGTTCCTCATAAGACCCTTGCTGGACTCGTGGAAAATAAGCATCAAATGCTTAACAGTATGGGACTGTCCTTTCCAAAACTGTTCTTCAGTTTGTTGCTGTTTTACCAAGATATTTATAAAAGTCCACAAAGAGTGGAAGATATATATTTGGAGATGGACACCCGGAGGGAGCTCTCTTGAGTAGGTGACAAATTTTTTTTATGGCCATGTCAATACACATAATACATAATTTTAACCCTGAAGTTTTCAACTTCAGCAACTTGCAAACGCTGTTGTTTTTTTGTGGGCCATGGTATGCTGACCGAAGGATCCATTCCAGGTCCCGTCGATATTGCTGGGGGGTTCATCTCTGACTTTAAGGGAGCATGGCTTTAGCCAGCAGGGTGCAGCTGTGTACACGTCAGATATATGGGAATTTCCTATCCACATGGCAACAGCATGATTTCTGAACAGCCACGTGTGCAAATGGTGTTAAGTATAAGAGACCACCTGGTGGAAAAAGGGTCTGCCCAGGGAACTGCGATGTGAAATGTACTCTGATAAGAAGGAATACATATGTTATATCTGTATATTTTGGATCAGAATTTAAGTGAGATGTTGAACACCTTGAGCTATTAATGGTCTCGGCGAAACTTAATGCTGCAGCCAGCTGGATACTACTTTAGTGGGACAAATAAAGATGCAAATGTAGTAGAAGACAATTTTATTTGGTAAAGTGTAAGTGGAATAAAAGCAGCCAGAAGCTGACAGAACTGGGTAGCCATACTCTGTGAAATTGTTTCTTCCGTTTGATAGAAGTGTGCAGAGTGGCAACTCCCTCCAAATGTTTAATTCTCCATTTTTATAACTCTACAATATGAGGGAAATATCCTAACGTGAATATAACTGTGTTCCTTTTGTTTATAAGAATAAACACCTTTTCTTTCATCTGCAGAGCCATTATTGCAAGAGTGAACCAAAAAGAGTGATCAATTTTAAACTGATAAACAGTGAAAATTTTCAGTGTGTAGAGTAAGTTATGCTGAGGTTATTAGGTGAGAGCAGATTAGGAAAAAGCCAGCACTTGTGTTTATTGAGCTTTTCTAATAAAAAGTAAACTCACAAGGCCTTGCTTATTAGCTTTTTTTATTAACAACAAGTTGCATACCATGGTATGCACACATGCATATCAACAGTTAAATCTAAACTTGTTCTGTCCTATGCATAAATATGTATGCATGTACTATTTGCTTTACATACAGAAACAGCTTAAAAACCCAGAGAGAGTCTGGCTCCAGCAGAGCTTTTCCTGTTTACTTTGTTGTCTGTTGGATCATAGGCTTATTGAAATACAGCTATCATTTGGTAAAGTTCTCAACCAAGACTTGTCTAAGAGGTTGCTTTGCCTAAGTGCAGAGTGCAATGATTAGCTTGCAATCATGAAGAAAGAAATACACACAAAAAAAGAAACCCAATCTTATAATTGCATTACATGAGTATATTACAGAATAGGGTTTTTTTAGAAAATATCAGATTGTTAGGTATAGAATTTCTACAATTAATTATTCCTTTCAGTACCTGGTTCTTACAAAGAAAAAAGAAACACCCCTTTCCTCCTTCTCTGCTTCACAAGCAACTAACAACCAAAGCAGAATCCCCTCTAGGTCATACCTTTTATTTGCCATAATCTGATTGCCAATGACACAATTCAGCTGAGAACAATCCATATGCATGTTGATGGACTTGCCAGCCTTGCCTGATGGGAAGGGAGATTCCGACTGGAGAAAGTGAAAGATTAAATACCAGGTGAAAACTCTTGAGTTTTGAACTCCAAATGGTGTTTTACAGGGTAGGACTTTTGCAGCATCCTCTCAGGACAGAGAAAAGTACAGTCAGCATGAGAGAAATGAGAATGTCTAAACTGAGTAGACCAAACCCATACTGGTGAGTCCATAGTCAAGTACAAAGGCTTACTGTGGATGAGTTACTGCTAGATGTGCAAAAGAGAAACCTATTAAGCTTTGGGAAAATCATTCTTATATTCTCTAGTGACCATGTTGCTGTCTGCTGAAGAAAGAACATGAAAATTGTATTGCTAGAGATGTGTGCAGGGATTCCTCAGTGGTACCTCTGCGCAGTTCATCAGCCAAAGCCTCCGTTCCTGCTGTCCCCAAAGGCTGAAACACAGTGAGTTGAAAGAGCTTTTATGTGAACAGGGCACAAAACACCCATCAGCTGGTATGCTAGTGATACCATTTTAAGTGTTTTGCTTAAAAATACATAACTGTGAATATTGAACTTCTTAGACAACTCCTCTGAGGATGAATAAGGAAGCTTCAAATTCATCTGTTCTAAATAACTTAAGATGTAAAGGATCTGTGCATTTTACTGTGGTACTCGTTCCTCTTCATGCTGAAGAACCAAGATGGGATACTTCTAGATGTATTAAAGGAGTGAGGCACTAGTCCTTGTCTGGAGTCTCTGAAGGCCTCCCACGTGAATTTTGCTTTGGAAGAGAATAAGAAAACTCTCTTCCAGTTTCCATGAGTCTTCACTTCTTAGCACAGGTAGAAACTTGCATTAACCTCACTGACAACCTTGACCTCAGTTACAAGAAAACTTTTCAAAACGTTTAAGGAGTGAAAAATATAAAGTATCTCTCATTACTGCCACAGCTAAAGGATCCTTTTTGTTTCCCTGCATTGTAGGAGCTGGTGTAACTTGGCACACGCCTAATATTGTCTTTTAGGAAATGGGAACAACGTGAACCTGCAAAAGGGACAAGATTTTTGCACTTCTCCTTCTATACCTGCATGTGACAGAGGCTGTGCACACACTGTATCTCCCCTATTGCCACTGCAGTGACTCTAGACCGTATTTGTAGTGATATGTTCCATCATCAGCACTAAGAAATTCTTAAACTTTTACTGGGAATATTAGACTTGCTGTTTCTGAAGTGAAGCTTATAAATTGCATTATGAACTGTCAGAAGAAGACATGCAAGTATATTTGTACCTGTGAATCAAGCAAGACATGTACATATTCATGTTATCCATTGAAGGAAGAATCGTCTCTCTCCCTCCTATCAAAGCCGATGTGTCAGATAGATATGTGTCTCTCACAAATGATAAGGACATGATATAAACACTCTCTTGGAATGTTTCATCACCTTTTTCATTCACTTAAAATGTATAGTAATTTTCAAGTCACAAGAAAATGTTTGTTTAATTTGGGATGGGCTAGGCAGAGTTAAAATTAACAATTCCAATCTATTGCTTTACCTATTTTCTCTTCTAACAGAAATTTCAGCCTTCCAGCTTTTTGTGAGGCAGTAATGTGTGTACCCTTGGGACCAATGGACCATGCCTCTCTTTTTGCTGCTGTTTTCGAGGTACTTGAAGAAGCAGTACACTTATGGCAAATCAGGTAAATAATATGTTGGAGGAACATAAAGCTGTCTTATACTAGCATTCATAAAAGACCTTTCTCCTAGTAACAAATGGCATCTATGTCTCTTATAGCAGAATGTTCCTCATTCTGAATATCTGAATAAAATCCATGATTGTGCAGAAGAAAGATTTTTGAATGCTACAAGCAGGGGTCTGGACTATATTTTTCTCCTGAAGTGCAATACTGGCTCAGTGTTATACTGAAAGCATTTTTTTTCCCTTTCATTTTGCACTGTTTCATAATGTAACTATAAAAGGGAGTGTAACAATATTCTTACATCATAACTGCTTCATGTAATGTAATGCATATGAACTGTAGTCTATAAAAATACCATGAAACAAGAAGTCTAGATCTCAGCAAAAATAAAAATGGTGTTTATGTGGAAGGATTGTTGTCATTTTGTGTCCTTTATTGTTGCTGGTGGCAGCCCAGAAGTTGGCTGCATTCATTCTCCCTGATGTGCAGCACTGACAAGTCTGCATGATCCTGTACGCTTCCAGAAAGCACAGATTTAGGCAGCCAGAGCTGAAAAAGCAAACCAGTGTTTTATTTAACACATCTTTTAAATGGCATTTCTGTTGTCTATGTGTTAGTGACTATGAAACAACAATATTGATGTTTTTAATTAGTTTCACATAAACAACTTTGATAAACAGAATTAAATGCAGTTTATGGAACAGGTCAATAAGCAGCATATATTAATATAACAGGCAATTGCTGTTAGGAGTAGCAGGTGTTCTTGGTTTGATTCCTGATATAAGCTGGTTTCATTTACATGAACATTTGTGGTGGTAATGAAAGTGTGTCCATACTTCTAAAAGTAAAAAACTGCTGCTTGTGAAGTATTATTATGTGAAACTCAAGTAACATATCTTCTTTGAATTTTACCTTCTCAGTCCATCTGTTTTATCATGTAAGAAGGTAATACAGTCATGTGCCTCCCTTCTAACTACATTCTGCCGTAACACAGAATAAAATACTGTAAATGAGGCTGTAAATAGTTTCTCAGGATTTTTGTTGGCTTCTTCCAGGGCTATGAGAAGGAACTGACACTTGCTGAGAAACTACCCATCTTCCATTTTCTGTATGGCAAAACTCGCATTGTCACAGGGATCTAGTTGTTGAATTTTTGAGCAAGGATGTGATCACATATGTATCTGTCTTGGAAACCAGGGAGCATGTTCTGTCATTCCTAGAGCCTATACAAGTTAGTGTCATATTTAGCCAAGGTGATTTTATATTTGTAGGAACAGAATTCTTTTTTCTGACCACTTCATCTAAGTAAAACAAAGATGTGCATTATAGCCTCTCAGCACTGTGGAGCCTTAGCACAAAGTCCTGAAACATGGGCAACGGGGTAAAAGGGAAAAGACCCAGTCAAAAATATATGATAAATAATAAACCACATGTACATGTCTCCAGAAGCTATTGCAAGACTAATGCCCCTGCCCATGTAATGCTGTTACCATATATTGGTTCTCGTGACAGTGAGAATGACACAGGAATAGCGCATTGAAAATTAAGATGGCCAGAAAACAACATGCTTAAAAGCAGCATTGAGCTGACAGAGGGAGTAGAAAAACTAAAATGCTAAAGTCTATATCCTTAAATGCAGCAGAAATTTACTCTTCTTTCTTTTTCATGCGTACATGGTACCTAGCAAATACTGTATCAAGCCTCCTTTTTCACTCATTTCAGCCTCAAATTAGGGTTCTCACTGGTAGACTGAATGCTTTGCTGAAGATAAGAAACAGAGAAGCCGTGACGCTGACTACAGTGATGCAAAAAGAAAACTCTGTTGGTACTTTGCTTTCCTGCGGGCTGCATTCACTGAAAAAGGCGATGGGATGCATGTAATGGGTGTTTGAAATGCAAACATGGCACAACAGGGCCTTGGATTCCTACGACGCCTGCCTGGGGTTGAAAGATTTGAGAAGCTTGGCTGGTGCTTCTGTCCTGTCATGTGCTCCTGAGAGCTCAGGAATTCTCGCCCACTGAAGCAGTCCCTGAGGTGTGCTCTCCCTAGAACTGTTCCCATCAAAAGTCCAGTTTTATGTGTCCAAAGGAGGGTGAGGAGTTTCTCATTTAATTATTTTTCACGTGATCCCCAGGTGGTCAAATCTAATCCCAAGGAGCAGGTCTAAAACAGGGCTTAGAGGAGGCTGCCCCAACTTTAATATATGACAAGCCAGGAAACACAGAGTGACCTCGGGCTTAGGGCAATCCAGTGCAAGAGCAATGTGGGAAAGAGGACAGCATACTGAATAAGTTAAAGTAACTTCTGTTTGAAACTTTAGCACTGTGCAGATGAAGAAGCAGCAAGTATTTTGTCAGGTGTGCTGAAGAACTGGAAAGGAATTTGCTGTAGAGACACTGCAACTACTACTGCATACAGAGCTGGAATTGTAAAAGAACACCATTCCAGTCTGGTAGGGACTGGCTCAGCAAAAAACATTCTCAGTTCCAAATGCAGAATTCCCAAATCTGTGAATATGTGAAACGCAGCTGATTTCTCTGTCCTTGACATCACTTACTGTCCTTGTTTGCCTTTGCTTATTATCCTCTACAATGTCAGACCACAGTCCTGCTCGTTGAGCTTCTTAATTTTCTATGCTATTTAGCTGCTGCTTCTCACATGAGCAGTGATCTGTTTGGTTTGGGTCTCCAAGGACTGTGGCTAATGGTGCTTGTGCATCATTCAGTCAGTCTTCCTCATTTGCTGAAAACACGCTTCTCTCATGCTTCTGTTTCTGTTCATAGAAATGTACAGACATTTCAGAGATAGTTGAGTACAATCAACCCTGGCTCACAAATGGGGCTTCATTTTTATGGTTCCCTTTTTTATAAATATCTTCAACAGGGACTATTTGATACTTTCATTTTTACATATTTTTTTCTCTCAATCTTATAACCCCATCCTCCTCTTTCAAACACTCATTTAAACTTAAAAAAATGGAATAACATGCAAGAGATGAGCAGAAAACATGCATTTCAATAGTGCAGCTGTACATACCTGCTAGTCTTGATATTCAACTCCAGTTAATAGATTTTCTGTTGGAAACTACAGCCAGGGGATACTTCAGTGAAAGGAATTCTCTCGCAACAGCTGCAAACCAAAAAAAAAAAGAAAAAAGTTCCAATAATAGTTAATTGGGGTGACCTTGAGAAGTATTCTCACATGTTAGTTAAATGTTTATCTTCCTCTTTCCACATAGACTGTCATGAAGCAGAGGAATAAAAACTTTATAAAACATTCCACAGCAGACACCATGTACAAGCAGTTTAGTTATGTTTTCCTACAGCCGTTCTTTCTGCTGCACTTCTGTGAGTGTGGTTTGGTCTCAAGTAGAGAAAAAATGATTTCACCAGCTCCTGTGGGCCAAATTCCAGCATCAAGTGAACTTGTGCATCTTCACTGGAGCTGATGTGTGAATCGGGGATGGCAGAAGAAGAAGCCGCCTCTTTCTCTTTCTGAGCAAAGGCTGAATGAGTGTTGTATCAGATGAGAGACAGTGGTGAGTCTAATGGAATTAGTTTACTGGGAAACCTCCACACAAATGAATTTTGTCTCCCAGCTATGAATGAAATTAGTTTGTTTTGGACTTCCTGACAGATTCGAATGTGTCAAAAACATCAGGGTCACTAAGGTGGTTGTTTTTGTGTTTTAATGGAACACTGATTTAAATCAGCAGATTTCAAACAGTTTTTGTATTGGAGTTTGGGACAGAGTTGAACCCAACTTGCATTAATAGAGTTGTGGTGTGTGAACAGATTTATATGGCTGGTCAATAGCTGGAAGCAAAGCCATTAATGTCTGAACATCTCTGGATGTTATCTGGGAAACTGAAAAAGCAATTAGGTGTTTGCAGAGGCATTTAAGGGAAGAAAATAAAATCAAATACAAAGTAAAGGTTTTGGGAATTCAGTGACATGAAGGAAGAAGACTGGAGAGATGTTTGAGGAGTAAATACTGATTGGAGAACACAAGAATTAAACTGAATAAGGTTAAAATCAATCAGAGAAGCCCAAACTCTTCATCTTTAAAGCAATTTTTTCACCTGCGTCATAGGGTACCAATGCTAGGCCTTTTTTCCTGTATTACCAACAAATGCATTCATTTAACTTTGGCTGAGATAAGGACATGCCAATTAAATGAAAGTCTTGAGCTGGGTGAACAGTGTGAGGCTTGGTCTTATAGTTCTTTGTCATTGTTCGGACGAGAATCTTACATTCTCTTGTAAAGGCCAGCTGCCAGAGCTATGGTGCTTCTTAGGGAAAACATTAGGACATTTAAATAGGTTATGTGTGAAAATGCTAACATAATTTATAAGGACAAGAAGTAAAGCTGGACATGTTGTTGGTGTTTGCACATCAAATGCAAACTGGACATTAGTATCACATAAAATTTCTAGCACGTGTCAACTGCAAGATGAAAGAGAAACACAAGGCTGGTGGTTGAGTTGGGTACACCTGTATTCATAAATGGTGTTTGCATAATGGCTGGTTGCAGGAAATTAACATATCTTTATTTTGCTTATTTGTGTTTGAACTTGTATGTGACTACAGCTGGTTTCATTGCCAAATACTACAGTATTTTGCCTGTGCACTTTAGGTTTCAATAAGGTGCAAAAGCTAGAGCTGTAAAGGCAACTTAAAATACATTTTTCTTTGAGGATAGTAATAATCCAGATTTGTAATGTAAATAGTTTATAAAAGTACACCTTCAAAATGCTTTAACTACACTGTTCATGAAAATTTGTGTTTATAACATAAAATGAGTACCTAAGTCTTGAATACTGTACTCATGTTTCTCACTTTGAAAGCATTTCATTTCAGGAGTTTCTCTTAAAACACAGTACAACTGATGAACTCATTGTAGCAACTTTACTTAGTCTCCATAACATATATAAATACTTTTACACTTAGTTGTGTGGTGTTTTTTTGGTTGGTTGGTTGGTTGTTTTTTTGTTTGGTTTTTTTAGTATTGGGATGTTAAGATACATTACATTCAGCTATCTGGGTCAAATCATATTAGTAATTTATATTTAATAAGTTTTAAAAGGATTTGAGTGTTTGGTGTGTACATTTTTCACCAGGTAACAAGCAGCATGGGATGCACATACCTGGTGAGTCTATTGGTTGTCATGGTGCTGGGTGCAAAGGAGCAGAGCTATCCCAGCACTGTGCTGGGGGAATTAAAAATGAAAATGAGAAAGATTAGGTAATGTGATGTTGATTTGTCTTATGAGTTCTGCTTCCTCTGAGAAAAACAAATGCAATATTTTTAATGAGAAAAAAATACCTCTCTCATGTGCTTGGTATTTAGAGATGTCAGCATTTTCTGTGGCAGCTTATTTTGAGCTTGACCGCATTTCTGTTTATGAACCATCATTAGAGGTTTATGACGGAAGGAGATAATGCTCTAGGTGATACGTGCATACTGCCTGTAGTGATACTCCTTAGAAAACAGCCAAATTTAACTGGGATATGTAAATAAGATTACTTCAGTACACTAGGGTGTATTACTCTCTGTCTACCTGACCCCCTTCTGTGGCTTCCCTCCCTTCACCAGGACCGTCCAAAACATTTCCAGGAGCTTCTCCTGCCCTGCAGTTGATGCTGCATGGCAGACACAGTATGTGTGGGGCTCTGGTCCCCCGACCCACCTGCCACGTGGCCATTGGTGCAGCTCAAACCAGGCACCCCACTCTGCACACACTTGTTTTCCCACCCATTATTTAGGTTTAAAGAACCTCAGCTGATATTCACTATTTTTTTTATGTGCTCACAAGGTATTTTTCAGGGAAAGAGAGTGGTGGGCTTACATCCCTGGTGGTCTGGGGTGAGGAAATGTGGAGATCTGGCTATTTGCAGATCACACACCCTCTAGAAGCTGTTGTCACTATAGAAGCCTTAAAAAAAAAAAAAAAGAGACCAATTGCCAAAGAATAAGTACAACCTAAGCATAGGTACCATGCTGGAAGCCTCCCAGCTGGCAATCAGGTGCCAATCCAGAAGGACCTCCATCTTCCATAAGTTCTCCTGGACTCATTTTTTTGATATTTGCTGTCCAAAACAGTGATTCTCACATACTTGTAGGAACTGGATTGCTGTCTTGACATCAGATCACAAAGCAAATAGAGAAGAAATGAGCTATTCCATGAGTGACCACAATTTTACATCTTCATATGGCTGAGAGCCACCTGCACCTTTCCCACTTTGTGCCCACCACCTCTTCCCCAGAGGGTGCTCCTGCTGGTGGTACTTCTCTCCCAACATGCCTGACTGCTGCCTGTCTACGCACCTACCTCTTGAAACTCCCCAAACCACAGCTCTCCCTGCACCGTCGCTGCAGATACCTTGGGCCTCCTTTTCCACCCCAGCATTCCCAGGCATTGGGAACTTTCTGTTCCCTCTTCCTTTCCCCCCTCTTCCTTTGGGAACTGCATTCAAAGGTTTAGGTGCCGGCGATGGGTGCTGGTGTTGGGTGCCTGCAGCCCTGTACTGGGAGAAAGCTGGCCATACTGAGCAGAATATGGAAAGCTCCCACTGCATCCTGGGAGAAGATGTGTGCTCCACAGCTTTCCAGGGGTTAAGTGACAATTCTGATATTCCACCCCATGGAGGTAGAAGGTTGAGAAGTGCTCTGTACCATAGAGACTCGGACAGAAGATGGTGGAGTAGGTGGGTTTAAGGCCTCATGCACTGATGGAAATCTTACATTCTTACATCCCGATCACCAGACTCCAGATATTTAATAGCCTGTGGACAGCCGCAGAAAGGAAACAGAGTAAGCAGAGAACAATCAATCCAGGGTGCTGCCAGGCTGGGCTGCAGAAAAATGACAATCTATATTTATTAAAGATATTTAATAATTTTCTAAAAATAATAAATGTAAAAAATAGCTCAAGTCAGGAAATATGAACGTTATTATTGATTAAGCATTTGAAAAGGGATTTTTCTCAATAAAGGAAAACATATTTTCTATTCACTCTTTTTCTCTTGTGTTTTCATTAAACAATTTAATATGTCTGAATCTTACTTTATGTTGTATTTCCTCTTTATTACTTTATATTACATCTCTGTGTTCATAGATTGAATGGTATAATGCCTAGCTAGGAAGAAAATATGCTTTCTGTTCAAACAGGTATAATAATTTCAGACCAACTTAACTCTTTTTATTGGGGGAAAAGTTATTAAAAAGTCCGTAAGGTGTTTGTTTTCTTTTTGATCAAACACTTTGGTACTCAGGTTTTTCTTTTTCACATTCAGTAGGAAATACAAAGGTGTCCTGTCTGTTTTGTAAAGGCCCTGTGTTGCACTGCTAAAATCAATGGGAAATTCACCTCTAACTTTGATGGGAATGCAACCATACCCTATGTGTACAACACACTGCAGTATTCATCATGGTGTAATGGAAAAGATCGGGGGGCATTTTGAATACCTGCGGTCCTTCTTGCTTGGTTTTGATAACCAGCCAAAATGCATGCAGCAGTGCTTCCTCAAGGCCAATGAGAAAACGAACGCCAGTGATGGAGAACACAGTTTCTGAAGAAAACATATTTCCAGGTGTCTTTTTTTCTTACCATACCTCTTTCTTGCAGAGGTACTGCCCTAATTTTAAAGATGCACACACTCTGAGAAAATGTCCTTTGAGCCACCCTGAGGCAAGTAAAACATCCAGAGAAAAGTCCGTTTTGCTTATGAATCTTCTCTGCTGGGCTGTGCTAGTTGTCCAGCGGTAGCAGCGTAGATGTTAGTGTGTCTTGTTTTTACCATTCTGCAGCAGCAACTGTGTGTGTGTTTCCTTAGACATCTCTGATAGTTTGATCATCCACATTGTCAAGTCAGTGGAGGACCAACCTTAGAGACAACGAATATGAGCTTCCACTGGTTTCTTTGGGATTTGGCCTGGCACGGACCATAAACAATGATGGAAGATTTGCTTGTGAGAGATGTCCCTTCAGAGGAAATGGGGTCTCTGAAGATCAGGGCAACTTCATGCTTTAAATTAACAAGCTCTGTCTGTACCTAGTTCTTTGAAAGTACAATACAAAACTCAGTCTTTTGATCAACATGCTTTCTTCTAATCTTTGTAAAATCCAGGTCTTTTTATGTTAAAAAACCACCTGGATATCATAATTGCAGGCAGAACCCAGCAAGCATAAGTACAGCCCTGATGGTACTTAGCAGTGACAAACAAGAACCCTGCAAATACCCAACGTGCAGCTAAAAGGATCCAAAAAAGCTGTAGCATGTAAACTAGTTCTCTGTCTTCTGTGGCACCTTCAGAAAAACATGGGGGGTTATAAACACAGTTTAAGTATTTGAATGAAAGGTTGGCCGTGCTGGCATGCAGTGAAAGGAGGCAGGTGCTGAACATTTAGTGGAAGATTCAACCGCAATTTTGCCCTTGATTCCAACATGTACCAAATCAGCAGCTTTAAAACTGAGTTTGTATGACTATTGCGTTGGGCATCACATTAGAAAACAAAGCCCTTATCAAAAAAATACAAACGTATGAAAATATGCATTACTGGTTTGGAAACTTGGGCACATTTGCTCTTCCAGAAACAGGTCCCTGCAATGAAAGAGATATTAAAAAGTGGCTAGTCAAATTTACAGATTTTCATGCTAAACACATCTTTTATGGAGTTAAGTATACTTTTTCTTTCTGTAAGAGAATGAGATGATAGAAGACATTCTGTGAATGTTTCAGCGAGTAACAGAAAAATCTGGAACTGGTCCTAATGGAAAAATGAATAAAATAGAAATATAGATCAGTATTAAAAAGGAAGTTCATGCTTTTTCTGACCTTTTTGCCAGGAACAATTCAAGGAATGAAGCATTTGCTCATCTTTGGATGGGTGATGAAACCCACTTCTGTTCAGCAAAGTAGCTGAGCCTGTACCAGGGTCCTGTTAAAGAATTTGTGAGGCATCATTGCCGGCTTTAAATAAAAACTATGAAGCTACAAACAAAATTACTGTCAGTCAAACTTATTATTTAATTTAAAGTATTCAACAAATAACATCCCCAAAATCACATATGTACTTTAATTAGAAGAGCTTTTTCTGTTCATTGCTCACCATCTCAAACTGGAAAACCATGAAATAGATGGTTCTTAAGCTATGAAATCAGCCACTCTGCTTTCCACAGACAAAAGTTAGGTCCCCAGGTGCTCCAGTTGCAGTACAGGGGCTGGAGCCTTAGCAAGGGGCTGAGCACCAATTTTGGCCAGGGCAGACGGGTCCTCAGCCAGGCAGCCCAGTGCTTGCCTGGGACTATTCCCATAAGGTGATTCAGACTTGGTCACCCTGCTTGGGGAGAATTTAACCATGGGGATTTGAGAGAGAATAGTCCCTGGGCTGTTTTATTTAGGAGTTGAGGCAGAGCCTGGCAAGACATAGCTGGGGGGTTTCCCTGGTCCTAGAAACAGTGCAAATGTATCCAGAATTCAAAAATAATCCATGCGTAAAATAGATAAATACATTTGTTCAGGTTATAGTTTAGGAGCAAGATGCTTCCATTTGCTGCAAAATGGAACTCATGGGTACCAGGAATTGTCCAGTATTTTTGTCCCTTGCTTGTTGCTGGAAGAGAGACAGTTTTGGTCAGCAAGTGCTTGAGAAACCACACTACTTGGAGCTGTCACTGCGCCCTGCAGCAGTGCCATATCCCATGCGGGTCCCCTGGGAGAGAAGACCCCACATGTCCCTGTCCAGGTGCCACCTGGCAGCCACGGGCTGCCAGGAGCCACCAAGTGGGATACAAAGAGAATAGGAATTTGTAAACCTGTTTTGTGCAAATAGCTTCCTGATGGCTTAGTCCCAATAATTGATACTGCAAAACTTCTGAGAGGTCCCAGAGCACAGATTAGGCACAAGTACCTCCTGTGTGAGCTGCTTTGCCTTGCCGGTAATGCCCTGTGCCAGCGGGTTGGTATTTTACTGGCAATTAAAACTGCGTTGTGGAAACTCATTTAATTTCCTTGTGAGGAAAGCAAAAAGCATGAACCTGCAGTAGGTCATGTGAGAAACCTTCCCCCATGAAGGAAGGAATCGCATCCACACCATGCATACGTGATACTTCTTTTCATTCTTTTCCACAGCTCAGTAAAATTATTTTTGAAGGAAACACTACCAAGGAGCATATGTGAGCTGAAACAGTTCAGAAATGCATAAAAACACACTATAAAAATCACTTGATTACTTAAAGGAATGGAAATAACCACACTAACCAAACTCCTATAATCCATAGTGGGATAAAAATACACCTAAAGCTCTACTTTCCTGGTTAATAAGATGACAATGACATTACAGGACAGCCTTGTCACAGATAAACTGATAAGTAAATGACAATTCATACTGGCAAATGAATATTCTTGACACAAGATGATTTCGATACAATCCTAGTAAAATCCAAGTAGATAGACAAGGAAGCTGAAGCACAGAGTATTGAGTGATGTACTCAAGGTCATTGAGGAAACATTGTCAAAACTGGCAGTCAAATTTAGGAAGACAAGTCCTTCTTAACCATTTCGAACTACTAAGCCATCTCCTCACAGCTAAGCAGTTATGGGTTTCCCCACAGATAGTCACAATGGATTTGAAGATTTTTTGTTTTAAAAAACAATGCAAAGATCACCTGGTTGGAGGCAATTACTTGTGTTTAATTATCAGGTTATTTAATCCTTTATAATGCCTCCTTTCTGAAGCTCAGTTTAATTTGTAAGCAAAAAGTGCCTTTCCAAATAGAAAATTTCAATGTCTTATTTGGAAAATGAGGATACAAGGTGTCAATGTTTCTGAAATAAAACATTTCACTCAAAAAGATTTTGAGAAGTGTTTTGACATTGGTGACAATTTTTCTTCATTTTTTTTCTGGCTAAAAGAGTCTGTAAGAGTTGATTTGGATTGGTAAATATTCTGCCTCCTTAGAAAATCAGTTTCTGTAAAATTTACTGTTCAGTGATACTATTTCCCCCAGATTTATGATTCAACCTCATTTAGCATAGTTAACACAAGTTAACCGCAAGTCAACACAAACTAGCCCTTGTGCTTTCTTTAAATATGTATTTCTTTAAGCTTTAGATCCTCAGCAAATGTCTATACAAGAGACCCCATTTTCATTAACAAAAGCAAAATGAATTTCTAAGTAGGAGCAACTTAAAAATGGAATGCAAATGCATTTGGCTCTGTAGGGTCTAAAACCCAGAAGGCAAACACCCCATACTTTGACTATTTGAAGATCTTACAATTTTCAGTTATAAAATTAATTTCTAGAAGCCATGAATATGTTCTGTGGAACTAGGGTTTGCCGTCATACAGTCGAATGGCTGAGCTGGATTCAACTGAGGCATGAATTTATCAAAAAAAAAAAGAAGAGAGGTAATACAACACTCATCAAAGAAAATGGACATTTTCACTGTTTTAGTGGACTCTGGATCAGGATCAGTGTTTATGTGTAAGTTTAAATTATGTATGACAGAGCTCCTAATAAGTTTCCCTTTAAGAGGCTTTTAACCAGCTCCACAGGAATGTGAAGGTCCCTTCAGGTGGTGCCCTTGTGTCAGCAAGTGTCTCCCCAAAAGCCCATCACATCCTGGGTGTTCAGTCCTGCAAGCAGTTGCATGAGAGGCACATGATATGAGAAAGAGTTTACTCAACGCATGATTTTGTTCTTGACAGCTATTAATATTAGTATGTTCTGCATGGTCTCTATTGCATCTTCTACAAATAATTTTCAGGGATGTTTTACTAATATATATTGCATAATACACCTTTCTCTGCTGTAAATGTAAACAGACACACATGTGCACTTCCCCCCACATTCTTATATACGTATGCAACCATTACTATTGTTATTGTTTTATGGTGGTTTCTTGTACACTAGATTATTAATTTGATTTCTGCAGTCCTAAGTTCTTAATTTTATGATCTTTGGCCCTTATTCAAAAAAGTACTTAACGAAAACCTTCAGTAAAGTTTCTGCAGAAACACACTACACCTTTTTAGGTGAAAGGAAAAGAAGTGGGAAAAAAGAGACTCTTACAATTTTGTGTCCCTGTGGCTTATAAAAAAACTCAATGGTGTATACAAATAATCCTATTTTTTTTAGATACCAGAGCAATATAGGCTAGAGCTGCCTGGATGCTGCAATGTAAGGACATGGCAAAAATTTCGTTATACTCAGCTTGTGTTTGTCAATGTCTGTGTCCCTCTCAGACTTTACAGCTTGTCAAAGACATTGGATTTGTTAATGTCTTAGTGTGACATATGTAATGCAATATTAATGTAAACAGTTGTTATTCTGGATTATTTATTTGTACCTTTTTCTCTCACTAAATTTTATCATCTAATCAAGGAGGAGAAATGTCTGATTAGTGATTTAAGGTAAGGGTCACTGGGTGCAAATTACAAATGTCACGTATTCAAATAACTCAGGCAAACTACCTCCTGTTTGTCCAAGCTATTTGCAGCAACCTAGGTAGAACTAAGACAGCAGTAAGAGTAAGAGCTGGCTCATAATCAAGGAAACAACCTTAATATATCAGATGCTCTATTTGTAATGAAAATTATAGAATATATCAAGTTGGAAGGGACCTATAAGGATCATGGAGCCCAACTCCCTGGCCCTTGCAGGACTACCTAAAACAATATCATATGATCTATTCTGCAGGAAATGTGGGTTTTGTGACTATTAAAAGATACATAGCTGTGAAACGTTATTTGACTACAAAGGTCTGGCTCAAATCTTCTCCATGCCTCAGAGAGACCAGATTGAGCTACCTGCTCTGAAGTGAGAACAAATCTCTGTGAAGGTCCTGAACAGCAAACCCCTGTGAACATCCTGAACAACAAATTCAGCCCCAGGAAATTTCACGTCCTTCACAGGTGGGATCAGTCTCCAGTTAGTAACAAACTGCTGAGATTTATCCTTTATGTATACTTAGCTAAAGTCTGGAAACTTATTAGAAAAAAACCTTTCATGAGGATGTCACTTCATGTCTCTCTGGTGGATCTGGCCCTTAATGAAAAATAGTGCTCTTCTTCTGAGGACTAACAGTTAGGATCTAAACCTATTCCAGGAACTCACTTTAAAGATAAATAGTTTATTAGTACAATAAGAAACTTCTTGCAATCAGAGTGGGGAAAAAAATTGAAGCAGAGTCGTGAGATTCATAGCCATACCATACTGTGGCTTCTAAATGTAAGATATCACGTCCAATAGAAATTGCTTTCCATGTTTTCTTCATTAGCAGAGTGACACCGCAGAGGTGAGAATGGGAAAGTCCATCAGCAATGCAGGACACCTAGCCTACACCCTCACTGTGAGATGTGGCAGCCAACAAGTTCTTGCTCTGTGGAAGAATGTAGGTTCCTAAGGAGCATTTAAAGGAGGATTAATGTGCAATGTGCAGACCTCAAATCCTATGCCTCATCTTATGGTGTCCAATATTGACTGTGCAGTTCCACTGATTAGGGAAAGCACAGGAGGGCTCAGCGCAGTTACCTACACCCAGACATTGAATAACATTTGAAGCATTTCAGTGGATAAAGGAAACGTTTGCACAAGCCTGGCAATCATGTCTCAGGTCCTATGGCAGACTTGCAGCCTCTGGAGAGGCAGCTGGAGGCTGAGTCAGATACCTGGGACATCTCAAGTAGCACTATGTATTTACAGGTGAACAATGGACACCTGAACTTCTGCTCCTGTGAATGCCGAGGACTGAAACCACCCCGGCATGTAGCTGCATCTCTGTGTGTCTCTCATGGCTAAGACTTAGGGATTTCATCTCTGTGTGCCTCTCATGACTAAGACTTAGGGATTTTTCACGATGTGAGCACTTGCCCAGGGAACTCAGCATGAAATGCAGAAGCAGCGTTTGGATGAGGGACTGGAGTGCTGTCTCCCCATCCCTCACATGGGGCATGCCAAGAGCAGCTGCCTGTGTTACCAGGTGTCAATTTTTTTGGATTTCCGCCTGCCACAGTTCCCTGGCATTGACTGAATGATTGGAGAGCACTTTGCCACAAAAACCGTCTGCTGCTGGGTGGCTGGAGCCCTCTCCTGGGAGACAAGAGATGTGGAAGGTTAAGGCAGAATTTGAGTGTTTCCTTCATCCTGAACTAGTATCCCAGCTCCAGTGATATTGTCAAATCGCTCCTCCTCTTGTACTGCAGAAGGGAAAACTGATGCCTCTTGCAGCTTGGAGGCAAATGACAGAGGTGGTGAGAGAGCAGAAGCGTGAGGGCTATATGAATCCTCATCTGACATAGATGTGTCCCTGTGGCCTTAGCCTGAAAAGTCAGTGGTTCTATTAAACACCCTTCTCTCCAGCTTTTCCTCACAGTTAGTTTTGCTAACACTGTGGGCCAGGTGGCTGCTGGGAATCCCATTTGAAGTAGCCAGCTCTTTTCCATCTGTTATATGATAAAATTAGTTATGAGGCTCAGATTTTATCTCATAAACCAGGTGTCTGTGCAAGAATATAAGAGCAGCTGTAGTGGGTCACATTGGAAGTCCACATAGGTCCATAGCCAGGTTCAAAACAAACAGACTTTTTCGTTGTTCTTCATGCAATGCTTAGTGGACTTAGTTGGAACCAAAATTTGTCATGTGTTTCAGGGGACAGTGAGTGCTCAGAAGAGAAATCTGTTGGAGTTACCAGACTGACAAACCACACCAAGTTCCCCGAACTGAAAACAGTTGGAGGTTGGAAGAGGTTGGGATGAAGCATCAGGTGTGCTTGGCTCACACTTACTCTCCTTGAAAGATCTGCTTATGGCCACTGTTGAAACAAAGGTCCTTGAACAGAAGTGTGAGAGGAACATCCATGCTGTGGGATATGCTCTGCAGCTGAAATGATTTTTGCCCTGGGGTGGCTGTATGACCTGTGGTACTGGAGTGTTGGCAGCTCTGTGTGGATGTAGCCTTATGATCTAAGTGCAATCAATGCAAGTGAGACTTGAGTTAAAAGGGCAGAAGGAGCCAAGCTACAACAATTTGATGTAATTTACAAGTTCAACTGGTCTTTGTTTCTGCATTTCCTGAAAGTAATGGAGCTTGAAAGGACTTGATCTCATCTCATTTTCAGACTCCTAATAAAAATGATGTGTTCACATAAACTAAGGAAGTAAATTTTAAATATATATGGCTAGTATTAATGTCATCTGTGTTTCTGCTTCGCCTCTGCCATTGCTGATTTTCTCATACCTAAGATATTTCTGTTCAAGGTCATTAATTCTCACAAGAGAGGCAGTCTAAATGAGGACAAGTCTTGATATACTGTCACAAAGCTGTGGTCACATTAGTTTTGTGCCGATCTCAGCCAGCTGAGTGCTGTTTAGTCTTCCTTGGCTGACTGTAGGCCATCACTGGTACGTAGTTGAGAGGAACTCCTGTGCTGGTGAACTTCAGCAGAAATTAGGCTCCAGGAATCTGCACTGGACACAAGATTGCGTTGCTTGTTCTCCTATTTCATGCTTTAAACTGTGTCAATTTTTACTCTCGGTTGTCAATTTTAATAACCTTTGTAAACCTAAGTAAATGGGCACGATTAAAAGACAAATGTATTTGTAGCTAAAACATTAAATCAGTTTAGGAACGTAAATTGAATGTTGAGCTCTATCATGGGCTTTCAGTGTAATTTAGGGCTTCAGTTTGCCGTTTGTAAAACTGGAATGCATTTGTTCCATCCATTTTGGTTGTAAATTCTTTGAGATTTTATCCAGCACCAGGCACATTTCCAGTTTTCATCAAAGGTCTTTGCAGCATTGTAAATGAATAAATTTGGTTCTTCAAGGGCACCCAAAACCTCTTGGAATAATCAAGTGTTTTTGTCAGAAACTAGAAGGATCTCTTGAATTAAGTTCTTGTGTTGCAGCAGAAGCCTCCAACTCCAAAATATTCCAGACTGACTGGTCCCTTGGCACTTTTTCCCTGCCCTTCTCAGTCAGTATTGAAAACAGGTGCTATGATCTTAAGTAATTTCTTCATTAACCTTGTTTTCTGCAATGGCCTTGGGGACCATGGTTTGGATAGGACATAATGTCTCTTTAGAGCGGGAGATTTTCAGAGCAGCTTTCAAAATGTTATAAAATCTCCATGGCTTTTCTGATTTTCTTACTTTTACTTCTTTATTAGAACAAAACTCAAAGCATGAAAACCTATCTGTGACTGCACTTGTAGGACAGAGGAACTGATACCTGTAGTGTGAAGAGATGGGGCAAAATCTCTTGTTTGCAGTGGCAGGAAGTATTAACCTTTGTTTGTTTGTTTGTTTTGTTGTTGTTTTTTGTTTGTTTGGTTGTTTTTTTTTAAAGTTCTGAGAGTTTAAAGCACATCTTGATTTTGTAGAAGTGCACCAAAAATGGCTGCTTTGCCAGGCTGGAATTTGTCTCAGTCCAGCAATCAGTGAGGATGTTTTGAAGAAAGTGCAGCATGCACATGGAACCTGGGAGCTGCTTTCCATTAGCTTCCACCTCCAAATGTCTGTGGTTTGCTAGAAATCTGTGGCCTGCAAAGCATTAGGTACCAGTCATGATTGCCACCTTCACTAATTACAATTTGAAAACCTCTATATCCATGAAAGACTGGATGTCTCTCCTCAAGACAGATCAAATATCAAATCTCACCCCCTAGTTGCTACAGTCCCAGGCACATACAAGCCAGGGGCTGGAATTTTTGATCAGAAGAGCAGAAGCAGGCCTTACTGCAGGTGTAAACATGGTCAATCAACTTCTGATTAGCTGCATGAAGATTATTTGAGTTGTGGATTAACCACTTCCCCCCTACCACCTCATTTTCATTATGCTTACTACCTCATTCTTCATATCAACTTCATTTTTCAAAGTTAAACATATTTATTCTGTTCTTACAACGTAATTTACATCTGTTTTGTATTATCCATGTTCTTACTTTGTCTGAGTTATTCTGTCTCCAGCCTCCCCCATTGCTGAGAGTTCATTATATAAAAAATAATGGAAAAATGCAAGGTGTAATCAATACAAGATCATAAGAGCATACAAACTGAACATTAGGTTGGTCCATAGAAATACAGTGCTTATGCTGTTTCAGCAGTTAGAACTGAGGTTACCGAGTGATGTGTCTTAAACTATGAGCTTATAGCAGAGGGATATGTGTTGCAGAGTGGCCGTCTTCACTTGTTAAACAAGAGGCTGGAATGGGCAGACTCGAGCCAGTCCTCTGCTCTCTCACAAGCCGGGCACAGTGTGTGGACGAGATGTACCTGTGCACAAGGGGCTGCTTATGCTGTAGGGCTTTTGGTTTCTGAACATTGTATTTGGACAATGAGGCACCTTTGTGGGACCCCACAGGCTTCCCTGGCATGGGTCCCCAAAAGCAGTACAGTAATCATCATCTGTACATGTAAAACATACTTGTTCAGGGAGTATTTTTGCTGAGATTGTCTTACTATCTATGAAGTGAAGAAAATTCATCAAATTGTCTCATTGCGGAGGGTTTTAGAATCCTTGATTAAGTCTTCTCAAAGCAGAGAGAGGTTCTGGGCTGTCCATGCTCTGGAACAGTGGTTCCTTCTGCCTCCTCATCACGTCCTTGCAGTCAGTGGTCTGTCTCCATCCAACTGTTGTCTCCTGAACAGCATCTAATGAAGGTTATTTCTTTCTGTGTGGTGCCTAGCACTGGAGTTTCTTGTTCAGGGCTGCTGCTCTTGGAGCAGTGAGTACTGGCAGCAGTAACTGTATGATAATACGGGTTTAGAAAAAACCTTTCTCCTCTGTAAACATGAGCTACAGCCGCAGCTAGATTAATGAATTATCATCCCTTGGTGTTTGATATTTAGTCATGCTTTTCTTACCTAAAAGATTAAAAAAATATTCATTAAGTGGAAGTGTTGTCAAACTTCAGAACATGTACTAATTCTTAATATTTTGGTTTCTTATTTGTAATTCCTTGTTTCAGATCTTAGTTAACTGTCTTTCAGAGCCAGCATTGTTAATTCACACAACGATATTGCTTCTCTTATTTCTTCACTGATTAGCTAATGTAACTTAATTTCAGTGAGGGGTATGCATATTAGATGGCCTGCTGCAATCAAAATGCTTTTTAGTTTTGAAGTTTCTTTAATGCTATTACAAATGTGTTCTTTGTGATAACACATATTTATACTACTGAGAATCCCTTCCTGTAGATCATTTCATTTGTGCAAATTACAAAAATATAAGTATAAATAAATTAGGGAACACTGTCTTTCCTCATGAGTTGTGAAAGGCAGAAAGTTTTCTTGTTACAGCCATAAAAAGAGAATTCACTTGTAAACTGAATGGCTTGGGAGATGGATAATAGACAATGGAGTATGCAGGATTTCACAACCAGGACATCTGCACAAGTCCAACCCAAAGGTCTAGTCCAGCAAATATTAGCATCCCACAGCAATTCACAAAAGTGAAAAATGTATCAGGATGTGCAAGAAATGGAATATAAAATAATTTGGAAGAACAGTGTAACCATCTGCCTGAAAAACAAACAAACAAACAACAGCAGCATTTCTGAAAGGCAGCCTTCTTGTTGCAGGCAAGAAATAACTTTGTCATGTTTACTTTCTCTTACACTGGTGCTTTATATGTGAGCTATGGGCAGAATGTGAATGTTAGAGTCACGACCCTTTTCTGGTCCAAAAACTTCGGTTAAATTTGTGGTATTGTATTCACAGGAGCAGATGCTTCTTGTGTGCAAATCTGGATGTACAAACATCTGTTTCCCTGGGCAGGTAGAGCTTTATCCATGGGACAAGGATGCAGGGGGTGTCTACCACAGGACAAGGTCACAGCCACAGGGCTGTGCATCCTCTCTTCCCCTAAGTCTTACCCTTCCCTATCTCTGGACACCAGAATAGACTAAAGAGCAATACACGGTATCTGTGTCCACACTCCTCCCTTTCAGTCGGCATCTGGCCCTCTAGGTCTTGTCTGTTTTTCCCTCCGGCCCATCATTCAGTGTTTGCTCGGGCTAAGTCTCTTGTTTCTTTGCTGTTTTCTTTCTCCTCCTTTGACTTCTTTTCTGACTTTTTTGTATCTGTACTATCCTTCAGAAAGGTAAGAGCAGAATACTCCATGCTATGTACTTTTGTTGGTGACATAAGAAAATTGAAAGCCAATGTTTCTTCCACCTAATTTAAATAAATTAGTTTCTTACAATGATCTTAAACCCAATAGTTGTGGGTTTTTTTGTTTGTTTGTTTTGTTTTTTTTTTTTTGTTGTTTTTGTTTTTTTGTTTTTTTCAGGTGAAAGGGGGAGAATTTTGTGCTTTGATGTTCAAATCTGGTGTTTCTCTGGGCAGACTGGTCAGTACATCAGCTTGATAAACTGTTCAATGCCATTGCACTATTTCTGACTGGCTCTGTCAATAGCGGATTGACTGTAACAATCATTTAAACAAAGATTTTATAGGCAGTTTTATGCTAGAATGAGGGGAACACTTAGTGTTGTGGCTCTTAAATAGGCCTGTGGGTTCTTAATTGTGCTTAAACAACTTCTCATATTTGTCTAGTGATTAATTTGTTCTTTTCCTTCCATTAACCTATGTTCTCTGAACATCTGGAAATCCCATTGACTTTATTCCTAAATCTTTTCCAAGTTAATATTTGGCTTTATGCATTCTTATGTCAGTGACATCCCGTAAAATGCATTCCTATAAAAAAGAATAAAATATCACCAGCTAGTCTCTAATGTGAAGTGTTAGGGACTTGTATGTTTTTCTTTGCATCATGATAGAGAGCTCTGGCTTTTCTCTGACTTTCAGCTCGTGGTTTTTACCTTCTACTATCCAGGAAGTAGGATAAGTTTAGGTGGGCTCTGCATCGTCTGAGATAGTTTTTTAGGGGCCTTTTATTTTGAATATATGCAGGAGCATCAAGTCCACAGTGTGTCTCTGTGTCTTCCATTATTATGGTGATATTCCTTGAAAGTGTCCTTGATCATTTCGCTGTTTTAGAAAGCTGGTCAAGAGAGAATTCCTTGGTAGCTATATACAGCCTGCAGACCGTCTCCAGTATTTTGGGGTGCAAGTTAAGTAGTTGCCACTAGATGACAGTATAATCTACTGATATGGTACCTAAACGGGCTTTTCAATACGTAATAGTATTGAATTTCTTCTTTGCACTAATGGTTTGTTAGACTTATTTCGCTGCATCTGGGCAGAGCCCACTGGACTTCAGGAAAAAGTAAAATGATCTGGTTTACTTTTTTTCCATCCTAAACCCTGTTACCTGGAAAGGGAAAAGTATTGTCCGCAGTCCTGGGCAAGCACTAGAGGAAAAAAAATGTAAGAAATAAAGATTCCTAATTACTTAGATGTAACTCACCTCTGAATCTCTCCCTGAGCTCCCATTCATGCTGCCCAGTGTCTCTGGTAGTTATCTGCACTGTATGTTGTCCTTCTGGCTTGATAGGGCTTTTCTCAGATATCAGTGTCTACGGGAGCAGAGATCATGGTGAATCAGATCCCTTTTTATTAACTGCATTACACATAAACATCACACCAAAGAAACACTAGCAAACTGGTCTGAAAAGAGACTGAAAGTATCTTATTGTTTTTAACCTAAGCTGAGTAATGAGTATATTCTCTCTTGTGCTTATTTAATCTCTTATTTCTCAAAGAGTTAAAGAAAATGTGTTTAGAGTAAACTTTGGGCTTCTTGGTTAAATGATGTTCCTTATATTCACCTTGCTCCTTCCTCTGCCTTGTGCAATAACATTGAATAACTGTAATGTAAAGGTGCAGGTAATTACAGAAGACTTTTTGCATGCTTTTAATATTTACGTTTACCTTTCTCGATTGCAGCTTGACAATGGTGGTATTTTATCCAAAGCATATTGAGAATTGTTAATTTAATGAATAGAATGGCAGCTGAATGACAGAAGCAGCCTTGCATTACAGCTCTGGTTGGGGCAGTCACCTGTGCATTAGTCAACCTTCTGCTACACAGCTTTTATAGAAAGTGCAGTTTTTCAATGGCAAATGGCTTTTAGGACTTACTTAATTACTGCACCTTTCTTTGTAGCTGACATTTCTTTCTGGGCTGTTCAGCACTGCGAAAAAAAGACACTCCATTGCAGGAGTCACCTAGAACACACGTTTTCATAGTATCATAAAAAGTGCCAAAGAATCTAAACCCCAAAATACTACAAAATAAACTCAAGATTTTTTTTTCACTTTACAATTTGAGGTTTGTACAGGAATTGTGGGATGAAGAGTGGTGAATAGCTGAAAAGTGTCAAATTAAAATCTTCTGAGGGGGATGAGAGTTAGCGGTACGACAAACCAGCCTAGGTAGACTGCAGGAAGAACTTCAGTTTCCTAACATGGACTTTCAGAAGTTTACCTGTGCCTTCCAAAGGTCACATTTAAAATTTGCCAGATCATATGATATTTGCAATCGCAAGATCTCGTGAAACAGTTTCCCGTTCAGAGTCCTAGCACAGCAGTGCCACTGAACACTGACACCAATATTCACTGCTGAACAAGTTCTTATGAGACTTAAAAGTTTTTAGCCTGATAGCTGCATGAAATTCTTTTTCTCAGTATTATTCTCCTGGCAGAAATTGCAGCTCTGAAAATACCCATGCTACAAATGTATGTAATTTGAACTATGGGAAATAATCAATATGTGGTCATAGAGCTGAATGGAAATGGGAAAATGAATTCATTGGGCAAGACTAAGCTGTGATGAGTGGACCCACTGACTCTCTGTTATTATAGGCTGAGTTTGTTTTCTTCTGGGGACCTGTATTTGGCTGAACTGAGAGGTCCTTCAAATAAATAACTTGAAATAAAAGTGATCAGAACAGCACACAGCAGTGTTTCGGAGTCTGTGTCGGAGGAGATGCAACAGTGATTTTTTTATGTCTTTTCGATGAGGAAATGCCTTCCTGCTAATTCTGTCTTCCATGTGGACAGCAACTGTAGCCTGTGTGCTGCAGTTTGTGCGTGTTGATTTTAAACCAGGTTTAGGAGGAGGGATTTGGAAAATGTCCTGTGGCATGTCTGCATTTGCAAGTCCGGAGGAGGAAGCACTCTGTGCATTCTTGCCCTTAAAATAAAAATCAAGCTACTGCTACTGAAAGGATTTTGACCATGTATGATACTGATGGGAAGTGAAATGCAAGTTTTTACATTTGAAAAGGGTTTTTTTTTGTGTTTTTTGTTGTTGCTGTTTTGTTTCTGTTTTTGTTTTCAGAATGAGAAAAAAGAAAGGTTGGTATTTATTCTCTTGGGGTGATTCACAATTTCCATAGCATCATGTGCTCTGAATCTACTTCACCCTGGGTGCTCAAACAATGCTCAGAAGAACATTTTCCTTTGCTAATATCTAATGTGAAATTTTGGCTTAAAACAAGTAGTCACTACAGCAATAGGAAAGCATTCTTAAGCCTGAAGGCCACACACAGCAGTGGTAGAAAGGGGTGGGTCTTGGTCTCTGAAGGTCTACTTGTCACAGTGTTGGGGGTGCTGGGCTTTTCTCCTGTGTGAGCTGCAGTTGAATGCTGTTGCTCAGGCAGAAGAAGAAAGATGTTGACTGCACTAGCAGACGGTTCTGAGCATGGCTTGTGCTTTCTGGAATGCCACAGTACCAAGGATTTTTTTAGCTATTAGAAAGGACTAGTATTCAGTAAGAAGCAACAAGGACTCATGGCAAGAACCGAGACAAGAACTAGTAAATGGCTTGACATGTTTCACAATGTGTCCCCTTGTGCATTCATGGGGAGAGCGGAAGTGCTGCTATTATTTATTTTCATGAACAGTAATTTTCTTGATAGGACTCCTGTAGGTATTTCACATACCTGTCCCCACAACTCACCCGTTATGCCCTCAGGAATATTCAACGGGTGTAGCAACATTACAAGAAAGATGGGCGAAAGCAGGATTGGAAATTAGGCCAGCTGAATGTGCACATTCAAGTATGTTTGTTTGCATGTGTGGATGCCACCCAGCCTATTGAAGCTATCTGCCCAGCTCTGGTGCATGTGCCTAGGGAATATTTTCCTCAGCTTTGTCTTAAACCTACACACTGAAGTCTAAGGGGAAAAGAGCAAGCTCTTGCTCCAAGTGCTGTTTGCAGGCCTGATAGAAGCTGGTGGAGAACACAATGACATGGTCTTGACAAGGCAAGCATGTGGGTGGGTCAGAAATGATTGAATATCCCACAGTGCTGTGTGTCACCTCTCATTTTCTTAGTGAATTCAGAATCAACCTTACGGATCTCAGAGGTGCACATATGTGCTGCTCTGGCTCATGTTGACAGGCACATAAGCCCCATCTAAAGAAAGCACTTGAAGAAAAGGTTTATTTTAACGATAAACTGTACTGCATGTTCGTGCCTGTAGTGAAGCTATGGCTCAGAATTAGAAATCCATTGATTTAGAAATCCGATGAAGAAGCATCTTCCACAGTCTTCACTGCCTGTGGATTGAATTGACAAAGCGGAGGTAATTCTTCTTGAAACAATAAAGCAAAAGTCATGCAAAGAAAGTAGTTGCCCTAAATTAAAACAAACAAAAAGATACAGAAGAAATAGATGAGTGGGTTCCTCAAACGATCAAGCTCTCATGTTGAGAGGAGTTCCTTTTAAATCCTGCCTTTGTGGATAGCATATATTGCCTGAAAATCCTTGCTGTTGTGGGCTTCGTACATGGTGCATGTCTTTACATTCAGGTAGGGGGAACATACTACTGATTTTTCTGATGATTTTCTACTTCTGCTTTGCCTTCACTTGCATACATGTAAATTCTTACAATGGCAGGAAGCTGAGGAGACACCCCACCGTTTCCAGATGACCACTTTGTTAACCTTGAACTTTTTCTGCCAGCTAGTTGAATCAAAATATATTTCCATGACACCTTCCAAACACTGTTGAAATGTAGACTGAAATACTGCCTGCTTTTAAATGGATGAGTAACACATCTTTACCTGCTCCTCACTGCAGAGACTGGAGACTCTCTTAATGCATTCCTCATTCTGGAGGTACAGCACAGAGGTGCCAAATTGCGCTTATTTTTACCATATTGCTCTAAGACTTTTGCACTTAGGGTCCAAGCCCTCCTGACTCAACCAAATGCATGTGGGCTGGAGACCTTGGAATCAAAAGCCACACACAGGCTCGCGGGAACAGCACAAGATCTCCCTGTTTCTGACATCTGATGAGAAGAAAGGTAGAAGTTACAACATTGCAAAATGAAGGAAAAGCCACAGGGTGTTATTACTGGTCAATGTAATAGGAGCAATTGGGGATGGTGGAGACTGCTGTGGGAAGTGAGAATTTCCCTAGTTTCAGATTATAAAATACTCACAAAACAGCATTGCTGTTTCAGTAATCCTGCACTGCATTAATGTCTTCCTATTTATAGCCTCAGTTTAATCTTAACAAAGTCCTCACTTTCTCCCTCAAAAATAATCCCTGGAGGATTGTCCAATCTAGCTTTAAATAACTCAAGTAACAGTGCTTCCATCATTTACCTATGGAGATGATTACTTGGCCTAATAGTAATACTTGTGAGAATTCTGTAGGGTTTAGTTCATGATGATGTTTGCAGACTGAATTCTGCAATTCTGTTTTTAAGGGGTCAGCCATAAATTAAAGCATTCAGTGTTTTCCTGAGGTTTGAATACACCAATTCAGGTGCCTCACAGCTTATTTCTAATGGGAGGTTAGGTGCTTAAATAGCATTAATAACCTGTCCCTAAATGAATATTCACAACCAGCTAGTCCTTCCTCTACTATCCTGCCCTGCTACCATACTCTGTAGAATTGCCCCACTTGCCCAATGGCCTTTCAGTTACTTTTGCAGATCACCAACAGTAGCATAGATAGATTATACTTACTATTAACCTTCTGATAGGGCAAGAGTGCATAAGAAGGACAGAGCATTTTTTTCCTTCTTTTATTTTTTTTTGTGTTTTTTTTTTTTTTGTTTTTTTTTTTTTTTTTGTTTTGTTTTGTTTTTCTAGCTCTTTTCCTTTCTTTGAGATTAAGTGAGCAGGAGTTAGACTCATACTCAGTATTATGGTGGTAAAACACTAATGGCTTGGCCTCCTGATCAGATGTTGTGTTCTTCAAAAAGGATGCTAAATGGGCACCTCTTTGTAGGAGTGGTGGTTGTTTCAACCAGTGATTTCAAGCTTTTTGGACCAAGCTCCACTGTCAGTCCTAAATTAGCACACGGATCACCTGCATTCCTCACAGTTGAATCTCTGTATACAGGCTTGACATTGAAAACACCAACTTGCTGATACAATCCCATCAGCTGGCTGAACGTCAGCTGCCACAGTCTTTCTTCCCAGTCTGCAGCTGAGGAACAAAACATCCATATTACAGGCAGAATTTTTCTGGTTTTAAACCAAAAGAGATTAGGATGCCTCCTTTACTAAGTGCAAAGTTCACAATCAAACAAGAGATTTTCTTTGTCCCAATGAGTGAGATTTGGGATGCTCGAAAGAATGAGGCTCTATGACCGATTTTAGGAAAAGGCTTAGGTAGCAAGGGTAGGACACTTCTGCCATCCCAACAGGACAGTTCCCTCCCATTGAAGCTTGCAGTTCTTTAGGAGTTTCATGGCAGAGTTCATGCAAAAGTAGAGACTTTTGAATTGAGCCCAAACTGAGAAACAGATGAGTTCTGGCCAAGGGCCAGTGTTTTCAGAATTGTTGATCAAAGATAAGTTTTATCACAGTTGGTCTTTAAAAAATACTGACAGCTCAGAGAAAAAATGAGCTAAAACAGATGGAATTTGAGCCCTTAAATTTGAGCTGAGCTGGCTTTTTCTTTCTTCTTCCTTTTTTTTTTTTTTTTTCCTTTTTGCCCTGTGATCACAAACATAAAATGACGGAGGTAATACAGGTGTAAAATTTGCTATAACTTCCAAACTTTTGAGGGTGTTCAGAGAGTAAAGTGCATACAAAACCTGCATTTGACCTTAACCATTACTTGTTCCTGTGGTTGTTGGGAATGATTAAGCTATTTTTAATGTAGTGGAAGCTGGGGTCATGCTCCACTTCTCCTGAAGCTCTTTAAAGGACAGGCTCCTATGATTGCTCTAATAAATGTAATAAACTACTGAAAAGTGTAACCCACAGTAGACTTGCTACTCACAAAACCACCCAAGTTCTGCTCTGGACATGCGTTCTGGGTTGTCACTGGCTTAAATGTCATAGTGAGTGTGGCAGCTATTAGGAGAGCAGAGAGAATATGTGGGAAAATGTAGACGCTGCTGTTAACCACATCAGGCTTTTGGCCCAGTCGAATTCTGGCAATTCTTTTTCCATTAATATTGAGGCTGTAGAGTCACAGATTAGAGTCATGGACAGATTTAGTTCAGAAGGGACCTCTGGAGGATGTTTGGTCCAACCCCCTTCTCCAAGCAGGCCCAACTTCCAAGTGAGATCAGGCTGCTCAGAGCTTTTCCAGTCACATTTCGAATGTCTCCAAGGACAGACAGATTGCACAGCCTCTATGTGCAGCCTGTTCCCATTCATAACCCCTCTCACTGTGGAATATTTTCCCCTTATGTACAATCAGAATTTTTGTAATCCTACTTATTCCTTTCTCCTTAAAGCTCCTTTTCTTTTTTTTTTTTTTTTTTTTTTTTTTTTTTTTTTTTTAAATGCAGTCTACTTCAGACTTCTTGAGCTACCATTCTTTTTATAAAAGGGATGTCATCTGATGAGGAGAGAAGCAGCATGCCAAGTGACATATATAACCACTCACATAATCTGGGGTTTGGATTCTAAATGGTGAAACCCTGTGGAACACCTGTTATGAATACTGGTGGAAAATCAGTAAACCCAAATATATTCATAAAAGCAATCAGTCAAACAATTACAAAGAGCAAACAAGCTTAGGAAAAAAAAAAAAATATATATATATTTCGCTCCATGTGTGGAGAATTTGTGAAAGAGAAAAGTCCACAGCAGAGTAATCCATTCTTTGCAGCCTGTTCTGATTAGGAGAGAGCACACTGGAGTCAGTGGGAGCAACATACAGGTTCTAGAAGGGATAAATTTGACTCTAAACCCCAATACTTTACATTGAAAACCTTTGGATTTCTGCTTTTTACCTGGTAATTTATTTGTCATTAAAATTTAACTCTTTGAAGAATCAACTGTTTCTCTAGTCAGCTATTTCTGCAGTAGTTGCGCTAGCCTATGTTCCTTTTCTGCTGTGACACTTTCAGAAATACATTGCTTGCACCCGCACAAGGAAAAGAATGAGGTTCTGGCAAATCAATGGCAAATGAAGAGATGGCATCTTGCAAGAGTAATTGTACAAGGACAAACTGATCTTATAGATGGATGACTGCAGAATAAAAGCTACATAGGCGACATGCTGTATCTAACGCTCAAAAAAAGTCAATGGATTTACTGTCAAAACCAAGACAGAAAAGAATGTGAAATTTTATCCATTTCTGTTTCATCTGGTAGAAAAAAGAATATCCTTTTTCCAGTGCAGGAACTGTGAATCATGATAAGCAAAATGAATTTGAAAAGTATTTTAGAATACATAGGCTTGGCTAGCATTGTAGTTTAAATCACCTCTTTATTTCCACTGTAACTTAACTCAAATTCTGACGTTCTTTTTTTGAAATTCATTATGTCAACATAAGTAGGTGCAGCTTATCATCACTTGGATGGTTGTTATTTTTTAGCTGTTTAATTCATTGACTCACATCCGGCAATAATTCATGCAAAATGGGCTCTGAACTCCTTTGCAATATGCAGATTTGTGTGCAAATGAGCGTTACCTATGGTGTTCACACTGAAATGTTTTTCTTTGATGTACATTTCTGACATTCTGAGATTGTAAAGAAGAAAATAACTTTAAAAATTTTAAGAAACCTTAATTGAAGTTAACATAAAAGAAGATACATGGTGTTAATTGGTCTGTTTCAGGCATAATTTGGGCCTTTGAGACCATGTCCCTTACCCCCCGCCAAAGTGTCAAGACTCACATCTTTAATTCAACAATCTTTGTATTAATTACCTCTGGATAAGGTAAGCTTTGATTGGGAGTCCTTTATTGTAAAATTACAGTACATTGCCTGCTTTAAGATAAATAAATTAGGGTTGAACTTGAAAAAAAATCTCCATCCAACTGCGAATGGGAAAGTGCATTTGAGTATCAAAAGCCAGATGAAAGAACAGTTTTTATCAGACTTTCTTAATAGGAGAAAAGTGTTTTCCTTTGGTCCCCCCCCTTTTATTTTTTTTTTCATTGTTTTTTGCACATTGAAAAATAATATCTTCATCAAGACATGGAAACATTCAGGTTCTAGTGATTCCCACATTTCCCTCCTAAAAGGCCACCACATGGAAACTCAGCATTCTCCTCTGGGATTAATTCCCTAGTATATGGTCCATTTGACACAGAATAATCAGTGAGCTAGGGATGCCCTTCCCCCTTCTTAATTGCCTCTACTTGACTGTCCATTAACACCAAACTTGATTTTGTTTTCAGGGATGGAAGGACTGAAATCAAAGAGGCTTTTGTACCAAATCCATGTCAACTGGATTTTGGGGGATGTTAAGTGTTTGTTACAAGTTCTGTGAGGTACAAAACCAGCCATATGGCTGAGAAAGCTGCAGGCAACGTGGTCAGAAAAAAGGCAACTTGTATCACCCATTCATCCTGGAGGAAGACTGACCATTCCTAGTCTTGCTGCAATGGAGCTACTGAGCTGTAGGTTGGGACATAGGCGCTCTGCAGGCAGTATGCTTTTGATATGGATTATGCTGCCCACACACATGCTTCCAGTGCAGCTGTGTGGTTTGAACAGCATATTGGTGAATGCTGATAGTGCTTTATGGCCTGTAGGCTCAATTCTGACCTCAGAGATGCCAGCATGACTCCTCCGAGTCAGTAAGATGTGCCTGTGCCTCGTGTCCCTTTCAGGAATATCACACATTAATCCATGAGTGCTCATCTGAGGTAATCAAAGACAGCTAGATAAAAAAAGTAGGTGTGCCATTTTGAAGTTTGACCCATGAAGCTGGTAATATTAACAGAACTGGTGTTACGGATGCTTGTGCTAAAGTTTCAGATCTGACTCCTGAGTGATATCAGCTCTACAGTATCTCAGCAGAGAGATACATCTGATTGCTAGCCAAAAGATTGTCTACATGTACAAAGGAGCTGAAGATAGAGGTCCAGTTTTTTGTTCTTAGAATAATTCTGAGCATAGTCTTTCACCTTGGCTTCTCTGCTTGGACACCTTGCTCAGTGCAGAGCTGCCACATTTGCCCAGTTAGCACAGAAGGTGTGCCAGGGATGAAGAGATGCTGGAGGCTTCAGTTTTACCACCTGAGCTATTTTGACTGCCTCAGCAAACTGGGTTTTACCCTTTGTTATTGTAACAGGCAACATGTATAGTAACTACTGCTTTATTTGCATTGAAATCAGTCAAAATGGAAGATAAACATCTGGAAAAAAAGCCAGAAGTCCTTTTGTTTTATTAGAAACCCTAGAAATGCAGACACAGAAAGACACAGAGCACCTACTCAACCCTCCCCTACACTGGATGGGGAATGGTACCAACAACATCTCTAAACAGCTGTGGGAGCTTGACCCAAGAACTGGTTGTATACTACTTTTGCTCATTGTACTAGGCCGCTGTGATTTTCATCCTGCTAGGTTTTCCCATCCCCTAGAGGCAGACTTGTCAAGAAGCCTTTTGTCTGGCACGGTGTTTTCAAATCCAAACTCTGATAATTATCTGTGGTTCTGCTGCTGACTTGAAAGGCGATTGCTAGGCATTGAATCCACATTCCCTTCAGTACAAAAATTAAGAGTAAGGAGAAGAGGCATTTCTGTGCCTGCTTCTCTCTCCAACACTTGACACCAAATGCACATGTGAGGCTGACCGTCAAAGATAAATGAGCTCAATAGAAAAGAGCAGACACATACTTGGATCTCGGTGTAATACAGTACAAATCAGTTGAAAGTACAACACAAAGGCTTTGCATGGCAGGCTCTGCTAATCAGAAGAGGTGAGTGTTTTAGCATATTTAAACGAGGACAGGGAATCCACTAATCAAACAACAGAATCCAGAGGTACTGAAAGAGCAAGGGAAAGGCTGTTGCCTAAAACTTTTCAACATGGATGTAGGATTTTTGAAATATCATTAAATGCAATGATCTAGGTTTATAGGAAGATAATGAGGTAAGTAACAAATATGTCAAAACTAAACTATTAAACATTGTAATTATGCTGGATACAGATTAGTTGCTGAAAAAGTTTGCCATTACTGCATGGTGGCTGTCAGAAAAGTGCAGTAAAATAATGGGTTTTCTTTTCATTTGATTTATTTAGCAAAAGGTACTATATGGTGACTTTCTAACAGCTTTTACGGGATGAATAAAAATTGCATCGTGAGCCCACTAGGATTCTTCAATATAAATTGATGCAAAGTACACATAAACGATAAAAACTAAGTTTCACATGCAAGATTTTAAAAGCTTTAACTCCATCAGAGTAGATTGTTTTAAAAGTATTACCTTTATATATTTTTCTTACAGTCTTCCTCTTTTCTTCTACTGTTTTTCAAATCAAGCCCAGGTTGCTGTCACATTCATTGACATTTCTCCTCCACGGTAGCAATATTTTTTATTAATCAGTCAGGAAAGTGAATTAGTTTTACATCAACATTTTAAAGGGATATTTTCTTAAAACCTCCCAAGGAAAAAAATACCTTTTACTGAGAATTATACAAAGTGTGCATGCTTCCTTGGCCAATAGATCATTGCCATATGAGTATAACAAAGGTTACTTAGCAGTCATGGGTTTTCTTTGGGAATATTGCCTTCACAGAAGCAGATCTCTAAGGAGATGAGCTTATTTTAAGCTGATATTCATTAGAAAGCTGCTAAGCCGCTAGAGACATTCTGGATACAAAACAGGGTATCTGGCTTATATTTTCGTTTGCAGGTAATAAGAGATAATATCTGTAATCACAGTCAGAACCTTTGATTTATTGCTGTGATAGGTTATATTATGTCACATGATATTCTGAGCTTTTTATCTCTATTTCTTTAAAGGAGTAGTTTTAATAGATTTTAAGCACGTGAGAACATCAGATTGATAGCTTCAAGATTGGTGACTTTCTCCATGAAAATGATGCCTCCTCCTGGAAATGCCCTTGATTTGCTATAGGTTCTTGTCAAGAGCTTGAATTATCTGCTTTAAAGACAGAATTTATATTTTCATTGTCTTCAGTAGAAACTGGATGAAGGCTGCATACTTCACCAAATTAAGAGGGGGTTAAACATGATCTTTTGAAGGTAGGAGGGGGTATGTGTTTAATGTGTTATTGAATCTTTTGATGAAATATGTATCTTCCTCAAGGTACAAACAGTCGAAGAGAAAACTAAGTATTGGACAGAAGAAAGAGATGACTGCATGTATTAAACAGTGAGACTCTTCATGCTAAATACTGGATAAAGATGATAATTTAATTGGATTGAATACTTGAGTTCAGAAAAGAAACAGAGAAAGAGACAGGAAGATCTTTGTTAAGAGTAAAAAGAAGTTATAGAAAAATGCAAAATGGTTGTTTTAATAAAAAATAAAGAATCTAGAATGAAGAGTGCTTGCATACACACATTAATCGCATCTGTGACAAAAATGGTGCAATAAAATCTGAAAGGAGACTTGGGAAATATATCTCTTCAGCTGTATAAAAGAAAGCTTTTGGCTTATCACTTTTGACAGTATGAATACAATGGGAAAAGAGCAGAATGGTATCTTCAGGGACAACACAGTATAGTCAGGGATTGACTAAAGGGAAAATTCTGCTCTTTCTCCATAATGTTTTGGGTGGTACGATTTCACTGCCTGCACCCTGGATCCACAGTACTTCTTGGCATGCAGAAAGACTAGTGGCAAAACAAAGGGAGGTGTTATACAGAAGTTTGGTGCCAAAGTTCTGGAAATCTCTGTTGTATGCACAGACTGACAACACTTTTTGATCAGGGCAGGAACATTATAAAGAAGAAAAAAAAAAGGGAACACAAACTGAACAGCTTCGTGGCCAAAGAGGGAATGCATTATTCCTCAGTGGTTTTTTGGTTACTGGCAAACACAGATTTCTGTCAAAGCATTTCCCTTTTCTTTATTTTTCTTTCATAGACAGGGAGGTGCCAATGATTAGGTACTCCCTGTGACTTGAGCACTGCTATCAACAGATAAAACACAGGTCTGATATCTCAGATGTCCAGCTCAGTTCTCATCCTGATCTGGCCACAAGCTCTTTCTGAGGAAAGAGCTTCTCAGAAGCTCTCTTTCATTTCCTTGGTTTACCTTTTGCTACTGTTAGAAAACAGTTGTGTGTTTGTACAACTCTCATTAACAGGGCATCTTGATGGGAAATGCCAGAAAGAGCACCAGGCAATGACTTTTTCCAGGACTTGCGTATTCAAAGGGAGGGGAAAAAGCACTGTGAAGATGTTCTCTGCTTTTGTATTTGAAAACAGGGTACAGAACAGGTAATTTTTTTTTTTCTCCTTCACATCAGCAATCACTTTCTGTAACATAATCATTCACCTCACCAATTCTCCAACAGAGATGGGAGAGATGAAAGCAAAAATCTCTGTTATTTGGAAACTTTTTGCTTTGCTAGGTGATACAGCTTGTCTGGAGGAGTAGATTATTACTGGTGGCGCTGACTATACAAGTTGGAGAAACTGAAAAACCTCAGTGGGTTCTGTTGTGGTACCTAAAACCAAAATTTGCTGCATTTGCAGTATAGACATTCACATACACATACATGGGTGAAATACAATTCCTCTGCTAATGTTAATAAGTGTCCATCCTCATTAGGGTGAAGATGAACAAGTAGCAAGTAACAGCCTTCAAGAATGAACACACGTGCCTTCAGACGAGAAACATGGATTTACTTGGAGACTATCCCTGTGTTGCCTACTGTGAAATGTGCTATCTATCAAAGGGAAAAGAGCCTAAATGTGAAATCAAGATTCTAGGCAGGGGCATAGTGAGATCCAGAAGTAACACCTCTAATTAGCTTTTCCTTGTACAAAACTGGAATTTCAGAGGTTCGTGACACACCTTCCACCCACATTACTGACAAATATCCTTTGCACAGTTACTCACCCATTACTTATATACTGAGAAACTTCTCCCACACTGCAAGATAACAGCTTTAATTAAATTACTATCAGTATAAAGAATTCTGTCTGGCAAGTTACAACATATATTCTGACCAGGTGGCTCAAAGTGAGGTTTATCTTCAGCAGATTTACAAAGGAAAGAATTGAAGGATAAAATAAGATGAAGAAATTAATTGGGAAAGAGATTATTTTTTGTAAGTTGGGCATTTAAACATTCCTTGAATTTAGAGACAGCATGCGAAGGACACCCTTTGAAAATATTTTTTTAAATGCTGTCATAACATTTCCTGTCAAAAGCAGTAAAACACAATAGTACCAAGCTATGACTGAATAAAGAAGCATGGGAACACTGAGCTTGAGTGAACATATCTTTAAAGATTCACTTAAAAACTCATTGATCTATCTGTAATTAAATTAGATTTCAGCACTGTAGGATGTGGTCTATGGCACAGTGAAGTCAGCGGAAAAACTCACTTAGGCAACCATCTGCACGTAACAATGGTCTTTAGGCAGTCACCAACATGAGCAGCCAGTCTTACCATTCACTAAATCTGCAGAATTCGTAGAATGTTTTCATCATTGATTATCAAGTCCAGATTTTTCTCTTTGCTATCTACAACACAGCATAAAAGATGAGTGATTCATTTTCATGACACACTTCTTTTGGTTCACCTCCAGCCCAGAAACCTCAGTGATTTCAATATGTTATTTAACCACCTGCTCACTGAGCCCTGAATGATGCAATGCAAGGATACCAGCAAGGCATATCTTAAAACACCATTTGCTTCCCCTCACAGTGGTGCTCTCATTTCTTTATGGAATATTTAAGGGATGCATGTTGTTCTGACAGCATATTAAAGCAATGTCTTCTTTGATGATGTAATGACTGCTAACAGCTTAGCACTCCCATAACCAGCTAGTAATGGGAAGGGTATGTTGGATTCTACTAGTTTTGAAATGATGTCAACCAAAGATTTGTAGGATCATAGTTTTCCTTAGCTTTTTAAAATAGCTACATCTGGCATACTTTATATTTTATTCTGCTCTGCTTTGGATTGTAGTTGTGCAGTGCTTTGTGACTTGGCTTGCAAGTTCTATGCTTTTTCACCTTGACTTGATCTTTATCTTGATAACCTTGGACTGGCCTTCAAGGATTTGAGTTTCAAGCACAAAAACTGTGTCATCTTCCATTAAAATATTAATCGCTCAAGTGCTTCATGACTGATACTATGTAAAATCCTACCTGCTGAGCATCTGATTTGTTTCCATTGCTGGAACATGGAAAGTTTCTATGCTTATCCCATATTTTAAAGGTTGGCAGTGATGTGTTGAACTAACTTGCAATCTGGTTCTATAAAGTTTTAATGCTCGAGTCCCAATCTGGAATTGATGTATTGTGTGGTTAAAACTGCTTAAGTATTTCATCCCTCATGAATTCCACCATATTTAAAAAGTCCATGATGATATATAGTCTTACAGAGAAGTGTGGAGCTTTGTTAGTATTCGTGCAGCTCTTTGAAGAACATGACATGGGGAGCAGGCTCAGGAGGGAGCAACACTACATGTTACCAGTGTTGTTGGTTTCATTTTGACTTTGGAGGTTGAAGCTACTTTTCATTTATGCTTAAAAGATGCTGTATTTTGAAACACTCAAGCATTTCAGGTATTTGCCAGACTCACACACCTCCTTGGAACCTGGAACCCTTCATAAATACAGGTAAAATTTCACCACATGCAAAAAGGAAGACCTCAGAAATAGCAGGTGAGGTTTAGGAAGAGGCCAACTTTCAAAAGCTTCTAAAATGTAGCATGTTCTCTACATGACAAGTTAGAAAAGTGGGTTTTTTTGTTTGTAGCATCACATAATGTGACGAGGAATATGTCTGTGCTCCAGTGGCCTTGGCTGTTTGAGAGCTACTGTCCTTGTCTATCCTCTAGCAAATCTGCGCCTGTGTCTTGCGACTAGTAGGCTGAACTAAATTGTCTTCAAAGTTGACTTTTGCTGCTCTGGTCTTTGCAAACGCAGTGCCCCTCTGCTAGAAGAAAAGGACAGCTGACAAGATTCAGGGCAAGTGTTGCCTAGGTTTTCATATATCAAAAGATTCAACCCCACCTCCTTAAAGTCTACCTGGACACTAAACAGCTCTAAGGATAAATTATCAAGATGTGGGTCTATATGCCTGACAAGTGACTGACCTTGGTAGCAAGAGCACTTTCCATCAGATGTACTTGCTGGTTCCACTGAAATAAGCAGATGCTCGAATGTTGACTTAAATAGATGTTGTGCCTCACTAATTGCCCTTTAATAGTTTGAAAAATGGTAATGAATGCTTACAATGTTTTATGCTGAATTGAGAGACTTCACAGACTGTGTACCTCCTTTGTACTACTGAAGTCTGGCCTATGAGAACTGCATTGTCTGTATCAGCTACAGAAAAATCATATGAGAAAAACTTGGAAGAAAGGCATGTGTTGATAAAGGTGACCAACAATGTTAATGTATTAAATTCTGTAAAACTTGCTTGATCAAGAAAATCTAATTCTAGCTTAACAGCTTCATTGCTGACTGATACAAAAGCTTTTGCTCTGGTGAACAGATGAGGAGGAGCAGCTCTACAGACAAAACAGACAGACACTGCATTTGTTTCCTTCAGCTTGTAGTAGCTAATTAAAGATACTGTGGATCTCTTCCAGAAACAATCCCGCCACCTGTAGTTAAATTGATTTTTCCTACTTTTGGATAATAGAAAATGAGCAAAAAAAAACCCCACAAACATTTCTGCTTGTGGAGAAAACAAACAAACAAAAGAACATCCCCTTCCATAAACTCTGCAATATAGGGAATATCAGAAGGTACTTAAATGAGCAAGAGCAGTTCCAAAGTGCTAGGCAAAAAAGTGCTGGTCAAGAGACAAGGAAAGTATAGGACTTCTTAACTTCTAGTAATGGATAACTGCACTAACATCCTAGAGGACAAGGAGTATGGATTTTTATGTGTTGCCTGGGTGGTAGCAAAACAACTCTGTTGCTTGCAGTTTCAGACTGAAGGTCAAGTGTATTGAGGCCTTTCAGATGGCTGGTGCATGTTTTTCCTAAATAGTTACAGCTGACAAATATACCTCCTGTTCTGCTGACTGTTACAGGTACATCGTGATGTCCTGTTTAGTTCAATTTCAGTTAGCAAGATATGAATGCAGCAGGGAGAAGAGAAGGGAGGAGGCTGGAGAGGAGATGGAAAAGTACAGAAGTAAGAACCAGATATCAAACAGCTTGCCCACGGGATGAGTCTCTATTGTTTGATGCGTTGCTATGGATGATGTGGTAGGTTCAGATTCTGTAGAGTTTAGGCTTTTATTTAAAGGGGAAAAAATGGAAATATTTTTGTGCTAGCCAGAAGGCTAGAAACTTTTAAATGTCAGCAGTTGTAGCCAGCATTCTTCCTGAATGAACACACCAGCTAAAACAACCCCTCAAAACACAACAACCTCTCCATCCCCAGCTCACCAAAATACCCTTGGAGAAGAGCTGAACAAATCTGGATGGACAGTGTGGTAAATGACAACTAAGCCAGTGGCTGGGTACATGACGACCGGCAGCGCGGACTGCAAGCTCCCTGTGTTCCTTAGTATTCATGACCCTACAGAGTGCAGCGTGTGGCTGCTTGTCATGTTGGTCATTTCTCTTCTTTATGTCAAGAAGTTAAGCTCTCATCTAATGCTAGGCAAAAGTCAAACCCTCTCAAATGTTAAAGGTATGGGTAGGAACATGCAGTCAAATGAAGAGGTAAACCTGTGCCCTTGTGCCCTGTACCCTTATGCTCTCTCTTTTATTTCTGTCCCTATGGAAATGGTCAGGGATGGTTAATTTTTCCACCCAGAAACTCCTTCCTATGTCTAGACACAAAGACCAGCACAAAAGCTACCACTAACAGATTGCAAATTCAGGGCATGTTAAACAGCTTGAGTGAGGTATGGTCAGCAAGAACCTGGTAACTGAGGGGTTTCAGAGGGAAGCAGCAGGGCCAGTCATGATGTACTGTGCTCAAAGATGAGCGCAAATCATTTGGCAGGCAGCACTCTCAGCCCAACCCCTACACAGCCTGCACATAGTCCTAAATTTTAAGTGTTGCAATTCAACATCTGCTCCAAAGAGGAGGCTGTCTTAAATCACATAATTAAAACAAGCCAATGAACGTTAGACTTTTTTTATTAGCACTCTGCTTTGGAGCCATTAGTGTTCACGTGAGTCATATTTACAAGCTTTTGTCCACACCCACCAGGGTTAGAAACTTGCTTACTAAGTAAAATGAAAGCTGAGAACCTAAATATATTGTTCCAGGAGCTGAGGCTTCAATAAAAACACAAATAATGGAGCTTGTGTGAATCAAGCATCTGTGGGTCTGGGAAGGAATAGATAATCCCTCTTCAATCTTTAGTTTGGGGTATTCTTGCTCCATGCTGCCCCACACTCACAGCTTTAGATGTTTGATGCAGGCTTAAGTCTGATTGCTTTTCTCATGTTGACCTCTTCCATTAGCTGAGAATAGTAAGTTTATTGCATAAACAGCTCACGTGGGGGCTTGATTATGTTATGTTTACTCTTGTGACTATTCCTTTATTGCCAGGATTAGGCCTCAGAAATTAAGAGAAAGTCAAAGTCATCTCATGTGCAATTTTCACTGCGGCCAGGGCATCCTCTCAGTGAGACAGGTCCATCACTGGACTTTACAGAAGGGAGGAGGCTTGTCAAACTGACCACCACCACGTTTTAAAATATCTTGTGTGTTCCTTCTGGAGGGTAATTTTTCCATTAAATATAGCAGGGGATGTCCAGATGTCATACTTTGATCTATCTTCTCATTATGTCTTCCCACTGGCAGGTAATATTATCTGCACATTTGTTATGGACCAAGAGCTGTCCCACTAAAATCCCTTTCCCCTCTGCAGGTAATGTTTTTCCCACCTTGAAGGAGAAAAAAGAGCAGAAAGGCAAACCTAGCCACCAAGTTAATGCAAATGAACCCCTGTGCCGGCCAAGAAAACCAGAACTGAGCTGGACCTGAGCTGCCCTGTATAGGCGGCAAAAGCTGGATGTCAGGCTTAAGGAGGAGGAAATAGGTGTAAACAGGGCTGCCTGTGACATATGGTTCCTTTTGCTCTTAGTCCTGCAGAAGTTTCTTAGTGGATGTGAAGTCCTGTGCTTGGTTGTGTAAAGCCCATTAGCATATGTCTCTGCAGTGGGTTTCTGTGGCAGAGTTCCAGTAATTACTGTTCATTAGTATTCATTAATACCAGGTCTTGCCTGATCTTGAGTTCATGTTGAATCAGCTCTGCTGTAACATTTTTGATATGGGCTGGATGTAGAGGTCAGCGTGGAGGCATTAATTAGGCCTGGTAGTCAGAAGTTATTTTCATGGCTCTTCAGATAGGGTTTGCTTCAGCTGCACCATGGCTTTTCCTTCTGAAGTGGAAAGCATATATATAAAGTGGAGCAGTGGTAAGCCTGACACTCAACGGCTTGAGAATACAAAAATGTGAATTTAAAGGAAGCCCTAAACTTGCTTTCTGGAGTGACCTGTTAAAAAATCTGTAGGGGGTTCAGGGACTTTACTGTTGCTCCCACTTAGGAATGTTGACAGTGAAAAGAATTGGCAGGTGCAAAATATGGATGATAATGTGATTTGTATTTTTGACTGTTCATTCCTCTCTTGATCAGCTCCTGCTAATAATAATGTAACCATGAACTTTTAGGATGTACTCTCTGACCTCTACAAAAAGAACATTGAACAACAAACCTACTTGTCTTTTATTAAAAACAAAAAGGAGAAAAAAAGTTATGTTATACTAGTTGTTACTACATTAAGCAGAAAAGTTCATGGTAGTCTTGGAACACAGAGATACTTTTGAGAGGCTACAAGAACTTTTGTGTGAGGAAGGGCTGAGTAAAATCTGAACGTGGGTTGTTTTTTTTTTTTTCTTGGACAGTTAAAGAAAGTAAAATTATTTCCATTCTATTGAGTAGCTTTAGACAAAGTGTATTTTCTTTGGAAAACTTAAACTGTACTTTTATCTGAAAGCACAGCTCTATTTACCTTTTCTAAAATTCATCAGTCTGGAAAATCACGATTATCAACAGCAAATCTTTAATTCTAGTAATAACCACCCTCAATAGAGTGACATTCACCTGAGAAAGTGTACAAAGATTCATACATTGAGGTATCCAGCCAAGATATTTTCTTTCTCATAGCCAATGCCTTTAGTAGAATTTAAACCTTCAATGCAGAGATACAATGGTGATATGATGGTCATTTACTTTTCAGTAGCACAGAAAATTGACATTACTTGAGGATCACCCCAAAGAAATCTGGCTGAAGGATGATGGGAAAAAAGCTTTTTTCAGACTTTCTGATCTTCAGTGACGAATAAAATATTTAAGAGGGAACAAGAAAAATTCTACTAGTAGAGGGGGGAGATGCACAGATTGGGAATGCTCTCCTCACAAAACCTTGTCTTTACAGACAACAACACTAGCAGAGTTATAGGTCTAGATGCACTTCAAAGTACAAAGCACAGAGTCCTCTCCTGCTTGGAATAATAAAAATATTTCAAATGACAAGACAAGAGAGCCTCTAACCCCTTCCTGGCTCCTTTAAGGCAGGTGTTTTTTAGCATTTGTCTGCTTTTTTTCCACTTTATGGATCTTGGGTAAGCTGTTCAAAAGTGTGAAGTGGGGCTGTTCTTGACACAGTATGTAGTTAGGCTGTGGATGCTTGAATTTAAAAAGTGACAGAGTGAATGGACACACTCACAGAAGAAACATCCATTGATGTCTATTAAATACAAAGATGCCATCTTTGGCTCAGGAGGTTGTGAAATAACAAATTATTGGGGACTGTGAGCAATTTGGTGGAAATATCACTACTTGACTTCTTTCTATGATCACTAATTCACTTTTCGTTGTCCATCAGCAATCTTGGCTAACTGAGAAGGTCCCAGCTGACTGGAAGTTGGCTAACATGGTGCCCATCTGCAAGAAGGGCCAGAAGGAGGATCTGGGGAACCACATACTAGAAAACTGTGCAATCAGGCCCAGTCAACATGGATTTATGAAAGGCAGATCCTGTTTGACCAACCTGATCTCCTTCTATGACAAGGTGACCCAACTAGTAGATGAGGGAAAGGCTGCGGATGTTGTGTACTTAGACTTCAGATGGCCTTTGACACTGTACCCTGCAGCATTCTCCTGGAGAAGCTGGCAGATCATGGCCTGGATGGGTGTACTCTGCGATGGATAAAGAACTGGCTGGAGGGCCAAGCCCAAAGAGTTGTGGTGAACAGAGCCAAATCCAGTTGGCAGTCGGTCATGAGTGGTGATCCCCAGGGCTCAGTATTGGGGCCAGTTCTGTTGAATCTCTTTATCAATGATCTGGACAAGGGGATTGAGTGCACCCTTAGCAAGTTTGCAGATGACACTGAGTTGGGTGTCAATGTTGATCTGCTGTAGGGTAGGAAGGCCATACAGAGTGATCTGGACCAGCTGGATTGTTGAGCTGAGGCCAATTGAGGTTTAATAAGGCCAAGTGTGAGGTCCTGCACTTGGGTCACAACAACCCCAGGCAGTGCTACAGGCTCAGGAAGAGTGGCTGGAAAGCTGCCTGGCAGAAAAGGACGTAAGGGTGTTGATTGGCAGCCAGCTGAACACGAGCCAGCAGTGTGCCCAGGTGGCCAAAAAGGCCAACAGCATCCTGGCTTGTATCAGGAATAGTGTGGCCAACAGGACTAGAGAAGTGATCGTGCCACTGAACTTGGCACTGGTGAGACCCCGTCTTGAATCCTGTGTTCAGTTTCGAGCCCCTCACCATAAGAAAGACTTCGAGGTACTAGAGAGAGTACAGAGGAGAATGATGAAGCTGGTGAGGGTCCTGGAGCACAAGTCTGGTGAGGAGTGGCTGAGGGAACTGAGGCTGTTTAGCCTGGAGAAAAGGGGGATAAGGGGAGACCTTACCATTCTGCAACTACCTGAAAGGAGGTTGTAGCATGGAGGGTGTTGGTCTCTTTTCCAAAGTAAAAAGTGATGGGATGAGAGGAAATGGCCTCAAGATGTGCCAGGGGAGGTTTAGATTGGAAATTAGGAAAAATTTCTTCACAGAAAGGGTTGTCAGGCATTGGAACAGGCTGCCCAGGGAAGTGGTTGAGTCACCATCCCTGGAGGTGTTTAAAAGACATATAGATGAGGTTTTTAGGGGCATAGTTTAGTGCTAGAGTTAGGTTATGGCTGGACTCAATGATCTTGAGGGTCTCTTCCAACCAAAATGATTCTACGGTTCTATGCTCTTTGGCAGGCCAAAGATGGAGACAGCACACTGGGCAAATGGACCTCTGATCTGATCCAGCATTGTCAATCTTATGTTCTTGTTTAGTGGCTCCTGATAAATCTTTTTGAGATCTTGATGACAAAGCGTTTCTGCATCATTTTCAAACTCAGAGGGGATGAAACAGATGCTATCATGCAGAAAGACCTTTGTTTTAAATGAAAACAAGACAAAAGATATAGATTAGGAAAGTGCAAAAGTAACACCTCATGTAGCAAAGATGTCTCTTTTAGTAGTATGGACTACAGAGAAAGTCACTGCCTATACCTGAAGCCTTTTGAAATATTGCATGATGTACACAAAAATAAAGATGAATGATTTTATAGCTTCAAGAGATCCAAGTACCTCCATGAACTTAGGCAGACCATAGGTGTGTTTGGTGAAGGAGCTGCAAAGAAATGCAGCCAGCAGTAGGAGAGCGAATGAAAAAATGAGTATCACATCCTGTTCAGGCTGGTTCCCCAGCCTAAAAAAATCTGGCACCCTCTGGGGTGACCTTTGGCACCAGCTGGTTTATAGCTCAGTTTCACACATCTGTCTCCAGAGCCGAACACCTTTTGGGCCTCCCCTCGCCCTCCACCAGAAAGCGCACGCACTCTGGATCCCAGCTGAACTGGATATTTTTCACTTCCAGATGATTTAAAAGGAGAGACAATCCTCTTTCAGGGCTTCTATGGGTGAGATTCTTTCGAAGTTATGCTAGTGCTCTTTGCAGATTAATGATGCAAACTTGTCAAATTTGTTTGGGATGCAGTATGGAATGTACAGATTAATGACCTCCCAATATAGTATGATTCATAGGTACCTTCAATTAAGCATCACTTGCAAACTGGCCTCAAAATAGAAATGCTTTGAGCCAGAACATTTAAAGTCAAGAAAGCTGAATTGTGGGACCAGTTTTGTAGGATATTTTGCTAGGAGTTATCTGATTATGAGACAACTAAGATGTTGCAAATGCAACCCCTCCCTCCCCCAAGGAAAAAAAAAAAAGAGCAGAGTCCACTAAATAAGAAACAGCAAGCCTTTTCTGCCAATAAAAAATTAAAATTCCCTGTATCTGAGGATAAGGAAAAATTAAGTTCAGCAGTGGTATCTTCTACAATGAGGGCTCCTGTTCTTTCCTGTCATGCTTGGCATCTTGTTTTAGGATCTCTCTTTGATGCTTTACTCCTGCTGCAAGAGAATTGTTTCTAGTTCAGGGAAAGAATGATGTGTCTTTAATAAACAAACCTGGGAACTAATACAAATCCGTGTTGACAAATGCTTGTCAAGAAGAAAACCAAAGAAACAAAATCAATACATGGTCTTGCATTAAATCACATTGTTTACAGATAGTTATCTTGCAACTTCTATTTTATTTTTTTTTTTACTAAATAGCTGTCCCTGATTAATTTAGGATAAATGAGAATTTGGCTTTATAACAACAAAAGTTTTTTAAAAAAAGTTTACAGCTAACCTTTTCAAATATTCTGTCGTTTTTAAGGAAAAAGCATTCCTCCCAGCCTTCCTTATTCTGACACCATTTTACTTTAGAAGATCTCAAAGTACAAGTGAATACATGACACTCGCAGTGTCTCCAGTGTACACATTTTACGTTTGATTTATGACATTACTATATAGGTGCACTTGACAGCTTTCAGATTGAAGCAGAGACAAGAGAGCTTTAAAGTGAGATGGGTTATCTGGGTAAATCTATCAAGGGTTCGTCCTGGGAGAACAAGGAGAGAGGCTTTGTAGAGCCCTGCTGTGTAGCAAGCCTCCATGCTGAGCACATCCCAAGCTCCCTGACAGTTGCGCTCAGCCTTCACTGTAATAACGAATAAAAGGGAGCTCCCTGTAGATTACAGATCTTCCGTGTTTTGACATTGACCTTAATACATAATTTAACCACAAAGCCTGAGAAGTGTGGAACAAGATAAGAAAAGACCACAGAACTGGCAAATAAAGTGATGTTCAATCAGAAATCATATTTGTTCCTGATAGTGGAGATGTGGGCATTAAGAAGGGAGACAGAGATTGAGAGAGAGGGAGAGAGGGGAAGAGAGAGGGAAGAACAGTCTGGCTTATTTGAAGACCTATGGATCTCTTTTAAAGGACATATGGTTGTCAAATAAAAGTTTGTCCTGGATTCACAGTAAGAAATAATAGTAAAAAAAAAAAAGTCAATGGTTATTAAATTTTCATAGACACTGGGTTGCTGCTTTTCTCAAAATACCGTAATGGCATTTTCCATATCTGCCTCATGTTTGTGCTTTTCTATTTAACTCAATGGACTGTGGAGGGGGCGCTACATAGAATTACCATAAAGCTGGCCTTAGGCACATATTTAGACTAATCGTGTTTAATATCTGCCTATTCTAGACCTTATCTTGAGTTTTTACATTAAAAGGAACAATTGTTTGGATGCTAAGAGTTTGTAGGTTTTTCTTCTTATTTACAGAGAACACTCAATGCACAAGTGAAATGCACAGTGGGATGGGCTGGTTGCATGGCAATGGCATATTTTTACTTTAACACAAGAGACGCTCATGCAAAGGAACAGGATTTTTAGCATAAAGGGTGTGGCTGAGGATAGTGTTAAAATTAAGCACTATTATTATGAAAATATTACCATGGATAAAATGATGTACAAAATAATAATAAAAAAAAGCTTTACAAATATCGTGAAGGAGGTAAAGAGTTGGGAAAAAGTGGCTTTTTGTTATTTATGCTAGTTTATCTTTTTATCCCTGTTGAAAAGCATGTATGACCAGTTAATCTTACATTTTTGCTTCTAAGCCTTTTTTTTATATATGGCTCATGACTTGCTGTTGTTACACTACAATATCTGGATGGTAATGGCTTCAGAAAAATTGCTGCTTATCACTGGCATATTAAATGCAAAATCTTTGAAAATATTTACACTGAATGAAATTGAAATTTAAATTAGAGTTCAGCTCTTGTTGCAAAATTAAAAATTGATGCCTCTTTTTGGATTGGGCTTTCAGCCCACTCCCTCACTCACAAATCCTTCAATTCCATCTTGGAAATTCATACAGGCACCTAAGTCACTTGGGTGGTTTTGAATGACGTACCCAGAGATTCTTTAGTGTTAGAGTATACCTATATAATTGGGGTGGTTTCAGATGAATACTTTTCCTTGGGTGCAAATATTTTGACTCTTAAAATAAGGCCAAACCCTGAGAATAAAGAATTAAACATGAAAGACAAAACACTCTCTGATGTACAAAGCTGGAATTTCATTTCTTTCATTTCCAAAAGCAAACAAGTGAAGAAACCACTCTAAGGGAATTAGAGTACATCAGTATCATCATTTGGGATCATTGTTGCATGCTTACATTGGAACAGTATTTTTTTAAATTTAAATACATGTGTATATATATATGTAATAAAGTATCATCAGAAGCATGTTTCCTCAGAGCAGTCTGCACACCAGAAAAACCTCAAGTCTGAAATAAGACTTTAGCTGAAAAAAATACAATGGTCCTAACATTATCTCCCTATCACCACAGCACTCCACCCACCCTGTAAGCCCTCTGACACGCTCACTTTCATTTCAGCAATACAACCTACCCCGCTGCATACTTCAAAGGGCTGAATATAATACTTCAGCCCTCAGCCACCTGCTACATTATTGAAGAACATTATGACAGTTAAAATCCCAAAGCTACATGGCAAGTCCTTCTCCAGGATAAACTGGTCTAATTTAGTACTAAGGATTAGGCTCTAAGTGAACTTCAGAGTGCTTATACTAGGCTTGTAAAGAGATACAGTTTATTGTTTTCACAACAATTTTTCCATTTAAAAAAAGGAAAAAAAAAAATAAGGAGGAAAAAAAATCTCCAACCCAAACTTCTCAGCTATTTCTGGTCCATGTATACAAATTTCTGTCAGTGTGCTGATAACAAATATGAAGCAAAACTCAGTATCAATACAGAGAGAAGTGAATGAAATGGAAAGAACTCTGAGAAACAGAAATAGCTCACAGACATGGTGGTCAGTGCGTTTTTTTTCTTACACAGGAGACAAAATAATTTTGTTCTGGTTGAAAATGGTCCAGCATAAAGCCTGGCAGGAAGGTTGGCAAGGCAGTTTCAGAGAAAGGAGGGGACAAACTGTATTAGGTTGACTCAGGTTAGCTGCAGTGTATTAAATACTTGCCCATGCATTTGGATCCAAACATGCTAGCTTGCCTTTCAAATCTTCTGTTACACAGCTTCGTCATTTTTCATGGTTGTTTTTGTTTGACTTATAAAATAACGCCACAGGTTTCCCTAAAATACATTACTAAAAACATGAAGTTGCAGGTGATGCCTGTTGTATAGTATTGCTGTATCTGCTGCACCTCCAAATTTAGGAGTGTGCCTTAGTGGCGCACCAAGCTGAAGGTCTGCCTATGTGAGTATTACAAATGAGGGTGTTCAGAGTCCAAGAAAGGGGACAAGTGGTAAGAGGAAGAGGGAAGTGAAACAGACTGGTTTGGATTTGGTAAAAAATCCAGGACAGTGTAATCTGGTGTGACATTTCCCTGTCCTCATTAGGACTAACTTTCACAAACCGATGGAGAGTTGGCAGGTCTGCAAATCTTCTGTGATTGCCTGTAGAGTCATGAGGGCTAGAAATGTGGTGATCGCTCACAGGATGTCTTATGGGGCTGTTTCTGATTTAGGGGTTGGAGATGCTACTTTCATCGCATAGAGGCACAATTAGAGTAGCTCCCCAATTTCATCAGCAGGTCACCAAGAGGATCTATTTCAGGGTTTAGAAAAACAAAAACAAAAGCAGAGCCAACTGAGGCTGTTCCCTGAGCAGCAAAATAGAAGTTTATTTTTCTTCCTGCTAAAGAGTCAGTGCCTGGAGTAGATAAAAGTCTCCAATGTTTTAAAATCACACTGAATGCTGAACAGGTAAGGAGAAAGCTCAGGCACATATGTAGAGGCTACATGAAAGCTGTAAAGGCAAATAAAACAGATGAGGAACACAATTTTTGACTGAGTTTGGTGCATAGAAGTACCATAATTTTCATGACAGCAAAGTGGAAGAAATGGACATTTGATCATTCAAGTCTCCCCAGGGGGAATTAAAAAAAAAGAACAACTCTAGAAGAGGTATTATCAATAATATAGAAGGAATAATAGAGTAATTTATCACAGACTCAAAACTACCAGACCAGTCCTTGTGAATTTAGGGCATTGAAAAGTGCCCTTTTTCAAAACCACACACTTTGTGGTGGATCAGTTGAAAGTTCTCTGAATACTCAGAATAAATGTTTGAGTTCATGACTGGGAACACCAGTCAAATGGGCCTGTAGGAGAAATGCAGATACTTTTTTTAAAAAAAAGGTAAAAAATATCTCTGGCAGTTGATGCAAATGAATGTAAAAAGGCTAGTATGTGTGCCAATATGGAGAAAGGAAAAGAAGACATGCATTTGCAAAAGCACTCAGATGACAGCAGGTAAAGAAATGGATAAATAGTGTGCAGAGGTGAGCTGTGCATTTGCTCAACGAAGAAAGATGCTGCAAAGTCAAAAGAATGGCTAATAAAACAAAGCACAAATGGCCTCCATGTGATGCACAAATTAGGCCCAGGAGCACAAATGAAAGAAGTGAGAGAAATTGAAACACACTTGTTCAAAAGAAAGTATAAAGTTGGAGAAGTCAAAGGTGAGACTGAAATCTGAAAGCAAGGGACAAATTCCAGGCCTGGCCAAGTGTGAAGTGTCACTGATGTTCAAAGGCATGAAGAGTAAAACAAGACGTTATGGTAATGTACTAAGGAGACCAAATAGTCCATGGGCATAAGCTTGGTCTCGTCACACACTTTTTTGTGTGCCAAAGCCCAGTAGATTCATAACCCCAGGAACAAACCTGAACCAGACGTGAATGTGCCAATGCGTGAAGTGAAGTGTGCTTGCAGAAAAAAGGGGTCACCTGGTGACATTCAAGGTATAGTTAATGGAAGATACAGAATCTCTTACATGTGGCACTAATAAAGTGCAGCAAAACATGACAACAGATGGCTTCATTCACAGGATCAGCCAGGGCAGTAAAATGGGCTTGTTCTTTGTAGCTGCACGGAAAAATAGCAAAAAGTGTTCATCTTAGATCTTGCAGTGACCACAAGATGCTGAACATGATCATTTAAAAAGGGAAACATTTCCATTTGCTCTCAAGGAACAAAATGTTCACTGAGGTGGCAGAAGCCAAGTTCTTCAGAAGATTAGATACAGAGGGAGGGTTTTGGCAGATTCCCCTGGACACTGAACACTTCAAAATTTGCTTTCAAATCACTATTTTGCAGATGCTGCTTCTTGAGATTGCCTTTTGGAATCCATTTAGCACCAGAAGCATATTGCAGCACAACAACCCAAACACAAGGAGGTCTCCCAGGAATGAAAATATGTGTGAATGACATAATAGAAAGGGGCAGCATCACTATTGAACATCAGGAATGATTGTGGAGAATACTGGAAATTGCAAGAAAAAATATCCTTAAACTGAACAACACCGAATTGTCCATCTCAAGCTAACGAGAGAAATAGACCACAAAATGAGTGATACCTAACTCATCTACAGCAGCGGCCTCAAGGGCCTCAACAGTGATACAGGAAAGGTGTATGAATGCATATTCTAAACAGAACATGCAAACAGCCACAAAAAGTTCTGTGATTTTGTTTAGAATAAAAAGACAAGACACCAAGATCCCTTTTTTATGAAACACAAGAAAGCAAGAAAGGACTCAGTGAAGCATTACCAAGCTTACTGCAATCTTTTTTTTTTTTTTTTTTTTTAAAGGCTAAGAGAATGCTGTGAATGTGGAAGTCCAGCTAAGATATTAGCTGGTAGTTGTAAGTGTACTGTTATGATGATACGCTTTGCTTGATGACGTGCAACCAGGTGACTGGGAATGAGCTGTAACAGAGTGTATGATGGCTACAAATGTATGAAGCTCTGTATTTATCCTTAATGTAGGATGAGTTATGCAAGGAGTCACACAAACTATAAGCAGACAATGATAAAACCAACACTCCTCATGCTCACATTGGATCATCTGGAGATCAGTCGCAAGAGGTATAAGAATGGCAGTTATCACAGTGAGGCTAAAGAAAATGTAGGGAAGACATTCTTCAACAAGGACACCTTGGAATCACTACTCTACAAACATGCTAGTGGAGCTGTACTTCAGCCACAGATGAAGAAAGATGTCATAAATGGTGCACAAAAATAAAGACTGCCTTAACTGCATCAAGTAGTTCTCTGTAAGTTAGATTATAATGTCGATATTATTCATACACTTCAGGTTCCAGAACCAGAAATGAAACATGATTTTTGTGGATAAGCATAGCATCTCTCCAGGCATATAACTAATTGAAAAGACCACAGGTTTAGCTGTGATCAGATGCGTTACATCTGATGCATAACTGTTAAGAAAGGGAATAGATATTATTGCACTCCAGTTTGCTAATTCTTAGCTCCCAAATGCTTCTACAGTGTATGCATTTTAACATAAGACATCAAAGGCTTGATTTGCTTGCCCGCATATAAGCTTCTTGTTCCATTTAAGGTGCACAGACATGCCCAAAACATCCACAAGCAATGAGGTGGGACTTAAAGGAGAACTATGTATTACTAGAGTGGCAGCTGGAGGCCATGGTGGATGGCGTCCCAAATCCCATAGGTACCCATATATGAGGAACTCAAATGAGTATTTAACTATAGCTATCCAGAGGCAAAACAGAGCATGCTCTCTGCATAGGAAAGAGTTTGCTCAGAATACACTTGGAACAAGACAACCCTGAGAAAAAAGGGAAAATCAGCCATAGAAGTCTGCACAGATATCTGAGACTCAGAGACAAGCCTTAATCGAAGAACGACATATAACTGTGATTTTTGGCAAACAGCCTAGGGAAGCCAAAATGGACACAGAACTGTAACAGTGACCAGGTGTTTGCCACAGCCCAGAAATACAGACTTCGGCAAGATTGCTGCTGTCAGAAAAGAGGAGTGAAGATACATCACCTGGTTTACATTCTGGGATTGGAGCCAGTGAATGGACTTCACAGACAAACTTATCATATTGATATTGTGCTTACAGGAAAACTTATTTAGGCTTTGGTATTTGGCTGATAGCCCTGTTCTTTTTTAAATTAGAACTACAAGGTGACCTTATGAAAGAGCTGGAGAATTCTCGATTAGCTAGCCCAGAACAAGCCTGGTGCAGCACATGTGGTGTGTAGGGGCCTGGTGTTTAGTATGGATTAGTCTATTGCTAGGGTGAAGGTAAGCATGACCTTGATCTTCTGGTCTTCAGGAGCTTCAAGAACAACATGGCTTTTCGATCACCAATACTTATCAGTCAAGGCTGAGCTTAAAGTCACCTTTGTACTTCCATCAGCCCTTGCAGTGAGGTTAACTTGGGGAATAGTTGAATCAATCTGAAGACCTGTTTCCCACAGTCATTTCTTTGAGTTCTCCTTTCTCTTATGCTGTGGCCACTCTGAGCTCTTCCTTCCATAGTCTTGCTCTTCATGTTCTGTACCTGGGTCAGTCTCCAGTCATCCAAAGCAGGTTTTGCTAGATCTAAAAGGCTGCAACTGAGCTGTGCTGTGCACCAGAACTCCCACTGAAATGGAAGCTGCAAATGTGCAGTCCTAGGGGATGTGACCCTTCTTGTTCAGGAGGGTAGACATCATTGTGACACAGTGATTTTTCTTGTAGGGCAAGGTACTAAACACACCCGTGGCACTCAGCAGACAGGAGTGAATCTCTGTCCTAACACAGAGTTGTCATTTCAAAGCTGGCTTACAATTACAGATATAAAGAAAGAGCAACTGATCCCACAAAACTGATATACTTCCATTTTTTTCTCTTTTAACTTGTACACAGCTGAACCAAATTATTTTATGTCCAGTAAAACTCCTCTCCCAAAAACATGCTGGCTGTTCCCTTTCATATCAATTTTTTCCGTATGCCTTATGAACTTTTGAAAACGCAGGGTGAATAATTGCATTGTTGATAAAAACACAACATAAGTAGTGGAGACTGCTACAGTAATGAAGAAAGAAAGAATTTTTTTTTTGAGTCAAAAAGCCTGGGGCAAATCAAAATCCTCTTGGAAACTTCAGTGGTAGTTTTGCTTGAGTGCAGATTATGGACTCATGAGCTGTGTGAATGGGCAGGCATGCCCATATAATCTTTACAGCATGTGCATATTATTTAATAGGATGATTACAAACAAAATATCCAGGCTAAAAAATCAGCATGAACAGATCTGAGGTCCCAGCTTAGATCAAAATCCATCCTCTGCTGCTTTGGGAAATGTTCAAATTCTTTGGAAGAAGTTTTCCTGTTTCTGTTGTGTACATGTGTCAGGAAAAAAGGATATTAACATGGGTCGCTGAGCATCTCACCTGCTGCCTGGGAGAGGGGTCCAGGAAAAACAACATTGTGCCTCATGTCTACAGTCTTTTCAGGTGAAGCTTAGGCACTATGGGTGACCGCCTTTGTGCAGAAGAAGAGGAACACATAGATTCAGAAAACTAATAAAAAGGATGGCAATCTTCCTAACGTCCCTCAGTATGTTTTTTGTAAGTAAAAAATTCACTTCTACTAAAAAAAAAATATAGTTGAACCAATTTAGTAACATGTTCAGTTGAAAAAAAATTGTTAAGAGGAGAAAACCTTTTGGGTCCCAATTACTGTTAATTTGTAATCCAGTGAGGTCAAGTACTTGATTAAATATTTATATAGGAGAAAGGTCATAGTCTTTTGTGATCTTTGCACTGTGTTAATTTTCCATCAGATGCAATGAGATCTTACTTTATCAGAGAAAGTAAGCCTTGCTCTTGGCCTCAGAAAATGCAACTTGCGGGTTCTGATGTCAAGCAGCCGAAATCAGTCTCTTGCAGTTAGGTACATTTTTGGCTCAGGTTTTTCCAAAGCAATTTAGTGATTTGAGGTATCAGCATTTGAATGCTCATCTTGAGACCTTTGAAAGACTCTAGACATTTAGGAAATGAAGAGTACCTGGTGTCTGGAAGCTGGGTCACTTTAAGGAGGTCTCTGCTGGAGATGAATGTGTCATATAGAAGCCTTCCAAATCACTAGTCACTTTTGAAAATCTTGCACTCAAAGGACACAAAATTATGTTGGTTTCATACCTTTTGTTATTTGTTTTGTAATTTAAACCCCAAAAAGAGGCATATCACATCAGGCTCAGGGGTGTCTGATGAGGAAATAAGTATCAAGGTGGAAGGGATTTGCCAGAGGCAGTTTGCCCCCTATGTATATGGAGGGGCAAACCACCCTGCCTGCTCCTCCAGCTGGAGTGATGGGGTAGATGCAGCTCAGCCAAAGGCTCTCTCTGAAACACTTCCCTCGCTGTGGCACCGCCTGGGGCAGTGCCCTCACTGCAGTCAGGATGGGGGGCCTTGGGCAGCCCCTCGGGGTGAACCCAGCATCTTCTAGGGCGTGGTCAGGTGCTCCAGGTGCACACATACACACACTAGAAATGTACATTCAATCAAAAGCTGCTACGCCAACCAAGTGTATTAGCGAATTTGGAAGCCACTGGAAGCATTTAGGGCAAATATGGCACAGGAGGCTGGCAACAATTATAATTTCTAGGTGTGGTCCTTTGCCATAACCAGTTATATGATGTATCATCCAAATAAAACCTGAGTAGGAGACAATTATGGGGCTTTGCATTTATGATGCATCTTTTTAGCTGGGGAAAAGTCTGTATTGAGTAATGCATATGAGTGCCACTGGGGCTGCAGCACTCCTGTAGTGACATGCAGTAAAGAGCATCAGTCCTGTGCCTGTGCTCAATGAGAGGGGAGCAGGACACTGAGTGCAGGGCATGTCCCTCTTGAAGGTCTGCTTCCTCCTACCATCCTGGTCCTCTGAACTTTCAGAACACCTTAAAGGTTATTTTCATTGCATTGGATAGCATTTCCTTTTAATTATGCTCTAAATAATATTTTAGAGCTGTATTTGGAGACATTTCCCTACTGTGTGCATTTTCCTCACTGCCAGCCATTGGTTTAGCTCAGAAGTTGTCTTTCAGTCAGAAATGTCATATGGCACTACAAGGAAGTAAAAAACCCCTACATTTTCTATTTGATTTTGTAATCTTCATCCAGAAATCTTTAGGGACATTCCATCTTTTATGAAGTGTCTGTTTGTTCACAAAGCTACGTTATTTTTAAATAAAAAAAAATATATATATTAAAAAAAGAAAAGAAAGAAAACAGATATCTTATTGCATTTCTTATGTTAAACAAATGATTGCACAGAACACCCTAAGTTATGCTCCCACTTACAGGAGTGCAAATCCAATGAAACCAATGCAGGGAATTCAGTGATGCTCTTCTGTATTACTACTATTGGAATACCTCAGTTGGGTAGAACTCGGACTGGTAACTATGCTTTTTTGTACTTTTATTCTTTCTTTTGTAATGCGTAATTACTTATTGGCTGAATTAAATGTCTTTTGCCAGTGGACACCGAGCAGTACTTAGAGAAACATATGATTTCCACCTATTTGCAGTAACTTTTTTTGCCCTTGTTGATGTGTAGTCCCACTACGAGGACCATGGAGATTGAATGTGATGCAGACAAAGTGGGTGACTGTTTCCTTAGGAGGGTAGTGTCCCTAGTACATTGCCGTTTCATGAAAAATAACCGTAGAATTATCAGAATATTTGCTGACATAATGCTGTACTTTTCCCTTGTTTGTCAGTTTTGAAATATGGGCTCCTGGGAGTAGTGGCTATCTGTTACTCACTGTTTCTACAATACTGAGCAGAATGGGAGGGTGATCTTGTTTGACTACCAGTAGGCAGAATTTTCTGATCTGATATTACACAGTTAGACACGGACTAGTCAACCTAGGCTCCCATTTTACTTAGTAGGCAGACTTAGGCACTTCAGAAAGAGTTTATTTTAAATTTGAATGTTTTAATACAAAGAGAAAACCCTTGCTGTAAGAAATTGTATCTGTTTGTTTCCCAGAACATATGGAGTTGAAGGCCAGGAAGTGGTAATCTCGTCTAGCCTTCTGTATTATCACAGACCGTTACATATCCCAAATTACACACATAAAACTCAAATAACTTGTATTTCAATGAAATAATATCTTCAGAAAGGCGACCAGTCTTACATGGAAAAAGCCAAAAAATGTTAAAAACCTATCATTTCTAGTGGTATAGAGTTCCCAAGCTTAATCGCTGTCCTGTTGCATTAAAACCAGATACATTTATTTTGATCTGAATTGTCTGGCTTCAGCTTCTCAGCCTTTGGGTTCTTGCAACATATCTCTTTTCTAATATTTTGAACAGCATTTGCTACCTGAGAAAGCGTTTACATGCTGAAATCATATAACCTCTCAGCCTTACTTGAATAAAATGAATACACTGAGCTCCTAGAGTGTCTCCATTTTCTCCAGGATCTATATAGATCTTGGGATGCTTCACATTTTCCATTTCCTTCTTAAAGTATGGGCACCACATCTGCTCACCAGTATCATAAACCACCTCCCTCTGTTGTTCCTGCCTCCTCAGTCTAAGCATACAAGGGCTGTGCTTCTTTGCCACTGTAAGACACTTTGAGTTCCTGTTGAACAGCAGTCACACTGGAGTTTGTTTATTTTAATTTATCTGCAGACATTTCTGTGTAAAGTTCCGTAATTGCGTGGTAAGTTATGACCATAAAACTCCAGGGTAATTGCCTGCTAGAGTATTCTATGAAACATAAGAGGTCCAATAGTTTTCACTACACTCCCAGCAGAAGGAGTTTGAGCACTGGATATACAATGACATTTTTCCCAAATCTATCAAATCTGGGTATTAACACAGTGACAGACTTCTGCAGAGTGACACTGGCCAAATAATTTGACTCACTATGTTGCATTAGATTTTTGTGCATGTCAACAGTCTGTGTTGTGATGAGCCAAAACACTAAGGGAAACAGTGCTCTTCCAAAAATGACAATTTAAGCCCATTTTAATTGTGTTACTTTACTAAGCTTAAGGGTTGGCAGCTGAGAATCCAGCTCATCCCCCTCAATAAGACTTGCTTTCAGCCAAAGAATTTGCAGTATGTTTTAATGGAGTAAATTAATTACATAGTAAAGAACTTGGTGGCTTTGGAAGCCAAACTGCAGACTTCTTAGAAGAGAACACACTTTCTAAAATGGAGTATTACAGGGCACATTCTTATTCTTAAATACAAAAAATACCAGTTTGGATTCAGCATTATGGGCTGATAAGCTGCATTTTCCTACTCGTATCCTAGCCCAAGTAAGGATTTCCTCTTGTCATTTTTAAATTTCTCCCTGGCTTTTCTTTCTTTTTTTTTTTTTTTAAACTGATGCAGTTTGGAAGACCGAAATAACACTCTTGCCCACTGTCCCATAACGTCTGCATTACTAGAACCAGATTAGGAGATGCAGAAAGTCCTTAATCTAACACAACCCTAAACCTGAAGAAAGTTTAGACTGTAAGGTGCTAGGAACAGGGCTGTTTTTCCATACAGTGCCCTTCGCAGTGGTACTCCTGCCCATGACAAAAAGCTCCCAGGTGCTGAAGTAATAAACCTAAAAAATATGCAAATAGTCTCCTTGAAGATCTAGTGCTTTGACGGATCAGGGCCACGACTCAGCAGATGAATGATGTTGGCTCACAGCAGCTGAACTATTGTTTTAGGAAGCTGTCATCTTGTGCTCCAAATTCTAATCCTTCATTAAAAATAGCCTCTAGCATATAATTGCAAAAATAGCCTTCCCCACTTGGACTGACAGCAAATTGATGCCATGTTGCCTCTAGCTTCTGTAATAACTGGAGACAGCAGCTCAGAATGGCCTATATTCACTCCTTTCACTTCAATATTTTGTTGACTCTGAAGCCTAATGATGGCTGTCTCAGAGTTCATGCTATTATTTAACTTAAGATCAGATATGCAAGAAACAAGAGGAAGAATGTTCAACAGGACCTTTAGTGCCTTTAGAGCCTTCAAAACCTAAAATATGTGATTATTGTTTGCCATGTGATCCCTTTCCTCAAACATGATCCTCTGATTCTTGCCAGGCAAAAGCCATTATCTTCCTTTCCATGATGAGTTTTGTGTTTCATAAAAACCGTATTTGTTACTGTGAAGCACACTGGAACTTGTTCTTAAACAGTCACACTTTTTTTGGTTCTTCTGTTTTCTTTTACACTCATAAGAATGTAACTTTGGGTAATTTCTAGCTTATTATGTTTACAATAAAGAGAGATGCATGTTTATTCAAAGTGGCTTCAGCTCAAGTTCTGTATCTAGTCTTCTGACTGGCAATGTGCCGAGCATGCTCATGTGAACTACTCACTTTTTCCCTCGTTCAATTTGTAGATGAAAGAATCATGGAAAGAGCTGAGTGAAATAAATAAATAAAGTAAAAATATCCAAGACAAGACCAACTGTACTGCAGCCAACTGAGAACATTTTTTTAAACATCTGGTAAAAAATATCTGTGGCATTGGACTAAGAGCAGGTGCAGGATTCAGGAACAAAGATATTCGAGATGCAGATGGACAATGTGTGTGAAGGGTCCAGGGAAAACTTTTCAGAATCTGGCAGTTAAAGTAACATATTCCAAGGTAGCCTAGGGAATTAAAGGATGATCTTTTCCTGAGACTCAGTCTTACATTTTTGGTGTTGAGTATGTGTGAATGAAGGGGAGGTTTTGAAATCTGGATAAGACCTAATGTGGTCTAAAGAAAATATTTTGATCTGGAACACTACAACTAAAACCTGTTACTGTTATTATACAAACCTTTTATCTATCCAAAATCTTTCAGACAATGCACCAGTCCTTGTGAAAATGTGCTTTTATAAACAAAGAATATACATGAGACTGTGAAAATTATGACAACAATTTGTTCTTTCTTTGTCGTAGTTTGAAAAGAAAATTGAACTAATCTTAGACTTCCATAAGAGTATTTTTATGAACCGCCTTGAGGAATACACGAGAGAAGCCATTTGAGTATGAAACTCTTAGATTTCTCTTTCCCATTAAATCCTCTTGGTGTTTGTTAATTTGCTAAAGACATTTCAGAATGCAGTCTTCTGTGATACAGCTGGTATCAGGGCTTCAAAAATCCTGTAGTGTCACAGAATGACACATCCTATGATATCTTCCATAAATCAGAAAATACCAGTTAATTTCAAAGGTGAGATGGAGGAGAAAGATGTTATTTTTTTAAAGGTAAATGCATTTTGCTGAATACTTCTTGCCACTCAAAAAGCCTGGTTACTTGAGGCAAATGGAACATAGTCTGGGGATTTAGTCAGTTTTTCTGTCACCCTGCAGGGGTCTGTAATAACAGAATTTTCCCCTGATGCGATGAAGACTATTCAATTGAAATATTTCAGAATATTCAAAATACTTCCAATTTGGCCTCATGGAAATACAAAGGAAAATATCTAAGAGTGAAAAGGATATGAAAATGTGTGTTACCAAAGAATTTATTTCATGTGCTTTGTAGTTTATTTTGCTAAAGCACTTTTGTAAGACACTGATATTCTTCTTTGCAGGTGGATTTTGAGTTGCCCTATTTATCACAATGGATGATTATTTTACTTGTGAATTTCCGTTCACCAGGATGATAATAAACATACACTCTGCTTTCCTGACTCTACAGAGCTGGAGGCGGGTTTTCACCTTGTCCTAGTTAGACCAGTCATTGATACAATGTAGAGGCAATCATTAAATACAGCTGTACAGTTTGCCTTACTCTCTCCTTCAAAATGTATCTGGGAGACCCTATAGTTTTGAATATATCAGGCTTTGTTTTCTTTTTAGCAAGTAAAGAAATGCCAGATGAGATCGTCTATACACATAATTACACTTTCATGAATCAAGTTGCTCCCCTACACATGTCTGACAAACTGTTAATTACCTAATTTGATGTAGCTTGGTTGACCTGTTTATCAGACAGAAATTTTGTATATCATATGTGTCTTTTATTATTACTGTATGTCAAACTGAGGAGGCATTTGCCTCAATTTTTGAAGACTTGTTTCAAAAGAACATAGCTAAAGTTTGCAAGAGAATTATTTCTGTAGTATTTCCCCACAAGGCTGGCTTGTCAGCGTTATCGAGGCACTTTATGCTCTCTCTTATAATGTAATATTTAATATCTTTGTTTTTTGCATTTGGTTTCCTTGGTACCATTAGGGTAGGACAGGAAAAAAAAAAGGCAGATACAGAAGTATAGGCATTGCTTTGGCAATTAATCTGCCAAACTATCCACAACCAGCTGGATGACTGAAGAGTAGGGCCCTGATTCTGCAGGCATCCACCAGAGCACTTCTCGTCTTTCATGTGAGTAATTCCACCCATGTGTTCTTACTGAGCAAGAAAACGTTTTCCTCTTTGTTGTGTGGACAAGCATGATGTAGCACAAGTGAGGTTTACTGTGGTAATTCTTTCCCTTTTTTTAACACTCTAAGGCAGGAGTGTCAAACTCATTTTTATCAGGGGCCACATCAGCCTGGTGGTTGCCTTCAAAAAACTGAATGTAATTTTAGGACTGTATAAATGTAGTAGTAGTAGTTACTGCTACTAATACTAGTATTACTAATACTAGTAGTTACTACTACTGTTACAAGGCATTTGAAGGGGTAGGGCTCAAATGTGAGGTGTGTATGTCTAAGAGAGTCAGCCAAACAATTCCAAATGCATGAGGTCTGTAGTTTGGGCTTATTGTAATATTTAGTAGTCTGTTCAGGTAACTTCAAAAGATAACATTTCACTTCTGTGGCTGATTGGAGGTGTTAAATTCTGCCCCTATCCTGAGTTTTTGGATTGCTACATGTAGTGCAGACTGCAGGGGGGGTATTCAGAACTGGTGTTACCAGAAGCTAAGAGAATGTAATTCACATTCCCACAATATAAAGAATTAAATTAGAATGTTGTCAGGTGTGGGGGGGTTATGTCCTGGTTATTTTTGTCATTAGTGAGGCATTCTCATCCAGAACATGGTGATGGTGAATCCAGATGGTGAATTCCGATCTCCATCTTCAGTAACACTAAAATGTAGGTGTTCTGTCTCCATGGTCATTCCCATTGTCAGTCCACTGGAGCTTCACTGAGGCTCAGCTTCATCCTCCAGAAATGGGGGAATATGCTTTACTTCGTCTTTTGCTAGCTCCTTCATTTTTCCTCCTCCTGAAACTTCTGAATGTAGCCCAGTAATGCTGCTCTGAAAAGGAATTCTAGTCCTATTTCTATGTCCTGCTTTATTTTATTTCTCTTCAGTCTTCTTTGCTCTTTATTTCTCCAGTTCATTCTCCATAGGGAAGTATAAGGGACTTTTCTTTCATTTTCCTAACCTCATGTTTATTCTTTGGTCACTTCCCACCACAGTGGTCCTCTCTACTAGAAGCAACATCTCTTGAGCAGGCCTTTTAAATAAATCAGTCCTTGTTAAGAAGTGGGAGATGACAGTCATTTTCAGGCACAATCCTTGAAGGAAAGCCAGGCATTCTGTGTTGATTTCAAAGCCCTTTGTTACCAGAGAACATTTTTTTACATTTCCAAATGCCAGTTCTCTTAGTAGCATTCTGCACCAAATCCAAATAGCATTTTGAAATGCCCTTAATTTTTGATGAATTAGCGTAGATAAGTAAATGTGGCTGTGAATCTTTGTATAGTGCACAAGTCTTCTCATTAGTTTAACTGCTGCCACCTTGTTGAGTTCAGTTGAACTTTGTCGTAGGTCCTACAGAAATAATTTCACCCAACGAAAGCTGGCACAAGCAGCATCTGGGTTTAGGTTTACTTGCTCTGGCTTTCTTTCATGAGTGGGTGGATCATTTTCAACCCCAAGAAGCAACTTGTACTGAATTTGTTATGAATGGAAGATGTGATATTCTAGCACTTGCTGGGTGCTATAGCAAACTCAAAAGACAGTAGCTGTCCAGTGAAAATTTAGGGGATAAAACAGGCGGAAAACAAGCATTTCACCTTCAACTCCTGTCAAAAATAGTGCTGAAGTACATAAGAACTGCTTATGTTTTTCTTCTCTTACAGAAATATTCAGGTATTTTGTTTTTATTGTTTAAAACATAGCTAGTGAGGCCACAGATACTGAGAGATTTCTTCACCCGGTAAGCTTTGGCATTCAAGTCTCACAAATTACATGCACTCATTAGCCACATTCTCAGAGGTGTTAAGCACCTGAAAACTGCGGTGTTCAGGGTGCAAGTTACTAACCAGCCCTGAAAACTAAGTTGCAAGAGGTAGACAATTTTCTTACCAGCATTTTTTTTCACTCAGCAGTGTTTCTGGCCATATATGTTCTGCACAGAGAAACTTTTGTAGTATTTGCAATATTGTTTCAGAAATGGTTTTATGATTTGTGGCTTCCAGAAAAACATATTCCAATAAAACAGCTTTGACACTTGCTTCACCTGGTTACTCAAAATATTAACATCTCTGTTGAGTGAAGGTATGGCAAGCGCATCGAGGACATAGTAATCTTGGGCACTTCCTCTTTCATCACAGACAACTGACACAGAAATTGTTCCAGCTAATTTCTTTTTTTCCCCCGGCAACATGGTAATCAAAGACTTTAGGGAGAGAGTCAGTACGCAACCATTGAGATGCTGGCATGACCCCAGGAGATTTTAGGTTTGCTTCAAGGTAGTAATACAGACTTGGGTTATCAAAATCACTGAGTGCCACATTAACACATGTAAATGCTCCCACCATATAAAAAAAAGGACTCACTGAATTGTTTTGGTCCTAAACAGTTACCTGTTTTCCTGTGGGGCACACAGGAACAAAATTAGGCTATGCCCTCACAATGCACCCTGTGGCTCCAGGATGGCTGATGGTGAGCAGCTTTTCCTCTGGGACAGTGATTCTGGTGGACCTCGTGCTCAAAATGCCACCACCAGAAACATTAAATGGCATTTCATAGGGAGAAGAGTGAAACCAGTTGGAAGTATTTCTTAAATTTGTGTCTGCTTTTGTCTGCCTCAGACCAGCAGGTACGGAGGCTCTGGTTTTAACGCCGGTTCTTTTCTCGGGCAAAGGGGGTGGTTGGTGACTGCCTGCCCTAAGGGTGACTCCTCTGCTGGGAAATGTAGAAACTCCAGAGCTTCTTCTGTTTCCCCCCTCTTCCCATCTGACAGAAGAGTACTTTAGGGGTCTGTGAGCGTGGTGGTGCACTTTTTACAGAATTGGAGAGGTGTCTCTTCTCCCTAAAGTCTGCTGCCATTTCTGGTTTTCCTGACACATGGCCTGGGTGAGGACATTCCGTCAGACAGTGGCAATATGAAGGTTCCTTTGGCTGATGGAGTATGGAGGTCTTGGGACGACAGAAGCAACATGGAAGGTGCTTTCTCCTGGTGGAGGGAAGAACTCTGGGGAAAGACTGGAGTCTCTACCTCCTGTTTCTCTTCAAGATTTTCAGGCCTCCTCCCTCATATGCTCTCTGAGGATTTTACCATTTGCTCCCTGGCACTGGGAAGGGGTGGGGGAGCCCACATCAGGCCAGTTACCAGCTGGGCTGGAGCTGCTTGGAGGTGGTGGGAGGTATGGGGAGAGCTGGACCCATGGGGCAGCGCTCCAGTGGCTTCTGATACCTTCCTGACAGCATCACCCTTCTGAGTCAGTAAAAATAAACAAAAAAGGAGCTTGTAAGTGAGAAAACACTGAGCGCAGTGTCACTGCAGGGCAGTGCTGGGAAGTGCACAAGGGTTGGGAGCTTCCAGCTCGGATTTGGAAGGTGTCACCTTCTGGAGCGAGTGGCTGTACCAATCAGGTACCCTGGCAGCCCTCCTGGCAGGGCCCCAGTGGCACTGGGACAGGCGGTGACCGGTGACTGAAGAGGAAGTGGTGGGGAAGGCAGAGGGATGGAACGTGAGGTGGTTCAGGATATGGGATCCCCTGTGTGGTCCCCAGCTGGCCGGTTACCTGTCTCTGGTAGGGACCGTCCAGATAAATCCAAGTGCTGGAGGAACAAATATTTATGGATTTCTTTAGGATTTAAGGGTTAGTTAAAGATGCCCCTCTAAAAAAAAAAAAAAAAAAAAAAACAAACCCAAAAAAAGGAAAAGTTTTCTCACTTTTTGATACAGTACTTCTGTTATCATGATATTAATAATTTCCAGGACACTGTGGAAGACTGTACTAAGCTGTTGCGGTGTCAATTACACAGAGCTATATTTTTGTGCTCATTATTATTCTTGGATGTCTCTAATTTACATCTAAATGTACTGACTAATTTTGATTCAATCATGTCAAAAATGATAGGTCATGTGTGGGAGGAGATGACAGTCCTACCATCAGGAATTGCCAGAATGTGAATTCCTCGGGGCAATGATTTAATGCCCAAGTCAAGCAGTGCTGTCAGAATTGGAGGCCAAATTATGACACATTATGCTGTACTATGGACTTGCACATACAATACATATGAAAAAAGTGACTGAGATTGGAGTTATTAAACTATGCTTTAACCGCTGCTACATTTTCCTTCTCACCCTCATTCTCTCCCCCCCCGTCTTTTTTTTTTTCCCCACTCACCACATTTGTTCAGAGGTACTAATAATGGTACAGAAATCTCTTCTGTAACAACCAACATCCCAAGCCATTGTGAACAGCAGCCTGTGATTAAAGTGGGGGATAAAATAATGGCACTTGATGTACATTTCTGCTTAGCCTTTCTTTAAATCATTTACAGTTTTTTAGCAAGCTACATGTCAGCTAGATGTTCTGTGAAAGGGCTGGGCCTGTTCATTCCATTGTGCTTTTTTCCCAGGATCTTATTTTTTTAAAAGAATCCACTGTCTCTGGATAAACCTGCTGAATGACCTTCAGCAGCTTCTGAACAATCCATAGGAACTAATTTGCATATCGGATAACTCATCCTAATTACTGCATCCTGTTTGCCTTTTTTTTAGCTTAAGGGGATTTATCTGTCAAAAGTGAGATTTTTTTTTTTTTTTAAAGAGTGTTTGTTTTTCTACCTGGCCTTTTAATACTGGAGCAGAAGCCACAGAGCTGCTTACCTTCAATGCTGTATGTGCAGTTCATTGCATTTCCTTGTTCAATCAGTGCTGCAATTAATGTCTTAAAATTCTCGGTTAAAGTCACTGTGAAGCTGTTGTATTCGATGATCTTGTGTTTTCTTACCGCTATTATATATTCATCTATGTACTAAAATAATGGAATAAGATACTTACTATAATATAATTGACAGCGGAGTCGAAATAATTGTGGTTTTTCAGTTACATAGAATGACTTCAAAAAAACCCTTGAGATTTCAAATAATTTGTGTGAGGAGTGCTAATTGATTTTGTTGGCACAGGAGTGAACAATTTTTATGGTGCACATCTCAGTTTTGGAATATTTAAATTAAATCCTTAGTCTTTTTTGAGGTATTTGAGATAAGCAAAAGTGAAATTTTTGTGTATTGTAACAAATATAACATTTTAAGCATTGTTTGAGAACCAGGCTCTAGGAAAACTGGCTGACATCTAAGCTGATAAGCTGAGAATGGACACTGGGAGAAAGGTCTTTTGCTGAATTTGGAAAAGATTTGTTTCATTGTCACCAGATTTGGATCATTTGGATGAAGTGCACTGACATTTTCAGACAAGGAATGCAATCCTGTTTATAAACCTTGAGGGTTATGTTCACAGAGCCCCAAATTCTGAGAATTAGTTCTTGAGCAGACCTGCCTTGCTGCAGACATGTGGCTTGTGACATTCTTTCCTTACCTCCCTGGGATCATTAAAATTAACAGTGTCTAAACCTTCTCAGTTGGGCTGGGGCTGAATGCCAGCCTGGGAACTGTCTCCATATCCCATGTGACCATGGCCACTCACAGCTCCAAATACCCAACCATGTGCTGGAAGTGTAAGAGGTTTCCAAATGGCTTTTATGCTTTGTGTGCTGTCCTAACAACTGTTCCCGATCTCCTTTGAGGCCATGGAGAAAAAGGGCAGCAGGATGGATGGACTGTATGGGCCACATCTGCCAGCTGGATTGATCAACCCACTTTATATCATTGCAATGCAAGTGTCAAATGTTGTTGCATTAGGAGGACAGTGTGTTACACCTACTCACATGGAGGTGAGGTGAGTGCTCAATGTGTGGAGCAGCAGAGAATGGTTCCTCTGTCTTCTGGGAGAGTTCTCAGGCAGTTGGGATGGTTCGCAAAGTCTCATGATTTTTGGTGTTGTTGTTGATGTCTGTGCCAAAGCTGCAATGCTGGATGCTCCAAAGGGTAGTACAGACAACAGCAGAAATAAAAAATCCAACCCAGTCAAGTTCATCTTTCCCAGGGGCCACTTTGAGGAAAGAGGAGTAGAATTTGTCAGGACTTGGAAGGAAATGAGTACAAGGTTGTACGGGTTGGATCGGATGTTGGGATTGGAAGAGGCAGCAAGGAGAGTCTACAGATCTGATTTCACTTCTGCAGGCACGCAATCGAAATTCCTCCTTGCACTGACATGGAGTAGAAATGATCTGCAGCCAACTGGATTTCATACTTCAGTCTGCATTTCTCTGAATGAGGAGAGTTCCCATCCCTAATAATTAAAGTTCAAAGCTAACACCCTATTAAATGAATAAAGCTGTTATTTCAGTCTGTTTGACCACAGAGTCAGTTGGTTGACATAGTGAAGGCATTAAAGAGTGCTATAAACTTCAGTTTTTCAAAAAAAGCAGTGTTTCAGAAAATGCAGCAAAATCATCAGGAATACCTGAATCTTATGATGACTGCACATTTTTTTTTGTGTTCCTGAATGTCGATTTTCTGTGCTTAGATAAAACATGAGCTAAGCCAGTTTTCTTGACTTCTTCTGGTCATGGACTTGCTGAAAAGCCAGGACTAGCATCTTCATTTCACTTGGTAGAAGGAAAGCAAACAGCTGACAGAGACCGAACCTGGAAAGGCATTTTTTCCTTGTAGTTCAGTCACAGATTCCCAAAGATGGAAAGAATGGAAGCTCACTAGGTAAAACAGGATGCCTATCTTGCCATTTTGCTGGTACCTGAAAGAAATATATTTTTCTATCAGATCCATGTAAGCTTGCAGAGTTTTGTACAAAATTATTTTTGGACTTCTGTTTGTGGTCCTACATACAAAAGCAAATTCCTTCTTTTGGATTTCTGAGCTCTAGAATTAGTGATATTTTGCATATGGACCCATGTCAAATACCTGTCATTCCATTTTTGCTAATCAGCTTAATCCTATTAGTTCCTGATTTTCCTGGACATTTTGTTTTTGTTTTTTTTTTTTTTTCCAGACAAAATTTGCTCTGTTTCACAGGACAAAGTGGGACTTCTTAAGTAAGCCAATCACTGACTTATCTAAGAGTCTTATTGTTTCAAGATTAGGGTAGAGGAAGAGCCAGGATAGACCCAGAGACGCTGTTTGAGTAGCCTGCACCTTTATTAACACATCTGGGAACTATCCAGCAGTAACTTGTACAAAACAGATCATTCTTCCTTCCATAATCCACTCCACCTGTTGGACGGCTGCCGTCAGGATGTCTGGCCAGTGTGGCCATTCTGGCTTGTTTTCTGGACTTACTTTCCGTGTGGTCAATAGGGCTGTCAAGAAATGATCAGACACCAACCTCATCCAGCAGCTTCTCTGACTGCTCTGTCCCTTTGCTGGTTGCTGTTTGCCAGCCTGCTGGATCTGTGATCTGCCTGCCCCACGCTGGACTCTTTGCAAGTTCTGAAATGAACATAATTTTCCAAGCTCTCTTTTGGGTTCCCAAACTGCTGAAGTTACTTTCCTCAACTTGTCCTGTCTGTGATCCTAGCCCAGATCCTGCCTAACTGAAAGAAAAGGAGGGGAAGAAATTTTCCCTGGCCTGGAAGAATGTGACTTTTATTGAATATGCCTTCCCTAAGCTTCGTCTTTTCAAAGGAACTATGAGCTAGTATCAATGCATCCCTGTTTCCTTTCCCCATCTACCCATCTGTGAATTTGTTTTGTGCAAGGCCAGAAGATGTCTGAATTATCTGTGCCAAGTACAACTGGTAGCATCTCATTGTCTTCTTTCTTTTCTGTCTTTCTGGGTTGAACTGGCTGGGCTGGCATGAAACTATATTTCTGTTGTGTGGTAACATAAAATGGCACTTGATTTATTCACAGTCTCTGGCATGAATATAGTTGACTTCTTCCACTTTAGGCATTTGAAATCTAGGTGGTCTATGCTAGTTATTGAGCCTCTCTTCACAGTCAGCTGAGAGAGAAAGACATTCAGAGGGTGAATCCCACAGTCTTGGTGATGTTTGCCTGGCATGCTTTGTGTTTTGTCCCTAATGTATAGTGGGCCAAACTGGCCAGATAAAGGTAGAATAACACTGATTCACTCTGAACATTACTTGAGACAGAACAATAAAAATAATTACTTTACTGAATTTTTCCTTAGGGAATTTTTCCTTTCTGCCAGCTGGACCAGCCTAGCACTTTTTACTTAACCACCTCTACAAGATTACATATATTAAAAATAGCTGTGAAAAAAACCAATTGGAATGTGCTTAGAAAGCCACCCCATGCTGAATAAGAAGAGAAGGACATTTCAGACATACTTGGCCCTTTCCTTTCCTAGAATTCCTGTGCAGTACGATAGCAATAATTCTTAGTGGTGGAATTAATTTTTCAGCTGTGGAGATATAAATCTTACAGAATACAAATTTTTGTAAATTCAGCAAGCTATTTTCGGGATTCTCAGCATTAGCCAAATGTAGCCTGAACTTGCAGAAGTTCTGTAACCTGACCAATAGATATATTTTCAGTCACAGTATCCATGAGACAGATCCTGACTGGCCAAGAAAGACTTTCTTTTAGCATCCCCAGTCATGTTTCCTCTCTTCTCTCAATACTTCTACCAGCTACTGATATCAGCCACTTTTTTCCATGCTGGCAACTGACCCAGAATGCCCTTTGCTGAAAGATAGAGAAAGAGTAAGAAGGAGAGTTTGGCAGAGAGAGGTCACAGCTGTCTGTGTGTTCTTTTCATAGTATGGCAAGTTTCTAATTGGGAGGTGAATCTCATGAAAAGGAAGTCTGACCCTCAAAAATGAGGAGGAATATGAAGAAGGAAGAATACCAACCAACAGAAAAGCTATGCTTGGACGTGGAGGTGGCAGGACGGTGGAAAAGCCAGCCACTGCTGGCAAAGGAAGGTTGTAAAATGGCTTGCACAGAAGGAACAGATCTTAGGAAAGGCCTTGGAGGATGTGGGTTTCTTGCTGGTGGGAAAAAGGGGTGGGAAGGATGGCACATCTAAGTCCTTGGCAGAGGACAGGTTTGATTTACATTTGGTACATGTCTTCTTATTCTTTTCCCTACCCATGTGGTATGGAAAATCTATTTTCACTGGTGTATAAAAGCATTCCAAATTAAAGCTCTTCATGAGTAAAAGGGAAAAAAGCAGATGTGATTACATGTGATAATTAAATTCAATGGTCCAGCTACAACCTGGCACTGGTGCTTCTGAAGACTGGAATACAAAAAATATGTATTCAAAGTTATGTATTTCTGTACAGAAATCTTTCCTGTTTGGCGTTATGGTAAGATGAGTTTATTATTCAGATTCCAACAAATGCTGTTTTCCAGATGTGACTTCACTAGTTACTCCAAACTATTAAACTCTCAGTGCCCTCAGACTTGACACATATTTGACATATAAACACCATTACACAAATAAAATAGAAATTCCTCAGAAAACGGATCTAATAACATTGGAGTGATAAACCTTTAATGTTAGTGGAGGATAATATGAATTACCAAAAGCAAATAACAGACTTGGAAACTGTATTAGCAGGACAATGCCTGTGGTGTAAAGAAACACAAACAAGCAGAGCAAACAAAATATTGTGGCTGGAATTTGATTTGGAGAACTGTTCTAGTGGGTAACTGTGTATAAGGCTTTGCGCGTGCTTGTGTTTTTACTCGGGCGCTAGTCAGGTCATCTTGTTTTGAATAATTGGTAATTAAAGAAAGGCCTTCAAAGTAGCTGATACAATTTACTGGCTTAGGGTAGGCTCCGTTGGCTTTGGTCATAAACATGAGTTGAGATTTGTGAGGGCTTCCTTCGTTTGGCTCATGCAGGGAGAAAGGGGAAGTGATTTAGCACTTTCTGTTTTCTTTCTTCCTGTTCTGCTTACACCTTTGTATGAAACGGGTAATGCTTTGGTTTCTTCTGCCTGACTTTGCTGAATGATTTACATTTATGAAAAATGGTTCCCTGTGGAAATAACAGTTATTAATTTCTAGTACCAAGGCTAAAATAGCCTTGATACCATCATGATAAAGAATAGCATGGTTAGGATTACTGTGGTATAGCATTCACTATGACTTTTTTAAATGTTAATTTGGTTTCTTAATTTGACCTCCTGTTATGCACTTTATGAAATGAAGATAAAAATGGAAAGGGTAATACATTAATGCTTCATCCACTTAATGAAATAGGATTTCCTTTGTGGTTCCATATAAATTGGTGTATAGCTGTGACTATCTTACTTGACATAATAATAGAGATAAAATTAATTCTCAGCTGTAAATCCTTGTAGTTAATTTTGAAATGGTCACTTTACTCCTGTGGATTACTGCATTTTACTACTGTCTGGGAGACTCAGATTGTATTTTCACTTTGTGCTGTTTTCTACTTACTGCAGTTGTTTCCCTCCTGTGTCTGATACCCTACAGCCGTGAAGAATGCTTTGGATTAATATGTGCCAAAGGGAAGGTTTATAAGGGTATTATACATTCCCCATAACAGGACTGTTCTGTGGTGGGTTGCACAGTTCACTATGTTACTTCACTTTTTTGTAATTTCTTAACTCACAGAAGAGATGGAGGGAGAAGAGACGCTTTGGGTTCTGTAGTTCTTTCCCTTCCAGCCCCATAGGGAATAAATAATTTGCACCTGAACATCTTTTAGCCTTCACGGCTTGCTGTAAGACATCCAGGTTTACAGGCTATGGTTAATACCATGTGGGTATTAGCCAATGCCTCCTGAAGTGAGTCTTTCCATGGTGTATGTATGATCACTGGCATTGCTACTGACACACTGGGGATTGAAGCAACGACGTAAAAAGCACGAATGGCTATGGCTTGAGCTAAACCTCTTTTATCCTGGGGGTTCATTGATTCTGTGGAGTATGTGTAGGGGACAGACCAGTAGCACATACACCACAGGGCCTTCATGTTCGAGGACCTGTAGAGCATTAACCAGTGTCAGTCTTCCCTCATCAAATCCATGCATTGTAGAGCAAAGCAAGCAGACAGCAAACTGATCTGGGGTCAGATGGACTGTTTGCAGGGCAGGGATGCCATTGAAAAGGAATGAAATGTAGCTGACCCTGTTTGTATGACTGCAGTATTACACGTGTTTTGCTGATGAGTTTGTGAGGTGGTGGAGCCAATTACATCATGGGCTGACTAAGATTTCTCCACAATTGGTTTGCACCCGTGCAGACCCTGTGGAAACACTAGAATTGCTCCTCATTTATAGGCGTGTGAGATGAGAATCAGCTCACTCCACCACCACTGGCTACAGGCAGCTGCTTTTAACACAAACATGTTTTTCCCTTCTGCCAGTGGATTTGACTTGTACCAACCCTGTACATGGTTTTGCTTGAGTAATAAATTCCCATTTATTTAGTACAGTGTTCTGCCTCTTCTTTTACATCAGCAGGACTTTTCCATTAATGTACAACCTTGTATTTGGTTGGGACCAAGTAATATTCCATGTGTACTGATTTTAGTCCATTAAAATATTACACATTTTATATTTTTAAAAGGAACCACAGGAAATTCAATTCTTTCTTTCTTTGAGTTTCATTATTCCAATATCAGAAACCATATGTGGTTTTCTACTCTGTTGTTTGTTGTAACATGTGGCTGAAAAATAATATAAAATTGGGACTTAATTGGACTAAATGCTTGGCAGACAAGCTGCATCTGGTTTAAAAAAAACACAAACATCTTCCTTTCTGAAGACTGTGAGGCCTTGAAAGTGGTAAATTGAGAAGGATTTAAAAAAAATTGTTGAGCCGGCTAGATAAGAGAGCTTACCAAGCACAAGGCTTGAGGCCTGATTCTGATGTCACTTGCCTTGGTAATAAACATCAGAAGGCCAAATAGAGTTGATGGTGTTAACACAGTACAAAACCCATTAATATGAGAGCAAGCTCTGGTCAGTTATTTGGAATTGAGAGAACTGTAGTCCAAGATCTGCAGTCCCTGCCTTTTGAAATGTAATAGCTCAGTGTACCAGGCCACAACAGCTTTATATGCTTTGCTGGGAAAAATCTGCTTCTGGCCTTTTGATGAACAACAAATTGGAAAGGAGTTAGTTTCACCTTGTGAGTTGGCTGAAAGATAGGGGAGCTCGTAGCAGGCAGGCAAATCCTGCTTGGTTGTGGCCCAGCTGTTGACATCTGGGTGAGGCAAGGCTTGGGACATCTAAAGCAGTACATTGTCCCCACTTCACATCATTCCCTGAGGTGTCCTGGGCTCACAGAGGATCTGCTTTTGCTTTGGTGAAGGTTGGGACAAATCCCCACTAGTGGCAGGTGTCACCATCAGGTCAGAGGATAGGCTGGAAGGAGGGAAAACACGGCCAAGAGTGGGGCAGAGTCCTGATGTATTAAGGTATTAGAATCATATAAAAGCAGAAAAAAGAAATAAGTACTTTTTAAAGTGCAATTTTCTATCGTTTGAAGGGTTGCCTATGTTAAACGCAAACTTCCATTGCCTGGAACCTCATCTGGCTTCATCAAACATCAAACCAAGGGGAATCATTAGGGAGAATGGCAAATTTAAGCATTCTCCCTTCTCTTTATATCCTGAACTTTCTTTTAACACTATGTATGTCATTTCAGTTGTATGTGCAACAAGTGCTGAAACAGAACTGTGGCTGGGGCAAGAGCTGGACAGGCTGTTTCACTTCAGGAACATTTATTATACTCCTTTCTTTCTGTGATGGCAGAGCATTCCCAGGTCTGCCTCAATGTTTCTCTGTGCTCCTGGCATTCAGGGTAAATATCCTGAAGCTGCTTAAAATTAAAGAAGTGAAAGTAGTTAGTGCTTGTGTATGGTAATTCCCATCTGTGGAATGCAGTCATGCTTTGTGAAGGAGAAGATGCAGCATGGAAAAATGAAGTGTTCTCCACACAGTGAAATAGTAAGTTGGTAGCAGACCCTGGAAAAAGGAAATTGGATCTTCAGATTGCCAGCCCATTTCCTCCACAGCATGGGCTCTCGGTATGGGCATTAATAACAACATTTGTATTTCCATGTCAGTTGTTTTCCCAATGAATATTTATCTACATATGGTTGGGGGAGGAAAATAAGTGTAACCCTTATCTTCCCAAGGGCACTGCCTTTAACCATTCATGGGTACATTACAGAGGAAGATGGAAGATTTGTGTGTTAGTGACTTAATGGATTTCTTTATCACCCACTTGGGTTTCAACCTATCCCACTCAAAACTGATCATTTGCAACAAACGTGCCAGCTCTGAAGGCAATAAATTCTGAATGTTAATTCAGTGGAGTGATGATCCAAAAGGAAAATGAGGAACTAAAGGGTAAATTACCAAGCAGAAGACAGAACAAAAACCCCAACTGTAGCTGGCTTCAAGTCTAAATGAAAGACAGGTTCTGTGACGCCAGGGGTAGAGAGTGCTTCTAAATCTGTTTCTCTTGATTGCCATAAGGTACTTAGATTGTGTCAATTGTATTTTTGGAAGCAAAACAAAAAAACCCCAAACCTTTACTTCAGTGAATAAGAGAAACAAAGAGAATCTTATCATATATAGAAAAACTTTTTTGGGGATTAAGACCCAGTAAACCTAATTTTCTTTCCACTGAGTATAGATGAGTGCCATGAACGTTGGTGGATTCAGGAAGTAGAAGATTTTTTTGTTCTTTTTTGCTTTGTTTGGAACTCACAACAGCTAACCAAGCTTTGTTTATGCTCACAGTGCTGCATATCGGGACTACACTCGAGTGGAGCAAATGCCAAAAGCTGGAGAAAGTCTGGGTCACAGTGTATTTTGAAAAGTATCTTGCTGTATCAAACAATAAAAAGCCATGAAATGAGACATAGACTCCATCTCTAGAGCACCTTGTGAGAATGGCAAAACAAAGAAATTCCCATGCTAGCAAGTTTTAATTCTTCTCTTCTGCAAAGCTGAACCCTTGGTAAAGGAATATGCTGAAAGACTGTCAACATCTACTGAAGATGCTGCTTGGGAAACTGAAGTTTACATTATTGATTTTTCAGACAGGAAATTGTTACCTTCTCACACTACCTAGTGGAAATAAAGTTTGTGTTACTGGAATCAGGTGGCTGAGATCAATAACGATAGGGTGAATGTAAGCTATTTTTGTGTACGTTGGCTTTTATAGACAGATGACGCATGTAATAAAAACAAAAGACAGGGAATTTTCTTAAAGTACAGGTATCTAGAGGGTTGCTAGACCTGACCCTGGATTCCCAGGAAGTTTTTAGGAAGGCCAGGTGCTTATGAAGGCAAGTGATTTTTGCTAAGCATATAAAGGGTGGCCAAGTCTGGAAATAGTGTCCTTGCTCAGGAATGGTGCATTAAAATGATCCTTCCTGTTTTTGAAGCTAGAAGTTGTAATGAACATTAATTGCAAGCATTCTTGCATGCTTTGGCTCCAATTTAGTCTCCATCTAAATTAGCTAGAAATCTATGGGCTTGATTTATTGCATTTGCAACAGTCGCACTAAAGGAAGGTAATTCCTTCTGAAAATGCCACATGCAGGCAGGAACAGGAAACCAATTAGGAATCAGTGGATGATAAATGGGCATTTTTACCAGCAGTTTACTTAATATCCCCATTAAATAAGCCTCTTTGCATTTATCATTTCATTCTCCCTCAGTCTATAAGGTCCTTTAATTGCTGCCTAAATGAGCCCTGTGTTTCAGTCCAAATTTAATCTTGCATCGGGAGAGAGATATCCTTTCCAATGCTTGCCTGCCCAGCTGCCAAGAACTGTCAGAAATGATCACATAACTTTGCACATTTCTCACAGTCTCATTGGAGAAATGTAAGATTGACAGAAAAAAAAAAAAAAGCAGGCCATATTTTTGCTTTAAATTGTAAACTATAGTGCAAGCAGCCCTTTGCCTCAATTGTATTTCCTGTATTTTTTTTTTAAAGTTGCACTAAAAATAGATGGAAGTTGTAACGCTGCCCTGTGCTTTTTCGTTTTGGAAAGTTACCTTCAGTGGAAGTAGATGTGTGGCAGAACTAATGAAGTGTTACAGAGTTTGTGCAGCAAACAATTACTGGCTGGCTGTGGCTGGGTGGATTGGTTACTGAACATGTGATTTGTGGGTACAACGTGGCATCTCCAGGCTAAATGGCAGTCAGAAATGATAAAGAATCCCAGAACAGTTGCCTTAACCTGCACTTTTTTTTTCTTCTGTAACACTAGCATCTGGGCTCTTGAAAACAACAAATTGCTTGTGGTAGTTTCTTTCGATTCTGTTATTTCAGAAGTCTTCTTCTGAGCTTGGAGCATAAGCAGATGTTTACAGCATATGCAGAATTCATGGATCAGTTGCCGAACATCATTTTGGAAGGGGACATTCCCAGGCATTTAGAGTCAACTGATTCCTGAACTGCAGTGGACTTTCACCTGGGTGGTCCAGATGTCAGACCTCATGCCAAAAGTACAAAGCCTAATCACCAGTGCTCTAAACTCACATATTTCTGAAAAATTGGCAGCAAGTAACAGGCCCAGAGGAGGAATATTACCCAAATATCCGCTGCTGATTAATCTTCCTACTGTCAAAAGCTTACACATCTGCCTTGGTACAAAGAGCAACTCAACGCAAACGCTGTTAACTCACCCTTCAACCAGACCCTTCAGCTTCTAATTTAAAATATCAGTCAAGGTAGACCTCAGTGTTAATGCTAGAGGACTTTTAGCTGATGTCAGTGGGAGACCCTAGGACCGAGCCACTCAAATATAGTGTTAAATAATGGCAAGCATTATAATAATCTCCTGAAACAGAAGGACAACCGAATCCCTTGTCTCACTTGTCTTTCTAATATCATAAAACAACAAGTATGACAATAAATGAGAGAAATACAGCTTCCATGGAGCTCTGGCCACAGGCATAGAGTTATAAACAACTTGTTTTATATATGTGCTTGCCTGCTATTTTTCTTCCTTAAAAAAAAAATAGGGTGTGTAGATAAAAACAGCATGGGAAACATTGTATGCATCTAAAAAATATTTTTCTCTTTATTCATTGAAAGGTGGTTGAGTATGGACACTGTCATGTGGATTCAAAACTGTAAGAAAAAATCATAAACAAAGGTAATCATATTCTGTTGAGGAAGGGAAATGATTGATGGGCTCCAGGGTGTACTAATATAAGATTTGTCTTATTTTACTGTCTCCATTAAAGATTCGAAGGTGAGAGTAAGCAGGAAGTTATTTACATTCAGAGATGATACAAAGCTGTCACCCTATGCCATCCAAAATCAGCCACTTTCAAGCATTTTTGTCTTAATGTTTTCTTTAAATCATTCGTCATCATGGGGAGTCTGGGGAAAACCCAACCTGAAACCTAATATTTCAGATAATAAAGATGAGATTATTGCATAAGAATGGCTGTACAAAGCTAGAGCAAAAGCCCATCTATCCCATCTTCTGTCTCAGAAGTGGCCGATAGCAGATGCCTAGGGAAGAGTATAAAACAGGGCAAGCATTCAGGGATACTTTTCCTGACTAAGGAAGCATAGGTGTCAAAAAATGAGGTATCTGTCCAAATTAAATACATTCAGCAACTCAGAGGCTGGTCAGGACTACATGTGAGTTGTCTTCAGCTTCTCAGAATGAGCAGGTACGGTTTTCATCTTTCAAAAAGCCACTAACAAAATCAAGTCAACAAAATCCAGTCATTTTAGGGGAGGGAAGAAGGGTGAAATTCTTTCACAGATCATGGCTGGCTTTGAGGCCAAAAAGGAGAATATAAAAGGTCAATTTTCAGCATGATATGGAGATGTTATTGTGCATGATCCCAAGCATTTAACAGGTCCATTTATAATCTGTAAGAAGTCGCGGAGGAAAATGTTGAGGTCGCAAAATCTTCAAAATTATTCAGCCTAGTCCAGACAAAATAAGACTGTGAGAAACTCTGATGGGACTTAACAAAGCTAGGTGGCTGGGGAACATGATGTCAAATGAAATTCGGTGCTGACAAATACATGGTAACACATATTGGAAGGAATAATTTGATTTATTTTGTTCACATCACTGGGTTCTGAACGAACCACAGACTGCAGAAAAGGGCTTAGCTGTCAGTGTAGAAAGCAGTGAGCAGTAGTGGCTAAAAAGCAAGAAAAATGTTAAAATCAGGGCATAGAGAACACTGAAAATATTGGATACAATATAGGACATAAATAAGAGGGGCAACGGCTAGAAATAATGAAAGTTTTTAAAGGCATTGCACAAACTTTGTAACATGGGAGAACTAAGAGATTGCAGTGTGAGAAGGACAATTAGGAGGGAGTGTGATGAAAGTATACAAAATGATGAAGGACATAAAATAGATGTATCATGAGTTCTTATTTATCCTTCTTCCTATCATGAAAAATAGAGCTACCAAGTGAAAGCCTAGAATAGAGCTACAAGAGTTCAAGTATCTGCCAGCCTCTGTTTATACTAACAAAAAAAGTCACCCCAAAATTTATATCCTAACAAGGTACAATCTCTGAGAGCCTTTATCTAATATTTTTTTTTGATCATGTCCCACTCCTTTGCACCAGGAAAAAAATAAAATAGAGAGCTAACCTTTACCTTAGTAAAGATGTATAATAATTAAATCTTGCTCCACAACCAGGCTTTGGTAGAAATGCATTAACCAGGCTTCTTACTGGTCGGTTGTCACATCTGATGGTCAAATATGTCTTTACCATGGTACTTCCCTCTTCCACATCCGTTGAATCTGCTTGAGGCTTGTGGTTTGATGATGGTGCAGTGCCAGAGCTGAGGCACATCAGGGCAAAAACGGCTGACCAAGCCTCAGGAGGGGTTATCTCAGCCTGGGCTGAGGCTCCTTCACTCTCTAGTCATTTCAGCTCTTTGAAGGGCTGATCTATGTGAACCTAAACCACTATCTGTAGGTGCTGCATGACTTACCCATGCAACTCCTTGACACTTAATGTTATTGAGGCACTAACAGTACCACTGAAAAAGAGAGATGTGTATGGATAGAAAGATCTATTTATGGGCAGAAAAGTCTGTTATTATATAACACGGGAGAGAATCTTGTTTTCGTGGCCATATTTTTTGACAATCATCCCTTAAGGGAGTTTGAAAACTTTTAATTAACAATCTGACACTATCAACTCTAGGATGCTGGAACTGATCTTTGCCCCTAAGTCCTAAACAAGCCACATGCAGAGGGATATAGCCACTGGTTAATGGCATGAAATGTCTTATCATGGCTTTACACTGTTCAAGCCTTCCTCTAAACTGGTGACTTTTGGGACATCCCTTCAGACAGGTCTACAGCTAGTGCCACGTCACAATATCAGGGACAAAGAATTGCACCTGATGATCTTATGCAGTAAGAACATAGAAACAGATTTAAAAAAGAAATAAATTGGCTTACTCATGTGCTATAGTAATCATGAAGGGAAAGACCTGACCATTGAGTGTGGGTATGTGGTATGTGTGTGCACATGCATGTGTGTGCTTTGTGGCATGACTGAATCTGCTATCTTTCATTCTTCATGCCTAACCCTGACCCTTTCCCTCTCTTGCAGCAGCAGGTCTGTAACAAAGGTGACTGGCTATATGTGCACTCCATGGCTGGCTGTACCTATAGCCCTGTGCAGGGGCATTCTGCAAAGCCAGGTGCTATGCAGGAGCATTTTGATGTGAGGAGGAAGCCCAGGTCCCAGAAACAGAAAGGTTGTAAGACTCTTTCCTTCACACAGGAAGGGTGAGAGGGGGACATGTAGCCACAGACCCCTGGGCTAGAGCTGTACAACAGCTTGATGGCTTTGTAAGAGAAATCCTCCTGGTTTTGGTCCATGGTGTTCCCACCAGTGCCCCCAGTTTATTCAAATTCAGAATAACACTAATTTCATCAGAAGATTAGCCATTATACTGCACTACTGTTGTCAACCATAGATTTAAGTGTACTTTGTGCCCATTTCTTTTTTTTACAGATGAGATAACTGAGGTGCAGAGAGCCAAGGTGAGTGCCCAGTGCTGCTTGCAGGCTACTGGCAGAGACAAGAATAAAAGCCAGGTCTGTGGCATGGCATCTCACCTTCGCAGCTTTGCAAAAACTGGATTGCAAGGTCACTTGGGTAATGCTCGTGTCTTCCTATTTGTCCTGTAAAACACATGTCTCTCCTGATAAAAAAATAATAAGGAAATGGCCTGTCAGAATAGGGTGAATTTCTGTACAAAGACTCAGCCTATTATTACTTGGATTTTTTGTTTTTGACAGCACATCCGTTTTTCTGATGTTGGCCAGCAAACTATGAAAAATATAGAAAGAAGGAAGAAAAAAAAAAAGAAAAAATGAGTGCACAAATATTCTGTGCATATACTAAATATGTCTGTATTTTAAGAATCTGTGTGTGCCCTCATGGAAATCTGAACACTGCATAAAACAAAGTGCTGAGCATCTTTGAAAGCACAGGCTGTACCAGCAGAAACATAATTAAGAGAAAAATGCTAATAACCTGTACATCCAGGGTCGCATTAGGGGTTAAGAGTGCATATGTGTTTGTGTCTGGATTTCAGTCCTAAACTTAGGGCTGAATCCAAACAGTGTAACCTCATGAAAGTGGTGAATAATATAAGAAATCCATTTCCAGTAAAATATCTTTGCCTTTGAGAAAGTAACTGTCATTAATTTGCAACAGCACGAATAAATTAATATTTTCCAGAATAATAATCTGACTAAAGACATAGAATGAGAAAACTATTTCTTGCATACTTTTCTTGAAACCAGTGCCTGCAGCCTGACCAAAACATTCAGCAGTGAATGTCTTCCCTGAGTCCATGTGGCACAACCTTCCAGTTTTTGGAAGGCTTGGGTATATTTTCCTATCCTGCTCACCTTGTATTGGAGCACCTGTTGTTTTTAAGAACTGTTTTTCAATTGCCCATACAACTGTGGCTTGAACCAGTCAATCAGAACATACAGCCACTGCTTTTCTCCCTTGTATAAGTAGAGTTTGTTCAGTCTTGCTTCGAGGCTATCTGGTGTTGGGAAATGGTGTGGGCTGAGCGGCCACGAGGTTGTGTCATGACATGCTGGTTTGGAGAAGCTCTGGGACAGAATCAGAAGGCTTTGGGGTCAAGGACAACTAATCAGATTTGTTGGCCCCAAGACGTAGTTGCCATTCTTGCCCATGACATAGAATTGTGGTTCAATGGAACTCTGAGGTTTAGCATGACAGGGTCCATCCATGGAGAGTTCATGGAGCATGATTATCCAGACTATGGTACGTAGTGGATTACTGTGCAGAAAGTACTTGGTGTAAAATAATCCTTTTAATTACCTTCCTCATGGATTTTGTGAAAATATAGAATGCTGACATTTACCAATCTGATTCAGTAAAAATATAAGGAGGTTAATAAAAAATCCAAACTCAAACTGTAGATGCCTAAACTGGGATTTGGCCTCTGTTTATGTCTTGCAAGTATTTCAGATTATACAGTCGCTTACCTTTATTCTTCTGTGGTCGAAAAAAAATGAGATGGTATGGCACAGAACTCAACTGGTTTTGGGTAGCAGCTTGAGGTTGAGCTCTAATTTTGCACAGTCAGTGAGATTTTCGTGCCAGATACTGTATCTCATCATATTGTCTTTCATTCCTATGCCTGAAAATCTTATCACACATGTAATCCCTTAATTATAGATCAAGCTGCAACAATTAATCTGTAATGTTAACCATTGTACTTTCATTCATTGACACAGAATGATTAATAGTAAAGGACAAGAGAGTAAACTGAGATTGTCCGTAAACCATTATTCTTTTATAGCTTTGCAGGGATGGTAAGAAGGAAGTGTGGAGGGCTTTTTATCACCAGTCCTCCTTACAATCTTTTGTATTTTGCCTATTAAACTTCTGCAGCAAATCCATGGTGACTCAGGAATGTCATGGTTGTCACTATGCTGCACACTGTGGCCACTCTGAGCTGTGTGGCAGTAGCAGAAATGGGATTCAGTCCTCCTATTCTTACACTCCAGGTTTCTCCCACTTGGGAAACCAGTAATCATGTGGGGATTACAGAACATACAGAGGTGTCAAGTCTGTCTGGTGGAAACTGTTGAGTACTGGAAGAATGAAAAGAATGTCAATGTACCACAATGTCACTGAATAGTGGTAATATGGTAGTGAGTAACCCAAACTTTAGATGTACTCATCAGCCAGTTGGGAAATCTGGTTGATAGGTGAGATTTTTCTGCAAATCTGCACTTTTTTTTGGTCCAATTCTTGGGCGTTCCTAGTTGAGTTTGCAATAATAGTGTCCAGCTGTAAAATGGCTTGCTGGAGGGACTAGTTCATAACGAACTATATAGCCTTGTATCTCTCAGCTGCTGATTTACAAGCACCTTCAAACATAGGTAAGCAAAGGTATCAATCACTGTTAGCGTTACACCATAGCTTTTCTGGGAGAGCTATGGGGTGTGACATAGCGCTCACCTAGTTTGCTCTAGATTTGTCTAGGACCTGGTAGTTAGCATATTTACTGGCAGTCTTAACACAGTCTTAATGCCTGAGAGCTTAAATCTAGTGGAAAGGATCCATCTGGGGTTACTGTCAAGACCAGCATGAAGAAATAGGGATTGCCCCTCATACAGAGAGCACTGACTGCAGAGTTATCAAATAAACTGGTAGCTTTAAAACGCACTGTGGCTATTAAAAATACAGGCTCTTAGATTACCACTAAATGCTATGCTTCTCTCCCTCTGATGTCTGATGCTATTTCATTTTTATTGTCTTTATGAAAAAATTTCAAAGGGTTAGAGGACAGAGGAAGCATTCCTGTAGAATTGGTGTGCAGTCCATAAAGCTACCGCATAGAGGTAAAGAGAAGATAAGAATTTTTCAGATGCTTTAAAAGGTTGCAAATTCACTGCCTTAAAGGTGCTGTTTAGGCCCTGTATTTACTGACAGGTGTGTACATACATACATGCATGCACAACGAATGCGTACTCTCACAGTAAATTTCTCCTGAAGTATTTTAGGAAGATGTTCTTATAATGCATTCCTTGCCTAAACCCAGTGCTGAGAAATAATGGTATTTGACTCCTACCTAAAGTTTTTTTCTCCGGATTTCCTGCTCTCTCTCTCTCTCTGAGAATTAGATCCTCAGCAGTGAGGGATTAAAGTTTCACGCTGTAACATTCATCCTTCTTGCTGAATGAATAACATGATTAAGGTATGTGGGGAAGTGGAGTGACAGTAGCAAGTTCCATAGGTACAAACCCCCTCAGGGGTTTTGTTGCAATATACAATGATTTATTTGGCAGCTATTTGCATGCAACAAATGCCTGCAAACATTTCCCTGGAACTCCGGACAATTTCTGTGATGGAGGAAGCAGAAGAAGTCTTATCTGGGGAAGTTTTTTCCTGCCACTCCATGGACAGCTTGAAGCAGGAGCAGGGTGAAGTGAGAGACTAACATGTTCTGCACGTTTTGTGTCCCATGCAAAAAATAATATACGCAGTCCTGTACACCACGGTGTGATAACAACCGTCAACAACACACAAGGTATCATAGATGAGACACTGGTGATCAGCTAGTGCAGACTAACTTGTGTCCAGCTCACACAGCCCTGGGCTACGTGTGAGGCCTCACTGATCCAGAGTGAAAATGTTCTTTTTCTGGGAGATTGCTGTTGGCTTAAGACTGACTTTGCAAAATCCACTTCTGAATTGTAATTTCCCTTTCAAAGGTTTGCACTTTTTCTGTAGGGCTCATCGCCTCACAGGTTTTGCTTTGTGCATTTTTTCGGCATTCCTATTAGAGAAGAGAGTGCTTCTATTTTCATTTTGCAGAAGGGCAATGACAGCACTGAAAAAGTGACAGCCGCATGCATGAAGGTGCCAGTTTCCAAGTGGGGCTTTGGTATCTTAGTCCAAAACATAGATTCTCAAAAATTCTGCTCAGCTCCTGCTTTAACTCTGCAGCTGCCTAAGTTTTCGACATCTGTGTTTTTCAGGAACCTAAATTCTGCTTCTAGGCATTCTCAGAGACACCTCAGCCTTGACAGTCTGAGCAGCTCAGAGCCTGCTTCATGCTTCATACTTCATCTTTGTTTGGATGCACAAATGAGATGTTCCTTCTGTTTTCTTGCCTGAGGGGCTCCATTCAGTAAATGTTCTCCAAACATACCAACTTGATTGGGTTCTGCACAAGATATAGTTGCTGTGCACCCCTCCATCTACTCATCCCTCTCCCCTCAACCAGGTGGCTAAGTATTTGTCATGGCTGTGTGAGAAAGGTAGCTGTTAGATACACTTGATACCTAAAGCCATTCATAGCCACATCTTCGATGCAGAATGGAACAAATTCCAAGATGGGCTGAAACTGTCCTCTCAATAGAATAGCCTAGAGGAAGAAGGTGAAAACCACCTGTGAAATAAGGTGCATCAGGTAGAAGGTAATGAGCCCAGTCCTTCCAGCTGTTGGTGGCTTATGTTGTCAAAACTCTAACGGTGTTATGAAAGAAAGCAGTGACCTCCTCTAAGATTTTAGTCAAAAGTTTTAGACAGCTACCCTGAGGAGAACATTCAGGGCTTTGAGTGTCCTGGCACGACCAAGTGAGGAGTCCGAGGTGCAGGAAAGAGAAGCATCTCCATTTTGACATACCAGCATAGGTTCTAAAACCTGCAGAGCTGCATCAGCATGGTAAGGTGTTAGAGTTGTTGTGGTTCTCTTCCTATGAGCAATATCATAATATTGGAAGAGCTAAAGCAGCAGCAGTGTGAAAATGGATGGCGACTTGAAGAAAAAACGCTATGCTGAGGAGGTCTGGCTAGAGAGCAACAACAATGGAAGTCTGGTTCAAGAGCTTTATAACATCGAGCAAGATGGGCAAATTTTATCTCCCGCTTCTGGAGATGTGGCATCAAATTTATGCTTTGATTAGAATTAGTGAATCGATTAAAAATGAGATAAAGCTAAATTATTGTGGATACATTACCACAGATAACTTGAAGACACAGACTGTGGGACCATTTGTGTTCTGTGATGGACTTTCTGGCTCCACATGCTTTGACTAGTTTTCTATTTTTGTAGCTTCAGATGCCTTTTGTATACCTTCTTGTACTTTTCCCCACTGCTGCCAGGTAACTACCAATATATGTGTTCTGATATAAAAAATGAAAATATAATCTACAGCTAAAATAATGTGTATTTAATCAACTGCTCCTTGGGGTATGAAAGAAAAACTTTAAAAAAGTTTTTGAATGCCTAGATATGTAATTGCCTGAGAGACCAGAAAGATGAGTTTGGTCTCTTGTGAAATTAAAAAAAAAAAAAAAAAAAAAATCTGTCTAAATGTTTTGGAGGCGGAAACTTGGTCTGATCCCTCGAGTAAATACAATGAGTTTTAGAGCTAAACATAAAAGATATACTAAAAAAATACTTTCAAGGAGAAGCCTGAATTTACTAACAAGAGTTGGCAAGAATCAGGAAGACCTGCGTGGCACTATCTATAGTAATCAAAATGCTCTATGGTTGAACTTTCTTTGCTCAGTGCCATCATTTCACTTGCCTCGAAAGAACTACAAGTGCTTGTACAAGTGATCAGAAGAACACTTGTTTTGCTGGAGTCTGAAAGTGCCTTGCAACGTTGTAGTGGAAAGTTGCCTGGAACTTCTTTCACTGACTCTTCTCTGATGGACCACAACGCTCTCCTGTGGCAGCCCGGAGTGACAGGGTGACAGGGGTGATGGGAGGAGCAATGAATATGCACGGTCATACAGCTCCTTTTTTCCTTTCCATGTCCTCCAAAATAACTACCTGATGCACTGGCTAGAAAAAGTGTTATTTAAACACCTTTGTTTTATCTGTATTTTTTCCCTGTTACAGGCTAAATGCAAAGAGTCAAACACACTCAACTTCTGTTTTCCTGTGAAACAGCCATCTGGCTCTCTTTTGAAATTCAGTGGACGTTCATTAGGAACTGGTTCAACATCTAAAGCTTTGGCTCAAAATTTTTTTGCTATTCAACAATGTATCTTTTTAGAAAACACACAAGGATTTTTATTGATGTGACAATTTGAAGAAGACTGTACAGTTTAAGAATTCTTTTTGATATTGGATTGTCCTATCTCTATATACATTAAACTGTATAATCTATTTTGAATACAGGGCTTGTCCGCATTTTCTGCAGAATTTTGCTTCCAGAGAAAGAAAAGAGCTGCAGAATGATGTTGAGACCAGAATAAATGAGCAGAAACTGGTCATGAATGCTTTGTAGCTTGAAATTAGAATAGAGTTTCTATCTATTACAGCAGTAAGATTAAGGAATGATCTTCCCATAGCAGTGGTAAGCCCAAAATACACATACATATACACATACACATATAGATGCATAATGGGTTTTTTTAAAGTTAGAAGTTGATACATTTCTGAAGGAGGTTTGTGAAAGGTTTTGCATGAATAGACCTTGTAAGAGCAAGAGACTGCACTCTCAATCTAGAAGTCCTTCCCAGTCTTGCGTTCCTAAAACCTGATTGCCTTTGGAACCCTACAACAGACTAGTGTTTGTTGGGTTCATTTAACACACATCCTTGAACAGGGAAGAAGTTTGGAAATAGGAAAAAGGTTGTATTTCAGATTCTGAAATGCCTGTGGGGCTGTCTTTAGTTTGGACCTAAAGCATCTGGTCTCTTATGATGGGTATTAGTAGAAGGGTCACAGGTAGGAACTAGTGTTCAGGAAACATGCTCAAAAGATATAGAGGTAAGAACAAGCACTGGAGACACGCAGACGCTTGGGAACTGATTAGACAGAGCACAATACTGAGGGCTTGAACAACAGCTGGGTGGCTGCCCTACCAAGAAGTCCGGCCAGCTTGACAGCGTTTGAAAATATGGTTATGAAATGAGTGAAAATTTCACTTATTTAGCTTGTTTACAATATCCTGTTTTAAAATCAAGACTTTGCTTGTTGATGAGCCCACTAAGGCAAAGAGGGTGAATGGTTCTGTGGGGACTCGCTGCCATGTGCCCCCACCATGCCCCTGTGGGTCTCCAACCATAGACCGAAGATCACAAGCTTTGCTGTGGTGTTTCTCCTCAAGCCTGAGCCTGGCATTGCCAAATCCTTGCATTGCCAAATGCTTCTGCCGTTTAAGCTGGTGGATGCTGAAACTATTATGCTGTTTTCTAGCAGGAAGATAAACTGCAAAGTTCATCTGAGTAAAATATTTGGGTATATCTAACTGGGCAGATACTGTGGATGGGGCTGCTGCCTCATCAGTCACGGCTTCTTGGAGCTGTTTGCAAGAGCCTGCTGTGACTGTCACTGTCCTTGCATCTAACCTCAAAAAACACGTTTCTTGATAGAGAGTATCTGTTTCTTGGCAGTGATAAAGTGTTAGCCATAAAATTAACAAGATTATTGCTTTTCTGCAGGTGGACTTAAAATGAGAAGAAGCTGCTTCTCAGTGAGGGTAACAGAGCACTGGAACAGGCTGCCCAGGGAGGTTGTGGAGTCTCCTTCTCTGGAGACATTCAAACCTGCCTGGACACATTCCTGTGTAACCTCATCTAGGTGTTCCTGCTCCGGCAGGGGGATTGGACTAGATGACTTTCTGAGGTCCCTTCCAATCCCTAACATTCTGTGATTCTGTGACTGGCATGGTGTGGATAATATTAGTGTGATGGATTGTGGTGGATTTGTTATTGGAGGTTGTCATAATCTGCCACTCAGAGAGTAGTACACGTAGACCTTTGTAAATCTTTGACAAAGTGAAATAGGACAAGCTCCAAGAGGACTGCTCTGTATTTACAGGCAAAGTCAAATGCTCTTGTCTTTAATGTCTTCCTAAATATGGTGTGGTGGAGATTTTGTGAAGAATTTTCTGTTTTTCTGTTTGGGGGCCAGAAGAGACACCAATATGTTTTGATGCTTCCTTTTAAAGAAAACCAGATTGTATGAATAAAAGGTATACTTTGAAAATCTAATGCTCAAATGCAGAAGGAAAGCACATGGAAAAAGGAATTCCTCACTAAAATTAAAAGAAAAGTAGCTATGTGATGACCATTTCAGTGACAGTCTAAACAGCATTATGCCAAAAATTGCAAAGGGCCTTGTTAGATGGGGATGAGGTATAGTGGTGAAAGGAGGAAATAACCAGCAAGAAACTTGATAGAGTGGAAGTCATACAGGATCATATTACAAGGGAAATGTAGAAGTCCATGCACAGACACCTGCCTAAGTGGATGTTGATAATGCCAGCATTAGTTACCAGAGATTTTTATGTTTAAGATGCTCTGGGCTGTTTGAAGCAGACTGAATTATTTGGGAAATCACTGAGGACAAATCTAGCAGAGAATATGGGTCAACAAGTGCCTGCAGAGACCTACCTGCTCAGGTGGGTGCCATCAAGTCCCCTGTCTGCCACTCAACAACACATCAGCCAGGTGGGTCATTAAGTTTGGACCTTCCGACCTTGTCTGCTATGCCTCTCTGTTTCTGTATTACAAACACTTCTGACCACAATTTCTGACACTGTAGAAGTATGGCAGACACTGCAAGGGTCCATCTCTCTAGCGGTGCTTTGTCTACTTAGGTCATTTTGACTCTAGATTGTTTAAGGAGGGAATATGTCCCCTCCCATGCAGAATTGTTACTCTGTGTGTGTGTGATGTGTCGGGGATCTGTATGGTTCTTGGGTTGTTGCAGACCATGTGTCATACTGTCATAATTGATTTAACCTCACTAAGCATAACTGAGAACACCTGTTTTCTCTGAGTGATATTTTTCTTCACATATGTCACAGTTATTCTCATTATTTACAGTGTATTTTTAGACCTCACATTTAACCACAGCATAAAAGTGCAAAAGTCTCAAGAAAAAAAAAAAAAATCATTATCTTGTTTTTTTAAATAATTGTATCATGTTTTTGACAGCTAAATAAATGGATTTTATTAAACAGGATTATGGGCTGAGATTATTTAGTATTCCTTTTTTATTATCTGGTGTAGCCTCTGCTGGGAGCTGTGAGTTTCTTTTCTTCATTTCCAACATTGATTCTTGCATTAGACGGTTACATTGAATAATTAATATACTTCCCGTGATTGATGATTTGCATGGCCTGAATATTAGGTTATCAATCATGACCCACTTGTTCTAATGTAATCATATTGAAAACGTGTCAAAAGCTGTTTACCCAACAATGACAACAGGAGCTGTGATATTGAAGGTGCCTGATGCACTACAGCAGGAAATATTCTGGTTGAACATTCATAATGCAGAGATTATGAGTTCCTCAAATTGATGTAACAAAAGCCTGGAGCCCTTGCTGAGAGTTATCAGCTCCAATAAGAAAAGTCCTTTTTTCAGCTAGAAAATCATACTGATTTCTTTGCCTTTTATCAGCTGCTTAGTGACTTTTGGAGCCTACAGTGTAAAGTAATTATGTTCTGTGCTGCATGGCATAAAGAAAGTGGAAAAAAATGGAAGTGTTTTGTTGAAAAAATGAACGACACTGCCTGCATCTGTTGCTACTGGAAGGAGAGAACTTTGTTAAGGTCTTGCCATAGTTCACTTTCATTGGATTACCGCAAACGTTGAAAAAGTGGGTTTTGCTTCTGTGGGAATCACTAAAGCAGAGCACCATGTTTTAACACTCGGAGTATAATGGACATTTCGCTTCAGTGTATTTCTTAGCTCAGAGATGCTTCTGCAGACCATACTGGTTCCATTTCAATACCCTGTTCTCTTTATCTTGGCTAACTACAATGACTCTCAGGTTTTAGTTGGGCATATTCGTTTCATTCTTTCTTGCCTTTTTCCCTGCGACAACTCAGATTAATGTCGGCATTTTATTGAGAGGTTCAGCTCCACAGACTCAGACTGATGGAAATACTCCCTGTGACTACAATAGAATCACTCATCTAAGCCGAACCTGCTTGAGTTGGAGAAGTCTAAAGCACGGGGCTTTATAACTCTGAGCAGCAAAGCTGCTTCCTTCAACCTCTACCTGGCTTCCACTCTGAACTTTAGAGCACGTGGGTTTTCCAGATGCCTTTGTTCACAAAAGCTCATGTAGTGATGATTTTCCTGGAATTTGGCAGTGCTTTATGTCTCATATCACCCTTTGGCTTCAACAGAGTCCTCAAAAGCATAGCTCCTTCCAGGTCCCTGTTGCTCTTGACATTAGGCAAATTAATTGATGCGTATATACCAAAATCAGATTATTCATCAAGATTAAGAGTACCACAGTTTTGTCCACATGTGAGGACTCTGTTAGTCCTGGCTAGCCTTCAAAGCACATATTAATGAAGTTCAAACTGGTGTGGTCTCGGAATAGCTGGAACAGTTAACAGTCATAAGAAGAAAGATAATTGAAAAATTTGAAAGCTCAGGGAAAAAAAAGAAAAAAAAATCTACATTTTGACTCATTTTTTTCTTCTTTTATTTTACTCTGTTCCTCCAGAAGAGGAAAAGTGTAGAGGAGCTCTGTAGTCTAAGTGATACAGCCCAGCAGGAGGGGTAATCTCCTGGGATATCACCACTGTTGAAGGCCAAGTGTTTCAATTACTTAATATATGACAATATTAGCCTTGTTGTGTCTCACAGTGATTAAAACAGAGAATGAAAATGTTCATTGTTATAGAAGAAAGGATTCCAAAATAATTTGTAATAATAAAACCACAGAAACCTGGAACTGGAGAAAGTGTAGATGGAAAATACCTAGTCATCTAATTTCTCTGCCAGTGCAGGATTTCAGTGTGTGTTTTTAGTATATTCTTAGTGTAATAGGGTTACTTAGAAAACTATGCCCCAACCTGTTGGATTTGAACATAACCACAGTGATTCATGGTTTTTATGATTTCTTGGCTTGAATCCCCGTACTTAATTCAAAGTGCCTCAAACGCTAGTGCTTCTGTAACCATGGGAAATTAAGCAAATGAATTCAATTGTAAGGAAAGCTAAGACATTTCTTAGCTTCAGCAAACTATGTCTTCTTCTATTACTTTTTATCACACTAAATAGTTCTAGAATTGTTAGCTCAAGTCAGTGAGAAATATTGTGTTAAAATTCTCCTAGTTTCACCCTAGAAGTAGTCTTCAAAATGAGCGAAAACATAAAAAGAGTATGTTACGAATTTTTTTTTTTATTTGCCCAATGTTTTTAAAGCCTTTAGTAATTAGTAATCTTTTCTCCACAGCTAAGAGAGTTTGAAACCTTTTATTATTTTGAAAGTAGAAGTAGGGATTGTTCATTTATTGATATGTCTCCAGGAAAGGCAGCTCCAGAAAGATTGGCCATGTGTAAGACTGACAACAGAAAAGTTAGTAAAGGTAAGTCTGTAATTTCTCCCTCTCACTGGTGACTGATGTTTCAAATATTTGTGTATTTGTTGTGCCATGGCATCTTCTTCTGATTGCTTCATGGTGGGTTTTTGCCTGCCACACATTACATGAGAAGCAGTTCAGATGAAAAGCCCTGTACATAAAAGAGGAGCATAAAAACTACCCATCTTGTAAAGCACTGACCACTTTATAAAGTTTTCCTGCATGAAAAGCTGCTCTGCTTTCTGAATTGACATTTTTGCATTTTTTTAATTAACATTTTTTGGTTATTGCCCCAAGACTGAAAGCCCACTAGTTTTCTGTTGTTTAGTTTCTCAGCCAGTAGTAGAATTTTCCTTGGAAAGAAGCAGCATTTTATGGAAAACGTCAGTAAACTGTTTTTGTATGGAAAATATTTGAGTAGCCCTCCTCTGTGTACATAGCTATAAAAATATTAGGGCAATATGTGCTAAGTGGGCGGCACAATTGTTTCAGCACACAGCACCCAGCTCTGCAAGTTCCTGCCAAAAGCAAATTACTCTAGTGAGCTATTTAACATAATAGGACATAGCAGGTGTTGGGCTACATCTTCAAACAAACAAAAACCAGGCAACTACTAATTTACTGGAAGCAGCAGTATAACCAAAATTTTCTTTTTCTGACCCACAACACTTGAATTCCACAGGAAAACAAATCTGCTGTCCTCCAACACACCGCTCATGTGTGCGAGATACAAATCTTTCTAAGCAACCAGAGACATATCCGATACTGCACTCGGAAAAGATCAAAACAGCCATGGACTTCTGAGGCGAGATGTGAACATTCCTCAATATACCACAATTATAAATAAGTACAAACAAAGTCCACTCCCTGCTGACTCTGAATGGAAAAGAGCTGGAGAGAAGAAGAAAAAATGTCTGTATATGTTTTCTTTATAATTTTGGAATGCATTCAGCCTTCACACCAGGCAGCAGAGGGAGAGAAGCAGAGGACACCATTCTTATACACATCTCACGCTTGGAAAGAGTGTGAATTTTCTCATTGGCATTGCCCACAATGGTGACTTGACCCTGAGAGCAGGATATTTTTTTGGTCTATGTTTATGAACAGTGAAGGATTATTTTGCAGGTGGAGAGATGAGGGCTAGTTTAGCAGGGTAAGAGGCAATTTGACCCATTGTATTTTGTAAAGGTGTCACCGCAGATCTTGGCCACTGTGAAGATGGGCTTTCCTGTTGCCTCTTTACCTGCTGCTGCATTTCCTTGCATTGCTGCAGAGCCTGCAGCACCAACCTCCCTGCACCCACCAGAAGGCTGATCATGCATGAGGTTCCTGAAGCTCGTGACAGCCACTTTACATTTGATGTCATTGACGCCAGCCTAAGGTGACAGAGTTGTCTTATTCTTGGCATGCTCGCAAATCCCATTGCTGTCCATGGATGTTTCTCATAGCTACTTTAAATGCTGTAATCACTGCAGAGGGGGTGACAGCATATTTCTGTGTTGTTTTGTTAACTTCTCATATGAACATCAGGAAATAAAGCTGGGTGTCACGTGGCACATGGTGATTTCTTTGCCAGAGATTTATTATTTTTCTTAATATTCGCTTTCCCCCTTCCCACTCCCTTCCCTTGCCAGGTTCTCAGTGGCAATATTAGGATGAATGTATCTGTCAGCTTCAAAACATGACTATTTTTTTGTAGAGCTGTCCCAAAGCACACCTGGGAGCTGGGGATATTAAAAAAAAAGCAGAGGCCTCTGTAGCATAAGATTGCTGGCCTCGCCTGCAATGTGAACACTAACTGAAATGAAGGAAGAGGAGGCTCATTAGGTGTCTCTGACTCCCACTGCCTTTGCTATTTTTGGGCCAGCTGTCATGTGCATGGGGTGATCCACCCGGCCTTGACATTCCTTGTAACATCTCAATGCCAACCCATCGTATCTTTCCCCCTTGTGCACCTGGCAATGGGAGAGAAAAGTTACCACTGGTGCCATTACATCACCGGGTCAAATGGCCAATTAAGCAATCATGGTCTGGATATGCCCAGCCGAGGGCTTGGGTAGACAGTGGGGAGCAGGGTGTGCCAAACCATCAGCTTGGAGCACTCTGCAAACCTTCCTTACCACCTCTGCTGCATCCCTGGGAACTGCCAGGAAGAGCATCTGAGCTGCCTGGAGCTTTAACAGTACGGCACAGGGGAGCAGAGGTCTCCCAGGATTAATTAATGGGCATCCCAAGAACACATTCTCATTATAGCTATAGCGCTAGGGTTTTTCCTCATTTTGCAGAACATCAAACGCATTAGATAGTGTGCGGGGTGGAGGGGGGGAGGAGCAGGGAAGGCAGAGACAGCGGTCAGAGGGAAGCAATATGGACCGGGAGATTGAATCTGACCCTGTCAGAGGCTGTCACAGGACTTAATATTGCATTTATTTAAACTGGATTTTCTCTGGTATACCGTGTCTGACTTTGGGGGAATGAGCCTTGGTTTTGAGGGGTGTATGGGTCCCTCAGAGAATGAAATGCCGCTGACAATAAAGAGCTCATGCTGACATCCTCCACCACGATTTTTATTTGTTTGTAGCTGTTCATTCTTTGTTAGAGCACAGAACTGGCGAGGCACGTGTGTTTTGTTTCTCTCATGTGATTTTCCCTGCCAGTCAGCATGGCTTATGCTCAATTAATTCCATCAATATACGGTCCCCCCTAGCCTCATGTGTGCTTGTGTAGTGCGACAGGCAGTTGTGAATATACCACTAACTGTGTCCAGACAAAAGCGTGAAGAGGCTCCACGAGGGGTCTATTAACTCCACAGACAGACTGCGGCTTCAGCCGAGGCGCAGCCCCTTTGCAGGAGGGTTTTCTTATTTGGTGAAACACTTAGTAAAAAGTGTTTCCTCCCTCCCGGTGAATTAACTGCCACTCGGATGCTGGTGAGCAGTGGCACTGCTGCCTGAACCATGTCCTACAAAACACTGAGGTGGCCAGATGCTTCAGTGCTCACAAGCACATACAAATCATGAGCTCTCCACTCCTAAGAGCTCAGGGTTTTGCCCCATGCAATCAAGCACTGCAGGTGATCAACTCTGTCTGAGTGTTTTGATAGAGAAGATGCTCATGTTCTGTCCCATCGAAACGATTAAGCAGTGATGACTTGCTCTGAAAGAGCACTGAAGTTCACAGCTGTCATTTCATCTTTTTCTTCATAAAACAGCAACGAATCCCCTTATATCATGGAGTTGTGTGATCCCCTCAGCAGCAAGGCAAGGTGCTTGTAGGTGAACCTCTATGCTCTGAAGAACAGGGAGCAAAATAAAAAAGGCAGTTTTCATCAGAAAATTTATCTTTCTGCGCACTGTGTATTTCAGAGGCACAAGGCTGCACTAATTGGGGTGCAGTCTAATGACTAATCCCATTAGAGGTGCTGTTTACAGATTACCCACTTGTTTGAGGGACTAGAAAGCAACATTGGAATAAAAAAAAAAATCAAAAAGGAGAGAGAATATTTTTTTAGAACCACTGTGACACGAAAATGTGAGAGATGTTAGTTATATTGAAACACTCTTTCAGCCGACAAGGTCACTTGTGGCAATAATCCGCTCATTAGAGGTGTAATCCATCACTCAAGTAATATCAATTTAGTGCCAGGGTTTTAATGCAGGTTGTACTAATCATTAGCGGCAGTTTGTCAACTGCATAATTCACAAGGGATTGTGGGTATGCATGATTTAGCAGGTGACCCTTGACCTCTGCTGAGTAAGAAGCCTGCCTTAGAGGCAAAATCAAGGGGGACAAAAAGCAGTACTCACTCATGAACAATTATTATGCTTAACAGCATGACTGTCATTTTAGAAGGAAAGGGAAAAAACAGTATGTCCTGAATAATGAAGGATTAAAATTCACCTGAGACTTGGCTCCAGCTACAATGCTGGAGTCACCACCCACACTTAGCAGGGCAGGAAGAAGACAACACTTTAAAAAAAAATTGTTTATTTAATGGCCCCTTAGCTCATATCTAAGAGCGAAAAGCCCTTCTGCCATGCAAAACATGAGGGCTGATCACAGCACCAGATTTATTTATTCTCCCGCAGTGAAAATGTTGGTTTACTCCTGTCTCTATCCCAGGTGCCAAGCAGTAGGATTGACCTGTGACTGTCATAGGTGAAAAGTATTAGTTAGGAAGTCTGCATTAGTGTCAGACAGGTAGAGGATTTCCCCTCAGGCTGTTAATTCATTTGGAGGGAAGAGGAGAATAACCTGAAGTGAATTTCTGTGCCCACCTGAAATCTACTCAGAGAGTTAAATGCGTAGTTTGATTTACCAATCATTATAAATGTAGTATAGCATCATATTCTCTATTTCAACTCTTGGAAAAATCCATTTCTTTTCACATCCCACTTGGGAAGTTATCGGTGTCTTGCCTTGCTGTATTGCTGCTCTGTTTTATAACAGCAATAATCCTCCTGAAATCTGGCAGCTAGGACCAGTTAAGCGCCCTAAGCTTTACTGCAATTAAGGTACTTTTTTGCTTGCAATAATTCAGAATTGGATTTGACTTAAAAACTGAAATTTAACAAGTGATTTAGCCTGTAATGTGCTCTAATTGCTTTTGGTATTTTGAGAGTGGGGGTTGGGTGGGAGAAAGAAGAAAGAGGTCAAACAACTCAGTAATTTAACACAAAAAGTGGCAAGTGAACTTGCACATTAGACACTTTCTGACGGGGGTTGTATTATGCACACCAGCCTCCTGCTTGTAAAGCTTTTTTGTTAATATATCTATACATTACCTCTACGCTCATATTTAAAAATTATGTTTGGAAGGAAAAGAAGGGCTGAACCAACTCCTTTGCTTGCTAAACGTTTTGAAATGCCACCGGCGCTGTCAACAACAAATTTACATTGCAGCCCTTGGCAGCTCCAAGAGAAAGGGACGCGAAGCGGAGTGAGTAGGCGAGCGGCCGCAGTCACCTGGCAACGGGAGCAGCTGGACGGACGGACAGCCGGACGAACGAACAAGCCGAGTTTTCCCTCCCGCTGCTGCGGCGGCGGGAACGGGAGGGCGAGGGGCGGCGGGCGGCTCGGCTGCCTGCCCGGGGACCCGCATCCCGGCGGGGGAAGGCGGCGGGCTGGAGCGCCGGGGGAACTCGGCTTAATTGCGCCCACTGGGCATTGCCCTGGCCGGCGACGGGGAGAGCTGCTCGGCTACCCGGAGGAGAGGATTTGGGGGATGAGCCGGGCCGGCGGCGGGAGCCCGAGGACGCGGGGCAGGCGGGGGCCGCTGGAGCCGCCTCCTGGCTGGTCCCCTGAGCCCCGCAAATGGCTGGGGGTGAAGCGGGCTGGGGGCAAAGCTGGCTTCGTGATGGGCCCGTGAGTGGGAAAAAAATGGTGTCAGGCTTGGGAACAGCTTGCTCGCTTTGTCTTCTCATCATAAACAGCTCAGACTGAAGTGGAGCTGCGAGCAGGGGATGTGGGCTGGGGCCCGCGTTTTGTCCGGGTTCATCCAACAGCCTTCCAGTTCTTTGTGTCCAATGCGCAAAAGAAAAGTTTTGCAGTGCTATTTTTGATGCTGATTTGATCAGGGCTGTGTGCTCCTTCATGAGGTAAAAAAAAAAACCCAAACAACAAAAAACAAACAACAACAACAACAACAAAAACAGCTAACAATAAAACTGAGGGCTTAAATGCGTGACTGCTTTGTCTTTCAGAGGGAGCTGGATTGCCGCTGGATCATTCCCATTTGTGGGGCAATATGAGTAAACACAGGAATTTTCCTGCAGTTCCTGTAGGTCAATGACAGCACCGGTAGTACTTACAAGAAAAAAAAAAAAAGAGAAAGCTGTCTAATAGGAGGTATTGACACCACCTTATTGGAGGGATCTACCTCTCTGCAAATGCAGGATAGAGAACTAGGATCCTCCAACAGGTGATTTCGTCCACTTAAACCAGGTTCCTGCTCTGAATTATATTCTTGTATAACTCCACAGCTTTGGTAGGGGCACCAGAGAGTGGCTGTGGCTCCCACGCCCGGGGCAGGCTGGGCTCCCTGCTGGGCTCCCTTCTGCAGAAGTGGGACGCTGCGATATGCTGATTTTAGATGTTGAGTGTATTTTTCTGGCTGGGAAACTAATGAAGCTCCCGTCGGTGCCATCAGCAGAGCCTTTAGTGCTGTTCAGCTTCTCTAAGATGGGTGTCTACTTTAATATGAGCTGAATTGCTAAATTTAGGTGTTAGAGCTGAATCACATCCAAATTGACTTGTTCAAACAAGGAGAGAAGCAGGAAATGAAACTTCAACACTGGGTCAAGCCCTGATTGTAGTTCAGCCATCATTTAGTGATTCCTCTTGTTTCATGTATTCAGACCGTATGGGGTCTGAGGCAGGAACTGTCTCCTACTGCCAAGGAGACTGCACTTCCATAATAAAAGATAATTAAAATTCTCAAAGGATATAACATACTCAACAGTATGCTTTTTGGAAGAGAGCAGTTTTCATCCAGTTAGATATAACATAACCAGATTCCTTCCCCAGGTACATGCGTACAAAGAAGGTGATGAATCCAGAAAACATTTGCCTAATGAGTTAGCATTCGCATCTGTCAGAAGTCAAAAACCTCCGCAGCTTCAGGCAATATTCTTGGCCATGGACCTGGGAACAGTAAAGCTCATGTCTCCTGTGGACTGGCCAGAAAAGGAGGCAGATATAAGCTGAGCTTTTATTTACTTAACTGTATTTTGGTAACATTCTTCATATAACTGTAAGTTTTGTAGGTAATATTTATCTTTTTTTGACTTTGGATCTTTTTAACTCCAAAAGCTGCTGTTAGTAGGAAAATGGGAAAGGGGGAAACAAACCAAATGAAACGTTATACTATAATTAACATTTTGATATTTGGGTATATCAGAGGATAACACAGTGCCCATCTGGACTGCCTTAACTACACACTTAATTGCATTATATATGGAGAAGGGATTCAAAAGAACAAAGAATTCAAGCTATTCTATTTAAGTAGACCATTGCTGTGGTATCTAAGCACGAGAGTAGATCAGAGCATAAAAAAGCAGATTGCTGAAAGCTATACATCACAAATCTTGTGCACAGTTCTGCATAGGGATTAATGAAATAAGCAGAGCTGCAAGCTGGAATATTAGTGGTGACAGATTTCCTCCCTCCAAGTGTTCATAAGGACACCAACTTCAATGATTTCCAAAGTGAGCTCTACCCACCGTGGATGGGCCCCACAACGTCTGCCGATGTTTCATGCACAGCTGCTAGTCACATGGGACAGGGTTTTAAAGGTATCTTCTAGCCTAAGGAGGCTGCTCCACTAGTGGGGGTTTCAGGAGTTTTTCTAGCCACTTAGCTCACATGGAAACTTCATACCAGCAATCCCGCAAGCCGTCTATGGTCAGGTATCTGGATACTCTGCAAAAATCTGGGGCATCCTGGTGTCCTGTGGGTTGAACCTAGCTTGTGGGGGATCTTCCTGTGAAGGAGATGAAGGGCATATGGGGGGATGCTCTCCAGTGCCTGCTGGCAACCGAGGCTGGAGAAGGAGGTGCTGGCTGCTGCTGCCTCTAAAGGGCTGGTAGAGGCAGAGAAGCCACAGGCACTGGGAAGGGCACGTCTCTGCACTGCAACAGTTTCTCCTTTGAATCAGTGACTGGGGCAATGGGGAAAACCTGCATGAGCCTCCTTGATGGGTTGAGCAGATTGAAGGATGGGTTGCTGGGACTTGTGTCTAAAGCAACTTGATGACTGTGAGTCTCCTTTTCGTCTATATTTCCAGGTGTATTATGGCACTGAAGTTCATTAGCCTCCTCTCAAAATACGATTCTAACATTGCTGGAAAGCAACTGCTGTCGTGGCTGAGGGATGCCAATTAGCAGTGATCAGCATTACTGAAAATTGAAGAGAAGTGGGTTCACAAGACATTGAAGCTATCATTTCCTAGTGTTTGCATACAGAGTTGTGTGAATTTGCTGGATGGCTAAGAACACAGCAGGTAGTCCAGATGCTGATTCAACCCCCACAGTCTCTCCTTGAGATAATGTCTCCCTGGGAGAGCTTGAGTCATGTGGAAAGCATGCGTACAAACAACTGTAGCCAGTGAAATCCTGTGTCAGAGACAAGGGCAGACCTGTGTCTGTGTGGAGGTCTGTCTCCAGACAGGAGGCCTGTCTGTGAGGCCAGACCTCACATCACTGTGGGACCAGCAGCCTCCCAGCTTCTCAAGCACATTTCAGCCCTGCATCGATCTCCCTGAGGGACAGTGCCAAATGATCTCCTTGGGGGGATTCAGCTGCCCACGTGTAGCACCTGGGGACACCTGATCTGCATGGGGGTAGCTGGGACTTGCCCACAGGTAGGCCAGTGGGGCACAGCATCTGTAGGGCAGAGACCCTGCTGTCATCTCACCCTGCTGCATCTCACCCCGCAGCCCCACCAGTGCTGGAGTGGGAAAATTGCCATGGAGAGCCTGGTGTCCATCCTGCCAGATCTGCAAGCCCAGGATCCCACCCAGTGTCATCAGCATCCCTCTGTGTGCCAGTGCCAATTTAAAACGTCTAGATTTGGTTGAAGTCTCCACTGTGTTGACTACTCTGTTTTTATCTTCCTGGTTTTACTTTTGTTTCTGCTGAGGTTTTTTTTTGGCTACTGATTTATTTTGAGATGTTGCATTTCTAACCACATTTCCGCTACTTGTCTTTTTTTTTTTTTTTTTTTTTCTGTTCATGGTGGTGTTCTCTCAGGAGCTGGCTTTCAAAGAACTGTCATTACTGCCTCCACAGATACCCCAATAATATCAGGTGCAGAAGATTCTGGGTGTCTCAAAGTGCAACATTTTCTAGCACAATTTGACATATAAAATACCATGTCTGCACACTGAACTGGAACATTGTAAATGGCTCCGTACATTCAAAACCAAGTTGTTGGACTCATTACAACTGACATATGCAAACATTGCAACTACAAAATTTCAGTAATTGATCTCTGTTGAACTCCAGGCAGCAGATGACACTTAGAGTCTGCTAAGGAAAAAATGCTGGTCTTTTTTTCTCCCCACTGCTTTTAGTATTTGCTCAGTATCATTAATATAAATATGCAATCATCGAAATCAACACAACTGAAGTTAACAGAGCAACTCCAGATTTACATCAGTGTAAATGAGAGCAAAACTTGATCCCTTGCATGTAATTTATCTTTAATTCTGGTTTAAGTCTCTCTCATCTTGCTGAATAAAAACTGATGTTCTTCTCACACACAATCTGTATACCATTCATTAGTGTCTTTTCTGTTTGGAAGAAAGATTGGAGCCTGTGGTAATGAAAGCTCAAATCCTGGGGAGCAGTACACATGGTATTTTGTTTTAACTAAATGCTGTGTTGGTATTCTCATGAGTGGCTTTGCATTACTTGAACATTTATGAGTAGCTTGAACTAATAAATCTCTAATTAGCACTAATTACTAATTAGATTATTGATTCCTCTGACTGTGGTCTCCTCACTGGTTTTATTCATAAGCAGAATGTTATATTTAAAAAATCTCATAGATATATCCCCAAATGGAGCTCACTTCTGCCGTGGAAAGAAGCAGAACAACAGGCTCTGGGCAGCCTGTTTGTCAGAATGACACCTGGGCGTATTCAGTCTGGGAAGATGCACCAAGGGGCAGAGGTACTTTGTTTTTGCTAACTAACTGGGCTGTTAGGGCACTGCCCACTTGCCCAGAAGCTCTGGAGAACACCAGCACTTTTCTGCTTTCCCTCCTGTCTGCACCCTGAGGTCTGTGCCATGGGCTGTGCACCTTGGGCCCAGCTCCAAAGGGTGGCCTATGTTCTTCTGAAGGTGTTCTGGTAGGAGTCCTGCTCTTTTTAGTCTATGGTAAGACCTAAAGTAGATCTGCTGGAGCAAGTTGGTGTACCTTGATCTGCTTCACACATCCTGACTTTGTTCCTGTTTGTGGTTTTACTGGAAAGACAAGCCTCTCTGGATCCTTGTACCCCCAGAATAATTTCTACCCCCTAATTCTCCCGTCTCTCTTCAGCAGCCGTTCTGCTTGCTATCTACCTGATGAGGCAAAATGGGTTCTTTATTTTAGTCCCTGTGAAAAGTGCTCTGGACTCTGCATTTACATAGCATTACCAATAGCTCTTTGCAGAAACAGCCCCACAGTGGTCAGGAACTCCATAATCCCATTTTTTCCCCAAGAGCTCAGAAAGCAGGACCCCCAGGTCCTGACTGCCAAGGTCTGGGAGTCCTACTCCAAGCACTCACCCAATGGCTACACCACTGCCATGCTACTTCACCAGTCTTCTCCCAGTTTCTTACCCACAAAAGTCCTCAGCCATAAAGGACTTTTGTTCCTGTATAGTTTATTGAGGACAGTGGTTAGTGCACTGTCTGCTGATTTCCTTTACTTGAAGGCAGAGCACACAAGTGATTGAAGGGATTTTGGCTTATTTCACTGACAGGTGTGATTTTATCCAGCAGTGGCTATTGCTTCTGTGGTAGGACTGGCAGGAGAGCTCAAGCACAACGTTGCTTTATTCAAACATCAGGCAGTTTCACTTGCAGAGGTTTTGCATGTGGTACATCTTCAGTTTGCAAGCCCAGACAAATGCAAAATGTGGCTTAATTCTTGTTGGCATTAACTGTAGGCAACATGTCAAATCTCTTCTTCTGCTGGCTGCCCCCTCTTTCTGTTGATTTCTACATGTGACTCAATATGTTTGTTTTGATCCTTACAGCCCTGTGTGGGCTATGTGATGAACCACTGTGGCACCAAAGATCGATGGTGCTACATTCATGCTGATGTTTTCACTAGCAGGCTCCAGGCCCTGCCAAACTTCGCTGTTGCATGCACATAACTCCCTAGGACAACTGTGGGAGAAGTCTGCGTGTGGCAGCGAGGAGATAGGGCTCCCTGGATAGCAACATCTGGGGACCAGAAATCCAGTATTCTTGGCTACGGGCCCTTGGCTCTGTAATTTGATCTTCCCACCCTTCTGGTCCATCTCTTCACAGAGCAGAGGAATGAAGAAGGCGGCTAAGTATCTCTGGATGGGAGTCCAGTCAGCTAATTAGTATCAATGAGGTGTCTGTTATTTTTAGTTATTGCAGATGTGCTCATACCTCATTATCTTAAGCAGTGAAGAGCAAATAAATAGCAGCCTCTGTCACGCTTTAAGGAAACATTTTATAAATAGTTTATTGATTTGGACTTCAGAGGGACCTGGTGGGAAATCTGTAAGGATTCTTCCAGGGGTGGGGGGAGGAGGAGAACTCTTTACAGAAGTTAACTTAATGTGTCCTGTTTTGTAACACATGTTAAGAAAGCCAAAAGTTGTTGCTGTTTCCAGGTGGGGTTTGAATTTACAAAAGGCTGGTTCCTGCAGACACCTGTAGATGCTTTGCTGTGAGGCTTCTTCAATATCTTTGTGCGATGGTCGCTTTGGGCAGAACATCGGTCCAGAAGGAAGGGTTTATTCTGAGCCTACAGAAGGAATATTTGTTTGGCCCAGCTTACCTGATATTTTAATATTCATATTTAGCAAGTACCCCATGTGTGTCACAGGAAATAAGTAACTTGTCAGTGGTTTTGAGGTTTCTTAGCAAAAAGAAGATTACGTCGTCTTGCGCTGAAGTATTGAAGAGAGTGTTTTGTATTTTGAATGCTAATGAGCATAGTTTTTTTCAGACGGGAGCCATAAAACTGTCATTATGTCAGTGGTATGTCTTTGTTCTTAGCTTTGCTTGTGCTAATCAAAGACAACAGTGGTATATTTTGAGTTAATACTGTAACAAGAGGAATGGCATTAGTGGTCATCATCATGAGTGACTCCTGGACATGTGGTAATAATTTCTTAAGTGTTTCTGAATAGTGAATGAGTGAGAGAGAGGGAGTTCAGCTCCAGCGCAGTGCAGAATGGAATGTACCATTCAGCCGAAATGATAAATCCACGGCTCACACTCGAGAGGCTGTAAAAGCAAAAACTGCTTTTTCATATAATTAACGTATCTTCTTCCACAGTCCCTCGTTTTCCTCCAGCATCTGGCTCCACCATTCTGTTCAGGGTAAAACAGTAACTTTTAGCATAAGCAACTGAATGAATGCAATCACCTTAATGTTCTTAAGGAAATCAATCCACTTTGAAAACCAAACCCTCATCTTTGAGTATTTTACTTTTGCGTGGCTGAACATAAATTTGAGAGCCTTCAGCTGAAATGGTATTTTCCTTCTTGTTAATAGATGCCCTCAGGTCTGGCAAATACCTGGAAATAGAGTTTGTAACATTATATATTTAAGCGCCAGTATTGTCAGGGAAAAAAAAATTACCACCCAAAACTTTTTATTATCAGTCAGACAGTTTTCATTTATTTGGTGAGGCAGTCTGTTTGCATTGGCTGGTAGGTTCGTGAATGGCTCCTGCATAACGAATCATACATTTTAAAAATTCTTTCCAAAGCTTTTATAAAAATACGAAAAGTTAAATAACTTTAACACAGTTATGTGATCAGTCTGATTAAGTTAAGGCATTTAGCCTAAGTAACCCCAGCGGGGTTTCAGCAGTACTGTACGTTCCAGGAAAGGGAACAATTGGTGTATTTTCACTGTCTGACTGTGTTTCTCAGAGAATGCTGAACAATATTAAACATTCAGAGGCTGCGTTTTCCCTTTGTTTTGACAAATGCTAATAAGTAGCTAACTGCAAGAGAAGGGAAAAAAAAATCCTAATTCAAACCAGTTGCGTGATGGTAGCGCTCAGCAAATTCCCTGACCAGCAAGATGTAATCTGGAAAGAAAAGAGCAAGTGGTAGCCTTTGCTAGCCTTTGAAATCACTAATAAAGTCATTAGACAATGTTTAGTTGAAGAGGAATGACTAAAGCTAAGGAAAGACTACTCAGAGAAGCTCTCAGAAGGAACATTAGCAGGCTTTGGTTTCTAATTAAGTGGTATTATTAGAAGCTTTGATACAAGCTCTCGCATGCATGACATCTTGTATTTCTCTGTGTATCAAGAGTTGAAGAGAAACTAAAAAAAGAGGGACTTTTTAATGATAATACCTGAAAAGTGTTTTTCAGCAGACCCATACATCATTGTCAAGTGAAAAGATTAAACTTTATTGTTTCTTTTTGAACCAAGAACTCAAGGTGAGTGGAAATGTCTTGAAATGCAAAGTAGTTTGGCAGATAAAGTAAAATGGAGATGAAAACAGACAATAAAAAGACATTGGCTGTAACAGAGGAAAGAGTGGGGAAGTTCACTTTAATGTTGCTGGGAGAACTTTCTTTTTGCTATTAATGATAACATTTAAGTGTTACAATTACAAACTTTTATTGAAATGAAACATTTCATTTAAAGAACAGCACCAAAATAATTTTTGTGTATAATATGAAACATTAGTTATGTGATGCTGCTGCCAAAATAAACCCCACTATTCATTTAAAATATCAGGAAACTCCATTTGAGAGGGTAGTTATACATCCATTGAGGATACTCTGTATATTATTTTTCCTTGGTATTAATAAAGTCTATTAACAACATAACTGCGATTGATTCATAATGTCACATTTGTTTGCAAGTAATGGATGTAAGGTTAAAATGGTTTAACTATTACAATGTTTGAAAATGATTTCTGTTCCCTAAAGCCTCCTTTATTTTTATTACTTTTTTTTTTTTTTCCCTTCAGCAACCGGTTGTTTTGCAGTTGTTAAACTGCTTTCAGCTGTAGATACTTTGCATTATCAAGATAGATGGGGCTTGGTGTGGGATTTCCATGAAGGTTGGTTGCTGAAAAAGTAACTTCCCCAGTGCGCCATTGAAAGATTTATTTAACTTGTCCCTTAATAGGCCGGGCTCCGCTGATTTCCACAGAAATAATTCGTTTTTCTGCCAAAATCTGGGCTGATTGGCCAGGAGCCCCATTGACCTGCCGGCCGGCACATGAGATGCTGCCAACCCCAAAGTGCTTCAGCCGCTCGCCTGTGTGCTGGGGGCTGGCGAGGCTCTGTGGCTCCAGCTGCCTTTTGTAGCTGGGAGATGGAGGGTTTTGTTCTCCTTTTTGTGCAGTGCTTACAAAGGCCGTCACCGAGGATGTCACCGCATCTTGAGTGCCTCAGCGCTCCCCGTTTGCTTTGGCCATGTGTTGTTCACTTGTCCATGTTCACTTGACAGGGACAGAAGCGATCCCTGAGCAGCTCTGCTGGGGATGGGCTGATGTGAGGAGCACCCAGGCTCGGGTTTTGCGTTGCTAACTTTCGAGTTCCTGGGAAGGATGTTGCCAAAATTGCGTACTCCGTCAGAGCTTAACGTCTTAATTCACAACTCACTCTGCATGAAGATTCTTTGTCTCCGAGGCTGAGAAAAAAGCAGATAATAGCGGATCGCTTGGCACATAATTCTAGCCTTGTAACAGGTTAGGCAAATACTCCATGCAGGTACATGAATATAATTTGTTACAAACACTTGCTTCGTCCATTATCTGCTTTTACAGTCACATTCAATGATAATTATTCCATTTAAGAGAGAGTTCTGACTCTGTGTGACAATTTGTGCACTATTCATATGTGTAGGAAGGGTTGGATATAGGTTTTTTAAAGAAGAAAATACAAAAGAAACCATTTTATTAAAGAAACCAATTATGCTTAAAAGAAAGAAAACCCCTTAGGTTCCTTCACCTAAACCACTGTCAATAGCTTAGAGTATCAGAAGTGAAACAATTTTAAAAAAATCTGATTTAGTTCTTTCTCGCTGTGTGCTGTACATTTACAATTTCATTTATTTCTAATTGGACACTGAAAATATTACAGATTGGTGAACTTCATTTTGTGGCTGGTCACCACCAGTTAACTTCACCCTTTGGTTCCCATACACTGACAGAAGGTTGCAATTACTATAGATTTTGTGTGGATGCACTCAGCGAGCCTTGTGATGGCTGGCAGTTTAAAACACTTGGACAGATGGATTTTTGAACTGCGAATACAGCAGGAGGATATTTAGCTGGTTTCAACAAAACTATTTTAATAGGTATTTTCAATAAATTGTGTACTCTAAGATTTGCAAACCATATATATTTATAGCCCCTAAAAGGCTCAGATTCTAATTGTTCTCCTCCTCTGAAGACTGTCCTGAATTTTCACAAGTTGTTATTACAGGAATTTCTATCAGCATAACCACATAACAAGGTTACTTCTGGCATAACTGCACCCGCAGTAGAGGAATTGCACTCGTTAACTGTATTAGTTTCCAAATGGCACATAATCTGTATACAAACTTAAGCCCCAGAGCTGCAAACAGATCCAGTGTATCAGTGGATCCAGAAGATCAGCCCATTTGCAAAAGATCTCATATACTTTGTACAGGGTTTCAAAAAGGAGAAACGTTTGGCTTTTTTTTGTTGTTTTTGTTTTCCCCATTGAGGCTCGCGGGGTAAGTCCCAGATAGACTCATTTGCTGAGTCAGGTCTAGTGAGCATTTCAGGTGATATTTTTAACGTTTTCTAAAAGGAAGGCAAAAAACCCCCTATTTTACGCAGAATATTTACCTGAGCAGTGACTCCACATGTGTGCAGCATCCCCATTACAGAGGGCACACCAGAAAAGTGCTGTGACGGAGAGCAGCTAATCTACACCACTTTTTGTGTTGTGACAGTGCTAGATAGCGAAGGAAAGCGGCTGCTCTCACATTTGTCAGCTTGAGAGAGCTTTGCCTCTTCAGTGCCACGATTGCGTTAAAGCCAGTGCTCCTGTCTGGAAAGAGCAGAAAGCTGGAGCTGAAATCTGCGATAGTGTCATTGTTCCCAGAGGTACAGTAATAAGCTTCACTTTACAGTGCCGTATCTCACTTGGAAAGCACCATCTCTGGGAATGACATAAACTCTTTGTTAATATGGATAATAGACTTCAGGACCACTTAAGCCTCTTAAGACAATAAGGCTTGGGCAGCTGAGGGTATTAGTTACATAATTTCAAACACATTCATAAAAGTGTTTTCTTTCATTTTTGGATGGCTTGCCAACTTTTGCATTAAGCTTTTGACTCTTTAAGCCACTTTTGTGATCAATTAATTTTTTGGAGCAGAATGAGCCCTTAGAAAGCTACAACCCAAACTGCTGGACTACAACCGCTTCCTCAGATCAGTGAGGAATTACATCACATTCATTAACATTGAATGTGATGTATTGCATTAATACCAGTTTGTAATTGGGGAGAAAATGGTGTTGTTGGTCCATTTTTTTTAATGACTTTATGGACTGCTTTACTTTAAATATATATATATATATATATAAAGGAGGACAGCTGTTTTGTTTTGTTTCGTTCCTGCAATGCATTAGGTAGTGTGATGTCCATCTTGGGCTCCTTTCTTTGGAGGTCAGCCTGGTCTATTCAGAGCGACTGTTTCTCCAGGTACTGATGAGTGTTGCTGATGGTAGGAGAGGGTGAGGGTTTGCTCCGAGGCACAGGCTGGCTCTCAGCCTTGCATGGGGCTTCCTCAGCTCCTTAGAAGCCTGACAGGTCCCAGCTGGGTAAGGCAGGTCCCTGCTCTGTGCTGCATGACCAAATGGTGTCCCTGCACTGACTGACCTTCCAGCCACATATGCTGGGCTGTTGCTGAACTCCCCCTCCAGCCTCCCTCTTCCAGGAGGCCACTGAGCTAGTTCTCTGTCCTCTGCCTGGCCACTAGCTTCTGTGGCACTGAGAGTGCTGGTTATCTCAAGGCTGCTATCTTCTGGTCTCTCAGATAGGCTTTAAATTAGCCTAGGTACTCAAAAATTGTTAGGAAGGTGGTAGACAAGCAACACTGAATCCTTCAGAAGTCCTGCTGAGATCTCTGCTCTTTCAGTAAAGCATTTTAACTGTGCCTGGCATTTTCTGCTAACTTGCCCTTTCCCTTAAGTAAAAGAGAGATGCTGAATGACAGATGTTTGGATATCACAAGTTATATGCCTATAATTTTACAGAAAATAAGGGATAATTAACCTCTTTACTGATCACTGACTTTCAGGTGGGAGAATATGTGTTTCCTTGTGAACTGATTGTAGTTAGTCACAGAAGAAGTACAAAACTCTAACCCCTTTGGAGATCTAAAGTAGTACACCTGATATGAAGGATATCTGACTTGTTGCTTGTTCTGGCTACCTGAGGCATAGGAAGCTGGTCTGAGGCAATAATCTAGGTGGTCTCTATGCTCGCCATCTACCCCAGAATCATGTCTCAAAAATTATGCCTACAATCGAGACTTGAGGTACGAATGCATCTGTTTACTCCAGCAGGTGTCTACACAGCTTTAGCCTAGCATTTTAACAGATAAAATTAAGGGGGATGAATGCCACCTAACTAACTATAGGATGTCATGATTAAGATACAAACTTCATTTGTGCAAATGTATCAGCACTGTCACATCTTCTCAGTGAAAGAAGAACTTAATGTCTCAGACTGACAGCTCAGTAGTGCTGTCATACCTGCCTCTACACACCGTGTATCACAAATTCAGTGACAGTCAATGACAGTCATTCTGTCAAATGTCCTGATTCTGTTTGACATGTAATGCCCTTTACCCCACTTTGGTGGTGGCAAGAAGCCACAGAGATGATGTAAATAATATTTAAACAGACCTCAGGGCATCTAAACATTACCTGAATGGCATAACACTGGCCTTGTATAAGAGAGAATCAAGCCCGGAGAATTTTGTCCTTGAATTCAAAGGATGTAGGATGGATCACAGATTTTCTTACAGAGAGATTAGACCAGCTGAATAATAGCAGCATTTATTATTCATCACATTATATTTTGTTAGGACTAATAGATGTAACACAGTTCCCTGAATTCACACTTTAGGTTGCATTTTGTCTTTTCAATGTGGATAGCTTTAAAAAAAAAGAATCCATATGCATTGGAGCAGGAATATATTCTGCCATCCCAGCGGTCTCAATAGTGATTTAATTGCTCCTCACTTGATGTGGCAACATTAGCGTGTTTCTGCATGTGTTTAAAGCACTCAGGTTTCCAGGTTGCCATTGCTCATGCACAGGAGAAGCACAACTCATTTGAGCTGTTTTGGCTTTTCATGGCTGCATACGTGATGGTGTACAAGGGCTATGTTATAAGGATAAATAACTGTGGGATTATACCCCCAGTAGGAAGAAGAGGAGTGATATTTTTAAGTGTCTGGAAGGAACGCAGCTAGGGCCCAAATGAAAGCGTCTTTTATTTTTCAACTTAATCGATCAAAAGCTTCTGTGTGTAACATGCTAAATGACATCTGACATATCTGAAAAGCTGGGATAAAACACCAATAGCAAAAAAGCCCAACCAATAACAGCCAAGGTTTTACTGCTAGTAAAGCAGGTTCTCTGCTGAGGAGAAATGTTAAAACTGCGTGAATTACACCCAAGCAACTGACAACTTTACTTAGCTATTCCATACATTAGAGGATAAATCTCCATTCTAGGAAGTTTCAATGCCATTTTAGTTATCCATTTAATCCACCTATTCATTTAGCAGGAATGGTAATTACGGGAAAATTGCTGCCAAACTATGATGTGCAATTAAAATTCAGGCTATTTTGTGTGATGCAAAATCTCCCTTTTTTACTATCATCTTACAAATCCTCTGATAGAAAGTTTGTGCCTTTTTGAAACGGAGCTTGTAATAATAAGCCATCTGGCTTACTTAAACATGAAAGATTAAAATGATATACAGTATGAAGGCTTCCTATTCAATTGCTAATGTCCAAGAACTCAACTCCAGTGGTGAAAGCTGTCATTTGGGGGGAAGAGGTAATTAAAAGATTTCCTTGTAGAGATGGGTCCTAGAGCAGGGGACTGGCACATCCAACAAGCAAAACTAATTTTCCAAAAGAAAGCAATGCTGGCCAAATGTCTTGCAAGATAATCTGCTGTATCCTTTAGTTCGCTCACAACTGCTTGAGTGGGACTGAAAGGTGGGTTGATGACTGGTGGGACAAAAGCAACCAAACCTTGCTTTATTTACCATACTAAGCCAGCAGTGCTTTGTAACACGGGCTTGACTGAGGTGGACAACAATGAGGGAAAATACATTGTGATTCAACAGTGACCCTTTCTTTTTAAAGAGATGTGGAAAATGTTTGCAAATGTTTTAGCGAAACAGCAATGTAGAAATGCAAAATCTGGATTCTGAGAGGTGACATAGAAAGGCACTCTTCTGAGATGGACTTTTGAAAGAAATACATGTAATAGCTCTTCGTCCTGTATAATTGGCAAGAAGCTAATTGGGGGCACAGTACTTGGGCTTGTGCAGCATGCAGACCATCTGAAAAAATGGGGTTATTCTCAACCGGGTGAAAAGGGAAAACAAGGGACACCTCAGCTGTGACAGTGGCACATCCTGTTGATTTCAGCCTCCCTCTGCCTTCCATCTCTGACTGATGAATTTCCAAAGGGGAAGCCACTGAAAATACTGTTGATCAGACAAAGGTCCCACCCTTGGGTCTGAGCCCTAAGTGGAAGCAGAGCTGAGTATGAATCGTTACCAGACAGTGCCCCATATGGTCTGGAGTACTTGTACGGAGTGCCGTACCTTTGACTTACAAAGCAAAGCCTAGATGTTATTACATATAGACTGTAACCCTCCCACATGAAGAGATCATGTCTCATTCCTTATAGGAAGAAGAATTTAATACAGAATGTAAAAGTCTCTAAATAATTTTGAGCTCCATGTATCATTTATAGCAGGGATCTACTTCTCAGTTGAGTTTTACAGAACTGCTTTACAAATCTGGAGAAACTTAAATTTCCCTTTTTTTTTTTTATTGTATCACCACTGTTGTTCCTACAGAAGCCTACTCAATTACAACTGAACTGTATTATCTCTGTCTTTATCAGACTTTTTCAAAAGAGTGATGTTTTAAAGTGCCATGTGCAGGTACAGTACTCCATAAATAAAGAAAGAGTGCTAAAATGAGAACCCTCCCATTAAAGACACTACCCTCATCTGCTCCTTTTCAGAAGAGCCATTTTAACGAAGATCCGATTGCTATTAATTCTACTTTCAGGCTCCATTTAGGCTGAGAGGAGGAAATAATGAATCACGACATAATGGAAGTCCCTGTAAAAGACTGAGCTTACCACACAGGAAACCAGACTTGCATGTGCATTTGTTTTTGTTTTTAAGACTAGTTCTAACAATAGCAGCCAATGGGAGCCTATTAACTTCATTGTGTCTTAACTTTCTCTTTGGTCTTTGGCTATCTTCCAGCTTAATTCCTCTGAGTCAGCAATACATTCAAATCAGGTTAAATGAACTCTTGGATAAGAACCTCAGCTAACGGAATAATCGATCTTCCCACCCCAGCTCATCAGCCCTTCCAAAAAAGCCAAAAAAGCTCAACCAATCAACCAACCAACCAATGCACTGCAAAGGCACCAGTTTAATACACAGCCCAATTCAGAGGTGGCAGGATGGGCAAGAATGGGGTGTGGGTATGTGTGGATTGGGGAAACAACTGTGTTAGTGTTGTTAAGCAACTGACATGTAAAGTAATGCATACTTTGTTTGGCAAAAGTGAGAAGAAAAGGCTGTAGGACTGTGGGAAGTGAATAGACCATACTTGTTTCTCTTAAGGATCTCCTGTTTGCCTTCAGAACAGTTTCTCATCATCTGATTTTCTGACACCCTTGCCTTTTTATTCTCTGTAAGTCCGTCTCATAAAATGATGGAGATTGACACGAATCTTTCTTGTCAGAAGAGAGAGGATCTCCCCCTGCTCAGGAGCAGAAACAGTTATAGGAAGAGGGGGCCAATCCACTCCTCTCTCAGCCTAGATCCTCACCCAGGAGGACAGTCAGCATCTGCTGACCTTCCTGTAAGGAAAGGGGAGAAAGTACCCAGGCAAACAGATCATTAAGGGCAGAGCACTGAAAAACGTGCAAAAATAAAACGTAAGAATTTACTTTGGCCTTAACCAAACATCATGTCTTTTGCAGGCCCAATTTTTTTTTTTTTTTTTTCTGTATTTTCATGTAGACAGATGCATGGATAGATAAATGGACCAGCCAGGCAAGAACAGGCTCTATTTAAAACAAATCAGACCTAGAGAAAAGTGGCTTGGTAGCTGTTATGCTGTGATCCCAGTTCATTAAACCTCAGTAGTGACCTTCTAAGACAACACATTTATTGTCCTCCGGCCTCCCAGCTGCTTTATCCATATGTACATAGTCCATGAAGACTTGGGGTCATTACCTAAAAGTCTGCACATATGCTCCAGGGTGGTAGTTTCGTTGTCTAAAATGGAGCATTTCACTGTAAGAGTGAAGTGTGTCAGTGAACTAAAACCAACTTTTTTGAGGACTTCTCTGTAATCTCCATGAGGAACTTAGAGCCGTCATAAACTTTAAGTTCCTCTCCAAAACTAAGGCACATCTGAAAGGAAGAATAGGTCATGTGCAATAGAGATGTGTCCATCATCAGATGGCAGTTCTGCTGCTGAGGTCTCTGCTGAAAAGTGTGTAGGTTACATGGTGATGAGAACATTGAAAGAACCTGGACAAGATACAACAGAATTATACAACACTTCCTTGTGATCTTCACCTTGGTTTGCTGCATCATATCAGAGGCTCTTTGAGGAAAGGACTGGTGCTTCCTTCTGTGTTTTCCTAGAGCTGACACAATAAGGTTGCATTGTTGACTGGGATTTCAAGGTAGTACCAGAATAAAAATGTGGAGTGATGTGTTCCAAGGATGTAATCCTCACTCTAGAAAATTCCTGCTCTTTGCAGAGAACTTTCAGACACAGAATATTAATTTTTCCTGAAAGTTTTATTTGTGAGAGATTATTTGCCTGTTGAAAGGCTGGTTGTGGGAGGAACAGGGTGACACTGTGTGTCTGACATTTCTAGGCTTTTCTCTACTAGCTATATGTATGGCTGTGTGGACCAAATGACTGACCAGACTTTAGTCCCTTCACTGCTTGACATATCTATTAATCTCTTCAGTCTTTAGAAGAATTAGCAACTTGAGAACCTTTTAAGGTGTACAACACAGAATATACTGAATAATTTTTTCCAGGAGGTGATTGTTCCCATTGTAAAATATGTGGTAAAACCGCAAAGAATTGTTCTCTGAAGGGTATCTGTCTCCCATACCTCTCATGTGTGGAAGAGCTGAGAGAAGTAATTTCTCCTCTGACACTCCTGTTTCCCCACACTGTGTGAGTGGACAGCTATTGGGTCCCAGTGCAGGGACTCATTGGGAAGGAAATTATAAAGTCTAGTGACTTCAACTCTGATGTCTTTACAGAGGCTTGCATTTCCTCTGGGAGAAATCCAGTGTATCCGATACAGGAGAGAAGATTTTGAAGAATTCTTTTTTTCACTCTCTTTTTGACCCAAATCATATGTCTGTCCCAGCAAGGCTAGAGGCTCAGGAAAGGAGTCATCAGTGGAAGTGGCACAGCTCAGCATCCTGAACATCAACAAGTGCAGAAATGTTGTAGGTCTTTCAGCAATGGCACTTGCAATTGTGGTTCACTCAGAGAGATCTGACACTACAGAGATGTTCCCATGGCAGCTGATTTGACTGATCACTGACACATGCCATAATGAATCTGTCAGGTTAGCTGAGGGACACAGAATGATCAAGACAGCAAGAGGATGGAAGGAAGACTTTCTGAGGCAAAAAGTGGTGGAGCTGAGAACTTGTTCTACTTTTAGAGAGATCTGAGAAGAAAAAGGTATATGAAGTAGTGTAGTAAAGCTGCTGCTGCTTAATCTGATGGTAAGGGAGAACAATGGGGAATAGCTCTTAATTTCGGAGTGGCTCAACAGGTAGGAAGGTTACTTTGAAAGAAAGGTTTCCTTAAGATTAACAAAATTCATTATGTGGCTCAAATGAAGGCGAATTTATCTTGATTTGATGACATAGCTTGAAAATGAGAAGAAAAACAACACCTGAAGGCTACTCATTGACTAATTTGCTGTCCAAAGTAAACCAAATACACTGCTATACTGCCCACCCTTCACTTTCCTCTTTCAGCAGTGTCTGTTTTAATAGTTTCTTTGGTTTATCTTTTTATTTTAGCATGTTTGAATTGTTTGTATTTTAGCATGTATGAATTGTTTGTATGCTACTATAACATGTTTGTGCCCACAATAAAATCACCTAACAAACTACTGTTCTTCAAACCCTTCCTTAAGCTCCCTTCTGTTCCAGTCCTTTGAAGCAACGGGCAGTAATTAGGCTGTCCTAATAGTGGTCTTGATGCTGAACCTTATCCTACTAGAGGAACTACTTTGTCTCTTCCTTTCATCTCCTAATGTCTCCTTGGCCATCTCATTTTTTCCTCTTCCATCTTTAATTGCTACATCCAACAGCTGCAAACTAAGTGGGGCAATGACAGTCCTAATTCTAGGAGCTATTGCAATTCAAAACTAATGAAAAGTGACTAAAAGTTAATTCAGTAGACTATCACTGCACAAGGTAAAGGAGGGGGTCTGAACTGTGCTATCAGTTACTAATTAAGCAACCCCAACTAAGTCAACATCTGCTCCATATCAACATTAAACCTCTAGAAGACTTTATGAAATGCTTCAGGCACAAATAAGGACAGTATGCTGATGATGCATGTTGAAGCAGACACTGACTTGAGTTATCACGGAATCAGAAAGATGTGGTTGAGGGGAAGCTGGTTCAAATGCAGCTCAGAGAAAATGGTTATGTCCTCCAGCACCAAGAAGTATTTCAAAGCCAGTTCCTGGGAGAGTCCTGAAGTTGGTGGGTTCCTCATTAGTAGGTGTGGTGGCATGCAAAGCCATACAGTTGGTTGATTTTGGTAGTCACATTAATGAAATAAATGTTCTCATCTATCACCTTGAGCAAAATACATAATCTCCTGTTCTCGAAGAAAAAGATCTTAGTGCAACCATGCATATTTTCTGAGAGTAAATTATAGCAAAACTTCATGGTCCAGACCGGCATTTGAAGACTTAAGGGCAGTCCACTCCATTGCATTGTTAGCTGACTTCCATTTCAAATTATGCAGAGGATGAGACCCTCACTAGAGCAAGAGCTTTTTCTGTCCTCCTTTGGGGTTTACATACCACTGATGCAAGTGGAGGACACAGCTGCTGCAGTAGGTCAAGCAACAGCAATAGGGCTTCTGCTGGTAAACTCCCACTTTTCCTCATAACAGCATCTCTAGAACATTTTATAATGTGCCTAGGAAAGGAGATCAGTGGGATTGGGAGAGAGAGTCCACTGCTCTGCCACGTTTCCACTGCTCTGGGGTTCTACAAGGAAATCTGCATTATTCCACCTTGTGGGTTTAGAGCTGAGCTTTAGCCGGTGCTGTTGGCTCTATCAAGGCATCAGGCTTTTTCCAGTTTAAAAGGAGTCGTTGCAATGAGTGTCAGCAGCAAAAGAGTCAAAATAGCAGATATTCCTATTAAATGTATCTTGGATAGGGTGCTTCACCTTTTGCAAGCAGTCTAATTACATGGAGGCTTTTTGTTACATCATTCTTTCTTTCTAACTTGTCTTATCACCACAGTGACTTCTGTCACCATGTGAAGCATTTGTTTTCCGAGGCAGGGCTTTGCTGAACCCAGGGGGCTCCCTGAGAACATGGCCATTTTAGTGGTGTGAGAAATTCAAACCCAGATCTTGCTTTTTGCCCTATTAGTAGATATGCTGCATGCATGGCACAATGCCACTTCGTGAAGAAAAAGGTAACTCACTGTCCTTGTGTTTTACGGCATTACCTGCTTCTGCTTTGAATTTATTTTGTTATTAATGCTGGCTGCTTTCCAATAGCTTCTGGCCACAATGACTGCTGCAATCTTTTGTCAGCTAAATCAGACACAACCTGCAGACAGAAACATATTATCGTGTACATCATTTTCAAATAAAGCAATGTGCATACGACGCACTGTTGTTTTATATAGAGGTGTACTGAATTAAATTGAAAATGCTGTTGAACCCACCTAAAAGAATAGCTGTAAGAAGGCATAATAAGATGATACATCATCTGAGTTTCAAATGGAATGAATATAGGAATATAAGGCTTGAAAGTTATAATCTCTAAAAGAAGTCAGGTAATTAAATATGATTCTCTATTCCACCACCCATAGAAGAATTTAAGGGAAATGTAAGATTAGTAGATTAAAATAATAGACAAGTGTATATCTTTTTCAATGCTAAAAAGTAGATTATGTAAAACAACAGAAATCTTATACCCTGTGAGAAAGCTTTAGTGATTTGAGGGTTGAGGCTATTTTTGTTAAAGTCAATGAGTACTTTTGCTTTGTTTTTCATGGGAATAATCTTGTGTCTCCATTGCTTCAACAACTTTTTCTCTAGTGTTGACAAATGCAATCTCCCTGCCCTTACATCCATTCTAAAAACTGCTGCAGAGATGATCATTTTCCTAGTCCATGGCTTTGAGTTCCCTCCTTGGACCCTCTCTGCTTTTTTGCCTTCAATTTAAGCTACCTGTTCTCACTTTCTAGACCACCCATGGCCTACCACTGCCCTTTCTGTCATCACAGCTTTGACTTCCATCAAACAGAAGGCAGCTTGGGGTAAACAGCAAAGATATTTGGTCCAGAACCTAAACTTTAAAGCAAACTTCAACTGTTTGTTTCTATGGAAGTTTTCTCAAGGCCAGTGAGTAGCATCCTTGGAGTTTTGAACAGCTCTGGAAAAGTTTATTCAATCTTTTGAAATTCTTGTCCTTTCTGTCAGCAGCCAGCTCTGAGAAGCCTTTTCCAGGCAGAGTATGGTGGCAGTTCACAAGCTGTGAGGGGGCAATGACTCATAGCATCATAGAATCATTTTGGTTGGAAAAGACCTCTAAGATCACCAAGTCCAACTGTTAACCTAACGCTGGCACTAAACCATGTCCCTAAGAACCTCATCTACATGCCTTTTAAATACCTCCAGGGACGGCTACTCAACCTCTTCCCTGGCCAGCCTGTTCCAATGCCTTGCAACCCTTTCTGAGAAGATATATTTCCAACTATCCAATCTAAACCTCCCCTGGCACAACTTGAGATCGTTTCCTCTTGTCCTGCTGCTTGCTATTTGGGAGAAGAAACCAACCCCCTCCATGCTACAGACTCCTTCCAGGTAGTTGGGTGAGCAAAAAAATCAGCGTATGTCTGTGATAGCATTGACATGAAGCAAACTGACCTGTGCTGGCAGATGAAAGTGAAGGAAAGGCAGAATCAATATTCTTGGAGCAAGGAGAGACAATAAGGGAGCCGGGATGCCCAGGTGTTTAGCACAGGACCCCAGACCTGGCCATTGTTCTGTGCTGCAGTAGCTTCGGCATGGTTGCTACATGCTTTCAGTATTTTTTGCTTAAAATGTGCAGTCATTGCTCTCATCCTTTACAACTGCTTCAGAAGGATGATTCAGTACCATAAACCACATAATCTGTGAGCAAAGCTGTGAGGGCTGTGTTTGGGTACAGCGGCTCAAGGAAGGTGCCACTTCACAGCCTCTCACTGAGGGCCACTGGCTACCACCCCATGTTTCCTGGTTTGAAGTACCACAGACTTCAGGGAAGGTCCAGAACTCATGAACCTTTGAGGGTACAAAGGGTGGGGGAAGGCAGGGGAGGCGATGCCAGGCATTACCAGATTTTGTCTGGATTTTCAAGGCACATGTGCTGACTGCTTGTAGGAGGGCAGGTCAGTGTGGTGGGAAACAAAGATATGGTCCTGACATGAAGCTTTTGCCTTTTTATAAAATTTTGCCTCCGGTTGACTGCTAACATTCTTTGGCTTTGCAAAAACCCCACAATCCTACTCCAAAAAGTGCAGGAATGAAAAGCAACAGGGGTGCATGGTTTGCATCATTAACTAAAACCGTTGCTCAGTGCAGCATTACAGCCTCCTGCTGAAATGTGTGGCCAGAAATGGGCCCATTACCTGCCACCATCAAGATATGCACAATGGGCTCACATGAGAGAAAAAAGGCATGGAAATTGGTAAAAAAGTGGTCTTGGTCAAACAGGGGATGGGTGTTCATGTCACAGATCCACTGGGACTCAGCAAGAGCATCGCTAGTGAGGCAGGGGCTGGCTGGAAGCCTCTCGAAGCTGGTTGAAAGTCTTCCATGGGTTTTGGCAGGGGATGGATCAGACTGTTACTGAATTCCCAACCTGTTTGCAGACCTGGAGCTGAAACAAATAGATGCTGTGAGCAGGAGAGGTCTGTGCTTCCATTGCCCAGGCTGTCCAGGTCCTGTGGACAAAGCCAAACCTTGCCAGTGCAACATTTTAAATCAATTTTAAACTTCCTCAACAAAATCCTGGTCCTTTCTAGACAAGACTCGTTTGTCTCAGTCGGTGCCTCCAACATGTTATCATAGCTCTTAGCTATTATTTTTAAGACTATTCACTTCAGCTCTCCTACTTTCTGTCCAGAATTCACAAGATATCCTTTAATTTATTCTCCCTAAAATGAAACAAACCACGAGTGACCAGTCTCCTGGGGCTGCACTGTTCTGTAGGAAGCATTATGTAAAAGATACAGGTTACATTTTCAGCACTGTGTGTTGTTATTAATGAAGGCTGTGTGCGCAACTCTTTGTCCATCACAATGAAAATTTACCCTCGTGTACCTCGTAAATCTCAGATGTAGATTTCACTCGTAGCATTTTCAGATAGTCTTTGATTATTTTTTTCATATTAGGAGACCATAACGATAAGTCTCCTCTCAAGTGAATATACAACTAGACCTCATCTGACACTAAAATTTGCCGGTTTTTCTCTTTGGGCTTAAAAAATTTGCCTTTCAGAGTTATTCAATAAGATAAATGTTAATGAGAAAAATTTTAACAAGGCAAGCCCTGGCGGTGACCCCCTCAGATCTAAGCAGTGCTACAAACTCAGGGCAAGCCTGATGCATGAGGAACATCTTGCAGAATTTTGCTGGCCTTCTGTTATATCAGTGCTATAGCTCTAGAAACAAGGCTCTTAATGAGGAAAGATCAATCCCAACAGGAAAACCTGTGATATCTGACATCAGTAGACAAGCATCCATGCTGTACAAACCACCCCCCCCCAATGTCAGCCCCTGCTTACAAAAAATAAAATAAAGTAAAATTGTGTCATTTTCTTTCAAAGTTTAAAGACTCGGGATCACTTCATGTAGCATTTAACTATCATTTCAGTCAGGCTTTTGAAGCTGTTTAAGTTCTTTTGTACCCTAGTTGTTTAATGTTACTCAGACAAGGTAAATCAAAGTCTAATAGAGTGGAAAAACAGTAAAGGCAGAAAATAGGTAAAAGATAAATCACACAGGAAGTTTTGCCTTTTTTTTTTGTTATTATATTCATTGAGATCAAAGTCCTTGTTTCAGCTCTAATTAACAAAAGCTAATGCAGATTGGAGACCTTCTGGCACTGAGCAGAGCCTTGGAGGATACAGTTGAAATCTTCTGAAGATTTAAATAATTAATATGACATCTTGAGCTTCGGATGGGAAAATAAAAAAAATAAGAAAAAAAAAAAAGAAGAGGGGGAAAAAAGAGCCCCATGTTCAAGTTTAAGAACAATGCCATTGCCAAGTTTGATACCATTTGTTCTGATGAAAATGAGCTGAGTAGACTGCACAGACTTCATTGTCTGGTACATTGGCAGTTCAGTGGATTGTTTTACCTTTTGTCATGCTAAGGGAGCCTTTTGTGCAGTACTTTGTTACCCCCAAGTCTGCCCCAGTTGAAGGAGGATAGAAAAAGGCAAATCTGCTTTAGGGACTTGGAGGATGGTCATTTAATGGTTTTTAATCCTCTTAATCCACATAAGAATGGAGATCTCTGAGTGAAAATCCCATCCCAGAAGTCCTTATGATTCAAATGCCTGGCTCAGGAGACTGTCTTTTGGGAAAAAAAATGCAGCAAGATATTCTCCACTACTGTGGCATTGTGGTTTATTTCTCTCTGGTTTTCCGAAGCTGTCTGATGCGATACAAACAAAATGAAATGGAAACCTACTTCAAATCCCGTGAAGTACGAGAACAGAGTGCCCGGTGCCAGCCTGTGTATTTGGGGTACTCTGGTGATTCGGTTTGATTTCATAAATGTGATAAGGACCCTCTTTTCTAATTGTCTCAACTGTATGCAAATCCACCATAGATTTGGGTGTGCACTAATGCCCTCAGCAAGCTGTTTTCCACTCAGATATTTTCTAGGTAAATTAAATCCTCTATTGAGTTTGGATATAGATTACTTCTAAACTGTTGACATAATCATAGCTAAGCCTTACTGCTGAGCTAATTATTACTTCATAAGAGCACGATTTCTCTTCCCCACCACAAAAAAAATATTAAAACATCAATATATCTAATTAGATAAACCACTAAAGAACTGCTAGGATGCAATCTTCATAAGTAAACTTAAAGAGAATCTGAAGATGGAATGAGCTTGTCTTGCTGTCAATCTATAGACTTGCTATTTGCTACAACATGTTAACTCTAAAATAATTTTTCAATTGGATGCACAATGTGGCTTTTCATTTGTTTATACAGTACATCACTTCACGTTTTAGAACTGGTTTAAAAAGAAAAAAATACAGCTTCCAACCTACAATTGACTATGTAACAGATATAAAAAAGAGCATGTTAAAAATTATACGGTTTCTTTAAAAAAGATTAATGAAAAAAGTTCCCTCTGCAATAATTTTCATCTCGGTAGATAGCAAGCAATTTTAACAAAATAGTGTGACAAAGCAACTCAAGACATCTCTTAAAAAAAATACAGTTCATTAATGCAATGTTGTCTGTTCCAGTTGATTCACTGACAGTCATTTCTCAGCATCTATTCCTACAGCCTCCCACTGCCTTCAAAACAACAACAGAAACAAGTCCAGCAACTGCTTTCCAGGATTTTAATACAGTTTTCCTGACAATTCAACCTGCATAAAACAACAAGCTCTCCAAAGTCATTCCAGCTAAATGTTAATATTAACATACTCTAGGTCTGCTGCAAGAAAACCTGGGTATTATTTTGCTTTCTTCCTCACAGTTAACAGAAAAAGATGCTGTCTGTTGCATACCATAAAGACTTTGGCTGTCCCTTTGACGAGTTTTCTGTTTTTCCATCTGGATCATGGTAACATCTTATTGGAGGTCAGAGGGAAAGTATCTCTTATGACGGAGTTGTCAGTGCTGTGCACTTCGCTGTTTCTCCACCATCTATTTGTACAGCATCTATTTCAACCTCACTTTTACTGAGCCGAGCCCACATAGCATGTATGCTCATTTTTGGATCTCTGCGATGGTGCTGCCGGGGAACAAGGGTGGCACAAAACAGCAGCCTGGTGCACGTTTCCTGACTCACTGCATCATCGTGACCATAAGTCTTCCTTGGATAATGCTTTGCCTTTTCATTTTTAACTCTTCGTGGCAATTGGAGATGTTACAGGGGCTCTTGGCTAGCATCTGTGTCCAAAGCTGGCCTGCATCCCATGCTGACTGTGGCCTTTTTATGGTATTTAATTCCTCCACTAAAAATGTTGGCAAGGTGTTTTACTGTGCTGATTCTTTTATTTTTAATCTTACCTTCTTTGACCTTACCTTCACCTGCAGTAGTTAACCCCCTAAAGCTACCGTCATGCCTGCAAATAACAAAATTAGGAGGAAGATGTATGCATGAGAGTTCATTTGGAAAAGGTGGGGGCTTTTATTCAGTGGTGGAGGGTTAGCTACAGGTGCACTGTGATTCCTTGGAAGTAGCGTAGTGAAAGACAAACCAGACCAAAAGCAACAAAATTAAGGTCTGAGCTCAGGTGGGAAGATGGCTTTATTCTTATGGGAAAACAGGATATGTGGAATTTATAGGAAAGAGGTTTTCATCACTATAACAAGGACTAATGAGTAGGTAGAGAAATCTATTTTTAATAGGAAAAGGGGGACGTAATGCAGATATGAGGGAACTCCAGCACTACTGTTATGTGCAGGGAGTAATAAACACATGGAATAAGTTAATGCTTAATAAAGGTTAATGAGGAAAAGAGTACAAATGACATTCAGAGACACCTAGCTTTTCTAGAGGGAGAGGGAGTTGTGGAGTAAGAAGGAAATACCTAAGGAGAAGATAGATGAACATCCAGGAGGCAGGTGTGCTGTGTAAGGGTAGACCTTCCTTGGAAATAAACCACTTTGTCTTTGCAAGAATTGACAGGCAGCAGCAGCAGTGCCAGCCTGCATGCCCTGAGGTGACTTTTGTGCCAAGTCCGCTTTGGAGCCGGTATTTCCAGGACAAGAGGTGCTCTGGCTACGAGCTTCTGGCCAAACATTATGGCAGAAAATAGCTATGGAAAGTGGCTCCTTGAACATTTGCCAGGATCCCTGTAAACCTGATTACGTAGCCCTTACATCAGCCAGCTCTTGCCCAGGAGACTTGCTTTTGTCTCTCTGGCCTCTGCAGCTCCGTCAGTGGGACAGGTTGGAGAACACCCCCAGGAGGGACCAAGCAGGGAGTCAGGAGCTAAAATGAGCACAAGTTTCACACAAAAACCTACACTTTAGACAAAAATGGGCTAATTCTCTGGCTGTGTCCTCTCTTCTCCCACTGGTGGTGGTGGTGGAGTGACAGGTGCTGCGGGGTGGAGTTTCAGCATAATCCCCTGTGACCCATGGCTCTTCAATAGGCCATGTTTATTCCTAAAATAAATGGTTGGAGTCTGCTGTACTGAGGCTTTCCTGCAGCATGGGCTGGTACCACTTTTTTTTTTTTTTTTTAATGGGATCTAATGTCCCCAGTATAGTTACTGCAGTGTTAGGAAACCATAATATGACAACAATTGGTCAACAACTTGACTGCAAGCTACCTCTCTAAAAAAAAGTTTTCCAAACCATTCTGGAATATCCTGGAATACCCTTTGAAAAAGAGCCCTTTTGGAAAGGAATGACTTTTGCCCCCTGTTTCCTCTATGGGAGCCTTCATCTTGCTATGGTGACGTAAATTAACAATCCCTCTCGCCCCCAAGGATGAGAACACATTTTTTGCAGACTCTCCTATTCTGCCTAGAAGCTGTCATTTTTAATGTGATTTCCCAAAGTTTTCTCAGCAATTCCCATTCCCTACACACTATTCACTTCTTAGAAATGCACATACTGTTCTTTAGACTGTTATATATATTCAAACATGCGAATCGTAAATTACTTAGCTCTCATGAAGATTACATGTTTGTGACTATTTCTTATTCTATTTTTCACATTCTTACCTGACAGGATTCTTTAAAAATGAACAAAATGCAGTAACAACAGAAATATCTTGACAGAGGCATATGTGGGAGGAGATGGAGACAATAAACAGATATCACACATACCACATTATAATGCAACAAATTAGTATCTGACTCAAATAACTTTAAAGGGTGGACAGTAGCCCCTTATTACCAAACTACAAAAGTAGTAATAACTCCTTTCCCACAGGTACCACTGTGATCAAGGAAAAGACCCCTGGTAGTGTTTTTATAGCCTTTGCTTGAAATGTTTTTGAAGGAAAATTCTGACTTCTAAAGAGTTTTGAAACTGTGTGGTGTCTCAAGATAGATCTTAATGAAATTTGCCGCTATCAAAACGAGACTGCCTAGAATATGGCAGAGCCTATTAGAACTGCAATAACAACATTGATTTTAGGGATTTTCCCCTCCCTCCAAATACACTGCACACTTTTTTGATGTGTGAAGAGACTGAAGCTTCTTAAAAGATATTTTCAATGGGATAGTTCTGAAGACTTCAGATAAAATATTTCAACGCTGTACCTGCAGGGACAGGAGAAATTGCTTCAGTTCATTTTGCCTTAGTTAGAGTCATGTTAAATCAACTGCTCTTGGCGTTTGCAGGACTTTGTAGACATTCTTTCAAAAGTGTTTGAAAAGCTTCAAATAGATGAAGGTCTTCAAAAGGCAACTAGCACATGGGACTGACATCAGTAATGCTCCAAAGACTGTCCAAAAGGGCCCATACATGATATAAATGGGGCTTTATTACCTTTTTTTTCATCTCGGATACTAGGCATGTTCTGTCTTTGTTACATGATACATTTGCTGCCAAGAGGATACCTGATACATAGCCTGATTAGTAGAAGACACGAGGGCCTGATTCTTCACAGCCTTGAAGTGGCTATAGCTATTTGCATGTGACTTTAATATGCTGCCAATTTAACCCATAATTTGCAAAGTTTCTCTATCAGGAGTGGTGAGAACACAAAGTGCAATGTAAATCAGATGTGGTGACATCTGCTCCCTCTGCTGCCTTTCCTTTTGGCGGTGTGTAACATTGCACAGCCTCATATAAATTGAAAAGACCAGTGCTTCAGGCTGAGCAACCGCAATGTAAGCTGCACTTCTCAAGATGTGTAGAGGCAGGGATCTTGCCAGCCCCATTCAAATAGGCAGCTTGCATTATGTTTTAGCATATCTATTCATATAAATAAGGATTTAATGACTCAAATTCACAAACAGCAAGACATTTAAATGACTTTCCAGGGGGAACATATGTAATGCTATACTTGTATAGAATATAAATAAGAGGATCAGTTTGCTCACCCATATTTGTGTATGTGTAATTAAGCCACATTTACTGTAACAGAGAGAGGAAGGCATCCGGCTGTATTACTGTCTTTCTAAAGTGGGAAACTGTATGATGCTTTCCTTGTCACTGGAGATCATTGATGATCCAGTACAAGTTCTTCTAAAAGACTGTCTGCCTGAATGCAGGAAGAAAACATTATTTTCCTGTGGAAAGTGCCCATGTGTTTGCATAGGGAAGATGGTGGCTAGATTTGTATCCCAGGGTATTAAGAGCTCCTTTAGATACCCCATTGGCTGGCCCTGAAATTTACCCCTAGAGCCTGACCCAGCCACTTCTGAGAAAAGTCAGTTTAAAAAGCAAAGAGGAACAATATGGTCACAGGAGTCTAACAGAGGTGCTGCACCACAGTGCTGTGGATTTTCCTGATGGCTCAGCATGCCAAACCCAGGTTTATTGTATCATTTTAGTCTTGTTACAATGCAGGAGAAATGTTTAAAACTGAAATAACCTGGTGTGTATCCACTTTTAATAAAGTTGCTCAGTAGTCTGGAAAGTCTGTTGCTTGTGATAAATAATCCTCAAAGTGGCATACTCTTATAAATATGCAGCCCTTGCTGTGCAACTTGAAAGAAAATCTTTTTGTCTCTTTGGTCATAGACTTAGAGATGTACTTATTCTTGTTAGTGTGAGTCAGTAGATTTATACCAGGAGTGAATGTGAATCATAGAGTTTTCCAATAGGGCAATAAAGAGCTTATATATAATAACAGCAAGAATGGCCTTTAAAATGAATTATAAGAGTAAGTTAAAAGATTCACCCAAGATGATATGCTTTCTTGTTAATGCTAATCATATTTACAGATTGTTGCTGTAGAATCCAGAGAAGCCAGGTGTTTTTTTTCTATAGGAAAGCAATGACATCTCCTATTTTCCTGTCAAATCCCTCTTTTTGCATTTTGAGGCTTTTAGAGCAGATTTGTTGGAGTTGTTTTCAAAAGGAATAAAAGCAGAAGGTATTTTCCCTATGGTGAAGCTACCTTTTTGTAAGCTTTAACCTAAGCACTTAGGAAAGTTTAAACTGAAGGGCAAGAGGCATCAGGTATTGTTTATTGCTATTCACTTGTTGCTCCTTAGAAGCTAGTTCATTTTTGAACTCAAGAGTTTTTTATTTTACATAACCTTTACTAAAGAATTTTTATATTGCTCAAGATGAAAATCTGGGATGCTTCACTGGTCCTTCACCTTTGAAGAATCACAGAATAATTCAGTCTGGAATTTGGAGATCTCTACTCCCAGCCTCTGCCCAAAGCCGGGCTAGCTCTGGGTTCAGACCAGTCTGCTCATGGCTGTCTCTTTTTGGATCTTGAAAACCTTCAGAGATGGGGATAACACAGCATTTAGGGCCAACTTGCTCTGCTGCCTGGCAGTCCTCACGGAGAAAAAACTTCTCCTTATACCGTGACTAAATCTCTCTTGTAATTTTGCCCATTGTCTCTTGTACTCTTCCCATGTATCACTACGAAGAACTATGAAGAACTCTCCTTGGTGACCCCTTGAAGGCCTATTAGGTGCCTCCAAAGCCACCTTTTCTCCAGGCTGACCCAGTCCAGCTCCTCACGAGACAAGTGCTACAGCCCCCAGCATCCCTTCCTCTGAGCTCCCTCCATTTTTCTATGTTTGCCCTGTGCTGTGGGTCCCAAAACTGGATGCAGCATGTAGGTGTGGTCTAATGAGTGCTCTGTAGAGGTGAATAATCCCTTTGCTTAATCTGTATGACATGCCCTGTCCATATAGCCCAGGGTGCCATCAGCCTCGCCATCAGCCTCCACATCTGCTAAGGTGCACTGCAGACTCTGGCTGAGTATGCTGTCCACCACGATCCTTCAGTTCTTTCCAGCAGAGCTGCTTCTCACTGACCATTCCCAGTCCATTTGCTGATGTGTGAATAGTCCTGCACACCCACATTTTTCATTCCCAGCTTATGCTGAACTCTCCTTTATCATCACATCTTGCAGACCAGTTGCCCACATTAATCCTTGTTTCTTCTCTCTCTTGAAGGTGAGCTATGTATTTTTGTGCTGCCATAAGCCACAATGATTCGAAACACAAGCCTTCTTCTGAAGCTTTGGTGTCTCTGCCACAGTTTTGTCCTTACCTGCCTAGCTGAAGTACCTTATGACAAGGCTTTTATTCATTTGAGAGTTATGCTTGGTATAGTCATCATCTCCATCTGACCTATCCACTGAATTTACTTCCAACGGCACAAGTATTTATCTATGTGGTGGTTTGTTTTTTGTTTTTGTTTTTTTTCAAAAGTGCTGCATTTATAAATCTATCTTGAGTTATTTATCCTCCATATGCATGTCACTGACCCAAAGTCACTGTGATCTCCTCACAGACTGACTGGTCAGACAGAGTTATGGTCCCCTGAGAAAGGAGAGAGACTGCGAGCTCCTTGGTGCAGTGGAGTGTGCGGGAGAGGCAAAGTAACCTGTTCAACACAGCAGCTCCATCTTCCCCTTTCTTCACTGCTTGAAGCGTGGCATCAAACACGAGAAAGAAAAAAGGGTTTAGGTTCCTGCTCACCTCCCTTCCTAAGCTCACATTCTTATTATGACATCTGCCTGGAAATGCAGGGCAGGTGAGACAGGCTGCCTTTCCTCTCTGTCACAGAAGCTGCTGGCATCCATGACCTCCTGTACAGACCCGAAGGAAGCTGGTGTCTACCAATGCTTTGTGTTGCTCTTCAGTAGGAGCTACGTGCTGCCCAAAAGACTACCAGATAAGTGCTTGTCTTCATTAGTGTGTCTGGCATAACAAGTCAATGGCATTTGGTATTTCTGAACAGAGGGTTGATCTGGATAAGAAGCTGTTGGACTTCTATGCTGAGACTCCAGCAGGTGGTCGTGAACTAGGTTCCAACTTTTTTTATATAATAGTCTAAATATTAGAGGAAAATAATGCCTGGTAGCAAAAATTAACATGTTCCTTCGTCGCTTGGAAACTTTTAAAATGTGGCTTATTTTCACTGAAGATCATCTTTACCACTCTCATGACAGGTCTATTTATTCAGAGGTTTTTAAACTGATGAATTTACATTCTTAGCAGCCAGAAAACCACTCTTCTTTTGTCAAAGGCTTCTCCCTGGAAAATGGCAACTTTCCAAGTAGAAAAACTTAGGAAAGAGGGTGCAATTCTGCTGACACTCCATGTCTTGAATAAAAGCTCATTTTCTTAGGTCTTCATAGATTCCCAGAATCAAGAGTTTTCTTTGGCTTGCAAAATGCCATTAAGATTATCAACACAAAATTACTTCCAATTCATCCATGCATCAGGTCCTTCACAACTTCTGGCAATCAGGCTACTGCTGAAAAATGACTTGGATAAGAAGGGCTGAGAGGAAAACATAGCTGGCTTGGTGGTTCAGTCTTTAACAGAAATGCTGAGAGGTGAAACAATGATCAAGTCTCTACAATGTTTTACAAGAGAACAAGTCTCTCTCTTGTACTTATGAATGTCAGCTAAAATGACCTTTTAAGAGTGGCGATATGTCATGGTTCAGGAAGAAACAGGAAAATGTATTATTTTGGATTGAGTAGGTCATCAAAATGTTAGTCAGAATCTTTGTATTTGAAAAAATTTGTTCTCTTTACCGCTTTGCTTCAATGATGAAGATGAGAAAGTGCTGCATCATATAAGGTTTAGTGATTTGAAACAGAAAAAAACAAAAACAAACAGAGTTCAGGAGCTTCCTTAGGTTGTGATTTGATTGATCACTTTTACTCTGTAGCACACATTAATGACTGTACTATTGCCATAAATTCTTCCTTTGACCTTTCTGTCAAAGCACGTATGACAAAATGACAAGTGCATTTCTCACAGCTTTTGGACCAAGAACAGATAGTGTATTACCCCTTGAGAGCCTGGTCTAGCATTTCTCCAAATGTTTTTTCTTTCATGTGATAGCCTAAATCCTTTATTCTCCAGCTCTTCAAGATCCGTGTTTAATATTGGTCCAATGGGTGTTTTTGATAAATATTTATATTGCATGTAAATGTTCAGGTATTTCATTTTTTTATTACATTGTCTCATGAGATCATGAATCTTTCTAAGTTAATTCTAAGCTTTATGAAGAAATCCCCTTGGCAGATGGCAAAAAGGTCCATCTAAGATTCTATGTGCAGCATAAATTTATTTGAAACTACTATAATAGTTGTTCTTATGTTTTATGCTAAAAGACAACTTAAAATCAATTTCAGTCATTTTCTTCCAAAGAGAAGAAGCCTGTGAGCTCACAGCTTCCACAAATTGTGGTATGCCTGATGGAAATGAAGACATGCTAAGAAATGACGGTACTGCTGCAGTTGTAAACTATTGTTGCAAACACCAATTCTTGTCACAATTGAACAGTTGATCGACTTTTTTTGTGCTTGCTGGATGAGGTTTTAGAGCAGTGTTTGTGGGATGAACACTGCAGGCTTTAGACTAGGTGGCCACAGCTATGTCTGTACATTCACATTAACACAGAATCACAGAATAGTTTGGGTTGGAAGGGACATTCAAAGGCCATCTAGCCCAACCCCCTGCAATGAGCAGGGGCATCTTCAACTAGATCAGGTTGCTCAGAGCCCCGTCCAGCCTGGCCTGGAATGTCTCTAGGGATGGGGCATCTACCACGTCTCTGGGCAACCTGATCCAGTGTTTCACTGCCCTCATTGTAAAAAATTTCTTCCTCACATCTAGCTTGAATCTTCCCTTTTTCAGTTTAAAACCATTATCTCTTGTCCAACTGCAACAGGCCCTGCAAAAAACTGCCCAATGCACCCTAATTCACACAGCAAACACTTTGGGGCAGGGAGACTTGGAGCTTGGGAGAGCAGTGACTGGGCAGAGCAGGGCAGAAGGTGGGTCAATGTTCACCAGCCCAAGTGGAAACTGGCTACCCAACCCAGCAGGTCTGCTTGCTAGATGCCTTGCTGCATTACTTGCTGTGGCACACTGATCTCCATATCATTATCTTCTGCTAAGAAGAAATGAACCAAGTATGGAAAGTTTACTGTCAGTCTTTGATTTACTGATAACTGAAAACCAGCTACTTTAGATTTTTCAGATATGAAGATACACTGGCCACATTAAAAGTTTACAGATGGTGACTCATCACATGTGGTAACAGGATGATTTTTGGTATTGCTTTAGTGTCTTTCTTTGGTGCTATAAACAGTACTGTATTAAGTAATGTAGGTAATGATATAGAGAGCAGATTTATTACAAGAAACTTCAAATAAAAGAGGGACAGATCTTCAGATGGATCTGTAGTCAGATTTGGCAATAATGCTGTTAGTTCACATAAGCTAAGAGCTTCACTCTGATTTTTGTTGAGGAAAAACATCAGTGCCAAGAGCATTAAATATTAACCTTAGAAAAGACTTCAGAAAAGTGATGTATTGCCAGCTGATGCCTTAATAGAGCTGTCAAGGGGGCACTGGACCAAAAGTGGTAACTGATCTTTTTCAGGGTCTTAGTAACAATACTACTACTTTGATGTTGTTCCCTTCCATGGTGAAAATGGTATTTTCAAGGGTAAACTTAAACAATTCAGTAATGAGAACAAAGTAGTGTACACAAATGCTGGAGATTTCCTGTTGGAATGAAAATGAAATCACAGAACTTTCAGCTGGAAATTAAACATCCAATGGTAGAGGTTTCTGAAGTCAACACATTAGTTTTAGTTTGGCTGATACCTAATTTCAAGAAACTAAAAAAAGAGGCAAGAAAAATAGGTAGGAAGTCGCAAGGATTTTTCTTATCTAGTGAACTCAGTTCTGCCTAGAATGTGGCCAATATGTTAAAAAGTGGCAGAAAAACATTTGTTGTCATCTAAAATAATTCTGGCAAGTCTTAAAAACTCTAAACTGCCTGAGAGCTGTTTTGGATTTACATTTTACTTTCAGATATACATAGTAAATCGTGCACAAGACAGAGGATAGAACTTATAAACAAATTCAAATTATGCAGCGTAGTTTTAAAGAGCATGAATTCAAATTTTACTGCTGATGTAGATGTCTGAATGTGTTTGCATTCAGGGCACATCCGTATTTGCAGAGCAAGGCAGCAACCCAATACTTGAAAGCAGTAAAGGTGCCTAATGAAGAAGGATGATATTTGAAAAGCACAGTTTTGTTTCACTAAATGACAAACTGACACCTGGAAGCTAAGTATGTCTCTGGTTTGACTTCTGATTTCTGCTAAATAAAGATCTAATTCCTGTTCAGTATTACCATTGGGTGAACAATAATCAAGAAATAAACAACATCTGCACAGAATGAATGGAGAGTAACTATTTTTTTTTTTTCTAAAAGACAAGCAGGCACTTCCAAGATGAATGAAGGCTCTAAATAATGCCAAAGATACTTCACTGTTGCAGCGCATACAATGGGAATCAAGTGGGACAATGAAGAGACACTTAAAGTGGGAGAAAACTGAATCCTTGCAGTCTCACAAGTCGATGTCCTGGGATATTTCTGCTGTCTGTTGAACTTACATGCTCATATACAACATGTTGCTGCACAGATAATTCGAAGAAGATGAAGACTAGAAGAATCTATTGATATTAGGGGCAGAGAATATTTTTTATAAGAGAGAAGCTTCAGTTTACATTGCTGACTCCAAGAATAATAAAAGCAAGACTGCTGTGGAACAGAACACAACTGCTGTGGTGGGTTTGACTTCTGGTTTTGGTTACTAAACACCTTAGGGCATTGATAACAATTTTACAAATGCAAAAACAGGTGAGTGCATTATTCGCAGCAATGCCTTTAATAGTAGACACAGAGTATCCTGGAAGATAGTGAGCAACAGCTTCCAGCATGAACATTCTTCCAGATGTCACCTACCAAGACCCCAAAAATCAAGAGACTGACTTAAACATAATATGATTTTTTAAAGGATTCATTCATGGACATTTTTTTCTGCCATATGATATCTAAGCCTTTTTTTTTGTTTCGATTTCAAGCTTTTGCTACAATTCTGAGGGCTAGATGCTTCCTTTCTTTAAATTAAAGTTAAAATTTCTGTGTAAGTATTTGATTCCTAGAACTGAAGCTTTAAGAAAAGCGCTAACTGCCAGAAGGCTTGGAATAAGCTCTCAAGAGCCGATAACACTGGGATTTATATGAGCAAGTGCCATTCATTGCTTGAGGATTCACTTAGTGATGGAATTTTAGGAGCATGGAAAGATGCTCCTTAGAAGTCAAATTCAGTTAAGAAGAGTTCAGATGAGAGAGAGTAATAATAACTGTAATGACACACAATTAAAGCCAAAGGAGCTGCCAGTGATACTGAGGATAATCAATTCACTGTGTGGATTAATTTGCTGTTTTGACTGTGTCGATAATAACTTGCATACTCCATACTATATTTTCTTGACTGAGAACTTCATAATTTGGTCTCCTAGCATGGTGGCTCCACTACAGAAGTGAGTCTTGCAAGTTTTAAGATGATTTAAGGATGAGGTGCCAGAGAAAGATATTTTCTGTGATTGATGTTGCTATTAAATAAGCTTTTGAACATGTAATTTATATGGACATATCTGTTTAAAAAAGCATTCAACTTTTCCTTGAAACAGACCCCTAAAAATTCTTTAGTTGTTACTGACAGGAAAACATTCAGCATCTTCAATAAATGGATTTTCTACTTTTTTCAGCTAAAATATAAAATAATCAACAAAAATAATATTTTTTCCATAAAATTGTGAAAAATAAAACCACAGACTCTCCTTTAGGACAAACTCAGACTTAGGAAACTTTCTCTGTCTCCTCAAATGCACTGTATCAAAACCTAGTCCAACTCAGATCACCAACATCATGTTATGGCCTTACTTCAAATACCGTAAAGCTATAGCCTACGTTGCTATTCTGGTCATGTGTTGCCCCCAGGGGAGTTTTTCAACAGAATCATAGAGTGTCCTGATTTGGAAGGGATCCACAAGGAGTCCAACTGCTGTCCCTGCATATGACAACCCCACAGTTCACACCATGTGTCTGAGGGTGTTGTCCAGTCTCTTGTTGAACACTGTCAGGCTTGGGGCCGTGACACCTCCCTGGGGAGCCTGTTCCAGTGCTCCACCACCCTCTGGGGGAAGAACCCTTTCCTAGCGTCCAACCTGAACCTCCCCTGGCACATCTTCCTTGGGTTCTGTCACTGGTCACCAGAGAGAAGAGCTCAGCGCCTGCCCCTCCTCCTCCCCTTGTGAGGAAGCTGTAGCCCCATAAGGTCTCCCCTCGATCTCCTCTTCTCCAAGCTGAACAAACCAGAAATGAGAGCATTATATGGGATGTGCTTGTCAGAGGAACTGTGGTAAGAAGCACATCTTACCCTGAACACTGAACAGCAATGCAGATGGAAGTGCCATGGGAGAGGATGAAAACAGCAGCCAGGGATCAGTGTGATTACAGCCAGGCTGTGGTGGTCAAGGTGACTGGCTGTCATATCGTGTTGTGGCTAACGAAGCATTTCAGAGTTAGGAGGAAAAAGTTAACTTAGCCATCAATACTTGCATTTCAAACTTTCAAACTGATTGTTTATTATTATTCTTAGCCTTTAAGACTTTAGAAATAACAGTTCATACTCTACATATTATTTGTGCTCTTCAACTGGAAAAGGAGAACAAAGTTTCCTGGTTTTTAGCTCACCATCATTTCTCAAGTTTGCATGATCCAGTTATTTGGAACTGATGTTGAAGTAAACCAAAATGAAGAAACTCTCCTCTTGGCACATGCAGAAGAGACTAATCCTGCCAAGAGCTGATTTACTGCTTCAGCAACAGCTGGATTTTGATGCTTACACAGTGACTTCCTCAATTTCACCCATTTGACTTTACAACAGCAACAAGTGCATGTTTGTTTAAGGACTACTTCAGTTAAATTTGATTGTTTGCATATATTATATTTAGGGCTAAATATAATGATTTCAAATTTAATTGTAAGCAGGTTGATTGAGAAGAAGAAAATGTTGAGTCTTTTAAATGCAATTTAAAAAAGAGTTCTTTCCTTTCCTTTGTTTTGTTTTGTTTTCCTACGCATTTTAAAATCAATCTTGCTATCAGGCAGGAGATAAGTAGTGTGTACATGATGTAGCATTTTTACAGTGGACTGGGTAGAAAAACATGCCCCCAAACACCTGGTTTTAAGAGCTAGACTGATTTTTTTCCACTCTTGAAGGCAGAGGAATACTTCAAGTTAGCAAGGTCTGTGTTTGTGGGTCAGGGACTAAACGTCTGGTTGACAGTGTACCAGGAGTGGTGCAAGGTTCTCTGGGATGCTTCTTTGGTTCTGAGAAAAGAAGAAAACTGTTGTTCTCTCTCTAATGGTGAAAACATGACAGAACATGATCAGATTTTGGAAGGTGAACAGTCTGGGCAACCCTGAGGTTGGCCCAGCACAGCATGCACAGGGCAAAGCATTTGCCTGGTACAAGAAAGACTTGCTATAGACCAGCATGGGGAAGATGAACAGGGGTGGGGGCAGATAAGAAAACAACAGGCTAAACCAGCAGTTTACTTTGGCAGCAAAAAGAAGTCATGAGGTGCAGCCCTGGAGGCAGCTCCTGGTTAAGAGAGGACCAAAAGCAGCAGTCCCACCTTTTGTGGGATGTAGGTGATATCAGGTAACAACAAGACAGCTGTGGAACCAAAACCAAGCACAAATGAAGGGGGATGGATAGCAAGAAGCACCCCAAAAATATCAAGGTGCTGATGTGGTGCGAGTGGCTTGAATGTGTGCTCATGGCCAGCACTAAAGACAGGAGCAACACAAAGTCCCAGGGAAATCTCCCCACCCTGCAAGGATGAATTTTGCAAAAGGGCAGAAACAAATTCCCCATTGTCAGCTCAAGCTCAGTAGAGCCAGGGAAAGGGCTAAGGGACCAGCACATTGGAAGTGCTGTGGCCACATCTGTTATTGCATCTGGAGATGCTTTGATTTCCAGGGAAAGAAAGGGGATCTGTGGCAGCTCCACAGCACATGCCAAGCCTCACGGGTCTGCCAGGGCCACCATGGCAGGTGTTATGGACACACCTTAGATTAAGCTATGCGCTAACCAGCTCTGTCTGTGTTAAGTCGGTAGGTGGTGGCACACAAATCAAGCCAATAAAAGTTGTTAGGAGAAAATATTCAGCAATTTGCATCAAGCTGGGAGACGTCTGCAGGGAGGAAGTGTTTGGCGGAGGTGTGGTGTAATCAGTCTGTAGGTACCTGGGTATGGTGCGAGCTGCAGTTGAAGTGCTATATTTGTTTTCTTACTAGGAAACCAGCTCTGCTTTACAAGCTCAGAACCTTTTCTGTTATTTCCCCAGTGTGCAGTACAGGACATAGCAATCACCTCAGTACCTCCCTCGTGCAAGTTGCTGCAAATGTCCCATTACGTTTCTCCTGTACTTTTCAAAGTAGTGCCAGTAATTTCTTCAGCTGGAACAGGCCTCCTCTCTATTAGAGTGAGATGAAGAAATTTCCTTTCTGTGTGTTTTTGCTAGTCGAGTATTGGGGAGCACCCAGGCTTGAAATGAGGTGAAAGCTTTAACAAGCGCTAAAGCTGTGTGGCTGATTTAAAGAGCTTTGCAAAGCTTTAATCCTTCAGCTAGAGACTTAAAGCATACTTCTGTCATACTCTATAAGCTGTGAACTGAGGGAGCTTTGCTGGGTGTGGAAGGAGCAAAGACAGCTGAAGCTTCCACACTCAGGTCTGGCTTCACAAAACCAAGCCCACCAGGACTGGTATGGCTGTGTGCCTGCTGATTAAGGGCTTACCCTTTCTGGGTGCTGGGGACTCAGAGAATATGAAGACTATTGCAGGCCCTTTAGTTACCCAGGGGCTCTACTGAGGTTACCTGCATGGCTGATGCTGCTGGAGCAGACAGCCATTGTAGTATTTGTTGAAACAAATGTGCCAGCCAAGTTGGAATAAATTTCAAACTCACCAGTTAAGTCAAGCACTTTTTTCTTCCAGACTTACTTCTTTGCAGAATAACAGAACTTCTGTTTTTGCAGAAATGTTGACTGTGCTGGTGCAGATCTCCTTTTCCCATATGTTGCCCATGGCCTTTTTTCTTTCTGTTTTAGCTTTGCTACTGCTGTTTCATTTGAAACACCTTTTGCTGGACCTCGGGAAGGCAAGCCTGCTGCCAACAGTGCCATCAAGGTGAAACGAACAATTGTTAAATGCACAGAGTAAGGAAGCTAGGAAAATGGGGGGGGGTAGGGAGGGGGAAGTGTTTCCTTTTGATCTTTCACTGTGATCTTTTAAGATAGTCGTATTAATAGTAAGCCCCACCTGTGAGTTTGATAGGGTTATTTTAATTACACAGGATATACTTGGCTCTGTGCAGTATTGAAGTGAGGCTCCAAGACCTTACAAATTTTCATGGTCCAGCTACCAAAAAGCTGCATGGATCAATAGCAAAAGGCAACTCAGCAAGCTGCACGGCAGGCCTCACTTAGAAAGGCTGTGAAGACAAACACAACAGATACAGAAGGAGAAAGTAACTTAGTTGTTCAAGAATGGAAAAAACTTGGGTCCCTGAAGTTTTAATTTCCTTCTGCTGATAAATACTTACTGAACTCTTTTAATTCTTGTTTTGTCTATTCTATAATCAACAAAACCAAGGAAAAAAAAAGACAGAAGATAAAGAAGAAAAAATGGAGAGAGGAGGAATAAAATTACAAATGATCTGTTTAACCTTAATTTTGAATACTGTCAAAATTATAAAAATATGAGTAATATATTTCCCTGAAGAATATTTTTCAAAATATTTTTTCATAGTTTTCCATTTTTTTTTTTCATGGAAAAATTTTTAGCTTTCATACAATATTGATTACCTTTCTGAGGAAGTGAAGTTTCTTCTCTCCTCATTGTTCTTGCAAAAATAGTCCAAACAATTAAATAGCATGTGGAAGGCTATCTGAATATTTCTGCTTTTTGAGTCACAGCTATTGCAACCTAACAATGTCTTTGCGATAGAGAATCCAATCTGCCTTGCCCTTAGTTCTTGTAGTGAACTGTGGCTTGTCCAATCTGCTTTATGGAAGCTGAAAATGAATAATCATATTCTAACTGGCTAGCTGTACACCCTTCACAGTGGGATTTAAGGGCAGCCTCTGGGCTGGCTGTGTAGACACACCCAGACTGGGATGGACAGACATCTCAGATTGGGTAGCCTGTGTGTGAATCCATGCTCCTCAGTGCATGGCCGTAGCTGGCTGAGGACCTGCTCTATGAAGCAGAGGCAGTGCATGAGCTGCATAGTCAATAAAATCTGAAGTGTAGTCTTTTCTTCTTGTTTCCTGAGAATAAAGCATAGATGTGACAGAGTGACCTATCTGTCCCAAGATCTGTTGCCTTGTACTTTTTCATCTTCAAACCTTGGTGTCACTAGATTTGCTGTATTAGCCTACTGCTGTATTAGCACTGCAAATGTTCTTTCCCATTCCTCTGTTACTTTCACACCCTCCTTCAGTGAAATAATTTTGTCATGTAAAAACTTGATAACTGACAAGCCATCTTTTATTTTTTTTTTCCTTCTCTCCTCCCCGGTATTTCTTCTAAGTCCTAGGACTTTGTATTTTGAGTACCTTTGGAGGTCCTATCTCATGACTGTCAGGATTTAATTGTAGAACCATAGAGATGTGAGATTGGATGTAACCTCACCTCCTGCATTAGTCCCTTAGGTCTCACTGATAGTATTAATTGAGTTACACATCTATGGTGTCCATCTTGATGTCTGTTTACAGCACCAGTAATTTAGAGAAGGATCAAATAATATTTTTCTTCCAAGGATGGAGCGTATAGATTTCCTAGGAATATTTTTGGAAAGATTGAAAATATATTAAACATGCAGCACATATTTTTAAATTTTTTCATCCATCAATTTTATTCTTATCCAGTGTGAAAACTGTCAGGCTGATACTTAGATTAATCTTCCAGGCTGCACACATCACCCGTAAATCACTCTGCTTCAATAGGGAAACCATTGGCTTGTGGAGCACTGGTGAGTATTTTTTATGGGCTGCCTTTTCCCTAGATGCAATAATCTGCCTGTCTCATCAGAGACACACTGGCATAAGTGACACACACTGAAGTGGCTGATCAAGAAAGACCTGCTATGAGGCAGGGTGAGGATGGGAGCGCACACCCTCTCTGTCAGCTGACGTGGGATGAGGAGGTTTCTACTTCCTGTTGCCATGTCTAATTACATATAAAACCAAAGAGAAATGATAATTCACAAACCACTTGAAACAGGGGAGAGCCACAAGTTGGTGACAAGCACAGCAGCTCTTTGCTTTCAAAGAACATTACAGGATGAATTAATTGATCTTCATGTTCTGAAAAGGTACTGTGTAAGCCATACAACTTTGACCACAAAGCTTGAGTGTTATGTACAGGAAAAAGACCAACCTGTTTAATTCATCCTTCACAGAAGAGAAGTTGTTCTCATGCCTTTACTTGGTATGTTTTGTTTTGTTTTTATTATTAATCTGAAAAGCTATCCACAGTCTCAGTGCTTTCAACTGGTGCTCACTTTAAGAATCTGTTTCTATCTTACTAGAAAACACACCTCACTTGAAGTAGCATGTATATAATTTCATCCTTGGTATTTAGAGCCTGCAGAGTTTTGTATACCCATTATATTCATGCGCCTGCAACCACGTTCCAGCAAAATTCTCCAATATCCATATCTGGCTCTGTCAATCTTCCTCTAAGACCATTGATTTCCATGAGGTTTGAGCTATTGCTTTTGCAAGGGAAAATGCTTTCAGTGGTCATCTCATGCATTTGCTGTAGGATGTATTCAAGTCTCAGATTTCATATGTATTAAACATCATCACTAATATGGAACAGTTGATATTTAGGTCCTTGTTTTTAATGGTGGAGGTCTTTGGAGGGGCGGTCCCCAAAAGTCAACTAGGCCAATTTCTGACCTAACTATGCAAGCCACTTGGCAAAGTCAGGACCCCAGTGCATTGCTGGAAGAGGGGACCATCTTTATCTGCAAGCATATCCTAGAGTGAGTAACTCAGAGATATATTTGACTTGGCTGGTTTTGGTTCACCAGTTTGGATCAAGGGTTCATGCAGAACTAGTGAAAACCCTCAACATTTTAGATTCACATATTAATAACTTTTGTGGCCAAAATGAACAAAACAACATAACAAATAGCAAAGATTGAGAGGAAAGGGATTTTGAATGAGCATGAGAACATGTGTAGGTATTTATTTCTATGTTGGGACTTCAATCTCATTAATAAACCCTTGACAGGATGTCACCAGCGGTGGGTTTGCCAGCTGCTGCTCAGATGATACTTGCCCAGGTGGAGCACCACACCAAGAGACTACCTCCCTCTTCCTGGTTCCTGAGCTCCATTAGATGCTGTGAGACCCCAGCCAGTTCCCCCACACATGTTATGAATGCCCAGTAATGGCAAAAACATTCTCCAACTACACACTTCTCTTCCTTTGGGAGGTTTTGGTTTGGTTTTTTTTTGTTACACAGAAAGATAAGAAAACTGTTCTGCTAATATTTTTTCTTAGGTAATTAACTCAGTTCACATATTGTCAAAAAACAGTTAAATAACCACAGCCCTGTCTCCCTGCCTGTGATGTGAAGACAAAGAATTCTTAAGGTTAAAAGCAGTGAAAAGGTCAGAGCATAAACTAACTCAAATACTGTTAGGGTTTTTTTTCTGGTTAGACAGAGCCTACATCAAAGAGGCCCTTAAATTAGAATTAGAGTTCATTTACATATCTCCCCAAGAGGGGAGTGAATGGATGAGAGACAAAAGGAGGAAGAGGGAGAAGGACTTCAGTGATGGGAAGAGGAGAGAAAACAGATAATGGGTATGAATTCAGAAGTGCGAAAGGGGAGCAGAAAAGTAAAACAGAGTGTTTTTGTGACTGTACACTCATCCTTGTTAAATAGGTAAGAAGATTTTGTGGGAAAGTCACCTCCACGAACTATTGTGAGATTTTACAACAAAGAGGTAGGCAGATGCTGGTGTCTCTGAATGTACAATGGTCCCTGAGCAAGAGGAAAACATATGTTTTTCCACAGGTGTATGTGCAGGCTGGGGATTGTCTGTGTAGCAAATATCCACATAATGCAGAATTGTCAGGGAGTCTAGAGAAGCATGTGACTGGCATGCGAGTGGATGGGATTTCCATGAAGTTGCAGAAACACCTTCAGGACTGAAGTGAAGGAGATGCATAACAGAAGAAAGAAATGATCCTCTGGACTTCATGTCATTTGAGAAGGGAAGCAAGGTTTTTCATTAAACACGCAGCATAGGAAGAATGGGTTTTGATTACTTCTATTTTAGCAAGAAGGATTTTTGACTCAGTGAGATTCTCTTAGATAGTCATGATTAGCTGAAAGTCTTATAACTGAGTTTATAGCTGAGCTCTGGGAGGGCAGGTAATGAGATTGGGGTAGGAGGGGTAAGTCAGGTCTGGTCTGCAGGAGCTGGGCTCTTACATCTGCACACACATGCACATGCACACACACCCCCCCCCACCACAAAAAGCCGTGGGACTCAGCTGAGGGCAATGCAAGAACATGTAGAAGCTCCTGGGGGATGGGGGGGTGAAGTTCAGCTGAGCAGGGTTTGCTGGAGTAGGGTGGGTGCTTTAGAGCATACGTGCTGCCATCATGAATATTTATTGAATCAACCCTCTCATACCTAGGCGTGCTGGCAATCATCTTCTCTAGATCCACAATTTACACCCTCCTGCCACTGACTGCACATGAGCTGAGACCCCATTTGACAAATTTCTTTTGAAATTTTGATTTATATGCTCCTAAAAAATCTTTATTACACTTCTCCCTTCTAGACAATTTACTTTGTTCAATATGTTTGGTTGTTGGGGTTTTTTTTAAGTTTAATTCCTACTTTCCATTTTTCAGTATTTATTATGCCACATTCCCATGAGGCTGTGACTGGCAGGTGGGTCACAATATACATAACTGATAGGCCCATCTGTCTTCCTTTCACTGCATGCTTCTTTCTTCTCTCCTTTTTCTCTTTTCTTTTCTTTTCTTTTCTTTTCTTTTCTTTTCTTTTCTTTTCTTTTCTTTTCTTTTCTTTTCTTTTCTTTTCTTTTCTTTTCTTTTCTTTTCTTTTCCTCCTTTCCTTTCCTTTCCTTTCCTTTCCTTTCCTTTCCTTTCCTTTCCTTTCCTTTCCTTTCCTTTCCTTTCCTTTCCTTTCCTTTCCTTTCCTTTCCTTTCCTTTCCTTTCCTTTCCTTTCCTTTCCTTTCCTTTCCTTTCCTTTTCCTTTCCTCTTTCTCCCTTTCCTTCTTTCTCTCTTTCTCTCTTTCTTTCTCTCTTCTCTTTCTTTCTCTTTCATAAACTGCCAACTATAGGCACAGTCCTGCATGAGGACTAACAGACAGTTAACAGCAGCCTGAGAGAAGGCTATCAGTATATAAAGAGGATTTAGTCACTTCACAGTGATGAAAGCAAATGGTTTCATAATGACTTGCATTATTTCTCCTCAATATTTACTATTTCTATCTTCCATAACACATGCAATCAAATAGAAACAGAATGGTGCTTTTGAGAAAAATGAGAGAAACATCTTCAATTTCTGTTCCTCTTCTGTTCTTTGTGCTGGCTCCTCATCCTCCAGCATGAGTGAGTTCCCTCTTTTCTTAGGCTCCCAATACCCAAGGATTCCTAATACGGAGTGCTAATACACTCTGAAAAAGCAATCAGCCACTGAAAGACAGTCTGGCTGGCTTCTGCTCTCAGTAATGCATCCCACCTGAGATTTTGGGAGCTCTCAGCTTGGTCATGTGCCTGGGTTTTGGTTTGAGTAAAGGAAAAGTGAAAGTTCAAAGTGCTGCAACAGCTGTTTGTGATGGAATGCAACCGAGGGCTGATGGGGACCAGTGGCCAGCAGGGTAACAAGGGGCCTGATCCTGCAGCCTACCAAGCACATGGGGTGACACCATGGCCAAACATTGTGGCAGAATGCAAAGCTCCCAGTAAGGAAAATGCAGCAAACTGCCTCTGTACTGCCAGGCCAGCTGCTTGCAGAGTGAGCTACGATGACACAGTGACACTGATATTTGCATCTCCTGGCATCAGTGTGAGAAACCAAGGTATGGCATGGTTGGGTGGGAATCTGGGCTCTGAGGCTCTGTGCCTCTGTTCAGAACTACTTGAAAGCACTGGCTCAATGGAATGATGCTCAAAGCCTGCAAGTGACATCAGGGCTGGGGACAATGCTTAGCAACATCAGCTGAATGGCAGCCAGCCATTTCTCACACTTGCCTTTTTTTCTCTGTATATTATGCTTTGTGGCACATTCTGCCTTTTGGTTTTTACCTTGATGTTGCTTTTAACTTGCATAATTTATTACCATTTTACTCAACAGCCCCCAAAAACTGAAAATGGAAAGCGTCATCCCACATTTTTTCAGCTCATACTAAAAAAAAAAAAGCAACAAAAAAATCCAGCGGCCTGTCTTTAACCTTTGGTAACCCTGACATTCTTTGCACTAAAGTGTCTGATATTAAAGCAGATTGCTTTCATGCCTACATAAGTAATATCATATGCTTCACATCAGCCTATGCTCAGGCTAGCTGAATTCCCACTGTATTATTGCCTGTGAACGTACACTCCATGCATACTAATAATGGCCTATCTGAACCAGCTTGCCTTTTAACTTTTTTGAAAAGGAGTTTTATTGGTTTGTTGGATGGCTATGGCATAAGAATATAGTTTAATGAGTGATGGTGATGCTTGTGTCTATTAGTGCTTGGCAAGACACACCAGAGAGGCAGAGCTGAGAAGAGAAACAGCTTTGAAAGCCTGCTAGCATTACTGAAGAATTGGTGTCCTCCCTCCCCCCACATGTGCTAACTAAGATCATGTCCGATCTTGATGTAGTTAAAGAGGCACTTAAGAGGACTTCTCAATTTTGTTTTGTAATCAATATATTTTTAACCTTTTTATTGTTTCTTTTTCTTTTCCTTTTTCTTTCCTGTTTTCTCTTGCTCTTTAGGCAGTAGGTGTTAAAGGGAAATCCACCAGAAAACAGAACTTAAATACCAGTGGGATTTTTTGGGATTGTCAGGTGGTCTGTATTTGTGCAAGAGAATTATTTTCAGTCTTGTCAGTATTGCCTCTCAGCTCTTCATCCTGCCCCAAATGCTTCTCCTTGAGATCTTTCTCTGCTTCTGTTTTGCTCTAATACACCCGCTCTGGCGTTAGAGTCTACTCTCTTTCCCAGGAGACATAGCCCAGGTTTCTGCACTGTGGAGCAATAATCTTGTACATAAACACAGAACCTGTCCCTGTGCTGTTATTATTGGGTTTCACTCTTGTTGGGTTGTGGTTTTTTTTTTTTTTTTTTTTTTTTTTGTTGTTGTTGTTGTTGGTTTTTTTTTGTTGTTTTTTTTTTTTTTTTTGCTTGTGTGTTGCTTGATTGCTTGTTTGTTTGTTTTTATTGTCTACCTTCTAAAGCCTGTGCATGCTGATTATAATCTTGCAACCCACCTTTTGGGGAACATCAAGATGATTTTGTTGTTGTCCCAGTATCCAAAACCAAGTGATTTTTTTCACATTGGAGGTGCTCTGCCAAGTAAAATGAGGCCTCTCTCCTACTCAGCACATCAGGAATTCACCTCTGTGTAAGATGATTTATGAAGATGCTTTACCTTTGACCTTCTTTCCACATACAGGGCTTGCCTTAAGTTCTATAGCACATTACAAATTTGCCAGGCTTCATCATATTCATTTATACATACATATATATGTGTGTATGATATACATAAGGTACATATATAGCCTTGCAAAAATATTTCCTGCTTGAGATATGTTTAGAACCAGAGAGGTATAAGAGGTTGGACCAAACATCCATCTAGGTCCTCTCTTAGGCGGTACCTAGTAAATGGCTTTTTTGGGAAAAGATGGAGAAACAGGACAATCACAAGACAATATTTTTCCTGACGTTTTTCCAGGTTCCAGCAATCTGTGGCTTGGAGGCTTCCTGGGCTGCTTTGACAGAGTTAACCTTGTTCTATAGCTACCAGTGGACCTACCTTCCATAAATGGTCAAATTCCTTTTTTAATCTATTCATTTAGGGATAGCCTATTTTATTATCATAATCACTAAGGAGGGGAAGAAAAAAACCAAAAAACAAAAACAAACAAACAAAAAAACTGACAACCAACCAAACAAAACCACTGAAGAGTTAAACATGATCATAGTATTCCATAGCATAGCCTCTGGTCACTCTCTGCCTTTTGGTCAGTACACCCATATGCTATGTGCCAGGTTTTGATCCTGAGTGTAAACCATAGGTAAAATGCCTGTACTATCAGCTCAAGTAAGACTCTTGATGTGTTTTCTTGTCTTCTTTTCCCTAAAGTGTCAAAGACACAGTACTAAAGGTAGAATATTAGCTTTGTTTGACAAATTTCAAGTCCAATATTGTTTGTTGTGGTGGCCTTTTAAGAACTGATAGACTTTGGCAAGGGAGGGGGAAGAGATAGTAAATGGATGGGCCATAAGATTGCTTTCTGATGTTGAAAAAGGAGTGAGTGCCATTTTTTTTGTTTCCTCAACATGAGCCAAATGCTAACTGCTGTTCATTCTGTGCTGAAGTTTCTATTGTGTAAGTAATCATATGGGCATATTTAAGTACTGGGCTTTTTTGAGTTAAACCCTATTCAGACTGTTATGACTGTATTTAATCTTTGAAAGACGGGTGGGGAGGGGGAAATCTGTTCTTCAGAAAAGAATCCTTTTTATATAGAAAACTATAGGGTTCTTATCTTTGATCTGAGTAAGCACAACTGTACCATGTCAGCAGCATATTAGTGCCAACGCATGTGTGTTGTACTTTTAAAATGCTGTTTCAACATGTGTCATTGGATCTATGTTCCTACAGGCTCACAACAACCTGCACCCTGGTAACTACATGTTGATTGAAGCACCCTTATGAAAAAAAGATATAAATGTTTGTGGTTAAGGTGATAACCCTTTTGTTTTCTCTGTAATCCATCACAGGGCTTGTCAGCCCTGACAGCTCGAGTGGATTTTTTTGAACACCTCTTTATCTGACAGCTTCATGCATCACAAAGCAGCAAATAGAATTAGATCAAAGTCTAAGAGTCACTGTAGGCTTGGTAAGGTATGCAATCCTGTTTGTATCTTTATCCAGGCTCTGACAGTTCATTTTAACTGGCAACAGGGGGAAGGAAGGAGAAGAAGGAAAGTTTCTTTTTCTTTTAAGAAGGTACAGTAGTGCTGCATTTTTAAATGTGCACTGCTTTCACATATCATTTCCCCTTGACATCTGTGATTCCCTGTGTACTGTAGCACACTATATATATTTTCTGAATGCTCAACAAGAGCAGTCACGTTCTCAAAGCAAAGGCTTAACCAGTGTATGAGGCCATGTAACCATATGCTTTAATAATCCTGACTTTTGTTTAATATCAATGGTGAAGATTGACAGAGCTCACTTTAAACAATGCAATATTGTCCATCTGGTACATGCCAGATTCTATGAATTACTGTGATGTATAACAGGTTTACCAACAGTCCACCCTAAACTCACAAGATACAGCCAGCATTTACTTTTTAAAGAAGCAGCATAAGGTGAAGAGAAGAGAAAAAGGAATAAGCCTAGTTCAGTAAAAATCTCAAGGGAACAAACTGAATACATGATTTGAAAAACTGAGTATCTAAAGTTTTCTACTTCGGTCTGTGCTGATGTATCATGTTTTTCAAAACTGTTGAGTAAATGGTGACTCTTGATGAATATTATAGGCAAACCCAAAGATTTATGTCAAAGCTTTTAGAAAAGTTATATACCTTGGGAGTCTGGTGGAAGAGAGTGGGAGAGCTTTCAGATCTTTTTACTCTCTAGCATATGGTGCATAAATATGAAATCAGGTAGCCTCCTTTGCTTCCATCTGAGACCTGCACCTGAATGCTATTTTTTTCTTTCATCATACCATTTGCTGAAATGCCACATTAACATGGAAACGATAAGCTGTATTTGTTTAATGGAACATGGAAATGATCTCCAAACACAATGGTCCCATGCAGGGGAGAAGCAGGAACAGATGGATGCTGCCTTTGGCCCAGCAGAGGAAGATGTGCCAGCTCTTTAATACAGGCTGCTATGCAGAAGCTGCTCTGAAGGTGCTTGTTAGGGAGGAAAGGGTCAGAGTGGTAAACGATGCTCCTCCTGGCTCTTTCTCCTCTGAAGGCAATGGCTTTCAGAGCAGGTGTTCATGCTGCCACAGAAGGTGGCCATTTTTCTGCTTTAACTCTTTCAGCCTGGCTGTGTGCAGGACGTGCTGCGGAGCGCAGGGAAAGTGCTCATGGGAGCTCCTTCTGACTGACGTCTACAAGAGCCATGTAGCCAGAGCAGAGGAGCATGGGGCAGTGAGAAGAACAACTCCAGCAGTAGGGAGCCATGCTTCTCCTCTCCCATTGTGCATCAGCATAGCTGGAGCTGGACACAAGGGGAGGCCACCCATCTGCCAGCACCTCCCTGCTTCCAGCAAGCTGCATCACCTCAGCACACCTCAGCGAATCCTAGCAAGCTCTATCAGATATCTCAGTGTTGTGTCTCTTGGGCATCCAACCCCTTCCTTCTGTCAAGAGCTGAAAGAAAACTTGGAGTCAACACCTGACCTTACTGAGCCAAATGTTGTCGCGTGGCTGCCCTGAGGAGGAGTGAACTTTTGTCAGTCTGTTTTTCCATCAGCTGGTCTTTCCTAATGCTGTTGTAGCAAACCTTTTAGAAGAAGTCTAAACTCCAGAAACATGGGGAAGGCTTTTTCAAAGAGGTGCAGAAGGTTGCTGACTTCTCTGAACTAAAAGGAGTCCACTCATTGAGCAAAATGTCCTCTGGGGTTCTACAATTACACATATTTGTCTGATGTTGGAGCAGTGGTTTCCGTCAGTGGTTAGTAGCCAGCAAGACTTCACTCATGACCAGTCCCAAATTGATGTAAACAGGAAAGCTTTTCTTTGAGAGCACACAATTATTTCTACCATATTGTGGGATACCATTAGCACCTATTCTGTAGTGTCCCAGAAGCTCTGTGTGCCAAGGGCAACTGCCAATTTTTCCATGTAAAATGCTTAAGCCCCTGCATCAGGTGGCAGAGACCATCCATTTCAGCAATCCTCATGTAGATGCCTGAGTCTTTCAGGTGTTGTACTGTGGCACAAGGGATGCAGAGCAGGACAGAAGTGGGGTGGCGCCTAGGACTTCTGAAGTGGTTTCTGACCAGGTGGCATGAACCCTGACAGTCTGGAATGCCTAACTGAATAGCAAGAAACTCAAAACATTGGCCAAACTTCCTCCTGCTGGTCCAGCAGAGCTGGGCAATCTCATCTGGCAATCAGAGACCCAACAACATTTTAAATTACCTTTCCTTAATCTAAAGCCTACCTCAAACAGCTGAGAACCACATACGCTACAGCTACTGCCATAGCTCCTTAGGGGAAGGCCACAAACGTTAGCTCCTGCTGAGATTTTTCACTACTGGCACTACTGAGGAAGAGCCATTTAAAGTGACTTCACCAAGATGATGTGGGCAGCAGGAACGGGTGGGCATTCAGATCCACTGGACCTGGCATCAGTCCATAATGTCTCTCCCGCTTCAACATCTATGAGCAAATTGTCTGAAAACTCTTCTCAGTGGTGTGCTGTGCATTCCCTGCCTTGTCCCAACTAAGCCAGCTGATCTACACCCACAGATCAAGAGGCAAGGTGGTCAATGGACTTGTCTTTGGTGTCACTATGACCACAATGAACAGTCATGGTTGAACTGCCTCTGGCTTTAATCACAAAAAACAATTGCTAATGAACTTTGACAGTACCATCTGATTTTTCCAAGTGTGCATTATTCCCTGAGTTTAGACTGAAAAATTTTAAGCATGTGTATAAGCTGGGAGGCTTGCAGCTCTTCACATCTTACTTCAAAAGGCCCTTGGGAACATGAGATATGCTAAGGGGGATTTCTTAAGTGTTTCTGACTTTTTTTGGTAATTTTAACTCAAATTAATTAAGAGATTTGCCTTTGCCTTAGAAAAATGAGTTTTGACTCCTAGGGTAGACACTGTGGAAAGGGGAAGGATGCCCTCAGTATTAAAAAGACATGACCAATAGCACCTCCAGCCTGTGAATATGAAAGTCATTCAAAAATCATTACTTCCAGTTCTATGGAATACTTAGACTTTCATCTTATTAAGTAGGTCCCAGTGGAAATATTTAGGAATTGTGGGGAAAAAATGAAAATAAATTATATTTCTATACAGTTTCAAACATTAGTTTTCTTCCACTCAGAGTCTGTTAAAATACAAGCCTTTCCATGGCTCTTCTACCTCCTGCAAAATCTCTTTTAACTTTTATTTGTTATTTAAAAAGCCACAGGGTATATTCTCTTCTTAATACATAGGGATTTACGTGTGAAACTCCCTGTGCATCGAGGTGATAATATACCCCTTAATTGGAAGCTGTTTAATGCTCTCAATTTAACATTTTAATAGAAAAGTTACAAGCAGTCTGGCTGTGAGTGCAGCACTATTAAAATTCCCAGCCAGGACAGTAGTGTTTTTTTCTTTAAGTGGCTTTTTATTTGCTAAAATTCGTTGCAGCTTTCGTTACAACTTGGGGCCACTTTTAAGTTTCACTTAACATTATGAAACAGAAAATGGAGAACTTTAAAGCAATCCTAAGTCTCAAATAAAAGGAGAACTTAAAAGCATCTTTGCCATGTGTGTCCCTCTATAGGTTGTGCTTGCTCAGGTCATTCAGCACTGAGGCAACTTTATTGAGTGTCTTATTCTGCAGCCACAGTAGGAGGAACGTTACCTCTAAGTTCTCCCGGACCACTTACATACCTGGAGTTTACTTACTTGCATTTTTTCAGACCCTTATAATCATATGGGAACAGAGGCAAGGTGGGACCTTTACAGCTCGGATCTCACAGCCACTATGCTGCACAAAGCAGCCTGTGCAGAAATGGGGTCCAAAGCCTGACCCTGTGACTAGCGTGTGCTTCACAGTCTTCCAGGCTTTTGCTTTTAAAACGCTGCTGAGAGGCAGGAAAGTGCCTTCACTGCCATGTCAAAGGTGCAGAAGGATATAGGCCCACATTCATAAAAGGATTAAAGCCTCAGGTACAACTTACAGCACCTGAATTTTGCCTCAAAACCATAGAACGTAAGTCTGAACTCTCCTCTTTCCTCCAAGCTCTAGAAATACCCCATGACCTCAGGCAGCTACGTTTTTACAGCAAAATTCTTGAGGTGCTAGAGCTTTCTTCTGCCAATGCCCTCAGTCCTCTGTAGGCGGAGTAGCTCTGCACAAGGTTCCCATCTAAGTCCAATTTGCTTTGTTACAAGGATGTGTCTGTAGCTGTGAATCTTATGATATGTTCTCTGAAAGCCCTTCGGGTGTTCTGGCATCAAAACATCATTCTACCAAAGCCGGTTAGTGATGCTGACAAGAAAGAGTAAATTTTCAGTGGCTAAGTAAAGGCTGAGTTTATCCCCTATGGGTAAATGATGTCGGAGTTTGTTGCTTTATCTGTTTTAATTTGATGTATGTGAAACTTCCAGCAAATAAGTCTGTGTGTATGCATGAAAACCTAGTTTGTGTATCTGTATTCCTGCATCAGACTTCTGCTCTGTGCCTTTTCCCTTCTTGCTCATTTTGCACTACAGAGAAATGTGTGGGTAAAACGGAGTTTACTCAGCTGAACATGCACTCCTTTAAGGAAAAATCGTGCCTATTTTACTGTCAGCACATAAAGCTTTAGCTGCAGGAGGGAAGTGTGTGCTGCTGTTGAGGAGGGTTTTTGTACAGGTGTGGGGTACCTTCAGTGCAGGAGGGTGGATGTGGGGTGGGGTGGGAGAAACAACTGACCAGGGTCCTGTACCTCCTCTGGGCACAGGTCTTTTCTTCCTGGGGCCAGCACTGCTTTCTGCAGACAAACTCTCAGTCTGCTGGTGCCTTGCTGTGCCCACCTGGCCAGGATGTGCCACTGCTCACACTTATGTATTGTGTTCAGTTCTGGGCTCCCCAGTTCAAGAAAGACAAGAAAATGCTGGAGAGAGTCCAGTGCAGGGCTACAAAGATGATAAGCGGTCTGGAGCATCTTTCTTACAAGTGAAGGCTGAGAGAGCTGGGTCTGTTCAGCCTGGAGAAGATTGAGTGAGGATCATATTTATACCTACAAATATCAAAAGGGCAGGTGTCAAGAGAATGGGACCAGACTCTTTTCAGTGGTGCCCAGTGACAGGATAAGAGGTGATGGGCACAAACTGAAACACAGGAGGTTCCATCTCAATATGAGAAGAAAATTCCTTACTTTGAGGGTGCCAGAGCACTGGAACAGACTGCCCAGAGAGATTTTGAAGTCTTCTTCTCTGGAAACATTCAAAGCCCACGTAGATGCATTCCTGTGTGACCTCCTCTATGTGAACCTGCTTCAGCAGGTGGGTTGGAGAAGATGATCTCCAGAGGTCCCTTCCAACCCCAACCATTCTGTGATTCTGTGGTATCTTTGTGAGTAGACCAGACCACATGCCTGCTACAAGTCTAGCCATCCATTGTCTTATGGGGCAGGAGATGAGCTTAGAGCCTGGCTTTCTAAAGATGTATTTTAATGTATTTATACTTGTTAAGCCACCAGAGAGGGCATGCAAGAGGGACTGGGTACTTATATCAATACATTAATGTGATTTAACCTACCAGCACATCATACCAGACTGTGGTAGAATCAGATTTCAACTTACTGCATGAACCTCCAGGAGTGTTGATAACCCACTTGAAAGAATGACTGGTCCCCATGACTGTTCACTCCTTGTGAAAGAAGCTGAAAACAGACTCACTTGTTAGTGCATTTTTGTGATGTGGCCACTGGGAATGGTACTTAGGCAGCTACTCACTTTACAAAGGCTTTAATAGCCTTTAGATGGTATCAACTTCTAGTTGTTTCTCATCTGGGCTGGAACTGAACCAGCATCCTGTTAGCTGAAAGGCTTCGTATTCCCATTAAAAAAAAATATTTTACTGGCCTTGTCTACCTAAAATACATCAAAAAGTTTCTGTTTGTGTATGTCTTTCTGCTGAAATATGGAAGCTAAAAGTGGTCCTGGAAGAGCAGCTTAAACTGAAAAATATGAAGAGACAAAGCCGTGGGTTGTTGAGGGCCTTTCAAGGGCAGGATGGAGTGAGCAAGGCACAGCAAGAGCTCAAAGCCTGAAAAACAGAAACACCTAGAGAGGCTTAAGTTCCTCCACTCTACAGCATAGTTGAAAAGTCTCATTAGCGTTTGTGAAGAAAGAAAAACTTTCTCTTTTCTTCCCTCCCTTCACTGTACATTTATAGCAAAAGGCACAGAGCTATTATCTAAATGAGGGGATCACAGAAATGTGTATTTTTGGTGAGAATTTAACTCTGAGTACAGCATTCCTGAAAAGGTCAGTGCAGGCCATTTAGTTGGGAGATTTGAACAACCAAGAGCTATGCAAAAATTAGGTTTCCATAGAAATTAACTCCATGTTATTTCTTCTGATTTTTTTTTTTTTTTTTTTTTTTCCAGAAAAGGCTATGGTCTTAGAGCAAATAGATTTTTCCCCAACATACAGTATATATTGTCTTTCAGTACAGCTTCCGACTAAAATTTATCTCTTACTAAATGCAGACTAAATGAATAGTGTAGAACTAATACATTTTGTGCCAAGAAAATAAATGGGCACAGTGCTAGACGCTTAAGAGTGTCACTAATTATTCATGTGATTTGTGGCATCCCTTCTCAGCAAAGGTATGGGGGCTATAACTGGGAAACTCTTTCTCATTTCTCTCTTGGAAAACATATAGGGAAGAACTCGGCAGGCTCACAAACATGCCTGACCCTCCTAATTTTGGTATACCCAGAATGCTGTTCCAGCTCACAGAAATACCGTAATACGTCTAGTGTTTGCGTGCTAGGAACAAACCATAAGGCTTAGGCGTTCCCGTATGGGAACCATGTTTTTTGTTTTGGTTGTTTTTTGGGTTTTTTTTTCTTTTCTTTTTTTCTTTTTTTTTTTTTTTGGGGGGGGGGGGGCGGGATTCTTTTTGTGTACTTTGCAAGCTAGAATTGTGGAAGGCCAGTCCCACTTTTAGCCTCCATACCTTGAATTCAAGGGCGTACCCAGAAGAGTTTTTTTAGCGGGCAGCGAATAGTTTCCAACCGCACAACTCCCAATCTGGCACAACATATCTGCAGCTTCCGAGTAGCACAAACAGACATACAGGGGCTTCCATGGTTTTGCAAAGAAATTAGAACTTTTTCTCACTTTTTTCCCCCTTCCTCATTCTTTTTGGTTATTGTTGGCCAGCAATTTAAATGAACAAAGGAGAAGGAAGAAACAAGAGGAGGTAGCAATGTCGAGGATAAGCGTCACGTTGGCGAGAGGTATTTTTTTTAACCTTCAGACAGTATTGATGAATGTAGAAATTACTGCATGAGGTACATTGAGATAGGAGTGGAAAACATTCTGCCTGTGTGACTTCTTTAAAAGGAGAAGCAGATTGTCATATACACAGAGCCAGAGGGAAGCAGCTCAGATGGTGAAGGGATTCAGAATTTGGTGCAGAAGGGGCATGAGCATAGAAGGAATAAGCAGACTGAACATTGATGTATCAAAAGTCCTAGAAATGATTCCCGTTTTGCAAGCTCTTGTTGGGGAAAAGTCCAAGTTATATCGAGAATGCTTAAATGAGCAGCATTAAGATTAATTTGGACTCAGAGTCACCAATTAGAAAACCTCTCTCTTGTAAACACCAACCTCTTAATTAGACAATCTTGCCTTTTTGTTTTCTAACATCAACAAAATGGATACATTAGTGCCATATGAAGCTGCCTTAGGAGGATTAGCTAAAGGAAACTGCATATTGAACTTCACCTTTTAATTAACTTTTAATGAATTGCTCTCACAGTAGAAAGCAGTCACAGAGGGACTCAAAGATTCAGGAGTTACCTAAGGTCTATAACAGTTTTAAGGCGGGCAAAAAAGAGACCGATTTCATTGCTCTGCATCTATTTCAGTTTCACTCATAGCCTGGGCTGCAGAGTCATTGTGGGATATTTGAAAGGAAGAAAAGCTGAAAAAAAAAAAAGTTAATAAAAAAAAAGTTAGATGTGTAACTAATTATATAAACATGTCATCTTTGTTTTTGTCAGTGTTGGTTACTGGGAAGCATATTTTCCTTATTTAGTGTTGCCTTTGTGCAGTTATATTAAGCCAAAGGAAAAAAAAAAAAGGAAGGAGAAGCAGGGAGGAAAGGGGCTGGCAGGATGCTCCTGCTGCCGGTGGCAGCCTGGCCCAGCCATCCCCACAGCGATGGCATTCCCTGAGCACAGCCATCGGGTGGAGGTGAGGATCTCTAGCAGGGGCGAGTAATCGCACTTGGCATTCACTGTCAGGAAGACAACTTTGGTACCGAGCCTAGAGATCATTAGGAATGAAACATCAAATGCTGGAAAACAAATGGAGGCTTAATCTTCAATGAAAGAGAACATCAGCAAAACGTGGCTTTCATGGGTTTGGGTACCTGACGTGCTGGGAATTGGCAGATTTTTACCTGTGCTGCATTCCCCATCCCTTGGACCCGTGGCGCTCTGAAGATGCCGTAAAAGGCAGAAAATCTGTCCTGCTGTGTAAGGAGAAAGCAGGCGGCAGGGCCAAATTTGGCACAAATCCATGCACATCCAACTTTGCTTGAAATCAGAGGTAGATCTAGATGCACATCGGAGGCAGGGTTTGGCCCACTGCTTTTAATTTAACGGCCTTGGTGGTGGGATGCAGGATGGGAATGTACCCCCTGCATCCCACAGACTGTACATCCAACACCCCAGGGCTCTGCGGGGCTGGGGCCACCCTCTCACCACCTGCACCCCACATCTCTGGTGAGCAGCTGGGCAGTGTGGAGTCACACTGCCACTATGAGAACCAGTTCAGTGTGGTCAAATCAGAAGAGAGCAAACTCGCAGGAAGTGGTGGTGTTCCTGAAAACCCTCCCGGTTCTGGGGGACCCTTCCCTTTGCTGTTTGCCTGCCCTTCTCTAGTTGCTTTGTGTAAACATTTGCTCACACACATTCTTGTCAGCACAATAGCCTTTCTTACTGCAAACTTCCGTGTTAGCAGCCAAGACAAAGGCATCTGCGAGCAAACTGAAATATTCATTGTTGTCTTTTGCTTGGCTGAGTGTTCGCCTTCCAACATTTGTCTTTGTGACACTCAGGGACTGCCCTGAGCTGTGGGATGTCCTTCTGCAGCCCACCCCAGGCTGGGCGATGCCCACCAGAGGGACCTCCTACCCAGCCACTCAGCCGCTGCCTTGGCAGCAGGCACGCAAGCTGCCCCATTTTGGCGTCCCCTGGCAAGCTCACACACACAACATTAGGCTGGCTGCTGCAGTTGGCAGCTGTGTCCTGACTCCCTTCACCCACCACAGCCAGACCACCTGAGTTTGGCAAGTGGGACCTCAAGGAAGGGTTGGCGACCCTTCTGCATGGGCTGCCCAGGAATTCGGTGCATGCTGGGGTGCATGCCAGGCCCTTGCAGAGGGGTTCCCCTGAGCCCCACCAGTGCCAGCGGGTTTTACATCCTGGCAGGGATAGCTGGGGATGAAGGCACGCTGGGTCTCCGCAAGCCCTGTGGCTCTCTGATGACTGGACCCTCATGTCCTCCTGCTCCTCATCCTCATCTCCTTGTTTATGGGGTTAGAGCTTTGGTTATGAGAGTCACTTTATCTGGAGCTGCAGGTATTTATGGGCTCTGCCTAAATAGCCAGCAAGTTTGTGACCCGACTAAACACCATGTCAACTCTGCAAGGGACTTGGCACCCAGGGTGATGCTGGGATATTTTGTTTTCGCTACAAATCCACTTGCTGTGAAGGGCTCTCGTCCCATCTTAATTGTTCATTTCATCCCTCTTGTCCCCAGGTGGGGCTCCTCATTCACTCATTGAAGATTTTATAAGCTATTAATTATACATTGATTCCGTTAAGCTCATGATCCCTGTCGCATTATCAGCTTTCTAGGGAGACTGCACATGACATACTGTGAAGGCAGATGACAGGCTGGGTGAGACACGATGGAGATGTAGCTCTGAGAGAGGTGCCTCCATGCCTTTGCAATGCCCATCCCCCTCCCCAAATCCTTGGGACGCTCTTCCAACCAACCAGTCACTCAACCAGAACCAGGCCCACATGACTGGCATTTCCACGTCTTGCAAATAATCACACATAATCAAATCAGGAGCAATATAGATGAGCTGTTTGTAGTCCTTGGCTGAATATCCTACATTATTCAAAAAAACATGCAAGAAGGAATATATTCAGAGAAGACAAGATTGCTCATAAACAAGTCACAAGTAGAGAAAAAGCCTGTATTTGTCAGATAATTTATCCTCCATGAATAATTCAACCAAGACTAATAATAATTATTTATTATTTATATGATACACACTGACATAGGTGTATACGGTGCCTCAATAAAAGTAATTAAAATAATTTTGCATGTACTTATTGGATTAATGGAATAAGCACAAAATATACTTTTTCTGCTTAGTGTGTTACAGAAATGATCTTTGCAACACATAATGAGCTAAGAAGTGTTTATCCAAAATTTTAGATGGGTTCTCTATGGCTCTCAATGGTGTAAAATGGCTTTAAATAATTAAAAAAATACATCCCTTGACTCAGCCTAGATATCAGTTCTGATATTTGTCTCTTTTAAGTGAGTTCAGACAGAACTGCTCAAATGATAGTCCGTCTTTCCATGAGTTACATGTTTTAATCACAATGAAGTGGCAGCTAATGATAAAGACATATATTAGATCTGACTTTACAAATTCTTCATGCAGGATCCAGTATTCATTTTGCTTAAAACAGAGAAGAAATAGTATGGTTTCAAAATGGAGGTTTAATAGGAACTAAAATACGAAGATTTTGATTTAGAAAATCAAATTTAAAAAAAAAAGAAACTTGAACTTCCAGTGCACCATTGTTTAAAAATCATGCAAAGAGTGTCTAGAAAAAGGTTTACCTCAATCTTTAATCAAGCAATTTGTATCCCTTTATGAAAAAACAGTTGGGTATTTTTTTTTTCTCCCTGAAAGAGTCTGAATATTATGCTGGGTTTTGCAGAGAAGCAAAATGACACACGACCTGAAAAGGTCCTCGGAATTTGCTTCCACGGCATAGCCCAAGACATGCTTTGAGAGATGCCCTGGATATTTCAGGGAAAGAATGCCTATTAACTGTTTTCAGGGCCTGATGCATTTCACCTAAAAATGTGCTGGCAATATGCTGTCAAGCAGATCAGCTACATATTGTTTTTCCTGCTTCACCAAGCATTTGTACAGTCCCAGAATTTCCAAAGTAAGAATAGTTCTTATAAAAGCACGGTTTATTTGTAAGTACGATACTCTGTGTAATGACCTCTGCAAAATGCACAATCCCTAGCAGTATGCCTGGCAGGAGGAGTCCTAGCTTAGCCTCTCGCTCCGCAGAGCTCTGAAGCTTGTGCTCGCTTTCAGAATGAGAACAGGATGAGAACAGGCACATTTAAGTCGGTGAGATAACTCACGCGCTTAACATTTAAAACATGCTTACACACTGTAGTGAATCAGCCTTGGCAATAAAATATACCCACAGCAACTGTTAAAGAATTCCTTAACCTAGCTTCCAAAAAAAAATTGATTGCACAGTGTCGATTTTTTGGTTTTGTTGTTGGTTTTGTTTGGTTGGTTTTTAACTCCTTTAGTAAGAAATATCTACTTTTTTTTTTTTTTTCTAAATCCTTGCATTTTTCAGCTTGGCTTTGGTATGTTAAAAAAGTGACAACAAACCCACAAATGTTTAGCTCTTATTAATTATGGGGAGGGAAAATTTAATTTCCTGACTGCATTTCCCGTGTACACACGAGCCCCAGGAGTTTGTGGCAATCTCCGTTGCTGCTCAGGGGAAGCTGTTAGCTGAGCACACAGCACCAGCGCAGATCTGCCAGCCAGGGAGCTGCAAGAGCAATATTAGAGGCTGGCTGAGGCAGCTTTTATAGCTAAAAATCCTACAGGCACAAAGCGTAGGGGTTTATTTAATTTGTTCTCAAGAAATTAGGATGGGATGAATTTCCAGGAATCAAGGAAACACCAGGCTGTGAAAGTTGCAGTCCCTGTGGGGACAGGGAACCCTCTGGTCGGTGAAGACATCAGCCGTGTTTCAAAAGCCCCAATTTTGCTGCTGAGCTTCTCAAGGCTCATGAGGAACGTGCTGGCTGGGGCCTGCCAGGAAGGGTGGTAGGTGACGACAGGTTCAGTGTGAATTTTCCTCCTTCTGTCTTATATCTTCTATTTTCTTAGTGATGTGTAACCTACAATGTGAAAACTGTTTCTGAAATTGATTATTAACCTGCATTTAACTTGCTCGTGTTCACATTGCTTTTTAACAAACTTACATTCAACTACATTAGAAAAGCTGCAGTGCTGTCAAGTAAAATGATTTTAAATCCAGCTGGTGGCACTGGTGCAAATCCTAGGCATATGTAAACTGGTTTAAACCTCACTTAAATTAGTTTACCGTGATTTGGTAATTTACCAGTTTCAGATAAACCTAAATAAATCCCACTCTGGGGCCTTAGGTCCTTGGGCAGCTCTTCACCCACAGTGACTGGGACTTTCAGTTGTGCTTTGTAAACTCCACAGATTCTCCAGATGAAATAGTTCCCTTTTATATTTGCCCTCTTTGTTACTCACACCGTCTGCGGTATTTGGACTTCCAAGCAGTCAGGGTTTAAAACTATTCCTTGTCACTACAATACTGATCCCCAATGAGAATTTTACAAGACTAAATTTAAAAAGTAAAAGCTCGTGAAGGCTTGCAAATTCTTATGTTTGGTTTAAGAAAAAAAAATGAAGGAGGGCTGGATGTATGATTTGAATTGGGCAAAGCCAAGATGCTAGAAGGAACGGAAATGGGAAGGGGAAAGGGAAGAGGAAGGGAAAAAGAGAGAGGGAGGGAGGGAAGAAAGGAGGGAAAAAAGTCCGTCTTCCTGTTACTGAAATACCAGGGAATAAAGAATCTACCCAAGAGAATATCTGCAAAACTTATTGTTCTTTTATTGTTTGTTGGAAATGCTACTCAGAATAATGGTTACTTTTCTATTGGGAGGTCTTTTAAATTTGATCCATTTCTTGCATCACTGTATCTAACTTTTTAAATAGATTTTGAAGTACTTATTTCAGTTTGTAAAACATCGTCTATCACAGTTCTTCACTTAAAAAGTTCTTCATATCAAGGAAATGAAAATTTTCTCCGTATTTTTTACTGGAAATAGGCATGCCACTGTCATGGGAATGATATTGACACAAATTGTTTATTGTCAGGTACAACTTCAGCAGAAATGACATGAATTGGCTCATTTAAAAGGAAAAAAAATTCCTCATCCACTGCAGAGTCACCATTATTCTAAGACTGGAGATGGGAATCTTTTAAAAATTATTCCAGGACTATGGAATATTTTTCAAAAATTATTTTTAATATTATTCCAGGACTAAGTGGGACTATGTAAAGTTTAGGGTGTGTATATCTTATCCTGAAGAAAAATAAACTAGTCTACAGAAATGAAGAAACAGCTTACTTCTGTTACAGTCGGACCCTTCCATTGCTGTTGAAGTTAATGTAAATGATAACAATCCGATTAATAAATGTTAGCTTTTCTTTTTTTTATTTATTTCTTTTTAATTTTTGGATACATAACATTCTGCAGTCGAAACACAGATCCCCTTAGGACTCAAACTGGTTTACAGTGTGCCTATGGAGATCCCTCAGAAATAACTTCCATGAACTCACAACAGCAGGTAGTCCATGCTACTGATCCCACCAACTCATTCTTGCAATTTCCTGGCAAAATTCTCCCTCATCTGTGACTCACACCACACCTGCAGGTGAGAATTTTATAGAGGAGCTTTCAGGCAAGTGGGTGAGGTAGAAAGTAAGAGCAAGATTGTAACTGCCATATTCACCTTTTCTGAGCTGCTGCATCTGCTTGTCCTCCACCTGTAGGCTTGGGACAGACGGCAACTTGGCCCCTGATGGACAGCCTGAGATCATTAGGAAGCTGACACTGAAAACGTACTGTCTGCTCTCAGCATAATTTGGTTTGGGCTCTACTGGCACCCAAGAATCCTCCAAACACATAGATCACCATGAGATCTGCATATCTGCTTTAAACGTCTCCTCTGCTCATCTTGCACAATGTGTTACCCTTCTCCAGAAAGGGTGGGCCTTCTGCTTGATATGTCCAGTGTGGGGAAGAGATGCCCTAACAACATGAGGATCCCTGATACTACACAGGAATACACTTGCAAGAAATCGAAGTGCCAAAACACCCCTGCATTCAAATTGATGCCAACCTGTCCTGGAACAACTTGCTGTTTTCAGCCTCTGCACAGGAGGAGACTCTAGGGAAGGTCTGGATGAACATGTATTTTCGCACCCACCAGTTGAACATGGTGCAAGTGCCAAATCTGGTTGTGAGGGGCAGGACACCCCACAGGTACTGTGGGAGGTGGACACTAAGAATGACACCTCCATCTCCCCACTGGCTCCCCAGGTGTAGATGGGTCTTTGGAGACACCCCGAAGGTGCTCCAGGGCTTTGGAAACAAGAAGGACATGGACAAGAGCCCAGTGACGCTGGGCTTGCTCACAGCGTGGAAGTAGGGGGGACAGAAGAACCCCAGAAAAAACCCGGAGGTAGTGGGGGTGGGTGGGTGTTGGTGTTGCTGTTGGGTTGGCAGCAACCGCTTGCAGTGGGGAGGCCCCTCCTTGTGGACAGTCACCCAATGCCTTGGCTGGGCCCCCACTGCAGCCACCTCAGGGATGGGTGGACATGTGAGGGGAAGTGACATGAAAAACCAACGGTGGTGGGAAGGACTGACCTTCGCGTGCCCACATAGCACGTCCTCCGGCGCGGCTGCCACCCTCAGTGAGGATTTGCATGCACCAGTCTTAGGTTTGGCTTATTTTTTTTTTTTTTTTCCCATGGAGTTGCTGAAGTCCCGTTGGAATATTAAAAGCCACATCATGGTGCTATACATATTAATGTGCAAGGATTTTTTTCTATTGTCTGTACCTCTCAGTCTAAGTCTGACTGACAGCCTTATCTATGATATCCAAGCCTTAGGATGGTCTGATTTTTAGATAGGTCACTCTTCTTCCTCTTCAGCATCATCTTTTTTTTTTCCATTTTCTTTGCTTTGCATTACTCAATGTCCAGTTTTAGTGACTTTTACTTTACACAATGTAGAGCTGACAAATTGTACTTGTTGTCTTGGCTATTAAATGTTTATATTTCTGAGATGCTAAAGTCAGAATACATTTGATTGATGCAAAAGCCAGAAATGTTGATATTTTAGATAGATAGATTTGACACAATGGAAAAGACATATGGCTTTTAATTTTAGTATTTAATATCTCTATCATTTCAACCTAAGGTCAACATACTAGTTAACATTTTTTTTCTAGTAAAATCTACTGTCACTGAAATGTACAAAAATAGATTTTTTTTTGTATTTTCTTCTTGTTTTTCTTATACTATGACACTGTGCAAATCTCTTTCCCTCACCTACAGAGGGGTTATTGTTGGAGTAGTTTTCTTTTTCAATAGTCAAAACAAATAAATAAGACCAAAACCATACATAAGAGGGAAAAAAAGCCTGTTTGGTGTTTGATTTTTTTTTCCCCTCTCCCCTAGTAGCTATGTTTGTAGCCATATTTATTTTAAGTAGCCTTGGGCAAAAAGTTATGTGCCTCATTAATCTAAATCAACCTTGCAGGATTTTTATGGCAACTGTTGTTGCTGTTGCCACATTATGTATGCTTTTTCCTTTTGTTCTTCAATATAGTGCTTATGAAGCTAAGGAACAATTGTCACTTCCTATTATGTGAACTAAATGTACAAGAATTGATGGGGCTTTCTACCTAATGTTGTTAGCCTGAACCTGGTTTGTTTATTTAATGAACAAAATGTCACAGCGTATCTGCATCCTCCTGACATCTGAAACAGTGGCAGCTGCTGGTGGCAGATTTCCTGAAACTGGGGTGCAGAATTAACCAATTCAATTTGCATGTTATCCAAAAAAGCGGGGTGGGGGGGTGGGGAGGAGAGAGAGAGAGAGAAGACTCCCTTTTGAAAACATTCTTTTAAAAAGCACGTATTTTGTGCACAGATGTCCTGAGGACTATTGTATTGTGGGGGGTGGGGAGGAGCTGGTATAATCCTGACACATAACCTACTTCAGGGCGAGTAGATTTAGAGAAGTTCATTGAGATTCAGGGTTTAAATATGATACCATTACCAGATAGATGCCGGGCTGGTAAATAAAAACTGGTACCTACAGTAGCATTTAAAAACCAGGTTTCAGTTTTGCTTCCATCCTCCTCCAATGGGCTCTGTTAAAAAAGAGTTGCTGATTTTGCAGCCATGGCACCTAAATAAAAGATACATTTTATGCCTTTTCTAAGTTGGAATTTGTAGCCATTAAAAAAATGGTGATAATGAACTCTTTAGAAAGTGACAAAATCTGTGGGAATTACTGAAGATGTTCACACACTGCAACTGCTAATCCTAATAATAATAATTGCTAAATCACAGTGTTCTGACATTAGCAACCAGAAGCTACAGCCACCTTTTTAGCTTGGAGTGGTTGATGGCGCATAATGTTTACTGGGCACCGGAAGTTTTCAAATCAAGGTAAAACCTCCTCAAAATTTGTCTAGTTTTAGCTGCTCAGTGGGAAGGCAATGCTGAGTCTCCACAGGCTCCAATCAAAGGAAGAGCAAAGGCAACTGCTCTGGTTCCTTGTTTAGGGTGTTATGCGCGTCCCTCATTGTGGCCAATGCTACCGCCGCGCTTCATATGCAAAGAAAAGAAAACACAGTCTTTGGGTATATTACATGACAGTGCAGGGATCTGAACTACTTGGTAAAAGGCGCAGTTATGAGTATGTCTGGCAATTAAAAATAATTGGGAAGCAGGTTTGCCACTAACTCTTCCAAGAATGCCAGTTATGATATAATGATGTTTCATTAGACATGCTGAAAGCTGTGAGCTCCGTATGGCAATGGCAATTAGGAAGGATCATAAAGAAGAAAAAAAAAGAAGAAGAAGAAACATTAAAAATATCCCAGCTAAGATTAGCATAGCATTTAATGGCCACTTCATTAGCTAATTGATTTCTTATTAGTTACAGGGAAAAGCCCAGTTAGGGGCTCTGCACAGCTAATTAACAGCATTTACACAATTAGTCAGTTGCTCATTTTGTAACCAAACATTCTTGGAATCAACTGTGGCTCTGATGCTCTGGGCCATTTGATTAATTTTATTTTATTTTTTGCTAATATTGGCTTAACCTTCAAATAAAAAATTCATTCCCTAGGGTTCCACCATATTTAATCACAACATTATACAAATAGAAAAAAAAAAAGCTACGTCACATAGTCTTAGGACATTAATAGGTTCCTCTTTCTTTTATTTGCAAGTTGTTTTATTTGCCCCATGAAGTCAATAGCATTCAATAAGCAAAATTGTCCATCTTCTCTCCCAACAGCTGAGATTTTTGCCCATCAAACATTATTATTATTTTACAATTGGCAAATGGAACAATGTAGGTTTGACCACAACATATTTTTTTGCTTATGAATTGGGAGAAGTATGCAGGAGGTCTGGCCGAGATATTTATTTCTAATGCAGTTGCTTCCTACGGCAGAAGAAATGTGTTTAGTAGAAAACTTGCAATTTAATAAAATGCATGTTTTCACATTAGCTGATACCTGGAATTAAGGCTGAATGGGAAAATTGGATGATGTTATAAGGGTCAGAAAGGGACAGGCTGGATTTATGTGACACTTTGTTAGCGACTCCGAGAAAATTGACGACCGAGAACATAATAAATAACAATAATAGCATTTAATAAAACAAACAAAAAGAAACTTGTCTGTTCATTTTCAGTTTATGGCAGCACTCCATAATCTCATAGCAACCAATTATTATTCTGGCGAAAACCGACGTCCCTTTCGCTCCCTAGACTCCTATGCACCAAGAGGAGCCAAACTCTGATCTCGCTGTAGGCAGTAATGATATGCCCCCGATACAGGGGCTCTCCTGTGAGACGGCAGCCTTTTAGCATTGATGCATATAGGCTGTTAGCACTGTAAGAAGACATTGCATATGTGAGCAGAAGGTCAATGTTTTCACTTGCCAGTTTTCATCGGCACACTGGGATTCTGTATGAAATTACCATACGCTAATTAAATCAAACCAAAACCTCATGATGATCGATCAGGTGAGAGATGATACCAGATCATCAATATATTAATTGTCATACTTTGTTTTTCTCTCGTTTCATGTCTCCTTTTTTTTCTCTTCAATGTTTCCTCACAATAAGTGCAAAATGGGAAATTATTTTCATTTACCATTACTGTATTAATTGCAGCTAATGGAAAAACACTCTCTCAGATGCATAATGGCAATTATTCCACTTCTCCTTCCTTTTTTTTTTTTTCTTCTTTTAATGTGAATTTATTCTGTAAGTGTATTTTCAAACAGTGAACTATAATGGATGGTCATTTCTGTGTTCTGTTCTTTTTTTTTTTAATTGTATACATAGATAATATCTTTTGTTTCCTCCCACATTGTTTCTTTTTTTTTGTTGATAATGCACATCTTGCTGAGTTGCTTCAAAGGATTGTGTGAATCAAGAAAACCTCCAAATTACCTCATTTTAAAGTGGCATATTGGCAATTTGGGACTATTTTTTTTTTCTCCTGAGGAAATCTACCATAACTGATAGCTCTTTCTAAACTCTGAGCAACATCTACAGCACTCATGCTGAGCTTCTTTGTGCTCCTATTAAATACAGCAGAAAAGACATGGATCTGTGAGGCTTTTCCAGATTCCAGATTACTGAATCAGTTGAAATGAGCCCTTAGGTGTCTGTGGGGTTTTGGCATTAACCTCTACAGGCTCAGACAGTGCATCAAAAGGAGAGGAAGGACTAGAAACCAGTAGCCTTGGTTCCAACTCTTATTCTCCAGCTTCTGCTGGAGATAGGTTTCTATTGTGTTCATTCAGTTCCTGCACAGTTTCCTTCTCTGGGTTACCTGGATGTCTAGATGGGTAGCAGCTACCCATGTATTTCAAATGAGGACAAAATGTAGTATGTAACTTTTGCAGCTGACATCTATTCTTCTCTTGCTTCTCCTTTGCAGATGCAAATGCTACCCACTTCTCTCCTCCTTTCCACTTCAGTCAGTGAGCAAAATCTTCTCAAGGTCTACCAGCTAGAAAAGAAGATGAAACAAAATCAGTTTCTGAAATTCTTCCCTGCCACCAGGATAACTATCCTGTAGGCAGCTTCCCCCACATGTGTTTGTGCAGGATTCAGGCAACAGAAGCTGCATAGCAACACCTGACGGATGCCACTTTTCTTGTCTAAAATGCAAAGGAAAAAAAAATCATTGCTCTTCCTCTTTTAGTCCATTCCTGAAAGGAACAAATATATTTTCTCTGCCAGTGATGGTTTACAAACCGGTCTCTTACATGATGTCTGTTGAGGTGTCTTCCCCCAGTCAATAGCTCTCCACTGGGACACTGTGAGTAAAGTAGAAGCAACTTGTCTGAATTTCAGTTTCATATGGTAATTTTGTTAGCTGCATCACCCAGCAGTTTCTTGGTGTTTTCATTTTACTGGGTTTGAAACACTCAACCGCTTAGGGATAAACATTTTTTTTTTTCAGTTCCAGAAAAATGCAAAAAAATCCTTGTAGTTATCTGGTCAAACTAAGTTCCACCCCCCATTTGTTTTCCTAAGGCCTGACTTATTTTCCAGGGACTGGAGTGTGTTTCTGTTGCCTGGACTGGACACAGAAACAGACATTTAACAGTGGTGTCTGGACTGCTGCTCTTATGATACCCTGTGCAGCTCTATCCCATTGCCCAAGTGCAGAGATGGCAGCTCGTTTTGGTATTTGAGTAACACAAATATTAAGGAGTGAAATTTGACCATTTTATAGGGAACTTAGGAAATTAAAGTTATATTTTTGGCTCTGTCATGTAAAGTGTAGGAAATCCCATAGGTTCACCTTGCCTCAGTTTCTCCATTTGTAAAATGATTACGTTGATACCCTGAATAGACTGCCTTAGAAAAGGCAGGTGAAAGTGTGCACAAGACACAGGTCTTACAGAATTGCTGTCAGTCTCTGTGTGAGAGCATCTAAACCCCGATGGCTGTGGGCTGGTGCACACCGGCTTTGAAGGACACGGTTCTGGAAGCTTGGAGGGTTGCCTCTGGTCACGCAATAATATTTGTCATTGCTATTAGAGGTCAGGAAGCCATCTTAATGAGTTAAACTCTGATTATTTTTGTCCCAGTAATAGCTATGGTTACTCTTCAAACAGTTGGAGGAGGAAAAGGTCTTACTTTTTTTCCCCAATATATTTTTGCTGAGGATTTAACATTATTTTGGGAAGAACCACTTTCATGGTTTCACTTCCTGGAGCCTCCTCCTGTCCCAGTCCTCATTCCCTATTTAAAAAGAGACAGAGCAGCAGTTTTTAATGACTAAAGGGATCTGTATGTGTGTGTGAGGAGTAGAGTCTGTCAGTCGCAAGGCTGCAAATTCCCCCCTTCTCTGCTCTGGAGCTGGCTATGCTGTGCAGTTTCTGGAAAGAAATTACTAAGCACAATTGGAAAGGTGAAACAACATTATTATGGTCATCTCATTGAATCCTATAGAAAAAGTCCTGTTGGGAGAAAGAATTAGCCACTCCACAGACCACCTGAAATTGTCAAAACTGGGAAACTAGTATCCATCCCAAGAACGAAAGAAAGAAGACCAGACCCAGGAAAGAACATGAAACACTAACATCCCAATTGCAGGATAAAACAGAGGATGGACAAGATATGCATAAACTATTTCTGGACCACATAAAATATACAGATTCAACAAATGATGTATTAAAACTGACAGCACAAATATATGCTGACTTCCCTTCCAATGCCTCTCTTACCACACTGTCTCTCCCTGTAATACTTTCCTTCACTCTACTGATATAATCAATGTATGGGAAAAAAAATAAAAATAACAAAACAGAGAGGGCAAAAAAAATCTGGGATTCAACTCTGCTTGACAGGCAAGTCAATGACAACCAGCAAAGCCCAGAAATTCTCAGAGTGGCACATAGAAACTGGTATGGGATGATGCTAAATGGATAAATAACAGAATGAAAAAAAAATGTGGAATAATGATCTTAGGGTACAGGCTGACTGTTGTGTAGGTGAACAAACAAGTAAGAAAACTTCTTGCACACTAAGGAAGGTCTCACTTGGATTTGCTGTGTTCCATATAAACTTACCAAGGAATGGCCATCGCTCCAGTGTGATCTGTCAGACTGCAAAACCAGCAGGATTTCAACCTTTTATCATGCACAATCTGGGCCATAAAGCTGCCTGGACATACATAAACCTTTCTGCCTTTCTGCTGAATCAATCTCTTCTGCAACCCTGTGAGGAAAGTAAGGGAGTTGAGCCAATTTTCTAGCTGTGTTTGTCTGAACTTGCAGTATATATTTTAGGGAGGACTTGGGCTGCCTAAATCCTAGAGGGTAACCCAGCATCCCTGCATGTGATTTTCCTAGAGACCCTCACTGAAGAGCTGTGGATCCCTCTGGTGAGCAACCAGATAGGGAGCGTGCTTGGGAAGAAATGAGCTTGAGGCCCCTTATCTGCTCTCTGAGGACTCTCAGAAGCCCAGTGCCCAGCGGTATCAGCGGAGCCCTGGTTACCCCCCAAATGCTCATCTCCCTGGTCCAGCACAACAGGTGATGTAGACAACCTGAAATGGCAGTAGTTCTTGGTGGCCAGGGCATTGAGTCTTACCCTTCTACTTATGTGACATCAGAGGGCAGAAAATTTCATTTTAAAAAGAGCTAGGCTGGATTGAGGCTAGATAGGTTGGATGTCAGTGGAGGAGAATGCCAGGGAAGGTTCTTACCCCCTCAACCCTGCTGCCAGTGCCATGGCTGGCACTAGTGATCCAGGGCTACATGGTGTCCCACCAGTTGGCATCATCTCCAGAGACCATGGACAGACTGAAGATACACCCAAACGGTATTCAGAAGTAAGCTGCTGGTGAGGAAAATGGTAGAGTGTTTTGGCTTGGGGGAATGCTTGCCTCTCTTGTGGAGAGAGGAGGAAAGGCAGGTTAACTAGTCTCAAAAGAAGTAATAATAGCAGATGGAAACCAGTTTTCTGAGACACAGGCTACTTAGACCGGTCTGAAAGGTATTAAACTAAACAACAGCAAAAGGACATGGTGGCAAGGGAAAGAGAAAGCAGAAAAGTCAAGATACCCAGAACAAAATTAATCAAGGTGCCAAAGACCTAAGGAAAAGTCTCTAATTGCCTTCAAGGATTGCAAGGAGCCTTTGCAATAAGCAAAAGGAATGGGACTTGCTCACTGACTAGTGCACACACACTCCACCTGGTATTGTAAGCTACCGTAAAGAAAATTGGCATGACTGGAATGTTAAAATCAGTTGTACAAAACGCTTTTTTCAAAGACTGATCAAATTAGTATAAAAGGACAGAATGGCAGTCTACATTGCAGGTGGCATCAGCTGTCTCTGAATCACTGTCAAGTGCTCTTAAATTCTTATGGGCTGCTGTTCCAAAACAGAGAGCAGAAGATGAGTGGTTACTGGTACCTATTGCTGTGACCAAATCACACTAGAGAACAGAATGACTGGCTGCTTAAACACCCATCAGGTGTAGAAAAAGAAAAACTGTGCTATCATGGAGGATTTCAGTCCGAATGACATGTGTTGGAAGTTTCGTGCTGCCAAGTATTAAAATACCCTTGGAATTTTGCAAAATTATAGGTGACAGTTTTCTAGCTCAGAAAGGATGGCAACCAACACAGGACAATTCTGAATTGGACCTCATCTTGACAGACAGACAGAAGCTGAGCTGAGAACAAGAAGTCAGTGGTTGTTTAGGCTCAGATTAAATATATCTGTTTATGCAAACCACATAAAATTCACATCCGTAATATATTTAGTTATAGTTTTTAAGAGTCCAGTTTTACAAAACTCGAATGATTAAGATGTGAGATAGCTTGAAAGAACTGAAATGGTAAAATATGAAAGGTTGAACTCTTTTAGAATGTTTTATAAATTATCCAAGAGCTAAAAATGTGAAGTCAAGAAAGAAGGCTTAAAAACAACCAGGTGCATATGCGAAGACAAAGCATGTATAACAATTAAAAAACAGTATAAAGAAAAAAGAAAAGTAGATAGCGGTAAGGATAAATTATGAAATCAAGAAAATTGATAAGGGAAGAAAAAAGGATGCAAAGGGAAAGCTATAGCCAGCAGAATGTAAGGCGGTGGAAGGAGTTTTTGAGTATCTAAAGAGCAAAAGGAATCTCAATGAAAATGTTGTTTCACTAAGTAGTTAGACATGGCAGAACTGTCGATAAGAGGCTGAAATATTCAATAAACCTTTCTATACCCTGACTGGAGGAAGAGAGTAGGAGAAAACAGATAGTGTATTTAAGTCATGCAATAATGATGAAATATGTCCCACTTCCACAGTGACTAAAGATGGTGTTAAATTACACATACTAAAATAGGACATTTTCAAATCATCATGTCCAAGAGTTTCAGGATGTGAGCTGAGAAACATATTGGATCATTAATGCTGAGTTTCGGTAAACTCTGGGAAACTGGAAGACTTCAGAAAAAAAAAAGCCGATGTACCCATATTTAGGAAAAGCAGAAGAAACACCTCAATTAACCGAAATCAGCTGAGAGCATCCCCTGACGGAGCGGCCTAATAGCAGATATAGGACCAAATTAATAATGATTTCAAGGAAGGAAATATAATAAATAGTTATTTACAGAAGAGTCTTGTCAGACTAGCTCAGTATAAATTTTAATATGATTACAACTTTGGTTCATAGTAGTAGTAGTATTTGCAATGTAATAAAATTCCAACATTATTGCATATGGGACCACACATCTTGAATAACAAATCAAAATGTTATAAAATCAATGTCCCACATTATATAGACTGAAAATGTATTCAATAGTGTGTCCAAGTCCGATTGTAGACAGGAAACTTTCATCAAGAAAATGCATTCCTTGGATTTTCTTTTCTTGCTGTTTTCCATTTTTATCAATAATTTAAGGATCAAAGATGGAGTTCCTCACAGCTGAGACAATAATTTGGGGATAGGCACTGATACAAAGAGAAAATACTGGACCTGGTCAAATAAGTGTTTTGGGATGGCTGAATGTGAAATAACCATCTGGGAACATGTGCAGGTGGCACTTCCAGAGGAGCTCTGCTTGGGGAAGCAGAAAGTTTTGAAATGGTATTTGTGGTCAGGATGAAAATTGCCTAAGCACAAGCTCCCAGCACAGCACTACAGCCAGAAGGGTTAAATCAGTTCCTGCTGGTATGAAAAAGAGGAATAGAGAGTGCAACTATTTCCACTGTTCTTGGTACTGGTACTGTGCTTGCTGGGGTCTTATGTCCAGATCCAGTGCCTAAATTCAAGAAGGATGTGAAAAAAAATGCTGTGAGTTCAGAGAAGAGCTCTCAGAATAAATAAAGGATAAGTAATAGGAAAAGATTTAAGTAACTTCCAAGAGAGAAGGTTAATGGTGACTTGATCATAGCCTATAAGTACCTCCACAAGGAAAAGATGTAGGTAATACAGGGCTTTTCAGTCCGTCAGACAAAGGTAGAGTGACTAATAAGACCAATGGCTGGATACTGAAATGAGGCAAATTCAGACCAAAAAAGAAGGTGCATATTCTTAACAGCAAGGATAATTAATCATTTGGAATGATTTACACAGGATTGTGCTGGATTCTCCATTAATGGTGATTTTTAAATAAAAATGAAACACTTTTTAAAAGAGTTGGTCTGCTGCAAGCACAGCTTTTAATCTTGAATCATGAATTAGTATAGGGAAGTTCTAGGGCCTCGATTGTATTGGAAAGTAGTGAGACAATCACAACAATCCATCTTAGCTCCGAAATTGGTCAGTTTAGGAAATCTACATCAATCATAGGTGTATAAGCTTTTTTGTACAAAACTTGGAGGATTTCATTTTGGTTTTGTGATGAAATTTGGTTTCCTACATATTCACGCTGTTTCAGGTGTCAGGGTTTAAAAAAACACAGTGCAACAAAGGCAAACATAAGTATTTTCAAAAGCAAGAAAAGTCAGGATTAGTCACAGGATGAGGTTCTGTTTTAAAAACATAGCTATCAAGAGATGAAGCACTTGTTACAGCTTTTCATTTTACAATTTTATTAGCTCAAACCCCTTAGGAATTAATATTCCACATTGGCCTGATAAAAATTCATAGCAACAAAGTTAATAAAATGTCTCATCACCTGACAAATCTAGTAGGAAGTATTTTAAAAAATCTGTATTACAAAGTAATCCCCAAGCCCTCGTGGCATAGTCAAAGAGTTAACTTTAAATAGTCAGAGGTAGTGAACTGTCATTCTCTGCGCCAAAAGATGACCTGATAGCCTCCAGAAGGAAGTCAGGAAAAAGCAGTAAAATGGTTGTTGAGAAATGGAATTACAAGAGAAGCTCCATGCCTCCAGTTCTCCAAATATATGCATTGTTATTTCCTATAAATCTCTTGGCTTTCACCAGTGCTTATTAGACCAAGTATCTCCTAATTTTAATGCTGTCACCAAAGACCAGATGCTACTGTCAGATCCATGTTATCTGTCTTCAGAATTTGCCTGAAGTTAAGTCTGTCCTCTATTTTGGTGTTTGCATCCAAGCATCTTTACCATCCATGGCAGGTGACACCACATTCCAGCATGGGAATTGTTCCCTTCCTGCTCTGACGGGTATTTAGAGACTTGTGTGGTTGAGGTCTTTGTGGAAGAGACTTGGTCATGTGCTACAGCCAAAACTCTGTGTGCTGTGTAGGCCAAACTAGGATGACTGATCGCCTTTCAACAGTCACAGTGTTTTCTTTAAAGTAAATAAGTTGGTGTCTGATCTCTTTGATCTCTGCCCACCAGCATACTCTTTCCAAAGAGGAAGTGGACCAGAATATTTTTGGATGTTTTCTGAAGAGGTGGCTAAGGAGCTCGATTCATGTTTTGAAGTCAGCTCTAAGTACTTTGAAAAAACTTTTAATGGAACACATTTTTAAAAAGAGGAGGAACATCTACACTTTCCAAACATTCCTGTGAACCTGCACGCCCATATTTACATGTGCAAATTCTGCAGATTTGCAGTCACACGGAGTCACTCAGTGCATCACCAGGACCAGGCTGATGGCACAGCTGTGCACCGCAGAGATAGGTTACATGAACACCAATGGTACTTAAGTGTTTGTGTCTACCAAAACAAGCAGGCTTTAAAGAACATGGCTCCTTACATCTTGCCTTCCATGTGGGACAACAAAGCACAGTGAACAGAGGTTTTATGACACGCTAATATTCAAAAGACTTTGCTCTAGATGTGTTTGTATTTATAGCACCCTTCACTGGCAAGCGCTACTTTCCAGCTGGGGATGTGCTGTTCTTGCAGGTTGTGCACAGAGGAGGGTCCCAGTAATTTTCAGCCTGATCTGAAAATTCCTTCCTTACAAAAGCAGCATCTGGCTGAAGAATACTGAAGGATTTCAGCTCTAGTACTATGTGTGAATTGGCTTTTTCCAAAGACCATTTGCCTTCATTCTGTGCTGCACTGCAGTGACGCATGTGTATACAGTATTCTTTATTCCTTTTTTTTTTTCTCCAATACACAAGTGATTGTGTAATTACCTTTACAACATCTGTGAGTAAAAAAAAAAAAAAGAAAAAAATATACCAAGAAAATAATTGCAAATGGGAAATAATCATGAGCATGAGATCATCTCTATATCACTGCAGACTTTTATTAATGCTTGACTCAAAGGGATCATTTTCTCTACATTTCTTGGAATCCACTTCTTCATTTTCATGGACATTCTGGCAATATATTAAACATTTTCATGCATTTAATTCTAAAGCTTGCTATTTTCATTTTCCCCTTGATTTGTGACCCTTACTTAAACTAAAAGAGCAGATTCTTTTTACTTTCACCTCTGTACAGAGTGTCTTGGATGTCACCCCTGGGTCCATTAACTGAGGCTTGGCATAATTCTCAGCTGGTGCAGAGCATTGCTGCCGGCTGCCTCCCACATCTGCTTTGTCTTGGGTGGAAAGAAGAATAGGAAAAGGCATTTTGGGACAGGGTGGGGCACACCTGTACTTGGCTAGCCCTCAGCTGGCACAGGGTTTCTTGCAGTCTAAAGCCATCTGGTATAGATTAGAGATGTCCTTCCTTGGGTTCAGGAGGGAATCTGTGTCAAGAGGTCTAGATTTTGTGTTATATTAAATTATATGATCTGATGGCTGATGGAGATCATCACAAGAAGAAGGGGGAGGCAGAACGTGTCCTAGAGTAGCAATAAAGTGTTGATTTGTATCAGTTTGGGATGGCCACTTCAGTCTCGAGTCGTGAAATCATGGTAAAGCTATGAAGCTCAACTCATCGAGTGTTTATACCATATGAGGACATGTTTTGCCCATGCCACAATCTCAGAAAGGACATTAATTTATTTTTCCAATGAGGTGTTGAAATTTCTCCTTGTATATTTGGTATGTCTGTAGATAGAGCCACGCTTTCCTGATTTACAAGGCTTTGTCAACATATGAAAATCTGCTTTGCCACATAATCAAACACATTTGTTAGCAATTAGAAGGGATGAGGAATTCAGAGCTTTTCGATAGACAGGCATACCATGCACTTTGGATCGTGGAGGAGATGGTGCTTCTCCATGAGGTCTCTGCTGACTCAAGCAGCCTTCTCAGCTTTGGATTATTCATCCCCAGACCCTCATCAAACAGCAAAGGGCCTCTCCAGCTGCCTCTGGAGATTCCTGGACCTCTCTGGCTTTACACACCCACTGCCATCCTTATCCCCCTTTACAGGAGGAAGGCCATGAGGGAACCAGGGAGGAGATGCAAGGGACCAGGTGTGTCTTGCCACAGCCATGGCCAGACTGCAGCAGAGTCCCCCTGTCACAGGAATTAGCCTTGCCATTGCCTTTGCTCAGCAATGTCTACGGTTTCTGCAAGGGCAGCTGTTTGCCACAAAAGATGTGGCTCATACTGGGTCCTCCTGTTGTACCCAAAGGACACAGGTTTTTCTGCTTTCTGAGCCCCTTCCTGCAGGGACAGACCTAAAAATGAGCATTTTTTGAGATTGTGTAACAACATTGAAAACTAGGAGTTTTTTCTACTTAATTACTATGTCATTGGAATAGTTGAGAAGTGGTGGGCCAGCTCACGCATCTGGGCTAGCTGCAGTGGACGGGAACCAGCTCTCCAGGAGAGACCACCAGGAGAGATGAGGGAGAAGGGCCTTGCTGTCTCTGTGAAGGAGCAGCTGGGCTACAAGGAGCTCTTCAGTGGGGTGGATGATGGGCTGGTGGAAAGGCTGTGGGTCTGGGGACAGGCCTGTGAGGGGGATATCATGATGGGAGGGTATTGCACACATCCAATCAGGGTAAGTGAGTGGATGGAGCCTTCTTTGAAGCACTGGAGAAAGCCTCTGAAGCACACACCCTAGTTCTCATGGAGGAGTTTAACCTCCCTGACACCTGCTGGAAGGGCAGTGTGACAGGATACCAGCAGTCCAGGAGGCTTCAGGAGGGCATCATCTTGAAACAGATATGGGGTGGGCCAACCAGGGGTGACCCATAGTTGCATCTGCTGTTCACTGTCAAGGAAGAAGAGGTTGGGAATATAAGAATCAGCAATACCATTGGCTGTAGTCACCATGAAATGGTGGGGTATGAGATCTGAGGAGAAGAGAAGAAGGAGACTAGCAGAAGGCAGACCCTGAATTCTAGGGGAGCAGATTTCAGCATATTTAGGAAACTGGTAGGTGGGATCCCGAGGGAGGCAGCACTGATGGGCAAAGGAGCTCAGGTAAGCTGATGGGCCTGCAAGGACAGCATGGTCCAAACAAAAGAGCAGTGTGGCACTCATGAAGACAAGCAGAAGTATAAGGAGAATGTTTTGGATAAGCAGAGAGCTCATGGTGGACCTCTGATGTAAAAAGGAATCATACAGGAGGTGGAAGCAGGGATGTACTACAAAAGAGGACTTTAGAAATATTAACCGGGCATCTAGGGATGGTGTCTACCTAGAGGTAATGCTTCCAGGTGACATCAGGAGTAATAGGAAGGGTTTCTATGGCTACATTGATAGTAAAAGGTTGAACAAGGAAAATGTGGGCCCATTGATGAACGGGAGGGGTGGCTTAAATGACAGGGGACACAGACATGGCTGAGGTAGGGACCTTCTTTGTCTCTTTGCTGAATCTGACCCTTGTGCTACTATCTGTATGCTAATAAAATAGGTTGCTGTGAAGTACTCTGTCACGTTCATTAATTGGTTTATTGTAAAGTTGTTCATGTTTACAATTTTTAAAAGTCTTATGTAGTCAGAACTGCAACATCTGGAAGTATGAGGACAACAATAGGAAAAAAATAAAAATTTGTTGGTTTTATTTTTACTACAGTTCTCATTCTCTCAACACAGTTAATAGTAGGAGTGGACTTAAGTTCAAGTTGCATTTCTATACCAGTAGAAAAAACACAAACACACAGGGGCTTCCCAATGATCAATGTGAATCTCTCCTGCTCATGGAGATCTCTTTTCCACTGAAATGTTTCATGGGGGGCAGAACTCCTTTACACAACAGCACCTCATTATTTCTCTGCTGAGATCTAACCCTACAGTCACAGGCAACCAAAACCCCACTGAATTCCTTAAACAGAGTTCAGTGTACTCCAGAGCAGGACCTGGATCTCTCAGGAATTGAAGTTGGCCTTCCTGAAAAGTTGGATACTGCTTTTCCCCTCTCTAAGCCTCTGACTTCTCCTACGCAAGCACTGAACGATCTCAGTTCAAGTACTGTGGGCCAGGCCTGAAAAAATCAGAGTTATGCTCCAGGGAAACGTGAGATGCTTCTGTTCTGACTGCAGGGAATCATCTGCCCAGTCACTGCGCATCTGTGCACATCTCCTGGGCTTCACAGAACAACTGCATGGCATGTGTACTGGCCGTCTGGCTTTCTCCCCCAAGTGAGGGAGCTTCTCCATGGGACAACAGGGGCCCCAGGTCCAAGAAGTCAGGAAGCGAGTTAGTGAGTTAAGGACGAATTTGAAATGGAGAAGGGAAAAAAAATTGGCAGGTAGGAAGAGGCCAAATTGTTCCAGGTGTACGGGACAGTACGAGAGGCAATGAAGAAATGAGTGGGAGGGGAAGAAGTCTGAGAGGTCGGGAGCTGTGTAAGCTGCTTGCTTTGAATTCCCAGGGATGTGCCTTGCTTTTAAATCTCCCACTGCCTTTTTGAGGAGTGAGGTCACTTTCTCAGAAAATGTCCTAGGACTATGGCCCAACATGTGAAAATCCTGTTAAAATATACAGGCTTTCCACAGTAAGCCTGTAATTTTAACAGGTCGGTTGTTTTAACAAGACCTATTTCAGAGTGCAGACCTATTTTCTGAAATATGTTTTGGATTAGTGCAATGGAAATGTGTTGGTTTTATAGGTCAATTCTCTACTGTAAATTGCTTCTCACTTGTAATGAATTTTTATCCCCTAGCAGATTTAGTCTTTTAACTGGAATTCATTGGACAGACACACAAATAGTTCAGTCTCAAAATATAAGTTGCTTCATCATGTTAACAATAACAGTGGACCTAGCTGCAGTGGCTGGATCCTCAGCATCAGTGGGCTGGTTATTCATGCTTCATTGCCACCCCACCTCCAGTCCTGAGCCAAGTCAGTGGCCGGTAGAACCTTACAGCTGTTCTAAAATACAGTTATCTGGAAAAGTCCTCAGAGGAGGTGCTCTGCATTGGGAGATAGGAAGAATACCATTGTCCATGCCATTTTCTTCCCAATATAGCCATAGTCAGAGCTGGTATATCCCGGGAGCCTTCCCTGTGAACAGTGAGGTGGGCTCCCCACTCCACTGTTCATGGCAGCTCTGGGCTACAGGAACCGGGAGAAGCAAGCTTGAGGGAGCTTCACCCTCATTATTTAGCTCCGGGCTAACATGGTCATTGCTAATGTTTCCCAGGATGCAGGTGGATGGGGTTCTCCTCACCTAATTTGTATCACCTGCATGTGAGATGTCTGGTCTGGGCACATTGCCTGGGCTCCTGCTGCAGCAGGTACAGCAGCAAGGACCCCATGCAAGTGTCACCCTCCCCACCTGCCACTGGTTCCTGACCTGAGGGGTGGGGTGGCTCCATCTCAGGTGGAGCTTTATCTTTCTTCCTTGGCTACCAAAAGAGTAGTTTTGTCTGGACATCCATCTTGAAGAAGCCTAATATTAGGAGATGAACGCAGTCAGCCAATAGCCCCTCGTTACCCTTTTTTGCCAGGGACAGAGGCATCTGCCATACAGTGGGTGGATTTCATGGCCGTGACAGAAATGCACCTGGGAATCAGCTGAGGGACAATATTGTATAGACATGTGGTTCACGGACTCATCCTTTACCTCTCAAAAACTCCTGCAACATGTATGTTTTGAAACCGATGTGTTTTATGCAAATACCTTTCGATTATGCCTTTAGTCCTCTACATTCTGCTTGCTACATGTCATTAGTATTTTCCTGCATATACAGGTACTCAGTGCAAGTGGAACGTTTTCATGGACTGGTGAATTTTTTTCCTAAGTCCAGAGACAGGAGACAGAAGATATTTACTAAATTAAGACAAAGCAAACAACCTCACCACCCCACAAAGATAAAGTGCTAGTTTCTATTCCTTTGGAAACAAAACATTTTAGCTTCCTATTAGGAAATTATGTTTTGAATGTTAGCTAATATTTTTTTAAGAATGAAAGAAAAAAACAGCTTAAGAATCAGGGAAAAAGTTTTAATTACAGGTTAAATGAAGCATTCTGCACTCATGCAAAATAAACTTTTTGTTCTGGTTAGAAGATATTTTTGCCTTGTTTGTTTGTTTGGCCACTGAACAACAACAAAAAATTCAACTGTGCCCTGAGCTTAAGCTCATATGTTTTTAATGCTAATGGCCACAAGAAAAAAAGCTCAATGTAAATAAGTTATATTTTCAAAATTAATGACATCTGCTAATTGAGTTTATCCAGGTAATAAAATCCATCTAATAAAATGTATCCATCAAATATAATTCTTCCAGTTCTATAAAAAATGTATGTTTCTTTGCCTGTATATCATCTGTGTGGAGATAATGAATACCTTGTGACATTGGGGTCACAGGTCAAATCCCAGACCTTATTACAAATCTAGGGAAAATTACTTTTTCACTGACCTATAGTACGACCTAATAGTCTAGGAGGAGTTAAAGGCCAATTGTTCATTCAGCATCACCAAATAATATATATATAAGTGTATATATATATTTAATAACACTGATGCAATGAAAACTTACTCCTGTAGATGTGGATTTACAGCACGTCCACAGGGATTTCTCATGCAGATCTCAAGATGTCAAAAAACAACATAACCGCAACACTCTGAAGTGCATGTTTGAAATGAATGATGACAGACCTTGGTGTGTGGGGTAGGGTTTTATTGTTCCTCCAGTGACTTGCCGTAGCCCCAGATAGGGCATATTTAACAACTCTAGATGACAAGCCTTTCTCACACTTTTAAGGATGTGGGTTAATTGCAGCTACTTTTGCTGGCTATGAGGAGACAAGGTGTTCAATGGTGTCGCTCCATGCAGCAGCACTGCCAGTGCCAAAACCCTTCTGTGAGGTCCCAGCCCTCCGTTGCTGCAGCTTCTTCTGATGCCACAGTGTGTGGGACTGGGCTGCAAAACTGAGCCAGGGAAATGATCCAGGCCCTTAGAAAAGCCTTTGGAAAGGGGCACCTGGAGTTGTGGGGAGTTTTTCTTGCTTGGCTCTACAGCACATCCCCTCACATGACTGCACCGGGAGGGAAGGATGGCTGACCCACATAATGCCCAAGACTAGGACCAGGCAGCAGGACCAGGGGAGTGATGTGGCCACTGAAGACCTTGTAACATCTTGAAATGACACCCTAAAAGATTACATCAGCCAAAGGTGCTAGCATGCCTAAGAGAGCAGTTTTAATGTGAAGAGGAGGCTGCTGCCTTTTCCGTGGCTGAAGATATTGTCCAGCACCAGTTATTATCAGGCCCTTCATAAGAGCCCCATGTGGTCAGAATGGGGGAGCCTTAAATAATCACACATGTTTTCCGCATTCATTTGCTCCCTTTTTTCAAGGCTTAGACACGTTCTCAGCACACAGGTCATTCAAACGCGTCTTTCTCGGCAAACTTTTATCCCGATTCCCTTCCAGCCTGCTGCACAATAACATCTCCCATGTTTCCTTCAATGGCCGTGTTGAACAGGATCCTGTGTGTTTGAGCTTGCCTTGATTTGCAGGTCTGCTGCCCTATAATGACTGACAAACAGGCCACAGATTACTTCCATTTTATGACTGGAGTTTAGGGAAATTGAACATCCTAATTAAGCACAGATGTAAGGTTAAAGTGTAGAACAATCTGGACTGGTTTTCATTTAAGCCCCTTTCTGATTCATTTGGTTCCATAGGAGAGTCACAATTAGAAAAAAATATTTTGTCAATGTTGAAAGACGTGATGTAGAACTGATTGGATTAAATCTGAGTTCATGTGAATTTTGGCAAATTCAATTAGGAGAGGCCCTTGCAAGTACTTTGTGGAAAACCTCCAATGGCTTTGCAAACTGTATTTGGATTTTCCAGTCCATAACGCTGCATGCATTGACAGAGCGCCATCCCAGCATAATGTGAGAGCATTACAAACAAGTTTCTTTGCTTTGCAGGAGCCATAAGTTCAGATGCAGAGTGAAACTGCAAACCCAGGCTCATTTGAACATTCCAGACCATGGAAAAGACCAGGTGAGTGCAGGTTAAGGGGCAACTTGAGGAAAGACCTCAGTAAACTGCTTCAAACAGCTTTTGGTGGTACAAGAGTCATAGGCTAAGTGGGAGAGCTTTCTGAAGGAGCGGTGGCTTTTTGTGCAATTGCTTGTATCGTGACTGGACAAAAGTACCCTAATTTCTGCTTGCAATGTCCATGTGCCACCACCATGAAAAGCTTTTAATACCTGATATTAAAATGTCTTATGAAATGTTTCTGGGTCTGAAGATGGTGGGTCTGACCCTGCTACTTTGATAGTCATCTAGTTGTTCATGGCTTTGGTTCATAACCTTTTTGTGGGGAAAATACTTGCAGAAGTACCTGTGTCAAACCAGATCTACTTGGTGGGGAGTGGGGGAAGATTGACTGAGTTTTGTTCAAATCTCTTCTCCCCAAGCAGACAGAAAGAAATACCTCCCTGTTAGACGTAATAAGACTGAAACAGTTTTCTTCTATTTTCTGACTTTGTTAAAGATAAAATCCAGCTCCTGACTTCCCCTATGCTACTCAGGAATGTGCATCAGTTTTAATACTGGTAACATATGTTGTCAGTTTATATTATTTTTAATAATCTTTTGTTCTGTCTGTGCTGGCAAAGCACAATCACCAGGACTTCTTTGGCTTGATAACCGTTCTGTATGAACTAACAGACAAACAAGCACAGCTTTGTTTTCATAAAGCAGTTTTCCTTCCCTTAGAAATGCAATGTTTTGTTATTGATGCAAAACGGATTTGCCTTTCTTGAGTCTCTCTCTCCTCTCTAGTCAGGCACTGGATAGTGCTGCAAATAAAAACAAAACAAAACAATAAAACCAGTACATTAAAATGGACCCCTGCAATACAGTCAAAATAGAAAGCAAGTAGAAGGCTTGGTGAAAGAACCGCAAAATTTGTTGGCCGTTTCCCATCTCTCCCCATGGTGAGAGACTGTCACATGTGCCTGAGGGGGGTAAAGTCCCTTTTTGCTGTGGCTTTCTGAGAAGCCTCTAGCTATGTTAGCTTTGCCTAAGTGCTTGAACTGATTTCAGAAACTTTAGAAACACTCGTTGCTTTTTGATTCAATTTACAGGGCCTCTTTTTCTTTTCTTTTTCCTTTGTAAAATATGGGGGGGTGGAGAAGTAATTTCATACTTTTCCTGAAAACAAAGAAGGCAAAGCCCCCCTCTATGAAAACCCCCCAAAACGAGAAGCCAAAGATATCTTTGTTGTGACGGAGGAACTATTTGAGCTGCAGCAGCTGTGGCTGCAGATCTGGCTCCTCTGCATGGAACACGTTTCAGCCATGCCCAGATCGGTGGCTGATCAGGCTGAGTCCCTTTGCAATGTTACCTTGCAGTGAGGACATTACCTACACCCAGAGTCCATCAAATCAAAGTTGTTTCTGTTCCACCTTTCGTCAAAATTTTGTCATTGGTGATTCTGCCAGCAGCAAGAGTTGTTTGTATCAGTCCCTTCCACCGCAGCTTTCTCCTTTTGCACGTCTACCAGTATTGGCTTGTGTCACTCAAGTTTCTACAAAAACATGGCAATTCATCTTGCTGATGTATCTCCAACTCCTGCTTTTTATTGACAGTTTTCCATACTGCAGTAAACTCTGGGCTTCAATGAGTCAGTGGGAATTTTGCCTTTTCCTTTCATCAGGTCAAGATTTCCTCTGTCATTTTCAAATACCATCGTGAACTTGCTCCCCATTTTATCATCTCTGCCTGCTCTGAAACTTGCTTTCTATACTCCTTAAGTACTCTTTCTTCCAGTGCCCTTCCCCTTAAATGCTGTACTGCAGTTGAAAGTCCTTATAGGAAAGGCCGGGAAAATTTTCTCTGGAGAACCTTAAAATAATACATGCAATCTTCTGCAATCTGGTATACCACAAGGCAGAAGAGGAAATTGCACTCAGATCTTTTGCACCATTAGAATTGACATAAAGATTAATCCTTCAGACTTAGGTGGAATCCGAGCTGGCTCTTCCACCCCTCTAAGTTTTGAACATGTAATTATGTCTCTGTGGGGAGAACATGGATAGATTTTGTATGACACAATTATTCTTCTCCTTGTCTGGCCATCATGAACAATGAGGCCAACTTTCTTGATACTTCTTTGGAAGGGTGCATGCAAATCTCATTAACAAATTAAACGCTAAATGTTCTTGAAGCTTTGCTGTAGTTGTTGGGAAGCCAGGATGGGTCACATTGCAAACTTGAAAAGAAAATTACTAAGCTAGTGATCTCTGATTTGGAAAGAAACTTTTCCTTGGAGGTGCTTTGGAGGCATGTGGGAGTGTTTATTTGTCCAGTATGTGTGAATTATTTGGTTGTTTCTTACTGAACTGTGGATTATTAAGTTATTTTTTATTGAAGTACTTTTTCAAATCCTCTATAGCCAAACCAACTCATACTGTTATGATCTTAGCATGTTGTTGTTAAAACAGTGCACAAAATGTTACCCTTTTTCTTTTTTTTTCCCTTTTTCTATAGTGGTATTGTGGGATATTGTAGAACTAGCAAATATGAACCCACTGTTTGGCTCTTCTTACAATTCAAGGAGACAGATTTTGAATTAGTTGCCTAAAATGGCAGCAATGCTACAGGTTCCACCAAAATCAGTTTCTGCATCAGTTGCCTGGGATTTTATGAACCTAATTTTTATTGAGTTAATGGATGGTAGGACATTACTTCTGAAGCAGAGCTGAATAATTCAAGGATACTGATAACAGCTACTTTTCAGCACCAACCTAAGCATGTAACTTTAAAACTTAGCGTCATACAGAGACCACTGGCAGGCAGATGGAACCTTGAAGCACAGCTCTGTTAAGCAGTATGTGGGATCATATCTAACTTAAGAACATTTACCCCTTCCCTGTAAGCTACTGCTTGTTACTCTCTAAATATCTTTCATCTGAATTTGTTTTCTTCACTGAAGGAAACGCGGTTTCTAGAAAATGTGCTTTTCAAAGGCACTGAGACAGATATACATCCAACTCGCATTGGTTTTGCATGGGTATGAAGTCCACAAGCAAAATTTGTCCAGGAGGATGTGATTTCAGTCCTTTTTGAAAATGACAGAGGAAACAAAATAACCATTCTTCTTATCATAAACACACAAAACCTGTGCCACAGCTGACATGACAATGTATCTCAACACATTTGGTATTGAAGCCCTGTTTATTTGGCCTGTTCACTTACTCATGTGCAAAATCCAGCTCCTAGTCATGCATTTCCCAGCCCATAGTGTGACCTGGTGCAATTCAACTGTACTAATTTCAAGATCATTAGAAAAAAATCCAAGCATCATATTACTCTGTTCATTACATATGTACATGGAAGCAGCTAATGAAGCTCAGCTTTTGCCAGGCAGGAAGGGGAAATTTGCAGCCTTGTTAACACTTTTGAAATGAGAGGGAGAAAAATCTCGACTGGATGTGCAGATCTGCCTTCTTACCCCCACAAGATGGATTCTGCCTTGTGCCTTTGCAGCCATGGAAAGAAGCAGGACCAAAAGCTCTCCTAAAAATGGCTTGGATTAACTAGTTTGGAGATGCACCAACTTTGTCATTTCCAGGGAACTGGTTAGAAATTTTCCATCTGAATTGGAAATGACCTGAATGGAAAGAAAATGTTGCCAAACTGTTAGGAAATTATTCATGCCCACCCTCTGTTTTCCTATAGCTGTCCTTTGGCCTGACTCATCTCCTCCTGGAATCCCTGGACATCCTTCTCCTGGGTTTGTTGGGAACTTATCTGGTCCTTTGCTTTCTATCTAGAATTTCTGAGACACTTATACAGAATTTTGTGAGTTAATGTAAAAGTAAACATCTATTGTACAGAGAATAAATACTGAAAAGCAATACTGTTTTATGTAAAAATCATTCTGCTGCAGACACTGTGCACACGATCCAATAAAACTCTTAGGAACACATAAGAGGAAGGTAGGGTCCTTCACTTTGGGGTGAATTTCACATGTAAGACCTCAGCTTCACTGAGATCACACTATGAAACAACCTATTGTATACACCTTGCATTGAAAACAAAAGGTAGAACTTCATTGAAATAATCATAAAACTATTTTTCCTATACTAACTACAGCTGTGGGGCATGTTTCTATGGAAACAGTTTTCCTTACGTGCTTCTCTATAGCTAAAGGTCTCAAATGGACCTTCTGTCTACTCATTGCCTGTATAAACTGCGCATTCTGTACAATAATCTCTAACACAGATCAGCTGAATCTCCTGATATGTGTCAGAAAACATTATCAGGAGGCAAACACCAGTTATTGCAGGTTCCCATAAATTTCTAGATAATCAGGTCCTTAGTGGCAAGTTGGCATCTTAAGTGTAAGGACTGTATTGAGGAGTTTTGATTAGAGGTCATTGTCCTATCCAAAGCTGTAACACATGGCGATGAATTCTGCAGCTTCACCTTTGCTATACAAAGATTTATGTTGCTTTGATTTGAATAATTTATGCTGCATACTGCATTCTAGATACCAGACGCTAAAAACAATTTGTTCTTTGTTGACATAAGTAAAACACTTGCAAAATTGCTGATTAAATGAGCCATGCACTTTTAATATTTCCCTTATTGTAAACTATTGCTGTAGAAAAGAAGGCATAAGTAAAGCTGATATTCGATCAGTGATGCCTGGCAGTACAAGCTAGTTGGTAAAGCCACGTAGATAGTGAAACAGCTGTTATATAAAAACACAAGATAAATTGCTCACCATTTTAGAAATCCTCAAATTATCATCTACTAGTCCACACTGTGCAAGCTGTCTTTATATTGTTCACACTCAGAGACACTTAAATATAAAGGTATACAAATGCAATAATTTTTTTTTTAATATGCTTGTGTACACATAGTAATCTGTGTATGAATAATGCAGAAGCAGTTAGGGGTATAGACTAATATGTACATGAGGAGGTCTTATTTGATTCAGAAGAAGGCAATATGTACATTTACATTTAATATAACAACTGAAATGGTTTGTTTTCAAGCTGCCAGTTGTTATCATTGGTAGAGCATGGGCCACAGCTATGCACATGGTTATGAGAATTAAATTGTATTATAGCAGCTCCTAATAAATTATGAAGATGGCAGGCAGTAACTTTTGAGTCCACGGTATTGCATAGCAGGGTGAGACTCATTGAATCCTGCTTTAGAGTTCAGCATGATTCTGAGAGAGCTGCTGGGGATCCTTTTGCAAAGGAGAACCTTCAGAAAGTGAAAGTGAGCCATCCCTCTGGGACATGCAGTATGGGCTGAGATGGGTGAGATAAATGAAGCAGAACAAATTCCCCCATAGGGGTGATAGCCTCTTTACACAGTATAGGAGAGGAAGCCCACACCACCAGCTTTAACTGAACACTGAACATTTAGATAAGTAAATGTAAGTAATGTGAGTGCAGTTCTACTTCTCATTACCCAATATCTTCAATGTTACATTTTAAAATGTGATTCATTTATGCATTTAATTTAAAATCCACTTCACTTTTCATCAGCTACATTCTCAGTTTACTCTTTATACTTCACTCAGTTCAGGCAAAATAAACAGACAAGTCTGATATTTTATGTCATAATTTCCTCTTTCTGGTTCCCTTTAGTGGCATGGGGTTCCTGGGACTTTTTTTTTTTTTTTTTTAAATGAGAGACTTTTACAGCTTTTATTTTACATATTTTACATAGCTGATAAATGTACATCCTACGTAAGTGTGCTGGGGTGAACCTGCCTGGGTGGGCACAGTGAACTCAGGTAGCAGGTGGCAAGGAGCAGTTCACTGTGTGCTCAAACACAACTCTGACGTGTTCAGGGAACATCTGGGCGCTGAGGACAATGTCCCAGTTTAAAACTGTGGGGAAGCTGTGTGCGCGGTTCCACACACCCAGTCACTGCTGCTGCCATGGGGTGTTATCAGCTGTGTGTTGGGAGGAAAGGTCCATACTATTAAAATGGCTACAGATTTCCTGAGCTCACCATTATTATGACTGTTTATGCCAGGGCAACATGTGCCCAGAATAACCAAGAGTTACTTTAACCATTTTGGGATCAGGTTATGGCCTCCTGAAGAAGTCTGTGTATGGAATAATTCCACTTATCCCTGTGGAATTTCATTAGATCTTTTCCTGGATACTCAAAAGAGGAGTTTTGCTTGTTTATTTTTGACACTTCTCTTACATAAATTTAACTGCATTACTTTTGCTATTGTTTGACTAGCTAGGGCTTTTATTTCCCCTAGATGAACAGCTGGAAATGTGTGCAACCCTGAAAGCTTTGTAAAAACACATTCAGCATGGGAAAGTGCTTTGGAGTGAATAAGGTGTAGTAGATGACATTGGGCCAAATAAGGGGAAACCTGTGGAAAAAGAAGCCTATACCAAAGTTGAGTTTCATCAGAAGGACAGAAAAGACTTAAATAAACAAACCCTTAAAAAACAAATCCTTCTTGCCTTGTCAGTTCATGGTTTTGAATCAGTACCAGAAACTGTTTAACTGGTTTATTTATATCAGCTATCCGAAAATATCTCAGACCAATTAAACATCTCAGAACCACATTACAGGCAAGTTTTATAGAAATTTTAAATACCTTTTAAAAAAAAATAAATAAAATTAAGAATTACTTATGGATGAGAGAAAAGTCCAGAAGGATTGCAATCATTAAAAATATATGTAGTTATCCATTGTTGGGTCTCACGTGTTTAACTATATCAGACTCAGTAGTCCAATACTCTTATCTGCAGACTGCTTCCAGTAACTTTTGCAAAAGATAGCTATTAAGGACATATGGCCTAGCACTAAACCAATTGCTATCCTGCATTTTTTTTGCAATTTCTGTCTATTTTGCTTTTTGTTAACACAGCCATATATAACCAAGCATATTGAAGCTGTAGTTAAGCCCTGTGCACCTGCTTGAGCTTACTTCCTTCTCCCAAAAGTCAAAGCAAATCTCTGTTAAGGTTAAATGCGAAGAAAATGCATAAGCAAGGAAAAGTGCATTAAAAAAGGCTCTCTGGATCTGAGCAGAGCAGTGGGAACCAGAAACACCTCTGATCTGTAGCCTTCTTTGTCCCTGACAGAGGCCAGCTTTGCAGGAGAAGCTTCCAAATCTGAACGTCAGCATCTGCAGGTCCCTGAGCAATGAGTGCTCGCTCCTGGCCCTGGAGACTCTGGTTGCCTGAACCCACGCTGATGGTCTGATGCCCCTTCAGTTATTGAGCTAAGTCTCTTCTGATTCCCTCTGCCTTCAACACCAATGTTTCACCAGCTAGTTGCAGTCCTGCATTTCCCACTCTGGTGAAGAGCCGCTCCATTGAAATGGTTTATTTGCATCATTTATAAATGCTCCTTTCCACTATCGCTTTAGCACACTCCATGTCAGTGTGCATTTAAGCTATCAACATCTCTGTCTCAACATACCCTTTGAATTATGTAAGAGTTGTAGGGCCTGCCTATTGTAATGTCATCTTCATTAATCAGCCTTTTAATTTTGCAGTATATTGCTGCTAGGGGCAGAGAATTGCCTGAGTTTACTTTGGTTTTCACCGTAGCTGTTTGCTGCCGAATTTCAGTTAGTACTTTCTGTGGGATGCAGGAACCTGAATAAACTTCCCTTTAAAACCTCTGTGCCAAACGTTGCTCTATTTGTTCTGCCTCTCCATTAATTACAGCAGTATACCAGATAGCAGCAACCAGATAGCAGCAACCAGATAGCAGAGCTCAAGCTAAGACCTTATAGGCAGAGCAGGTGATTTCATTTCACATCAGAAAGGGTCTGTCTGTCTGATGCTTTCACACTCACAAGCTCCCAAGCCCCGGAAGTTGTGTCAACACAGCCCAGGTGGCATTCCTGAATTCCTGATTCCCCGACAGACAGAACAAGAGGTGCTGCCTGGCAACTCCATTTTATATCTCTTGGGGTTTTAGACTGGTGGTCGTGTTCTGGTTTTGGTCATGTTCTCCATTTTAGGAATCGTCAACAGTTACTCTCTTATCTCTTTTTTCTTCCTGTTCCACTGCTAGCATCCTTGATCATTTGTTGTCTCCTTTGCCACTTTTTCTGGATGTTTGGAGACTCCAGTCCTATTCTGCTCCCCCCAGGGTTTTGGATCTCCTTTGTTTTCCAGAATTAAAAAGCTGAACACAGATCTGGCATTACTTCAGTGACCTGCTAGTCTAGGTGTCAAAACCATATATCCATTCTATCTTTTCTTTCATCTGGTGCTCCCACACTCAACCATTTCCAGTCATTCTCCATTCAGACTGATTTTAGTGTTTCTGTTGCAGATTTCTATACATTCAGGATGATAGATAACTGTAGGAGACCTTGGAGGACCCCATGAGGGATTTTTGCAGTTCTCTGGAGGTCTATTCATTCTCTGGTTCTTTGAGTTGAGCTCTCAACTTTGCATCACTCTCACAGAAATCTCTGCTTAATCGTGCTGTGAGCAGTTACCTGACACTTGGTGAATATATTCCAGTTCATCTGCTTGTTCCTTTTCACCCACTCCAACTGCTGAAGGCTTCTGAATGTGGGTTTGAAGCTCTATCTATAACAAGGTGGGCAAATCTATTGGCAAATTTTTGCTTGTTTCTACTCAGGCTGCATGTCCTTGATGGTCTTGTCTCCTCTCTGCACAAAAAGAGACCTCAATATAATAAACATTTGGCAGCAGTGGAAGAAACATGTGTTTGGCCTAGAAGGTCTGCTTGCAATATCTTTTATTTACTCTCCTCCACAGTCACATCACTTTAATCCTACCAAAGAGATAGAAATTACTAGTGCAACTGCCACATCAGTGTGGATGTTACATTGGCAAAGGGTATGTATAATTATTTTATTGTTATTAAAATGCTTATCAATCAGTTGTTCCCATGTCTGGTATCTCTCCGCAGGCTTTAATTACTCACTTTTAAGGAGTTCAGAGTTACACTGCTCCTTTTTTTGGTGTAAGGAAACTTTACTCCTGACTGGCATTATCTGTATACTTTATATAGTAGAAAACTAGTTAGTTTTTACACAACATACTGCTACTGAGTGCCTTCACTTGCCCTTAGCAGGAGTCATCATTTCTCATTGGATTCACTGAAAGGCATGGCAAGAACAGTTGCAGAGGGCACAATGTCTGAGCAAACAAATAAATTCCTGCAGTTTTCTGAGCGGTAAGAGATCCACTATACAGGACTTCATATAGAAACTCTGGGTAGCTACCACGTCCCTCTCTGCTGACAAGAACACGACAGAGGTAGCTGTACAAGCACAACAGGGAGTGTATTCTGGCTATACCTACAACAGCAAGTGTCCCAGGAGCTGATCTTTAGGGCAAAATGGTGCTGAGGACCCAACACTCATGCCGCCTGCATTTTGAGGAATTTACTTTGATCTATGTCTAGTCAGGTCATGGGGACTGAACTCCCACTACTGATTGGTGTGCACCAGGTCAGCTCCTGGTGCACAGCTTCCAGCAGTGCCTGATGGTCATCAGTTTCATGTGACAAGCACACCCCTGGTCTGAGTTGAAAGGCTGATGTGGACACAGGGTTGTGCCTGGTATGGACTGGCTGCATCACCCTCTTCTTTAGGAACAGGGAGGAGAAGCAGAGAGGGATTATGCCTGGGGTGGGAAGAGAGGAGCTGTTTATATGGGCTATAGTAGATACCTTATTTAAGTACTGGTATTAGGTCGCTGACAGCTATAGGCTTTCTGTGTGAAGGTATTATCTGTTAGTGAGAGATTTAGAAAAAAACCCTGAATTAGATGCTTTGAATAGACCTCTCAAGGGATTTGCCCCTACACCTGGGCGAGTGAGGCAGTGAGACTAGCCTCACAAATGAAAAATGTAAGTAGGTGGTACTCTCAGCGGCATGGATATGCATCCAGGCTCTGAGCTTGGACTCCTAAACGTAAATGGGGAGACTGGTATGTGAACCCACCTGAAAATTAATTTCCCAAGGTCAGGCCTTTGAAAAAATCTAGTGAAGCAGGCAGGCAATTACGAAGTATTTCAAGCATGGTGATGCATCTAAATTCATTTCCCACTGACAAGTGTCAGGTAGTTCCTTGATGAGCATCTCACTCAGGGATGGAGTGTACTCTGCAGCTCTGGTATGGAGGCACTGGTGGTACTGGAGGGTTTCAAAGTTTACATCAGGGATTTATGGCCTGCATGTGCGTCAGAAGCATGACTAATTGTGAGTTGTGATTTTTAGGATCATGGGATAATTCAGGTAGAAAGGACCTCGGAAGGTCACCTAGTCCAACTTTAAATTAGGTCAGCTCTGTAACTGACCCATGTGGATTTACAGCTGTATATGTCATGTAAGCTTTTTTGTTGTCATTGTTTTCGAAGACTGTGGTTATGGAGATTATATATGTATTTTCCTAGTGAATGTTGTTTTTTCCCCTGTACAATATGCTTTGTTTAATACTAAAGGTAGATGTAGATTAAGGATCTATATTACTTATTATTTGTAAAAGTTTAACTTTAACAAACTAAGAAAGCATTGCTAATATTCTATAAATAATTTTGCTGGCAAACAAATTTCAGAATTTATATAATCATTTTGGAAAGTCATTATTTTGTCATTCTTTACAGGGAAGATGGTTTCCAGTAGCGGACCTAACTCTGACATCTTCAGTTTAACTTAGTAAGCAAGACAACCACATGTAGTCACCTGATTTGCATCACACATCTAACACAAAGACAGGAAAACCTGGTTACTATTGAGCCTTTTTACTGGTCAATTGTCTAATAAAAAAACCCAACTAAACAAACAAAAAAAAACCAACAACAACTAACCAGCCAAACAACAACAACAACAACAACAAATGTTAAGAGATGTCTATTCAACCACTCATGCCAAAAATCTTTCGTAAAATACAATCTAGGTTAGCAAATATGCTCATACAGCTTTTCTCCCAGTGGGCCTGTTTTATTTTAAAATCACCTTAGAAGTAATAGAAATTTGAAGTGCACACAAATTACATTTGACCTTTCATCCAATCTATTTATTGTATAAGAATGATGTATCTAAATATGAAGGATCTTGAGGCAAAGGAAGGTTGTCTAGTAATGCACAAATAGACCACAAAGGGAGTTTTCTTCTCTTTCATTCACATTATAATTCTCTGAAGGACAGTATCATTTTTATGTCTCCTCCCTCAAGCAGCATGAAGTCTGTGTCCACAGAGCCTGAATATTTGCCATGGGAAAACAAAACAATAAAGAGAGAAAAACTAGTCTGAAAAATCTTAGAAAGTAAGGGACAAAAAACATAACTGTTTCTAGCGGTTGTTACTAGTAAGTTATTTTGAAAATTAATTGCACCTGTGTGCTTCTGGAAAAAAACAATCACATGAGCTATTATGTCAAAAATTAAATAAGGAAAATTATTCAGAACACTCCAATGCATTTTACTTGCATATTCATAAGAAGTAGGAATTAGTCCCAAATATTTACGTATATTAGTAGTCCTTGATACTTACTCCCCATGTGCCGTGCTACACAGGCACACAAAGTGACAGCAAGTCTGAGCGAAGACGCTGGTCCATGTGTTTCAGTGGCCGAGGGCTACACTCACTGCGCTCTGTCTGCAGGTGAGGGAAGGCAGTAACCTCTGGCAGAAGAACAGCAATAAGCAGCTGGTGATGGTAACTTCTTAAACTGTTCCAGCGAGGCCTGCCAGATTTAATCTGATTGTACCCCTCATTTGCTATAATGGAGGAAAAAAAAAAAAAGTAATTACTTAAACCTAGCCTCTTTAATGCAGTCTCTTATTTGAGGTGCCTCACCTTTTGGTGATTTAGGAGATAAATGGGACACAACTTTTTGAAGAGCACAGTAATTAACAATTTGTGATGGTTGAAGACAACAGGAATTGACAGCACATGACCCGGTTTTAAATCTGGACCTGTTGCCTCAGATTAGGGGAGAGACGGAGACAGATAAATTACTGGCCACTTTTAAAGCCTGGGCTCTACTATTCCCAGCCACCCCCTAAGGGATTTGAGCATATTCATAGTGCAAACATGAGGTCTGCGTCCTGTACGGATCCTCTCTTTCTGTGAATTTAAAAATCATGGGAACCACTTTGCTGTTTAGTGTTTCTGTCTTAAGAAGGGCAAGTTATTTTTGGGTCACTGGTGGTTTCAACCAATCTACCAAGCAGAGCAGAGTAGATGGGTCAGTTTGGCAGACAGCAGTGATTGTTATTTCCTTGTAATCTGGTAAGACCTTGTTCAGTGGGAGGCAGAGACTCCACAGAGATGCTGTGGAGATATTTTGTCCATTTGGCTCATGAGAACAAGATGTGATGAGCTCTGTGGCCAAAGGCTGTGGAAGAAAAAAAAAAAAAAAAAAAAGAAGGAAAAAAAAAAAAAAGAGAACCTGTTAAACTTATTGTCTGTGTCATGGAAAATGCCTAAGGGTCCCAAGGAATGTGAAACTGCCTAACAGTAGACACAACAAAAATAGAAGCAATGCCCTAAACTTTTTAGACTGCGTAGATAAGATATACAAATGAAGAGAAGACAAAATGTTCTGTTTAATTCCCATCTTGCAGGTAGGAAACTGAGGCAGAAGAAGATTAAAAAGTGACTTACTCAACAGCACACAGGAAATCCCTCATGAAACCACAGATCACAAACCCCAGATATTCCAGGCCTCCAGCAGCATCATCACCAAACCCTCTTCCATAACAAAACTCTTCTCCTTCTGGCTTTCACTGGCGGTTTTTATCTGCACCAAGACTTTCATGTTACTGCAGAGCTGGCCTCCTGATTTCTTTTTTTCTGTACAAAAGCTTATATATAACTATATATTGTGCTTGATGTCACACCTTAGATCAAAGCGTGCCTTCTTTCAAAGGAAAGTGGTTAAACTTCAGGCGGGTTGAGCTGACCCTTCTCCTTCCCTCGCACAACCCTCCTGAATACTTGATCGAGTCATGGGAAGGACAGTGATGGCTCGGAGAAAGGCCACGATGACCTTTGCTAATACTAACAAGTCTCGCTCCCTGTGAACACAGCTAGGATTCATTAGCACAGGGAGGATCCAAAAATATATAGGATGAAGAAAATTAGGCAAATTAAAGATGCACTCAATTTTGCCTCCTCTAAAATGGATTCCCAGAGGAGTGCAGTCAGTTTAACTAGTTTAAAAAACTGTGGTGTCTAGAGGCGATGTACTTAACTGTTCCCTTCCTCCTTGCACTTTTAGCACCCAGCTCCTTGTCTTTTTCTAGTTGCCAGAAGGGTTTATGCAGGGTTTCCCCCCCACCCCTTACAGCACAACGGGTTCTTTGAACATTTTCCTGAGACCTTTGGCCCCCATCCCCAGGCTTGCCTCCATGAGCGGCTGGCCAGCCCTCACCAAACTGCGGCGGTGCAGCTGCCACAAGCTGCTTTCTGGGTTACCCAAGCCTGGAAAGGCACTCAGGGTCTCCAAAGCCTTTCATAACCCTCCAGTTGCTCCTTAATGCAGAAAGCAGGAATGTCCCACCATAGTAATCAACCGACGCTCTCCTTAAGCGTGGTCTGTATGAGGGTTTCCTTGGAACCTCCCTGCAGCAGGCAGGCGAACCACTGAGAGCTGATAATCTTCTAATTAATAACACGGAGTTAGTGAATAACTCATGCTTTACAAATAAGTCAGCACATGGAGGTCTCAAGACCCCAGTGTATCCAAAGGAAGCCCGAGAGAAACTAATTGACATCTGTGGGGGCTACAAGGTCTGTTGGCTAGCCTTGCAGCTCTCCACAGCTGCTCACACATACCCAGAGGAACTAAGGGAAGGCTGCAGACAGCCAATTTTTAAACAAAACCAGAAACCCCCACAGCCTTGTCAATAGGTGGATATTTGCACGCGTGGACACGCAGTGAGGGGTTTAAACAGGAGCGTATGGTGAGATTTGGATGTGCAGCAGCCTAAGTCCTGTTTATTTAGCAACACTGAGGACAGAATTCCTCTCTTTAAGGAAAAATAAATGAATAAACACTCTCCTCTCTGACAGCGCTCCCACCCCCTGCCCAAAAGGAGCAGCATTACTATGCCATTAAACCTTTTCTTTCCCATATCTTTTCCTCCCTCAGCATTAAATGAGGACCCAGTGCAGCAGAGGGACCTGCAGAAGTCAGCCCTGGGCCTCCATTTCCTTGGGGCTGATATCAGGAGACCCAACTATTTCTGAAGGCCACGTCCTTACTGCTGAGCAGCTGAGCCCTCGTGAGCAAACCCCAGGCAAGCCACTGGTGGGGCACTTCTTGCCTCAAAGGTGGGGGCGGGAAATGCAGCCAAGAAAATAAGACTATCAGCTGGGAAAATAAGCCCCAAAGTCCCTCCATTTTGGGGAGACAAAGGAAAACATTCCACTTTGCTGCTTCTGGTGCCAGCAGCCCCATCAGCATCACCCTTCCCCCTGGTGCAGCAGCCCCACTGGTGCTGGAGAGTGGCCCCAAGACCTCCCAGATGTTCCAGGACCATCTCCTCCCAGGCCTCCTTGGAGGCCAGCACCATCCCAGAGCCTTTTGCATCACACAGCCTCTGGGGGAGATGGCTCCCCTAGGCCAGAAAAAGGCTGCATGTAACCTGCACCCCCAAGCCCCTGCCTGTGCCATTGCTCTCCTCATGGTGCAAGCATCAGCAGAGCAGCTTAAATTGATCGTTTCAAAAGTTGGAGATTCCATGCGGCAAGCGCGGGGAATCTTTGAAACAGCAGTAAAGCACATGGCAGAGTTTCAGTTTTCCCTGTGTTTCTAAGTCTAGTCAAGTCTAGTCTTCAAGCATTTATAAATCCAATTCATCTACAGAAAGTCTGCACGCTTGCAAGTAATTAGCTTGGAAGATGTCTTTGTTGCCTCAGCCTGGCTCTGTATAATACGCTCTGGTGAGTTGAGGAATTTAGTTCACTTAGAATGGGGTCATGTTAAGAAACAAGCTTGCAATCCTCAAATTGCCTCTGTCATTGGAAAAAATAAACCTCGCTTTTTCAAATCCTATTTACAAAGGCACAACGCAAGCCCCCATCAGTGTTAAGTGTTGTGACCTGCTGTGCGTGGTAGGTGCTCCCCAGAGCTGTGTCCTGTCCCATCCACAGGCAGTTCCTGGCGTTAAGTGAAGCCAAGGGTGAAGCGCTGACACAATATAAGGGAAAACCACAAGGACGGGATGTTCCAGGAGTAATGAAACACTAGGGAAATTAGGAGTGGGACGTATGTATATGAGAGACATTTCAATGTGCAATTCAAGGGCTGAGTGTATTAAATGAAGTTTGTCATATTACTTATCCCACTGATTTTCCTCCACCAGAGCACGGCTTTCTGGCTACTTCCACTCTTTCTTTTTTGTGCTAGACACAGGGCTGTGTTGCAGTGAAAGGCAACCAAGCTCAGACAAAGCTGAGGGTGTCTTATCTGGATGAACATCCCTCCCACTGGCAGGTTTGCTGATGTTGTTTCACACCATAGAAAGCTGAGGATGTTTTGGGGGGTACAGCAGCCTTGCTGTGGGGCTGGTAACCCAGGGAACACTGCTAGCTCCATCCCACTAGGCTGCAGTCCAAGGGGACTACCCCACCAAAGGAGCTGGAGAGTACAGTAGGGAATTAGAAGCCTTTTCATGCTGATTCTCAAAAGGTAGAAATCCAGTAACCTCTTCCTCCCCAAAGAGGGGAAGGAAGAAAGGGCAGGGGAAGGAGAAGGCAAGCTGCTTCTTATACTCCCTTGCAGACCTCCTCCCACTCTGTGTTATTCTCACCCCTGACTCCTTAAAGCCTCATTTGGCAAGGGACTTAAAAGCACATCGGGCCACTGTTGTATAACTTCTACCTAGAGCTACTGTTCCCAAGCTTCCCACCTCTCTGAGTCTCACCTACAATAATCCCTATCATAAGCACTTCTGCATAACCCTCCTCTGTACAACATGGGAGGAAGCCCTGCCTGCTGCCAGTGGTAGAATGTCTCCATTGTGGCCCCGTGCAGGCGCTGTATATAATCTTTCTCTGCCAATATATGTCTTCGTGAGCTGCCCCCCCATCCCCCTCCCGAAAATAAAACGACTATTCTTTTCTGTTTTAAGTAGGTTTTGTGCAATAAAAAACGTTTTATTGCTTCCAGTAATTGGTATTTAATTTGCAGGCCTTTACAACTTGCAGAGAACAGACCGCTTTAGCCGGAGAGCTGGTATGTGTGTGCACTTTGTGGATTTTATTCCACTGGCACTTGCTTAGTTGACTGGTGTAAAATGATACAATTATGGTTTTGCAATCAAAAAGGCTGCAGATAAAGACCTGGAGAGATGTTATAGGGTCCTGGGTCCAATTTGAAGCAGCAGGCAAGACAATATAATTTTAGGGGGCGCTGCCAGCCTCAGACATCAAAACTTGACTCCTGTTAAGTGTTTTCCATTTTACTGTCAAAATATCAAAGGCTGTTATTTAAACCCGGAGTCTCTTAAAGTTGATTTTCTTTCTCTCTCCTTCTCCCCCACCTCTTTTTTCCCCTTTAACTGCCCCGATAAACTTGAGGTGAGGGAACCTGTGAAATGTTAGCTCCCTCGCTCCCCACCCCACCGTTCAGAGGCACTGAAGCCCGCCGAAGTCCTTAATCTTTTTTGGGGGTGAAACCTCGCTCTGTCCGACCCCATTCCTTCCGACGGCAGCCGGGCGGGGGCGGCGGGGGGTCTCTGCCCGTCGGCTGCGGAGGGCGGCAGCCAGTGCCGAGGCTAGCTCAGGGCGGACCGGAGGGGACGCGGTCCGACCCTTTCTCAGGAGAGCTGCTGTACCCAGCGATTTTCTCCCTGGGGTGTCGGGGCAGATCTCAGCAGCAGGCACCGGCCGGCACACCTCGCCCACCCACAGCCTGCACGAGTGGGGACCGGAGACAAGGGGGAAGTCCGCCCTTCTGCTCTCTGGGACACAGCTGCAATCTGCCATTAAAATCTGTCCCGTTCTCCCGACGGGCCGGGCCCGGCCGGGCCGGCCGCGGATGCAGCCCCGGGCAGGGCAGCGTCCCGCTCCGTCTGACCCGGGAACAGCGGGGAGCCGCCGGAGCCCCCGGACTGGCCGCGGGGGTGGGGAGGGGGCTTCCCACCTCTGCCGCTGAGCCCTGCTGGATCACGGAGTGGGGGCTCGCAGGGCTTGTGCGTGTGTGTGTCCGTGCCTGTGCACGCACGCCCGTATGCAGCGATCCGTCTGTGTGTGTGAGCGTGCGTGTGTGACTGCCCACGCGTGTGCGTACTCTCCAGGTCTGCGAGGACTTACGACTTACCGCCGAACGGGGCGAGCAGACCGTTGAAGAGACCTTTCGAAAACACGCGTGTCGTTTCCAACTTGCTTTAACCGTACGGTCACGGCGGAGCTCACGCCGCCGTGGTGGAGTGCGGGTCAGTGGGGTGCCCGCTGCCCGCTCCCCCGACCGCTAAACCTCCGCGACCCCGCGGGGGCCTCCAGCACCCACCCCGATGCACGGTGCCTTCCCTCTGCCCACGACCGTTGGCAAGGAGATGGGCGAGCTGTACCTTATTCTTACATTAAAATATAGGCAAATCCACGGGCTTCTGCTTGTAATAAACTCGCAAATTAATTATTCCTTCCCTTGAGTATTCAACTATTATCTGATTTAAGTTTACACTAATGTTTCAACAATTTCATTCTGGTAAGGGAAAAGGGGTGGGGGGGGAGGAGAAGAGAAGAGAAGAGACAGTTGTGCCCTTGACAGAATAAATAAATAAATAAATAAATAACCGCTAAATAGTCTTCTGTAGGAAAGAAGTTAATATACTCAATTATTTTCTGCAAAAGATCATAACATCTGGAAATTGATATCAAATGGTGTACAATCCCTGAGAGACGATAAACTTCCACTGTATAATATTTCCACTAGAAATCTTAATAATCCCATAAATCTTCCCTGTGAATTGGGAAAATGTAACAGTTCATTGAAATGCTCATTGGGAAATAATTGAAAAAATGTAATAGTTCACCGAAATAGTCGCGGGTTTTTTTCCTTTCTTTGGTGCTGTTGCTAACTCTGTGCATGTGTGTAAATATTCCTACTTCGTTTTAAAGACATACATGGAATATTCCCTTGAGCGCTGCATACCATAAAATAAAAATATGCCCTTTTGACTTATTAATCATTATTACAGAGTTCAAAATTGCAGCGTCCCTCGCACATTACTGAAGGAGGGAAACAATTCTCTCTGTGTGTATTTTGTCTTGCTAAAATCAGTACAAACTTTACAGCTCGGAACTTTTCTTCTTTCTTTTTCTGCATTTTTTCCAATAGACTTCCAATTCTGCTCGAGTTATCCAGGGCGACTAAAATCAAGGTGCTACTCGCCCGTTATGCTCACCCACTAAACTGTAATTAATTACACACAAAAGAAAATGCTTATTGTAATTCACTAAGTGAATGTTTAATTTTACACAAGTAGATGAGGACTTGAACGCGTCTAGGCTTCCTGTAATTAATATATGAGTAATTAATGTTGCTGGCAGTACGCGGTTTTAAAAAAAAAATAATAATTGTGATAGAGAAGAGACGTTGTGGGGGGTGTCTGTGTGTGTGTGTGTGCGTGAGAGTGCGTGTTTGCATGTGCCTCCGTGTAGGAGAGAGGAGAGCATTTGTGTGTTTTTGTATTGAATTAATGTATCCCTTTGGTTGCGTTGCTAGAAGTCGGAATAAAGACAATTAAGCCCTTAGCATTTCTGTCACACTCCATTAATTACTGTAGCCACTCCATGTCCCGACTGCTTCGTAACATATTCATCAGGTACGGTACCCGTCCAGCAGCCTCAGCCGGAGAAGTAGGCTATTGTTAGTTTAAACTATAGCCTTTCAAGTGTTCTTTATTTTACTTTTCATCCAAGATTGTTTTCCTCTCCTTTAAAAATGTTTTTCTAAAAATAAAACTCAACATAAATGTTTTAAGATTAGATTTGCAGGGAAACAGTTTAATTTTCACCATATGTTGCCCCAGCGGCGTGTAGATTAAAAAAAAAAAAAAATCTTTCCACTGAAGCTACCAAAAAAAAAAAAAAATCTAATATAAAAAAGTATTCTTCCCAATGCGTTTCCCTCCTGTGGGTCGTTTTACAGCCCCCAAATAAATCTTTAAGGTTGCAAGGAGGTAAAAAAAAAAAAGTGCCCTGATGACGGAAAAGCAAGTCCTGCCGTGATAATGTCCTTTATTAATATTATAGATGTGTAGTGTGCTGGATGGATCAATCATATCCATTCACAATCAGGATTAAGAGAGCCTATTTTAATGAAAATCTATTAGTCTCTCATTTGAGACACGGATGTTGCTTAAATCAATAAACAGCATAAAAGAGAATACGACGTAGATTTCTAAATAAAAAAAAAAAATCCCATCTATGAAACGTGTTAAGGCGTCTGTAAAATCCTGAAACCCTCGATCGATACTTATAAATATTTAATTTTTTTTTAAACACAAATTGAAAACCATTAACACTGCATCTATTCTTATTATTAAAACAAATTGTCCTTGGAATTATGTGCTGTGGAAATGGAGCCAGATTGAAAGGGCATCCACTGAAATATGTTTACTCGCTTTCATGTAAACCAATAAAAATCTGCAGGAGTCTGTAGAGTGAGCAGAAAGGTTTGATGTACAATGTCCATGATTACAGTCTCTGAATTAATCAAGAGAGAGAGAGGGAGGGAGAGAGGGAGGGAGGGATGGAGATGGGGAGAGAGGACTCAGATATCTACTCAACAAAATCTTCCTCTTCAGGTCAGAGCTTATTAAAGTGTGGATTAAAACGATGTTTTTTCTGTTTGCTTATTTACTCCAATTCGACGAAAATAAGCTGAAGCGGGGGGGCGAGGGGGGGTAGAGGAGATCAGTTTCGCCCTACGTCATACCATGAGTCAATGTACAAATATAAATTCCTCTTATAAATATGAAATCCAATACTTTGCCTTGGAAATGCTTAAAGCTAATGCAACGCTTAAACTCATTCATAATTATTCCTCTCGCTTAACTCGGAGAAAAACTCCCAGTGGTCAAGAGATCCCTTCGAAAGCTGAGCAAAAAAACAGCACATGTATCGACACCACGCTAAATAAAAGCTTTTCTGCCGTACCTGGCCCGGGGCTGTTCCCCGGCAGAGCGAGATTCCCTGCTATCAAGCCTTAACCCTAAGCCTCACACTCCTGCCCATTTTTGAGCACTCGGGGCCATCCACCCCCGGCTCCCCTCGGCCGGCAGCCTCTGTGCACCCCTCCGGGACCCCGGGGCTTCGGGGGCTGCGGGGAGCGGCAGCCGGGGAGGAGGCGGGCTCGGGTCTCCGGAGGGGACTCAGCCCCGTAAGGGCCGACGGTGGGGCAAGTGGGGAGATGGGAAAGAAAGCGGAGTGGAATGAATGGGACCCCACCACGCTTTTGCCCAGTTAAGATTCCCAGTAGGGAAGAGGGCTGCTGTTCGGTGCGCCGGGGCGACAAGGAGGGAGACGCAGGATATGGGGGTACAGTGCCCCGCAGATGACCCAGGAGGACGCGCTGCCAGAGGAACCCTTAACACGCCGCTGATACCCCGCCCTCGGAGGGAGTGTAAGGGGGGCGTCGGGGAGAGCGAGGTGGCTTGTACCGCCGCAAAGGGGTAATCGGGGTGCCGAGCTGAGCCGGGGGCAGCTCTGAGCGGCGCTGGTGAGTTCTTAGTTTTGCAACAGGGTCTCAGGAGCTCGGTGACTGCAAGGGAATGAGGTTTGGACGGCAGCTCCTTCTCTCCCCGCCTCCCTCCATCCCTCCTCCCGAGCCCGTTATCAGGAACAGCAATGTGTAATTCCCCCATGCACCCGCTGCTAAAATGTGTAGCGAGGTCAACAATGACCCCCACCTTTGCCCATATCCGCACCACCCTGTCCTAGATGTCCACACAGCCAGGGGCTAGGGGGCGGGGGGCTGGGTACGCTCCCCGCCTCCCCCTGCTCCCCGCCGCCCCATAGGGATGGGACGGGACGGGCCCGTTATTCCGCGCAAAGCTCCGCGGTGCAGGGAGAGCGCAGTGAGGACGTGCCCGCCCACGGGGCTGCCCGCGCCCCCGCACCCCCCGCCTCCTGCTCCCGTGGCGTGGGGCGGTGGCCGGATCCCCGGGGAAGGTTGCGATTTACACAGCTTTTTCTTTTTTTTCCTTTTCCCCTTTCCCCCCCCCCCCCCCTTTCCCTTTCCGGTGCTTTGTTTCGCTTTTCGCTTTCGGAGTGAGTCTGAGGCAAGTTCCCCCCGTCTGCAGGGCTCCCCCCCGGCGGCCTTCCCCGCTGCCGTCGGGGGTGGCGGGTGGCGGCGGTCGCGGACTGCCGCGCAATTTGCGCGCCCGGGCCGAGCTGCGCCCCGTGGGCTGCGAGAGCCGAGAGGGGAAACGGCTTTCCCACAGCGAGACCCCGCGCTGCTGGAAAGCGGGAAGGGGGCGGGGGAGGGATGGGGATGGGACGGTGGGGAGGCAATAGAGCTTTTTTTACTTCTGTTTTAGGATGCTAGGATTTGCCGCTGTTCTTGGGGGCAGAAGCCCCGGCGGTGGCAGGAGGGACCCGGGGGGTCTCCGGGAGAAGCGCGGCCTCACGCTCGCGTGGGCTGAAGCCGTGGGGCTGGGCGCGGCGGGGGAGCCGCGGAGACGAGAGAGGGACGCGGGCGACAGGGAGGAAAGGGGGGGATCCGGCGGAGGGGGATGCAAACTTCGGCAGCTCGGCGAAGCCTAAGAGCACTGTGCCTCACCGGGGCTGGGGAAGCCGAGTTAGTAAATATTTATCCTTATTTGCTGTTCGATGCGGGGGAGGCAGAGGGAGGCTGGGCACCGGGGAGGAGGGGGACGGGGGAGGAGATCGATGCCGAGCGAGCCCTGGGGAAAGTTTCCCCGGCGGCAGCTCAGCCTCAGCGCAGCCCCGTGGAGCCTCTCCACCGCGGGAACGGGTGCCTGTGTCCCCGCGTGTCCGTGTGTCCTTAACAGCCTCGCACCGCGCCAAACAGCGTGTGTGACAATCCACCACCCCCACACACAGACTGCATGAGAGAGGCACAAGCAGCGTGTCGTGCCGGAATCTTTTCTTAGCCATACGTTACTTCCACGTCTATCCTTTGCCTTTATTATTTATGTGGTGCCGTGTGATATACATTAGAGCCTCGGATTTGATTGGCGTTCGCGATGACAAGACCTGTTTGTTAAGTTGTAAGGCTTCCTCGGCTCCTTACTTGTTAAATGAACTCTGGAGGAAGGATGCCACCGAGACACAGCAATATAATAAATGTCAGGGATATCCGCAGTGCCGAGATCAAATGATCAATCCTTGTCCCATAGATAATCATTTTAAATTCGCACAGGGGGAGATTGATTTTTTTTAAAGCCCTTTATTAATTGCTTCCTCGATTATTATTTTCCCCCTCCTCCTGTGGAGGTGTTAACTCTGGTGCTGGGGGCACCTTTGGATTAATTAAACGTATTTTTAGTGTTTTAATGTTCTGCTAATTTTCAGAGCAGTCCCACGCTCCCCCGGAAAAGAAACAATGGCCCCTTGCTCCAGCAAGGAGCCTCTTTTGGTTGCGAATCAGAGCAGAGGGTGGCGTGATGATGGGCTCTGATTATCTCAAACTCGAGGTGAGGGAATGAGAAGGATGTAAAAAGCCAAACGACCAGAAGACAAAATTCCTCCAAATACCAAAGAACCCTTCGCGTTACAGCCCGAGGAAAAGAGACAGAAATAAATAGCTGCAAAGTCGACTCCGCTTGCGGATCAAACGGTGCGGAGAGGCGCTAGAAATGCCGGCGCTGTTATCTGGAGATGGATTTCAGGCAGCTATTCAAGCGCACAGAGTAATAATTATTCCGGGAGTACAACAAAAATAACAGCAGTCTACTAAGAACAAGGTGGGGGAGTTTTTGCCAGTCCAATCTTAAATCCGACAGGTTATGTTTCGGGTTTTTTTGTTTGTTTGTTTTTTTTTTTTTTTTTTTTTTTTTTTTAAAGACGATTTAATGCTCTATTTGTCCTGTACAAGCCCTTGTGTTAACAAATTACCCCTCTGCTGCAAGCAGCAGGACAGCTTTACATTCAAAGAAACATTTTAGGTTATAATTTTTCCCAACAGCACCTTCAGATGACACAATAACAGTAAACAAGAAAACAGAACCTGCAATGTTTACACGCATCTGGAGAGCCCCCCTACCTATGGAAAACCCCCTTCCAGCCAAGCAACCCCCTCCAAATCCTCCGAACACACCGACACGGATCTCCGCGACACCTCGCAACTTGTTTAACTGCAACACACGTCCCCCTCCGCGCACCCACCCACCCGCCAGAACAGGCAACACTTTCAAAACAGCATTTTTGGTTCGCTGATTATTTTGACCATTTAATTAAGCGAAATTAGCTAAATGGCAAATCAGGTAGCATTTCCAATGATTACAACAAATGCACATCTCCGGCTTTTTATTCATTACCTTTTTATTGAACACTCATTTTCTTTTCCTCTTGACAGCGATACATTTAATTGCAGGAACACAGTTATTTGATTAGCTGTGGGTCCGCTTTTACTCACAGTGTTGCCACGCACGGGATGTCCTTACAATCAATTAAGTCTTCCTCGACTTTCATTTCTGCAACCCCTTTACAGAATGCAGATACCTATTTTCATGTTTTCTTCTTCGCCCCCCCTCCCTTTTATTCCTCTCTCTCCCTCCCTCTCTCTCTCCCCCTCTTTTTCGCTTTTGCCTCCTTGCGTCCCTAAATCAAGGTGCAAAGATGCCAAAGAGTGATGAAATGAAAAGAAAGCCAATTGCTGGACTGAGGTGGGGGAGATAGCTGCTAGGAGTCCGCCTGCGACTATGGAGCAGTCAGTAATTGCTGGAGACAGGGAGAGCTGGGGGTTGGGCTGAGGTAGCCATGTATAAATAGTGTGATCTCAAATTGAAAGGCATAAATAACAGCAGGAGTGATCTAACCCTATACAGCCCATCTTCTACGTGCAAAAACAGCGTGCGGAGGACGGCCACATCTTCGACTGAAAACAAGTGGATCTCTGTGGATAAGATCACCGGGCAGCCATGGAAGAACTTACGGCTTTTGTATCAAAATCTTTTGACCAGAAAAGCAAAGAGAGCAGCAGCGGTAGTGGCAGCAGCAGCAAGAAGGAGACGATCACGTACAGGGAAGTTTTGGAGAGTGGGTTGGCTCGCTCTAGGGAGCTTGGAAACTCTGACTCTAACCTGCAGGACATGACCGAGAGCAGCAATCATTGCCCGGTGCATCTTTTCAAAGACCACGTAGAGAGCGACAAGGACAAACTCAAGGAGTTCAGTACGGGCAGGACGGCGGAAGGTAAGATCGGAGCTGGGAGCCCTCCGCCCCGCGACCCTCGCCGACAGCCCCGGCCCCCTCCCCAGCCTCCCCCGCTGCCCCCGGCGCTCCGCAGCGGGGTGAACCGGCCACCGCGGCCCCGGCCCCGGCCGGGTGAGCGGGCTCGCCTCCCGCATCTTGCCTCCCTCCTCCGGCTGCCTCCCTCCCGCAGCGGCGGAAACACACGCTTACAAACACATATGCCTGCATGCATAACGTTAACATAGCCGTGAAAAATAAGTCACAACTTCGGTCCTCCCACTCCCTATCCCCGCCAGGCCCCTTTCACATCCGAAATCGATCCGGTACGTTAGGCGTTCACTCGCCCGGGGGAATGGGGCAGCGCAGGACGTCAGACATTTTTGTCTATCTGTGTGTTTTTGTACGAGGAAACCTTGTCCGGGGAGTTTTTATGCCTCAGAAGACCTGTTCTTCCTGCTTCCGGGCCGTCAGGATGCTGCTGCTTCTTCTGAGAGAAAGCTGGATATGGAGAGGGCTTTCCCTGGACATTTTGTCTTGTGTCGGTCAGCCTGTCCTAGTCAGGGGCTGCGGCCGGCGAGGAGGAGGAGAAGGAGGAGAGGAGCCTGGCTGTGGCGGAGCTCCCTGGGCCCGGGCGAGACGGAGCATCCCTGCGAGACAGGCACCGGCGGGCCCTGCCGCCCGGTCCCTCGGTACCCTGCCTGCCCTTCTCACCTGGGCCAGGGTAGCTCCGCATCCTCCCGGGCTGCGGGGACAGCCGACCTGGTGGTAAAACGCCATTTCATCTCTTAGCGGAAAGAAATTTCAAATTAAAAATTATTTTTAGGCCGAGCAAGCTAAAACCCCCGCATAGGGTCGCAGGGGAAGGAGAAAATAGAGAGGGCGGGAGGGATTAGAAAGTTGAGAAAGTGTCTCTAGGCAAGTTAGACAGGTGGACCTGCCTGGGGAGCTACTGGCTAGCTTGGGGTAATAAAAAACGGTTAATAGGTTGGGGAACAACAACCAGTCTTTCAGCTGTTTCCTACCGTTTGATCTTGTTTAATATAACATCGAGCGAAAGGCAATTTAATTTACAGCCCAAACGCTTATTTAATATCCTCCTCTCTTCCACACCCTCCCCAAAGAGAAGGTCAGGGTATAATCACATATTCGGGTACACATATTTCTGCACAAGCTCAGTACTGCTGATTTTCCTTCTCTGGTCAAGAGATGTTTTTAAAAAATGAAAGCAGGGCATGCTCCAGGAAAAGAAAAATCTAAAAAAAAACAAAAAGCGAATGAACGAAAAAAATCTCTACTACTCCCCCTTTTCCCTGTGTATCGAAATTCTGGCTTGTATGTTTAGCTAATCTAATCTATGGAGAGGGGCTGGGGGTGGGGGTGGAAGGGAGGAGTTGGAAAGAGCTGAGATGCTTGTGACAGTTTAAATTCATGCCAGGTTTCAGTCTAATTTCAACTGATTCTGGCGTGTGATTTCAGTCCCAGCGATATGCTAGTTAATATTTTATGCCTATCACAGACATGGTGTAGCTTCGGATGTCCGAAAGCAGACAGAGCTTTTGAACGCGCCTAATTTTCCCTGGGCATTTGTTGGGTTAGCACCCTCGTCTTTTCGTAGGGGTTCTCCCTACAGGAGAAATGAGAACAAAATGCCATTAAAACCAACGAGCGAACACCTCCCTTCGGAAGCCAGACCCTTCTCAAAGTTTTATACAGCCGATATCCAGCCCGGAGTCGGAGATGGGGAGCCCGGAGGAGCGATTACGGTCAGGGACGCTTTTCATTTCGGAAGTGAAAACGAGCAGTTCGGCTTCAGTCCCTGTCTGGCTTACGCACAGATGCAGTTCAGGACTTTTCATTACGTTCAATTAACTTACGATTTGCAGCTAGCCATTTGGATTTTGGGATGCCCCTAAGTATATAGGGTAATATATATGTGCATGCTCGCACTTGTGTGTGCACATACGTACATATATATATATATATATATATACAGACGAACTACGTGTGTATTTGTTGAGGGGAAAGGGTTTTAATTCCGGATCATCTGCAAATGTGGCTTTCCCCAACCCCAGCCCTACAAAGTCTAGAAGGTGAATCAGGACAAAGGACGCAGCTGGGGGAGGTTTGTCCCGGGACTCCGCCGGTGCCCCCGCTGGTTGCCCACCCCAGCGGGGCGCCCCGGGCAGGCAGGGGATCCCGGGGAACCGGTTCAGCCTCCAGAGGTGTCCCTTGCTCCAGCACCTCTCCTCTTTCGTTACAGAGATTTAGAAAAGGGCCGACGATTTAGGTCGCCTTACATTAAGGATGGGGCGGCGGGCGGCGAGGTGGAGAAGAAAACAAAAAGGAGGAAAGCAAGCTGTAAAGCCAAAACACGAAATCCCCCCTTCTTCCTCCAAGACCAAAAGGGGCAACTGTTTTCCCCGCTGCCCCACACCCCTTCTCCCCTCTTCCCGGGACAAGCGTGCACAGCGGCTGCCTCCGGTCGCAAGATCGTCCCGAGCCCTGTGGGGCTTCATGAGGAGGGGTGGTGTTTGCTCTTTCAGAGAGCTTGCAAGGCACCCACGGTCCTTGAACCCGCTCCCCCGCCCCGCGCCGGGCCGTGCAGGCCTGCTGCCCCGGGGGTTCGCACGCTGGCAGGTATTTTGGGGGAAGGAGGGGTGATAAGGGGGAGAGGGACGAACGGTGTCAGTCTCAGGCACATGGAAAGTTTCTTTCACGAGGCAAATACTTCCGCCGTGGCTTCGCCATGACAGCGGTGGGGAGCTTCTTGCATAACCCTCTTTACTTCGGGACAAAACGGCGACGGAGAAACTCCCTTAGCCCGCCTTTTTCTACTGCCTGGAGGTATCGGGGGGCCGATGGTTTTCCTACCAGTCCCGTCCCCAAACTGCCCGTGCCAACCGGCTGCACGGTTTCCTCCTCATGCTGGAAAGAAAATTATATTTATATATATGTTTTTTCTGATGGGGCATGAGCCAGGCAAGGCAGCGTTGATCTCTCCCTCAGCCCGACTGGACCCCCCCGGCCCTGCCCCCGGCCCCTCTCGCCCCTCTGGGGCGCCGGTTGCCTTTGCAGGCGCCCCCGCCCGCCGGTTGCCTTTGCAGGTTACGCTGCGTTTGGGGATGAAATGAGGGGGCGACTAAGAGAGGGGACTGGGGATATCCCCGGGTGCTGAGGAAAGAAACTTCAGAGAGGTATGATGGGAGGCTCAGTATCGTTTTCGCTTCCCCCTCCCGGCAGGGATCTACGAGTGCAAAGAGAAGAGGGATGATGTGAAGTCAGAAGATGAAGATGGACAGACCAAGCTCAAACAAAGGAGAAGCAGAACCAATTTCACACTAGAGCAGCTGAATGAGCTGGAAAGACTTTTTGATGAGACTCACTATCCGGATGCCTTCATGAGGGAGGAACTAAGCCAGAGGCTGGGACTGTCTGAAGCTAGGGTTCAGGTAAGAGAAAGGCTCTGTTCCTGGAAACGTCCTCATCTCACTTCCTAACTGCCAGCGGATCCCAGCACAGTGCCCCGTTTCATCCAAAGCGGGGAGGTGAAGGCAGAGACGACACGTGTGATGGGGAAGCTGTTGCAACTCCGCTGTACCTGTCCTGCCAAATAATAATTCTGCTCTGTGAATATCTGCCCATGCCTTGCGTTTCCTGGGAAAGTGGTTTAATTTTTTTTTTTTAATTTTTTTTTTGGGGGGGGGCGGGGGAATGGAGGGGTAGTGTTGGTGATAGTGGTGACATGTCTCTTAATAACTGAGCAACTTCCTATTTTTTTTTTTAATTATTGTAGTTTTTCTTGCAAATGTGACACTAACTCTCACTTAATCCTCACCTTCCCCCTCCTACCCGCCCCTCCCTCCCGCATATCTTTTATGGTACCGTTATGTTTAAAAAAAAAAAAAAAGCCCAGAAAACAATCGCCGTGAATAAGGCTAGACGGTTTGGGTGCTGAGGGACAGGATTAGCCAGAGATGGGGGAAAGGTGCCCCCTCTGATTCACGCAGCAAGCGTATGAATGCATGGCACCCCATCTGGTGGACTCTCCCCGCGTCCCTCCCATCACGTTTCAGACACAGCTAAATGCCAATTAACCTTCGAAACCTTGAAAATAAGTCCGGTTGTTGTAGTTTTGGGGCCATCAGAGACGTCTGTTCGGGTGCCTCCACATCGATTATTTTAAAATTCAGTTTTCGGTTTGATGTAGGGGAAAAATACCCAGCTCCCCTGCCCACCTTAAGCCACTTCGGCATGCATCCCCAAAACAGCTGTCATGTAAAAATAGAAATAATTTACAGAAGCAACCTGTGGCTCTCTGAGCAGGCCTAGAGCAGGAGAAACCTGAAGAAAATATCTTCTTAGGTTATAACTCTGTGCTTGGGCTAACAGACTCAAAACAAAACCCAAGAGGAAAATGTCACCCAGTGAACCCCTCCACTGAACAAAATGCCGTCATACCCTGGAGATAAGAGATGCACATGCATATGTATGTCTGTTTATAAGTGTTTGTGTGGATACACAAAGGTGCGTGTGTGGTTACCTGGGCGTAATTGGACGTCCCCGGTCTTGTGCCTATTCCCATCAGAGTGGGAAGACAAGAAAAGAGAGGGGTCTTCTTGTTCCTCCACTTAACCTTGACCCACGGTGGAAAGCAAACGGCCAGGACCCTGCTGCTCCTGGACCCACTCAGAAAGACTTTGCCTGAGTAAGCGACTATCTCGCTTTAAACAACGGCCTCCTGGAGGCATTTCCCGAAATAAATGGAGGTTTTGTTTGTTTGTTTGTTTGTTTGTTTTTGTTTTGTTTTGTTTTAAGGCTCCTTTCTCCCCTCAGCTCTTGCCTCTCTCTGTGTAAAAGGAGCTGGATGAGGGATGGTGCCGGGCATTTGCCTTAGAAAGGGTGGCTTGCAGGGGATATTGCAGGGGTTCAGAGTGCTGCTGGCCTACTTTCTCCTGGAAGATTGATCTAACCACACCATATAAATTAATGAAAAGATTAAACTTTTGCTGAAGGGGACATCAACTCTTATGTCATCTTCCCAGATCTTCTTTCTTGGGCTCTGTAATATCTTTCCAAGGCCTTGATGTACTGTTTCTATAAAAATAAATTACTTGTAATTGAATTCTGCACTCTTTCTTTCAAGTACTTTATTACTGAGCAGCACCTTAACAGGATGTTCATACTTACAGGAAAATTGGTGCTTCAAGTGCTTACAGATCTTAAAACAGAACACCCCCAAAAAACCCCAACTGATTCAGGCAGAGATTATGAGAGAGATAAAAAAATGAATTTAATAAACTTACAAAAGCAGTTTGAATGAATATAAAGCTAGAAATAAAAGACATATCAAGAGGGAGAAGAGGAGAAATGGATAATTAATTAGGAAATAAGCAGAGAGCTTGACATCCATCAAGAAATGGAAGCGTAGAAAAAAGAAGGGGGAAGCGGGAAAATGGAAAGGGTTTTTTTAATACTTTCAGAATTGTTCTCTAATTCCTATCTGGACCGCTTGTCCCTTGCTGTTAAAGGATATAGTTTCAATTTAGTGTGGAAATTTGCTGTAAATAAATTGAAGCTCCTATGGTAGCTAGTCCTTATTAACCTTTTATTTTTAGTGTTGTACTGGAAACTCATATCACCCAGCTGTCAGGGTTATAATTGAAAGTTATGAGACCATAGTGAGGAGCAGGCAGTAATTCAATTACAACAAATATCTTTGGGTTTATGGTGCAGGGCTAAATTAAATGTCATTATTCACTGTCTCTAATGGAAATCAAAAGGAAATCAGATTAGAGCATTTGTGAAAGAAATCACTGAGTGATCCTTAATGAAGAAATAACTGTCTAAAACAGTGTACTGTGCTTTACTTAGCATATTCAAGACTAATTGGAATTGATCGTGAATCACACCAAGCCTGATTTATTATCGCTTAACGCAGTGGCTAATTCATCACTTTTATTCCTCATAACCTTATTTTTTCATAGCTAAAGGGAAAGGGCACTTCGTTTTCCAGATTTAAATATAATTTCTGTTTGAAAGATGTTCTGATTTGCAAGAGAAGTTGTTTAAACGCTGCTTAAATTCCTCCTGACAATTTATACTCCTTTGGGGTGGAGGGGGGCGGGAGTGGGGAACACGTACAGGGAGATTTCCTGCAAGGATTTACAACCGTAAAAAAATGTATTATTGTCTCTGCTCACGATGATATTTTGCATGCTTTTTTTTTTTTCTTTTTTTAATATAAATCTCTAACGGCCCCGTTAAAAGGAGAAGCGTTGCGTGTTGTTAATCTTTGCGTCTTGCTCGTACGGAAAAAAGGAGGCTTGTGCTGTGCTGTGCGTTTCAGGGCAGCGAGGCGGCAACGAGCCGGCCCGGGCTGCGGAGCCAGATGCCGGGTTAGGGTGGGGAAGACTGCGCTAGCAGAGTCTGACGAGGAGTGTCGGTCGGTCCGTACCCGCAGCGCCCGCCGCTTCCCGCCCGCTGCGCGCTCTCCCCCGGCCACCCTAGGCAGGACAAATTGTGCTCCAATTCAGGGAAGGCCGATTCCTACTTAAGAAAATCACTTAGGTACCCGAGGTAATTAATGCCTTTGGAAGCCTTTCTTTGCACTAATTACTCTGTTGTAAATGACCATCATTAAGGCAATTGAAGAAAGCTTGAAGGGAAAATTTGATGTAGGAAGTGCAGTTAGTATTAATTAACCGTATGATCTCTTGGCAAGTGCAAGAACATCAAAGGTTGTAGGTGTTTACTTAACTACAAGATTTTATCAGCTGTGAAAGTCAATGTTTGTCCGTATTCGGTAGGTTTTGGTGTTAGGATAAGGGTCCACAAAATATTTTGGTCCGTGCCTCTGCCGATTCTTTGGGGAGGGCTACTTAACCAAGCACGTCGGAAGGGGAAAAGTAATAAGGTCTGAAATGGCCCTGGAAAAGAGGCAGGGGAGGAGCAGCAGCAACTGCAAGTTCTGCGCTTGTTTGAGTCAGAACGGCTGGAAGTGTGGCAGGATTATTGAATTACAGGCATTTCTCGAGTAGGTACAAGAACACTTATTTGAATCCCAGCATGTAAAGATGTTGCTCTTGTCTGTCCAGAAGTCTACCGAAGCATGTTTTTGTTCTCTTTTCACGTTTGGGAAAAGGGGAATGATTCAGCCCCTTTTGTGCAAGTTCAGTATCTCGCATCTTCTCAGAGATTTTAATCGTTTCCAAGCCTACCTTGGGGGCAGATGGTCCTGTCGCTTAAGGACCAGACCCCAGAGTCTGAGCAGGTCCACGCCGGCTGTTCCCGGCATGTTTGAGGTGTGACTTGGAAAGGGAGAGAGGGTCCCATTCGGTCTGCGTGTGGGCGTATTTGAAATGAGAGTGGGAGTGACCCCTCTCTCCAGACGGGTAGCACAAGGACCGCCACTGTCAGCCCGTGGGACACGGGGCCTTGAAGACCTGGTGCGAAGCGGCCGTCCCGCCGGCTCCCCAGCTGCGAGGGCGCTTCTGATCTCCCAGGTTCAGCTCCCGCTGAGAAACCACACCAAAAAGCAGGACCCCCCCCCCCCCCAAATAGCCACACCGCAGCATATAGAGGGGCTCACCCCCCGCAGAGTTGAGCTTTTTCCCTCAGCTGCTCCCGAGGAAGGACCTCAGCAAAGTTGTGCGAAGTCCCTCGCCCTTCATCCCTAGCCCCCGAGACAGTCCGCCCTTAGGAGCTGCCTAGTCTACCTCAATTTTTGTTTCTTTTTTTTTTTGTTTTCTTTTTACAGGTCTGGTTCCAAAACAGGAGAGCGAAGTGCCGAAAGCAGGAAAACCAGATGCACAAAGGTGGGTAAGGGGTGCGGGCCGGCAGGGAAGCGGTGGCCGCGAAGCCCCGGGGCGCCTTCACCGCTCACCCAGCCCTGTCTCTCCCCGCAGGCGTGATCCTGGGAACCGCCAGCCATTTAGACGCCTGTAGAGTGGCCCCCTATGTGAATATGGGAGCCCTGAGGATGCCTTTCCAACAGGTAGTTAGCTTCGGTTTTATTTTCCTTGCCCCGGCAAGCTCCGACCCCCGTTCGTTTGCACGAGAGGAAGCCAGACACTTTTACAAGTGCCATTTATATAGAAGTTGGCACGTATTAAAAACAGGCTGTAAAACTTCGTGAAGGAGCCCCCGTCCGGCTGCCGGGAGCTCAGCGCCCCTCGGGGTCGGGAAGGGGGCTGAGCGGGGGGTTCCGCGGCCCCGGGAGGCGCCGCCGGTGCTACGGGTCCCCCCGCTGCCGTTGCGACGGGCTGGTACACGGCCCCGGGGCTGGCCTCCCGGAGGCGCATCGTCTTCCTGGTGCAGGCAGGGCCGGTGGTCGCCCGGGCAAGTGCGTGGACGGAGCGTTCTGGCCCAGAGCCGGCCAGGTAGCTTCAGTCCCCGTCGGAACTGTGCCCGGCGCTGCAGAGCGCTGCGGGAGGGTCTCCCACCCACTACGAAGGGGAAGAACTATGCGGACCCTTGCCTTCTCGTTCTGCCCCAACTTCTCAGGCAGGCTGTCGACGTCTGGCCTATTCCGACGGAGGCGGCCGCCCAGGAGGTGGGGAGGCTTCTCCCCGAGGCGCTGCCGCCGTGCCGGCCAGCAGGGACCGGGGTAGTGGCGGAGCGCAGGCTCCAGGGTCGGGTCCTTCACGCAGCGAGGCACAGACCCCAGGGGAAAGCGCTGGGGGAAACCGGGACGAGGGAGATGAAATTCCGTCCCGGTTCCTGCCACCTCTCACCGCCGTTTCTGACTCTCCCCTTACCCCTCCTTTTTTTTTTTTTTTTTGGTCAATTAATCGGGGAATCGATTTTTCCCAGCCCAAAGGGACCTTACACCACCTTCTCCATCTGAGACACGTGGAGCTGACAGATTAATTGTATTGATTTTTAAAAAGACATATTTGGACCAAAATAATTAAATACATAAATAAACTCCCCCCCCTCCCCCGCATCCTCCTCGAACCTACCCGGAGCTGAAATCTCTCAGTCAACCCAAGGTGTTTGTGTAGGTCGAGAAAGCTCCAAAGCAAACACCAACCCAGTATATGAGGGACCCGTGGCCAAAGAGTTTTTAGCAACGTATAAATAAACATCCCTGGAAAAAAAAAATATAAAAAAAAATTTAGCTATTTAGTGCTTGTTGGCGCCCGTGCATTTGGCCTTTTTTTTTTTTTTTTTTTTTTTTAATATGAGGTGGGGGGTTAAGAATGTCTCTGTGCCTCTGGGTAAGCGTGGTGCGGAGATTTGCTACGCTGCGCGCCTGCCCCGCCCTTGCGTGCCGTGGGCTCCGCTAACAAGTTGCTCTTTCAGCTGCCGGGCTCCCGGGAAGGGTCGAGGCGGGGGTGGATGGATGGGTGGGTGGGTGGGTGGGTGCGGGGCGGGGCGGTTCCGTGTCAGTGGGGCTGACGCCGTGTCTCTGCCACCGCCGACCCAGGTCCAGGCGCAGCTGCAGCTGGAGGGCGTGGCCCACGCGCACCCGCACCTGCACCCGCACCTGGCGGCCCACGCTCCCTACTTGATGTTCCCGCCGCCGCCCTTCGGGCTGCCCATCGCCTCCCTGGCCGAGTCCGCCTCCGCCGCCGCCGTGGTGGCCGCCGCCGCCAAGAGCAACAGCAAGAACTCCAGCATCGCCGACCTGCGGCTGAAGGCCCGCAAGCACGCCGAGGCCCTGGGGCTCTGACACGCTTCGGTCGGGATCCCCCCTACCCCACCCCGCCCCGGGTGCCCGCGGCGGGCGTGTGTGTGACCCGCACGGACCGCCACTTTGACCCCCGGCTCCTCCTCCTCCCCGGCCGCAGGCGAGCAGCCCTGCCGCCTTCTCTCGTTTTTGTTATTTTTTATTATTATTTTTTAATTTTGTTTGAGGTTTTTTTTTTTTGTTTGTTTTTTGTTTATTTCCCCTCTCCCAAGGTCTGCGAGCGCTCGGCGACAGCCTCCTCCCGCCGCTTTTCCTTGACCTCTCGCCCCCAGAGACTTCGGCGGCCGGGGGAGCCGGGCGAAGAGGGAGGCCCCGGCGACCGTTGGAGGCCGTTGGCGGCCGTTGGTGCCCGTTGGTGCCGTGTGACACGGCGGGGGACTCTCCGCCCGCCGCGGGGCGAGGGCGCCCGGTTCGCGCCTCGGGCACACGGACACACACACACACACGCAACAACCCCACACCCACGAGTCAGAGACTCCGCGGAGGATAAAGTAGGTGGGAGGAGGGAACAAGGAGAGTTAAAAAAAAACCAAACCAACCCAACACACACACATACAAAGGAGGAAAAAAAAAAAAAAAAAAAAAGGAAACGATCTCTAAATTATGTTAATCTGTGAACATTGGGGACGCTTTGGATTTTTGACCCTGGCAAAAGTGATCGCTCCAGCATAACGTCATCTGCTGCTGTCAGTTTTGCTACCTTGTGCATGTGTCTAGCTAAAACACGTTTTGAAGATCAGAAATATATTAGAACGAAACTAAACAAAACAAATAGTAATAATAATAAATAATAAATCCTTGGGGCTGGTCTCCATTAAAGATGACATTTCTTTGTTGCCAACAGTATTATTTCACTGCCATGAATCTCTTCCATCACTGAGGAGCTGCTGCAGAACTGGTTTGAATTTAAATGTGGAATTTCAGATCTGAGGCAAGGCAGTTTTTTTCTTTCCTTTAAAAAAAAAAAAAAAGAAAAAAAAGCAGCAATAACAAAAATGTGCGTCTCAAATGGCTATGTCCTTTGAAAGGAGAAAAAGAGAGAGACTAGAATTTACTAATCATTAGTGATAACTTGAAAGATGGGAACAATAAGAAATGCGCCTGTTTTGCCAGAATCACCTGAACTCAATAAGATGCATTGTGCCATAGAAACAGGTCGACTTTTCTATATTTTTTTTTTTTCAAATGTCTGGATCTTTGAATTAAAATCTTGCTGTTTTACAGGATGTAGAAAGAATGACTTATACAACAAAGATGGACATATGGTTTTAAGGCATAATATTGATGCAGCATTAATTTTAGTGAAATGCAATTAAGTGCAGTAAAGTGCAATACTGTAAATATTATAGAATAAAAGAAAAATAGCCGTACTTATTCTGTTAATAACCAATTCTGCAAGAACAATAACTTAAGTCCTTTATGCTTGGACTGGTACATTGCAGCTCCTTGCCAAAATGACAGTCTGAGTCTTCTATGAATGGATAAAATTATATGTATCACATACGGGGAAAGGCAGATGCCATGGTTTCTAGTCAAGTTAATGTGCCATATTTCTGAGAAGTAAGCTGAAAACTCTATATGACACTTTCATTTTAAGTAAAAACAAAACAAAAACAACAAGCAAATAAAAAAAAACAACCAGAAAACAAACACCACCCCCCCCAACCCACAGAAGTGTTTTGTAGAGGTGGACAAGTTCAATATTTGGCCATTTTAATTTTTGCCTGTGATTTAGACACTAAGTCTTATGCTAATGCTTAAGCAAAGTAACTATTAATAGTGTAAATCCAGAAAGGATGGGGAGTAGGGAAATCCTTTAAATTATATTACCAAAGCATCTGGGTTTATTGACACCCCCCCTTTTTTTTTTACTTTTTATGCTATTCACTTCTAAGTAGGCTTTTATTTTCCTTGATTTTGGGTGGGGAAGAGAAAGGAGGGTACAAATATTGGTCTTGTCTACATCTAACAAGATAGCTATTTGTTGCCTTTGTTACCAAGGCCTGTGTTGATGTAAGGTTATCCTCTCAACAGTACCATTATTAAGCCTGCTTTTTATGTCTCGTTTAGCAATCCATTACTAGTTTTGGCTTTTGCTGATATTTATCAAATCCAAATATTGCTGTAGGACAAAAATTCATACTGTAGATGAATTTTAGACACTTGTCTTTTTCGTTTCTCCTTCAAGTTTTGATATTTTCTAGCAAGGAAAATTTCTGGAATGTGAAAGTTGTGCCATATCCCTTCTATTTATTACATGAGTGGTAGTTATATTTTGGGTTCGCTAGAGCTGATAAATGTTACCAGCTTTTTCTACCTCTCTGTGAAAGCCCAGTACTTTTTTAAAGCAAGGCCAAAATATTAAGATAGTGTTACTTGTTGCTGAGAAATATGACAAAAATCTCAGGCAATTAACAATTCTTATGGAAACAAAACATTACTTAGAAAGTATAATGTTAGTCCTGAGGATGTAGGAATTTCTGGTTAAAATAAGAAATATTTGGTATGTTTCCAGCACTTCTAACATGCAGATCCAAAAAATAACAAACATTGCTACGGATATGCTTTAGGCTATAACAAGTAACCTGTTATACAGGGAGACCAACAGCCATGGAAGGAGAATTTGATGCACAGTGTTGAAGACCAAGGGCATAGAGCTTACAATTGAGTGGGGACTGCTTGTTATCTGTATCTGTGACCTAATTACTACCCTTTTGAGTCCTCTTTTTAGAGTTTAAGAGATGCTTGAGTGACTTTTTCAGTCCTGTGCTGGACTTTCCCAAAGGAGTGATTTTCACCCACAAACAATTCCATAGAATGAGCTCTGTCATAGCTGTAGGTTTGGGATCTGAATTTTCTCAGATAACTTCTAAGTGAGGCTGTGAAGTGCTACCCAACTTGCAGTGTTACAGGATGCATGTGCAGTATGTATCCGCATCAGACTGGCAGGAATAACTTTTCTACCTTTGCACAGCAGAAGTGCTTATAGAATTCTCTCAGAAAGGTTGTTACATGTAGCTTCCATCTTGTATTTAAAAAAAACAGTGGTAATATGAATACAGTTCCCTGTTAACATGAAACAAGGCTGCTAGTGTAGCTTATATCTTTCAGAATCAAAAATTCTTACAGTTTTTTCTGATTGCTTTCAATGGATGTTTCAAGGACAGTCTTGCCTTCTACCACAAAAGGGCAGAATATGGCAAGATTTATCAGCTTAGCTTGTTTTGAAGGATGTACCATAGATCAGCCTGGGGGAAAGGGCAGGGTGTTGCTATGCATCTACCAAGGTGCTTCATGCTGCTCTTGCATTTCGTTTAGCATGACAGGAAATGAAAAGCCACACCGTGCAAGCACTGGAGCCAAAACTGGTTCTGCTTTGCTTATTTCTTGAATGGGCTGATTGCATCAGTGGTGGTATAAAAGCTTTGCCCTGTTTCGGATGATGCATGCAGGTGGCCTCCTCTTCTTGTTGTCCTTACATCGATAGGAAGAAATGAGAAATCCTAACCGGACTACCATGTACTGGACTGTACTTTCACTAAGCGTAAGTCACTGTGACTCTGTTCACCACGTGGAGCTTCAGTGACCCATACAAGTTGAGAATCTGGACCATAGCCTCTACTCCATCTCTGTTAATGCGTACTTTGTCTTTTTTTTTCCTGTTTCTTTAATTATTTTCCTTGAGGAGGTTGGAGGTTGAAGATAAGATAGTGAGGTGGTTAAATTTAAAAGTATTGTAATTGGTTCAGATTCTCAGGCATGCCAAGCCTCATTTAGAGTCCACCTGATGTTTGTGTAATCTTTGATTTGAGAAGTGTGAGATTTCCAAGAACAGCAGCCACTGGGCAGAGTTCCCTTGGAGAAGGCCTTTATCTAGTGTAAGTGGATTGCTAAAGAACCTTCCTCAAAAGTTTAGTCTGGTATTTGAAAAGAAACTTGAATGAATGCCAAACAAATAGTGCTGTTTATAAGCGAATCTATTAAAAAGGCTTTATGCATTACATGGGCCCCTTCATAATACAAAAATCAGTCTCCGACTTTTTTGGAATTGTCAAATTAGCTCAAGTACTTCATCCATTTGTATCAAAATAGTGAGCTGACTCCATGGTTCATTTTTATTGAGTTGGAAATATGTGAAAAAAAAATATGCTGAAAGTTTTTTTGCTTAGTAGGGTCATATAGATGTAGTGACATTTTGGTTAATATCATAATACTTAGCACTTATATAATGTTTATTTGCAAAACACTGTATTAATGTTTATTGTTTAACCCTCACCCATTATGAAGTAGGTAAGAATTGCTATCCCCATTTTTTGTAGAAATTAAGGCATATAAATCAAGGGCCAGGTTCCGTCACTCATTGTCAGCACTGAGTATTGTTACTTTTGCTTTTGTAATGTAGCAGCATCGCCCAGATCATAATCTGCCATGAACTTTGTGGTGCTAGACACTTTCAAAACTGCTCCAAGAAATTTAAACTCCTTACCTGACTTCAGCAAAAGTCTTAAAGGGAACATTGAATGTGGCTCAGAGTGACAGAATGTGTCCGTGAGTTATTTTCACAGAACATGAAGTTATTGCCCAATCCTCTGGCCCTGTATGTCTACGGGAGTTTGGTTTATGACTCAGCGGGGCCAAGTTGCAGCAGCCCTAAGACTAGAAGCAAAAACCTGAGTTACTTACAGCATGCACAAATTGCTAGAAAACCCTGATTTTCCATTTCCCCTACCATAAATTTTTCAGACAGACAAGTGTGCTGATGTCAATTCTTTGCATGCTTTATCTGCTATATCTTTTAGTCCTATGTTTGCCTATAAAATAATAATAAGATATGATTTTGAATAGACATAACATTGACACATTTGGACTGTTGACTCAAATACAATAGACATGTAATCCAGATCCCTAAGGCAAACCCAGGCTATGATTATATTTTTTTTTTTTGTGGTGAAAAGTACACATATTTTCTGCTCTTTCAAATGTGATAGGCATTTTTTTTTTTTTTAATTTTATTTTTAAACAGAAAATGTTAGTTTTTGGAGACATTATTACTTTGGAGGTGGCAGGCTTTTTGCCCTTCAGTTTGAGGAAAATTTTCACGGTATAGGAAATATAGATTATGCATCTTTCTTAGAAATGTGTTTATTTTTATAATATCTAATACCTAATGATCCAGGTGTTGTCCTTGTAATTGCTAATTGTACTCAATTCTATAAAGTGCGCACAACCAAGATGGTTGGAAAATTTTTGTGTTCCTGGTTAAAAAAGATGGTCAAGGTGACCCCCACTCCTCATCTGTAAGCAGCCTACTGACCCCATTACGTTATTTTCTTTTCCTTATGTGACAGAATTCCCATGGCTAACAAGTTTCCAAATAGCTGTGGCAAACATGGCAAGAGCTTCTCATTTGGTCTCTTGAAAATCTCTACTGGTTGCAGTAATATGTGGTAGGGCTGGAGAAGGCCTGGTATTGCTTGGAAGCAAACTAAAAAGAAATACTGTGTGCTACAGAGTGTGATCTCCTCTCTCCAGAGAAAAACAGAGCTTTCTGCTATATGACTCATGCTTTTTGTAAGATGGCATCTCTAAGCCACATCTTTAAAAGGTGCAACCTGGGTCTCATCAATGTAACCCAGTGGCTCATGTTATATTGGTTATATTTTTGCTGGTTGGCCTTTCTAGACAGGTCAGTGGAAGGCCATAGGCTTTGGTGTTTAAGGCATTCTTCAAAAGGGGTATGATAACAGATATGCCTCAAATTTTGTTTGTCTGTTAGGCAGATTTTATGCTAAAAGTTGGTGCCTAATTTTAGTAAATCAGCCTAGAAACTTGCTGATTTCCAATAAATAATTGAAACTTGATGCAGTTCATACACCTTACATTGAAAATTGATATTTAACTAAAATCAGTCAAAGAATGTAGAAAATATCAGATTTTGAAGCTGAAGATATTTATTGAAAGGCAATACTTTCATGAATCTAGGCTTATGGTATGTATTAATTACATCAGACAGGCAAATATCTCTGTTTCTTTGTATTAATGTATGTGGATATTTTATTTATTTTTTTGTTTGAAAATTTCTAAATGTGTATTATTTTAATTATGTTGAGTGTAAATTTGACAATGCTTTGCATTTATTTTTATATTTTTTCAACCTGTTGCTTTTGCGAAACTATGAGCAGCCAGTACGATTTACAGTACCATTGCATTGTTTTGGTTATGTACACACAGTGTGTCTAAGTTTACAGACATTTCAGGGATTGCTAAAACGAAAAAAAATCTCCAAAACCAACTCGTCTTAAAAGTTTGTACCCCTTTGTTAATGTGAAAGAGAAAAGCAAACAAGCAAACAACTTTTTTTTAGATTTCGGTTATGCCAGCATGCTCCTACATGAATTCACCAGACATGTTGAGTTCCAGTTTCAAAGTGTATTATGTTGAATCACATGATATGAATGTACATCTTGTAAAAGTGAGATATGAATAAACTTATAAATATTTGTAATCATGCGTTAATGGATGCTATTACCAAAAGGACTATTAATTATAAGGTGTTTCCCCCGCTAAAAAGTAAGTTTTTCTTTGGTATTTAATGCTTTTTCTTTTTTAACCATATTACTCATATTCTCATTGCAAAGATTTAATACAATGCATCTTAGTCTGTAGTCCTACTTACAGATACCTCACTAGCTTCTGTCTTAGTTTTACTAAGCAAATTATAGCTTAGTAATGACTAATCAGAAGCTACTTTTGCAACCCATCTACCAGCAGGATTTTTTTGTTGTTGTTTGGTATACTATTTTCTTTAAAAGAATTGATAATTTTTCCTTAGTGTCAGGAGAAATAAAAGAATCTTCATAGTGGACCCTTCTAGGGATTGTATTTGATGGCTCCGCTCTGTTGTCTGTTCAAATCAACAGGAGAGGCACTAGATCAGGCGTTTAATTTTCAGGTGATTAAGGAGTTTTATTTTGCATGTCCCCGCTTGTCAGTATGTTAGATGTAATTTTCTCTCATAGTTTTATTCTTTCTAGTTGTAATCCTGCATTTTGGTGTTGAAAAGGATACCCAAGGAATCCTCTTGTTCCTGTGCACTGTGTCTTTTCGTCAACAGCGCCAAGACAGACTGGGTTGGTGGATATCTTTCTGCTAGGTTACAGTCTGTGGATGAGGTTCTGAACCTCCAAACTGGTCACAAGGGTTAGGTTAGACCTGCCTTGTTCAAAAGCCAGTTTGTCTGACGCATATGTTGCCTTTAAACTTCATCAAGAGGGGTAGTTCCATAACCCAGCCCTTTCCCCAAATCCTCTCGGCATGTCTTTATTCTTTCTTGTCTGCAGCAGGCTCTATAAGCTGAAGTCAGAACCTGTGTGTAGGTTTTCTAACCTTGCATTTTCTGCAAGTATTTGTGTCTCTTGGAGCTTTGACCTGGAACATAGCTGGAAAGCAGTTGGTACAATATTCCCACATCATGATTACTGTTTTTCTCTAAGCCAACACCACAAACTGACATCCTGTTTTTCCTGCCATTAACTATGTAAGTGGCAGGCTATTATAAGAAAATTAATCCTTCCTTTCTGTCTCTTAAAGATACGTAGGCAGTGAATGGTTGTCAGTAGTGTGTACTGTAAGAGCACTCAGAAAAAATATAAAGTGATAACAGCATGTGCTGAAAGAGGAGCTTCATCAGCAGACAATCTAATAGTAATCTAAAAATAAATCTGTTTTGACAGTCTTATTTTTTGTCTGTTCATATTCAGTTCAGATGTTGAAAAGAGAGATTAGTTCTTTGGCAATTTGGTTGTTAGGAAGAGATTTTTTCCCTCTTCATTTTTGTTGATTAGCATGTTTTTCCAATGACTTCTTGTTCTATTGCTTCCTGAAATAATTGATGGTTCTGAGGGAGGTTTCCTCTCTCTTGTCTTTGAAAATTTTGTTTTCTTCTTTGCATGAGAATTTATTTTTAATTAAAAAAAAATTATACTTTGACCCTATTGCCACCAGCATTTTTGGCAACTGTGTCTAGTTCTCTCTGTATGATCTGAAGTGAATTGGATAAGAATAAACACAGTAACAAAATCAATTCCTTATGAATTGTCAGTAAATTTTTCCTTTCTTTCCTGAGTAGCTTCTTGCTTAGACCATTATTTTTTAAGCTGCAAACGTCTGAAAAGAAAATTATGAGGAGCTACGCAGGAAACAGGACTGAGTATCTGTTGGCACGAATACCTGTGAACTGTGGAAATTTTACCAATATGATGTGTGGTTCAGTCCTATATTGCTTGCGTATCCAAAACTCCAGTTAAAGTTAGAGAGAAATCTTTATAATCAAGTCTGCAGGAGCAACCGCAGAAAGACAAATCTACGTTCAAGAACCACATGTAAATGACTACAGACTGGACAACAGAACAAAAGGAAATATATGTAATTTCATTTCCCTAAATCAAATACTCAGACTTCATTACCAATATGATTAAGGGTAATGATCCTACTCTTACATTTAATTGCCTGTTTATAATTGCTACCAAGAGGCTATAAAAATACAAAGTCAGAAAGCTGTATTCCAAAAAGGGTCTTAATGCTTCACTCTAAAGTTAGACTTCAGAGGAATTTAAGCACTTAGTTCCAAAACCTTAACACAGGACTCTTGGCTGCTTCTCAAACCCTACTGAAGCCTGAGGGCTGCAGGTCCTGTAGTTCCACACATCAAATTTCTCCATGAGCCTTATGTTCTACTTTTGTGTGTTCTTGGCACCTGACAGTTCTCTGTGGCTGGGAGTCTTGCTCCCTATTTAACCTGATTGAGTGTCAGAAACTGGGCATCTGTTTCATCTTGCTTAACTTTAGATATTTATGATTCAGTCATCTACATCTGAACTTGTCAGTGGAAGCAAGCAGACAATTTTAGCAAGTAGGCCTCTGGTGAGTATGTTAAGGGTGTGCCCTAGAAGCAGAGTAACTCAGATGTAGCCACCTTCTCTGTAGACATCTGTCTTTGGACAGACGTGTCCAATTCCATGGCAGATATCTTCCACATACTTCCTTTGTGCCCCCAACTGCAGAAACAACAGCAATTCCACCACTTTATTTTCTTTTTCAGAAGAAATTTCCTTTTACATAATGACTCAGTGGCTAGTAGATTCGCATGGGACTCTATAGTCTGTCTTTTCCTGACTTCCTTCATCTGAATAGATGGGGTAGCTGAAAAGGTAGAGGTCTTGGTCCTCTAGAAATACTTTATAGACCATGCTAGACATGAATCTCTTGGAAATGAATTGACTATAGCTGATGCCACTCTGATGGCATAGCAGGTAAATGACATTTCTGCTATGATTTCCATTCTAACTGTTTTTCCTTCTGTGTTTTCTGATATCATAGTCATCTAAAGTGCAAATTGTTTTTCTACAGATTCTTGGGAAAAAGAATAATCTTAACGTTTTCCATAGGTGGGGCTCAATGCAATAATATTTGAATGTTTCCTAAATATATCAGCTTTGCATAGTAAAGTTCCTAGATTTCATGAGGTTTCCAGTTTTCCTCTCTTTCTGGTTGCAAAAAAACCTCTTCAGAGGAGGGATATAGATGTAAATATACACAAAACTCAACAGAATTTAAATTGCCACATACATAGCTTCAGGGTCTTAATGAAGCAATCTCATATGGTTCCATCTTATGTTATCATGTACATTCTTAGCACAGGACCTCTGTCTCAATTACTGCATGAGGTGACTTGTGCTCAAGGGATGAATTTGAACTGTGAGGAGGATGAAAATGCTTTGTATGAGTATTCCTCACTTGCATGACATACTGGTAGGTGTCTGTAGGCAATGTGTCAAAAAGAAAAAAAAGATTTTATTTGTCATTAGGACAGTTAATCACAATATAGGTGAAGCAGATCTTGCCTGTTACAGACTTTCAAGCTGGTATGTTGAAGACAGTAAGGCATTTCCAGGATATCACTGAATGTGTGCTTTCTGTTTTGTGGGGGTTAAAGTCACAAGACTGGGAGTCTGATGCACAGAAATACTCTGTATTGGCTCACAACTTTAATTAACACAAGCTATGTAGGTTTGGGATGTTGAGGAAACAGGCAGCATTACATAGCAGTGTAGATTCATGCAATATACCATTGACTTATTGTCTTGCATTAGTCAGGTCATTGTGTCTTTCTGCTTCAGTCTGTAAGATGGGTTTAATGACACTCTCCTAATGTGTACACAGGAATGACACTCTTCTAGTGTGTACATAGGGGGATTGTGACCATATATTCATTGATCTCTATAGTACACTGATAGACTAGATTTGCTAGCATCAGCACAAAACCCATGAGGCAACAAGTAGCTCTGTATTCAATGCAATGTTTAGAGGATGTGCAGTAAATAAAGTATGAGGATAAAGAGAAATATTGAGTAGCTGCTGTATTCACTGAACACTGTGCACTGAATAAAGCTGGGGTCCTGTGGAAAGAAAAAAAAGACATTATATAATTAAAGAATATATCATCATGTGTACACACTTGGGAGTAGAATTTGATTGCACAGTAAATGCCAGTAATGGCACTTCTAGACTTTTGGTTGTTTAATGGATTAATGAACAGTTATTTTTTTTTCAGCTTTAAGAATCTTTTCCTTCAACATTTTCATATGCAATTGTCTATAGTTATCCTTTTTTGAATTAAAAATAACTCAGATCACATACACTGTTGAACCATTAGGAGTGGGACACTGGACTCTCTGCTGAAGTCTAGAGATCACCTGATCCACAAAAAAAGCCTATGCTAATAGGAAAAGGATGATGATTACGGTGTTTTAAGCTTACATAAGACTTGAGCAAATGTGCCATTTTAAAGGATGTAGAACTTACTGACACAAAACATACAGAAGACTCCATTTTATGGGCACTGGAGCTCTCCGATATGAGGGATGGTGAAGGAAAAGGGTTTAAGGTCTCTTCTGATTAGAGATCAGTAAGGCAGGTTCTCAGCTCACATAAACTTTCAAGCATAGTGTGAGTGTCTGCTTAATAGTCAAGGATATGAAAAGCTCACAAATATTAACTGTGGCCAAAAGACTGTGTATTCACTTTAGGCCAGATGATATTTGGTAAAACCAGTCCTAGTCCCCTTTTGTTTTCATCCCATCCAGATGCATCCCAGTGCGCTCCACACATTGTGAAGTGTGCTTCATCATCATTCATGATCTGGTGCTAGTGTTGGTGGATATATAATTGTTCAGAATGTAGAAAGCTCTAGGCCACCAGAAGAAGCTAAGCTAGCTTGAAGCAAGGGGAATCACAGAATCACAGAATATTAGGAATTGGAAGGGACCTCAAGAGATCATCTAGTCCAACCCCCCGACCAAAGCAGGAACACTTAGATGAGGTTACACGGGAATATGTCCAGGTGGGTTTTGAATGTCTCCAAGTAGGAGACTCCACAACGCCCCCTGGGCAGCCTTTTCCAGTGTTCTGTTACCCTCACTGAGAAGTTGTTTCTTCTCAAATTTAAGTGGAACCTCTTGTGTTCCAGATTGAACCCATTACCTCTTGTCCTACTGTTGGCTGTCACCGAGAAGAGCCTGGCTCTATCCTTGTGACGCTCACCCTTTATATATTTGTAAACATTAATTAGGTCACCCCTCAGTCTCCTCCAGACTAAAAAGACCCAGCTCCCTCAGCCTTTCCTCATAAGGGAGATGCTCCACTTCCTTGATCATCTTTGTTGCCCTGCACTGGAAACAGCTGGGAAATGCAGAAGCTGACCAAATTTGAAGTGATTTCATTAGGAGATGCACAAGCTCTAAACTGTCATTAGGAGGTGAGATGAATGAATGTTTTATCACTGGTTGACAAATGAGGCCTTTCTCCAAGGGCTAATTTAATTTAGTTTGTACCATGTTTGCCAAGGACTATGAACATGTATATGGATATTTGTGGATAAAATGACTTTTCTGTGTATCTGAGCCCTAGGACTATTGATCACAACAAAAAGTTTGCAGGAGGTGCCAGCCTTTATTAATACAAAGGGATTGCTACTGCTCCTCCTGTAGTTACTAACTTTGCTATAAAGGGAAAGCTGTGGCTTTGATAAAATAGTGAGCCACTTGTCAGTGTGGTAGAATTAGAATAGAATCTGATTTTCTGGGATTTTTGTTTGTTTGTTTTTTGAGACTTCTACTGTTGCAGGGGCACATAGCTTTTTTGGCCAGTGATAGGCCGATGTATGTTTGCTGGTATAAATACATTCCTGTGAGTTTGGAAAGTCCAGCTTGCTATGGACTGCGAGTCAGGGCTTGAACTGGGGTGTTGTGTTCATGGGAACCCTTCTGCTTATCAGAGAGGCACATGATTTATACATTGGGGCTTTGGAATTGTCTCTTCATCCTTGTTGCTAAAGAATTGGGTATGGAACATTTAGAAATGCTCCATTTGGAAATGTAGCATGTCTAGGCCTTGAATAGTGCCAAATACCTTTTATTTGAGGAGGGCTTGGCATTTTATTCATGGACAAGCAGAATAAAGAGGTTTTTTTTACCATGAATACTCTTCCTGAATAAATGATACGCTAGACTATATGGTGAGGTCTGGAGTCATTTTGATGAAGAAGAATAGGGAAGAATAAGGAAGAAGAAGGAGCTGGTGAGTTCAAATCACTTGTCTCCTTTAAATAGTCAGCTTCTAGTTCCTTATCAAAAGTATGTGCATCTCAAGAAATGAGAAAAACAGGTTCTCAGACCCATTACTGTAAATGTCTCTTCCTGGACCTCATTTACTTTACCTTGGACCTTATAACTTTTTCTGCTGCAGAAAGCATAGCTTTTCCTGGTGAGTGATAGTTTCTCACAGATTGTTTTAATTGCTTTAGTTTATCTGCTTTCTTAGTTACTCAGTGTTCCTTTACTCTTTTTATCTGGATGCTTGTTCCATCCAGTCTTGCTGGGTAACTGTAACCTATAGTGGTATTTCTATAAATAGACAAAACCCTATTGCATAAGTTTTCACAGAGTTTTCTGAATTTGTTGTCAAAGGTCTCTCACTGACAGACCAGAGCTGAATTTTGAAAGAATAACAGCTATATTGGTATCATGCACCCCAGCACAGCCAGGTTACAAGCTACTCTAGACTCAGCCTTTCACTTGGGTTGTAATCTGTGAAGTTTATAGGGCCTAGCAAGTTACATCTTCTCGATCCAAATGTCTTTATGCTTACATAAGGGAGGAGTAATGCTAGTTAGGATCTGTAAACTATCAAAGAATATAATAATATATTGCACACAGAGCTACGTCTTATATTGACTCACACGTTGGAGTATCTTGCTGGTAGCCACCATTATCTGATAAAAGTGACTGATTGTTTTCTGGTGTTGAATGGATTTGCCTCAGTATTTAAAGCCTTGAGCAACTCAAGACTCATCTACGCAAAAGACGGTGTCTCTCTTGATGTTTCTATTGGACAGTGAAGAAGATTGCTCTGAACACCTTCCCATGCATGAAGGAGGCTACTGTTGAGGTATTCCCTTTAGGATCTACTTCCTGAAGTGGTCCAAAATAGTTTCAATCATTTGTCCCTTAGGGTATGCTGCAAGGCACATCTGACTTCTTAGGCTCCTGGGGATTGATATGACTTGTTTTTGCTCTGTGTTGATTATGGTTTGAGGAGGGGTTCCTAAAAAACAAACAAACAAACAAACATTTAGAATATTCGCACATATTTTACAACACCATGAGGGTTGAGTACTACCTGCATACTTCAGTGTGGTTCTGCTGAAGGTGCAGGACAACTGTTGATTTATATTCTCTACACTCCTGGCCCTTATTTTGGGTCTGAGTTATAAGCTTCTGTTGATATCTTTGTGTGTATCTCTGGCCATAGCTGGAAGTGGACCTGGATGAAACCTGTATGAAGCTTTGTCTGCTCACTTGTATGTGCTTTTGTGGTTTCTTTTCTGAGGTGTCACTTTATTTTGGCCTTTACTCACCTGCTTTGCATATGTAATAGTTGACAGAGAAGAAACCTCTGGAAATTTAGTTTCCTCCTGGCTGCCAGAAATATGATATGTTTTCTTTGCAACAGTGTGTTTCCTTCAGGGTTGCTGAAAGAATCTGCCTTAGCACGGACATATCAAGACTGACCCCCAAGGACATTCTCCTAAGTATCTTGAACTGGATGTTATTTTTGGAAATTGTATGTGAGACATTTAAAAATGCTACAGACTCCCTGTGCTGCAGGCGGACAAGGTTAAAAAGGACTGCCCAATTCATCAAATAAAATTACCTCAAATTCCACCCATCTGTGGAATAGAAGTTTTTTTCCCAAGCCTTCAGAATCCACGGGGCTAGAACCCAAGAGGTACAACAAGTACACCTGGGCAACTTGTTTTTGGTTTAAACTTTTCCCTGTCCCTCACATCTTGTTAGTGAAACTCCTCCTCCTCATGTTTTATACATTTGCAGAAGTCCCAGAAAGATCCCTCATTTAAAGATTGTATATGTATGTGCCATGTCATGTTTATAAACTTTCAGAATTACCATCTTTCATGTCACCTAATGTCTGTATTTTAAGGTATGATGGGTTTTTACCTTTAATAAGATTATTATTTAAATGGACCGTTATAGTACGTATGACTAGAAAAGGGCATAGTTTAGCTTTTTGTATGTGGACATAAGAATGAAAAAGAAGTAATGTTTATTTCAGAAACTAACTGTAACTATGGCAACAGATGTATGTTGTATTTCATCTGGGAAACATAAGCAGCCATGTTAGAAAAGAAGAGGTTATTTCAATAATAGCTTTTCAATAATTCATTCCATGAATTTTACAAGTGAAGTTAAGAAATACTGCCATAGTCAAACTAATGAGTATTAAGTTAATTTTAATACTCAACAGTGATTATTCCTGCAATTAAATACTCTTTTCAGGTTATTGTTAAAAAACTGCCTGAGAAATATTTCCCGAACAGCCACTAACAAAAACGAAGTTTGACATTTCTCAAGTGGAAATAGGATGCAAACTTTTTATAGTTGTCCTTGTTACCATTTCATATCCATGGTGTCTCTAGCAGGATAACAAAGATTTCTAACTACATGTCCACAGGCAGAATGGATTCTAGCTGAATATTTATTTAACTAGTACTTAAATGCTTACCTAATTCATAAACATGTATATGGTTCCTACAGGCACATTTGTGGAGTTTCTAATTCGGTTTGTTTCTTGTTAATAATTCAAAATAATGCCATCTTTCCAAAGCCTTAGGTGTTGTCCCTGGCTGCTGCTTTACTTGTACCATAGCTGTCTGAAGCTGTGATTCTCTTCACGCTCTTACAATATCAACTGCTTCTGCAGCTGCAGTAAGAAACATGAGAAAGCACTTTATGTCTTTGTTTATAGTAATTATAGAGAGCCCAGGCTGTGTGCTAATGATCGCAATAGTGACTAATGAGTATAGATATTTTCAAGCAAGAAGATGTTGAAAGAGACTCAATAGCAAAAGCAAGAGAGAAGGAAAGTCTTTGAACACTAAATCAGACCACCAGCAGGAAACCTGACAGTAGAAACCTGGAATTTTCAGGTGATGTTCACACCCATCTAGAGGATCAGTACAGGATATATGCACCAATTGACTCTTTTAAACATTGTTTTAATAGCTGCTAATTTTCAAACTAATAGTTAAAGAGAACTAGGAATTAAAAGGAGATATAGGTTCTGTATCATTTCACTGTGAAGGGGTTAATTTTAACTTTAAAGAAGCATGCAAAGAAAAGCATGTGTAAAGTGAGCACAAATCTGGATCAGATATGCACTTTGGCAGCAATTCCACAGCTAAATCCTTGACCAACTACTTTCTGTCTACATGTACATTTTATGACATTTAACCCAAAATTTACATATAAAATTAGCCTGTGCAGATCTGCAAAGGTTGCATTAGAGCTCCTGAGTGGCTGGTCTAGATGAGTGATTCTTCCTCTTCGTCATCCCCTCTGGATGCTTGCTTCATGGCAAGTGTGGTGGAATGAGGCTTTTCTTCTCTACATATGTGCCCAGACAGTCTGTAAAGGCCTGAAGGCACAAGGAGTGTGATTTCTCACCTTTTGAAGGATTACACCAAAACTGATTCTTCAAGCACCTTGTCCCCAGTGAGTCTGTTATAATAAAGAGTATTTTCATTCTGAAGAGATTCACCATTGTAGAGAAAGGATTTAATATATTCAGTTTTTCTGAAGACATAATTTTACCTCCTCTTTCACTCCAGAACCCCTGAGCTAAAGATTTGTTTATGTTTGTAAATGTGGTATGTTTTTCTGTGATGCTGATGGGGCAAATTTAGATTTTGTTGAAATGTTTTGTTATGACAGAAAAATTACATTTATATTTTAATTTACTATTTCAAAAATGAACACTACAGACAAAATTTTCCATCCTGACCTACACAGCAGCTCTCAACTCCAATAGTCTGTTCTTCCTGCATGAAGGGAACTCCCACTGATGTGTGTATCTGAGAAGAGAATTTTGCCCTAAGGGCTCAATTTTGCTCTGAGATTGACATATGCATATCATCAAAAATAGAATAATCTATGCATTTGAGGAGCTATCAGCAGCTCCTGTGCAATGCTGTTCATCTTGGAGATTTCTGACATCCTGCTAAAATGTGTGATAGGCTAAGATGTATCCTAGGTCTAACGTTTGTGCTAACAACCCCTCCCCCAAAATAGATGAGGTTGAAACAAAAGGGTGATCTTTCTTTGTTATTGTAATTATTCATATTATGACACCTCAGACAAATTTAACAAATGTTTTTTATCTTATATGACTTCCTTGAGTAGCTCTGATTCTAGGACCTCCTCAGACATGTACTCAGTCAGGAGCTGTCTGGCTGTATGTGATTCTTCATATCCTTTGACATTATTTGAGTGTCATCTGCAAAATATGGCATTTGTGATTTTTAGAGGGAAGAGTGGGCTATGCTGGTCATAAGATTTATAGTTTAATTGAGGGCTGAATAGTACTTCAGTGTTTTCTTGCTCCTTGGTGTTCGTAAATCTAGAAAAAGTTTACTGAGGAACAAAAATCATCACTTCTTCCTCTTGCACAGTAAGCTTTGGTGGTCTTTCTTTCCACCTGTTTTCCTCCAGGTTTTCCTGCTGGCCTGAATAATATGACCACTTACCTTCAGTGAGCACAAGTTTGGTTAGAAATCATCAATAATTTCCATCAGTTTGCCCCACCACTTCTGATCCCACCCTTCCTTTCCAATTTGTGCTGGTAGTGAAGTTCTGCTCATCTCAGCTCCAATTCATTTCAGATAACATTAACCATCTAACAAACAAATTCTTAGTCCAGAATAAGATCTCTTGACGCAGTGTAGCAGGAGATGGGTGCCATGATCCACTGCTGGATGGGACTGGACTAGGTGAATAGCTGAGGCTCAAGGAGCAGTCTTTCTGTGCTTGCTTTCCAGCGCATTTTCTAGCTGTCCCTGTGGCAGTGACACATTGCTAGCATGGCAACACCTCTTGAACAACTTATTAGGTGCATGATGCTCAAAACTCTAGAGCTGACCACCCCTTACCCAAAGCAGATGTTTATTACTAGAAACATTCTTAGACTCTGTTCCAAATGGCACAAAATTAACTCTCTCTGAATTGTACGAATGAGTATCTGTGCCAGCAGTTAGGAGACAGTGTCATATCACAATAAGCTTTCGTTCTGTTTTTTAACTTGGCCTGTGCTTTGATCTTCTCCTCTGCTGTAAGTTGCAGAGGAAAAAGGGGTACCTTTTCTTGCCATATAGCAGGAAGAATGATGGGAAGCCCTTTTTTTCTCTTTGCTATGGTACAGGAAGAACACTTTCTCATAAAAATTGGCAGAAATATCAGAATCTCCTTTCCCTCAGGAGAAAGAAGTTTCTTCTAGAGGAAGACACCGGAGAACAGTTGTCAGCACTGCCCACTGCCCCCCCTGCACTCTCCCTACCTCACATGGTTCTTCTGAGCAATTGGTCAAAACACTTTTAAAATAAACGGGATGGTTTCTAGCTCCTAGGAACTGTGCTAGTATGAATATTCCATTAGTTCTTTAACAAAGGTCAAATGACCATAGCTTGGGAAAGCTGGTTTATGTAAACAATAATATAATTCAGTCTCAGGTATTGCTTACAGCTTGGAGTGGGACACAGCCTGGCCTCCGTGTAGATGTTGACAGTTTACATCTCTATGTTAACTCAGTGCCTCAGATTCCCAATAAAGGGGATGGAGGTCTGGTTAATTCAGTCAATGTAGTCTAGAGCAGATACTTGAGGACTGACTCATTTACAAAGGGGCCTCCAAGTGAGGCTGTCAGTTTTGATGTAATACATATGAGGGTCCTTCTGGAGAGGCAGCTGGAACCTCACAGGATTCACTAGAGCTTCTGAAGTGGCAACTAACTGAGCCACAGATCTCCCCATTAGGAAGATTGACACCTCATTCTTTTGTAACCACCTACATTATTAACATCTAAGTTTAGGCATCTGAATCTTGAACAAAATCTGCACTCCAGAGTCACCATGCCCTGACTAATTCCTGGAATTTGGTCATGTTGACTATGACATATGATATGGGATTAGTCAAATTCAGTAGTGTTCCTTCTGATTTTGAAACTGAGGTTTATCACAGGCATAGCGACTTTAATACATACTACAAAAAGCTTATCTCGTGATTACGGATAATAATTTGTTGTTGTTCGGATGTTTATATTAGCCTGTGCTTTTGAAAAAATATATTTTAAAAAGTATATATATATGCATTCAATGCACGAAATTTATTCCAAATGTCATTATAATATATTTATGGCTGTTATCTGAATCTATGTTCCGTGACCTGTTTCTGACTCTGTCACCTGCTTTTCCTCACAACTGTTGTAGTGACTCTTTGTTGCTGCTTGGGGCTGCAACATACCTTTTCCATACCTTCTTCACACTATCACTTTTGTTTAAGGTAAACTTAAGCCAGAAACTACTACTCCAAACCTTTCAATTTCAAAATACTTCACAAACATTTAAAACTAATCATAACAATATCTGTCAGAAGGAAATATTACACATTTTACAGCTGAGGAGACTGAGAGACAGAGATAAAATAGTATCTTGAGAGACCACATGAAATCCTTGATCTTCTTCAGGCCACTAAGCATGCTGCCAGGCAATATAGAAATGTATAAGGCCTATAAAGCAATTTGTAGGGTTCTCGAAATCTATGGCTATCAGAGGTAAATCTTACAGTATGCCCAAAGTGGTTATGGTTGGTGACACAGCTACAGAAACCTCCCATGTTGTGCTGGTGGGACAGATGCGGTAGTAGGGTGCTGATAAAACACTGGCTGATTGACGCACTCTTCACATCAGCCTCCTACGATGATAAGCATGTGTCTGAAGGACATACACAAAACATTGATTTTTGGAAATAATACCTCAAGAACAACAGATCAGTGTCTGTGTGGCTGAAATACGACTTGATTCCTGGAACTGGCATAAATGACAGACTGAACTTGTTTCTGTAGCAGAGATGCCTTAAATCTTCCACACTAGTAGATGTAACCATCTGATGGTGGAAATCCCACCTCCTCAAGCCAATGAGGCCAATAATTAAACATCTGTCATACTCCTGATAGACACAACAAAATATTAGTACTAGAAAGAAAAGTCTATTACAAAAGTATTTTTTTTTTTCATTTATGGGAATTCACTTTATAAAAGAAAGAAAAAAAAACATTAAAGCATAAATTAGAATTTTTTAGGTAACAGAAACCTGCACTGAGAAATCCAGGAGGCTGAGAAAAAACCCCGAAGCAAAATAAAGCACAAAAATCTGGAGTCTTTCTTCACAATTTATGCAATGCAGCTGAGTGCATCTGTAGTGGGAACTCCAGAAATCACTTGTCATTAAATCATACTTTTCCTGCCTTTAGTTTTTTCCATATGTCATAAACCAATATTGCTTTGCTCTCCTGGTCAGATGAGCCAAGTAGCTTCTCCTAGTGGCAGATCAGGCCACAGGCTGCATCCTGTCTCCCATCATAATGGCACCACTTGGTAATATCTGCTTTATTGCACAAACGTTATAGTCTCATGCTTCCCAGAATTGCTGGGCTGGGTAAGACTTGCTAAACCCTGTATATGCTTCAGGGAAAATCTTACATGCTTCAGAGGGGTCCAGGAAAAAATGTGAGGACAGACTACCATGATCAGAAAAATGCCCACTGCTTATAAGCATCTTCTTGCTTGAGGACATTCCCTCTTCACTTATAAAGGATTGGGAGTGAGAAAGGCTGAATTAATTGTCTAGCAAGGCTATCGGGATGGGTATCCCTTTCATAAACCTGGTGCTCAGCTAGAGCTTTCTTAAGCACTTGTGGATTTGAGTAGACTCTTAGACTCTCAACTACTGAAGTCTCCTTTTCCAGATCAGTTTGCCAGCTGCAGACCATCAACGTGTTTACGAACAAAACCTGTTATCTTGCATCGTGCTTTAGGGCTGGATTGTGGCTCTCTACTGACCGGAGTATGAATGTGATGTGGCTCAAGATGAGATAATTTAGTCAATAAAAGCAAAATTCCACCTGTGGTCCTCAGGTCTGCCACACACTTCTCTCTCATTCTGGCACACAGGGTGGCCTATGGCCTCAGTCTCATTAAGGCTAACTTTACTTCCCTTCCTAGAGATAACACTTCTGATCATGATGTTCAGAAAAAATATCCTGATGGCAGAACAGAGACCTAAGACTAATTTTTCAGGCATTGTTTCAGTACTGGAAGGTTGATTATCTTCCCTTATTATGTCATATATTTTGAATTTTAACATATCCTGATCTGAGGACAAGACAGACAGCTTTTCTCTCCTGATAGAGATTCTGCTTTCCAAACCTTAGAGATAATAAAACTTGCAATGCTGATGTCCATTTATCTTAATTGCCAACATTAGAAAGAGTAATTCTATTTCTTCTTTCAGATCTCTTTTCAGTAAGCTTTTTTCCCCCATCCCTTTTATTTCTCTGTCTCCTTTAACCTCTCTCTTGGGGCTCAACCTTGTCAGCGTTCTAGTTCATTCGCATTTCGCATTGCTGGTCAAGGTAATGCGCTTAGGGTTATGAAATGTTGATGGATGGCCAAATTAAGCTGTAAAACCATGGACCTCCTAATCTTTTGTATTTAATTAGAAATTTCTCAGGAACCCTCAATTCTTTAAATTCTTTTTTGAGTGAAATCTATAGGGAGACACAGTCTCCTGTTTTCTGTAAGAACACCAGCAAGGATCAGGAAAGTGCTTGGTGTTGATTATAAACAGCCCCACGAGTTCAGGCTCAGCTGAGGCTGGGTTGTTCAATGAGCTAAGGCCTATGCTGCACAGGTAGTTATCTCTGTATGTGAGTTTGATCACAGGACTTTTGGCTAGTCAGTGTTGTCTATATATTACAATTGCCAGCTTTGACGGCCAGGAATAGTTTGTAACTTTTAGGTATTTTTAGAAAAATGGACCCTGAAACTGTGTTGTTGAGGATGTTGCATTATGGAAACAGAAGGATCAGATGATAGTGTCATTATTTCTAAAATTTGGAAACTGTTGTTTTCCTCTAAATCTAGTAATAAGAATGGTAATAGTATGACTGATAGGACCTCACTTCCCTTCCTCCACTGGAGTATATAAAGGCTTTCCATACCATGTAGCCCAAAGTCTACTTTTTAAAAAATTCTTTTAAAGCCAAACTCTGAGAAATCTTTCAGAGTGAAAGCAATTGAGAAAACTCCATACTTCCTTCTCTAGTCTTTAGCTCCAAACTTTCCACAAATTTTCCTGATACTCAAAAAAGGGACATAAATTATCCTTGTATTTGAACTGCTTATAGTAGATTAGAATATCTTTGTAGTAATCCTGTTTTCAGTCAGATTTTCTTTAAAATGGTCCATTGGCAGTAAAAATGATCATGTGTCAGCTCGGTTTAATAACAAATATGTTTTGAAAAGAAAATTTGGAAGATTTGTTCAGTCATTTTGCAACTGTGCAAGTGTGACCAGCTAGTAAATTAAGTAAATTAAGTTTAAAAAAAAAATTGCAAGCAAATTTTATGACTTGAGATAGTTCTAAATATATGACTATATATTCAGCTGGTGTAACCACAAGTTGACTTGAATGATGTCATTAAAACTGCTCTCTTTTGATTTTGTTAAGGACACAATGACCTATGCAGGTCCAACTTGAAACAATCAGCTTTCTCACTGACTCAAGAGAATCTTGCCAAATTCAAAAGGGAAAAAACATTAATATTTTTAAGCTGTGAGGGTTTAAAGTGATGAATTTGCTTAAGGTTGGGAGGAAAAATTTAATCTGACTTATTGTTTTGAATTAAGAAAAGTGCTTCCAGAGCCCTGAATTTAAGTGAAGGTTGGCCTCACATTGGTCCGTAACAACAGCACTTCTCTTGGAATCTGAAGCTCTGCAGGGACTATGAGAACATGGAATTTGGAGAAGTTTGGCTGCGTCAAAAAGTTTATTCCCCTGAAAGACTTGAATATTCCATAAACAGATGATAGACCAGTCCTTATGTGCAAATCCTAGTGAATTTACACAGTGGGGAGACCAAAACTGCAGTAGCAGTTACTTAAAAAGCATATGAACTGTGATCACAGAAGATGAAAACTTTTCTATAAATTCTTGCATGTCCTATAGCATGTTGCTGCTGGATCGTGAGGATTGAAGGCAAAATCAGGTGTCGTGGGAACTTGGAAATATGATTACGATATTATTAATTCATTTTGTCTTTCTCTAAAGGTGATATTAAATAAATATTAAAGCTAAAGGTTTAACTTCAGATTCAGCTTTGGTTTGTTAAGTTTCTATACTGCTGTGACACCTAACAAAATCTGAGAGTACATTCCACCTCTTGGCAGGAGCTCATAGGCTGATGATGCATCTTTCTTAGTTATTATCTAGAGACATCCTTGTTTATGTGGTTGGGAGGCAAAGAAACAACAATTTACGACATTACTGGGTCACCTCTTGCAGCAGTCTGAGACCTTTTACAGATTTGCAGGTATGTCTGTGTATGATGTCTATATGGATGATCTTTCATCATCACCTGACCTATCACTAAGGTGTACAGCATGCTCAAACTCTGTCTTTCAGCAAAGAAAGCAAGGTAAGAGGTAAGTTTGAGTAATATTCCTTTTTTTCTTTCTCCTGGCTACATTTTATTAGGTTTTCCAGACAATGCCCTTCTCTCTTTTGGCAATTCTAACCACATGGAATTTGAAGACTGCCTTTATTTATAATGGATTTTCAGATGTTTGACAACCTGCTTGGGCCTAGTGTGTAGTTTAAGCCTTGCTCATTATGTTCAGAGATCTGTCATACTGAGCATGGGTGAGATAGTCTTAGAAGCAGAAAGACTGGGATTTCCATGGAGTTTATGATAAAGAGACAGTCAAGGACAAACAGAGGGAAACAATATTTTCCCACTTCGATGTATCTGTTATGGTATTTGCTTGCTTCTCTTTTATATCAAAGGTGTGAGTTTATTTGCCTTTTTTTTTTATTTATTACTGTACCACTGATCTTGGACCAGATGTGCTAAGTCCTGCGCATCTTGAGAGCAGCAGATTTACTGGATGTGTGCAGACCATCTGTACCCTGCATGTGTAGCGGGTCCAGATGTTCTGAGAACTGTTACATTTGCTGAACTTATGCTACGTGGCTTGCACACCTCGGAAATGATGAGAGGAATTGCTCTAGTTTTAGCTCTTCTGAGGGATTAGAAAGAGGAAAAGAAATGTCTTCCACTGTAGCAAAACTGACCTTCAAGAAGGGGTGCTTCTCCATTCAGGAAACCTACTCTGTAAGCTTTGGACAGAAGGCAAATTCAGCGACTATGAGAAATCTTCATATCTGAGAGAGAAATCTGTTCAACAGTTAAGATGACTTTGGGCTTTATCATCTCCTGAGGCAAAAAAGCAAACTCTGTGCCTTAGAGACTCCTTCAAGGCATCAGCCTTGTCAGTGTAACACTTGTGAACCACTATGCTGGCAAGCCAAGGGCATGGGATTAGATCTCCAGCCTGCAAAGACTAAGGGTCCCAGATCGTTAGTCTGGTTGAGGACTGTGGAGCTGGTGTAGCTATCCACAGCAATGGGAAGTGGGTGAGATACCATGACAATTTTTGCACACAAATTAAGCACCAAGAGGTAGCTGATGGTGCTGGGAATAAAAAGGAAGGAAGAAAGTACCTCAAGTGGAAGAATGAAGCAATGAAATATTTTCCTGCAGAGAAATCTCTGGATGTGTGGAAGATAACAGTAGAAGCTGTAAATTATCCTGTATTCCTACAAAAGGAAGGACAGCTGGAAGATAATAGGTCTGTCTGACAACAGGAGGTACTGAAGTCCTGGCAGGTTTCTTTAGTTCCCAGTAGCTTAGGCAGTCAGAATTAACTGTGAAAGTGTTCAGGAGTATTTTACTCTGAAATAATGAAATATGAGGGTTTTTGTAATGAGAATGTATTAAAAAAGAAAGTGAGATCTGCAATAGTCAAAGTCTCTGTGGCTGAAGAGAAAATTTTGCAATTTCATGGACCAAGACTATGATTACAGACAAGGTTGTAACTGGGATCTGGAAAAAATCGTTGCAACATCCAGAATTAACTCTTGATAAAGGAGTTAGAGTTTGTCAGACTAACCAGTTCCCCCGTTCAGAATGAAGGGGAGGACACAATGGAGAATTCAAAATAGTGCAAAGAAATATGCTTGATGAAGTTATGATTGGAGTCCTACAAGAGCAGCACCTGGGTCTGCAGATGGTATGGAAAACAGCACAATCCATAAACTGGAAAAGAGTATGTACTAGATTACATCATTGTGAAATAGTTTGTGAGAAGCAGCATACAGGAGATCAATGATAGCACCAGTTGCTCTGGGGGATTCTTCATAAGAGCAATTCATCAGAAGATGAATGGACTATCACCCTGAAAGCAAGTAAGACATTTATTCATTTTAAATTGGATACTGGTGCACATGATGGTGTGTTGATTGAAATAATGTTATCCTCCTGACAAGAAGCAGATAATGGAGAGAAGGGGGAGGCTTACAGGGGTAAGCTAATAGCAGCTAAAATTAACATGAAGGTAAATAAAGTGGACAGATACAGTCTGTATTAACTTTATGGAAAAGAGAATCCATTATGGAATAAATAACTCGTTGAGCCTTTGTTCTCAACAGGATGATGCACCCATGGGGGAGGACAGGAGAATAATTTACCTGAGGAAGCATTAGAGGACACCAGTTAGAGAAAAAGCTGTCTCTGAGCAGAACACACATCAGAGGAGGGAGTCAGCCTCCCTCCAGTCCCTCTTCCTATTCAAATTCCTTCCCTCTTAAGGAAGAGGCTAAAAGAGGAGCTGTGTGAGTTTATTACCCCAAGAATCACAAAATGTGTAGGAGGATGAACTGTGGGTACATTCTTTGTTCATCTCTGGAGAAGAAAAGAGGGACAGAATGTTTTGCATCTGGATAGACCAAAAGAATTGGATAAATAAAAAAAAAAAAAAAAAAGCCAAAAAGTCACAGTAGTTGTTAGGGGATCATTTTCAGGGAAGTTTTCTAATACCAGATATTTTTACATGCTGAATGTATCAGCAGGGTTCTGGGGAATGTCTTTGGAAAAACACAGCACATGTTTTGTACATTTTCCATGTCTTATTGAGAAAAGCCTGTTTCTTAAGTCTTCTGTTTAGGTTGTGCACAGTACTCCATTTGTACCATCGGAAAACACAAAACCAGTTTTGATAGTACAGAAGGAATCGGGGCACCATAAAAGATATTTTATTCTGGGAAAAATGGTAAAAGAAACTGAAATGTCACAAGAGAATGACTGGAATCTCTGAGCATCCTGGAACAGAACCAGAGCTGGTGGGTTAGTGTGACGCCAGCAAAATGTAAATTTTCAGTAACATAAATAACACACCTGAGAGAGAAGGTTATTCAGCAAGACATACAGGTAACACTGAAACCACTGCACTTGACAAAGAAATAGTAGATTTCTTGGAATGATGGATTACACTAGGACAATTGCACTTTATACTGCCGCCTGCATAAATAAATAGAGAATGCTCCTATACAATGACATTGCCTGACCTTAATAAAAAAGTCTAAGAAGTAAAAGGAATTAATTTAAGAGAATGGTATGTACAGAACTATATTGTCCACAGGTACCTCTAAGAAGGATTTTGGTACAATCTTCTTTCAGGAGGGTAGACCCAGCTAGAGAGCAAGGGTTTATGCATAGTAGATGCTAACAGGAAATGAGAGTTAATAAGCTCAGATAGAGAAGGAGGCTTTGGCATGGTTGTAAAAGACTTCATGTCTTAGTTGTGGGAGGCCTTAGCTATTACTATTTTATTAGCTGAAATCGACTGCAAACCACTTATTGCTGTTACTGAAAATGGCCTTGCAAACACTCCAGAGAATTCTCAGCTTATTTTTTTTCAGCTACAAATGGATGATTTGTAAATTGAATCTGAACCTGGAAGAGATTTGGAGATGCAGACATGCTCTTTAAAGCATTTGACAGAGGTGGTAAAGTCCAACATTAGCATGTTATGCTAATAAAAATAAACTTTGTGTTCTGAGGTGAGCTGAGGACCATGAGTTTCAGATTGACTACTTAGGATGAGGCTCTACACAAAGTAATTAAGGTTAAAATGATAGTGGCAAAACCAGCATATTCCTCATCACTGTTTTCGGTGTAAAGAGAACTAACACCACTGCATGAAATCCAGTTTCAAGAATCATTACTCCTAAGTTGCTGTTAAAAAATATGTGAAAACTAGTTGTGGATGTCGATAGGGATTCTTTGAGGAAAAAAAATCTAAAGGAAAGAGGAGAGTTATTTTGACCTTAAATGAACAGTAGTATCAAAGAGGCTCTTAAGTTTTGCTGCACATGCCAGAAATAAAGATCAAGTTGTAGAAAAGTGTTGTATTGATGGTACAGAGAAAAAAACTCACTGGTGCAAAGTATGCATAGATTATTTACATCGATTAGGGGGAAAAAAGTCCAAAACAGAACTCTATGAACTATGTACTTACTATTATTCTGACTCCTCTGTGATATTTTTGTTGGAACATAACAGGTAAAGAACTGATGATAGACATCAAAGTTCTTGTTCTGCCAAATACACTTTACTTGACAGCAGGATTAGGTGCATGTGAATGCAAACAGTTTGCAGTGCAATATTGGCTTAATCAGCTATGTTGACTTAAACAGTTGTGTGTTAGTCCCGATGAGCTCCTGTCCAGCAGGCGGGTGAAATGCAATGTCTGAGACAGGAACAAACCCAATGTGTTTAGATAATAGGTCTCCAGGTTATCAACTAGCCAGGAGAAGCAGCCATCCTGTCTTCTGACAGGAGCAGGTCTGATCTTCCAGAAGAAGCAAGAGCCCACTTCAGACACTGTTGGACAGTTTAGTTATTGTTGTGACTTCATGTGTTTGCATTAATAATGATTTTAATTATAGCTGTCATTACATTCTGCCTTGGAATGGAACGTGTGGTATTTGGGGCTGCGCCTTCAAAGGCCAAGCAGCTTGGCAGGGCACTGTGAGGCTCTTGTTGCAGCGCACAGACAGCTGGAGGCAGACAGAGGATTATTCCCAGCACCTCCGCTGCCCAGTGGCACTGGAGACCACAGAGGGAAGAGCTACTGAGGGCCAGAAGACAGCCAAGAGGCAACTTGCCCTCCACCTATGATTGATCGGCTAAGACCCTGTGGGAGATAGGCCATTTGCTCCTGCTGGCAGAGGAGATGCCAACCCACCCAGAGACAGGGATTCTGAGAAGTCTCTGAAAGGGGAACCTCAAGGAATGTCCGTCCTCCTGCCGGCAGTCATTCCTGCGGGAAACACCGCCTGCCTCTTAGGGAGGTGGTGAGTCCCAGCGTCTGTGATAACAGGCAGAAAAGCTCCTTCTGCCCATTTTCAGTGATGTGAAAGGCCATCAGGATTTGGTCTATGGACAGTAGAAATTGTAAGGCTTACGTTAATATGAAATAAGCTGACAGGTACTGCAGGTGAGACATTTTTCTGGTATGTACAACTTTGGCAGGTTGAGATGGCGTGACTTGGTTCCAAGCCTAATAAACCAACAGAACTTGTGTTTCCTATGAATGGGCTCATTCATTTCAATGGCAATGTGTGTACACATATGTTTGCGTGTGTGCCTGCATGTAGAGAGAAGAGAATCACTCTTCTCCCTTCTCCTCCTGGCCTATATCATACAGCATGCCGACATATTCAGTCTATCAAGTCCTTCATAAGGAATCTGAAAGAGAGAGTCCAAGGAAACTTTAACAGCTTCGTAGCTTGTAATTCTCTTTTGGCCACATTTTGTTTGTCAGGGAGAGCACAAGAATGAGGCCACACATAATTTAACACCTTTCCCTATTTAGAGTTTGTTAGTTTAACTTTTTCTGAGATTGTTTTTTTTTTTAATGTTTGTCTGAATTTAGTGGTTGTGAAGGAAAGTAACAGCCCTAAATATGGTAGTTTTCCTTGCAGAATGGGCATGGGACAAGCTCCAGGAGCAGAGTGAGCTTCCCCATATTACCACCCTGATTTGACCTTGAATGACCTTTTGCAGGACTCGGTAGAGTCAGTCTTCATGTCTTCCCAGTTCTTGGCCTTTTTGCTAAGACTGACAGCTGGGCTGTGCCAAACAGGGCGGTGCTTCTGGGAGGCCGATATATGTCCAAATCAGAACCTGACTTTTTTCACATAGGCACAGTGTTGTAATAACCTTTCCAACAATAAGGAGGCTGGCGAGCAGAGCTAATGAGATGGAAATCTCACGGTAAGTATTTCAACACCTGCAGCCATGGAAGGGCCACCTTTCCCAAGGGCTCTATTATTACAGCCGTGTTTGGGCTCTAATGCTTGCTAGGCCTTGTATTAACCTAGAGCAAGACAGGAAAAAAAACGTGGGAGGAGAAATGCTTAAAGCCACAATCCCTCCTACCAGATCTCTTCAATAAAGAAGCAGAGTGAAATATTAACAGAATAGCTTTCCCTACCGCAGTTAAGTGGACAAAAGGACTCGACTACTCCAGTGTCCTGGTTAGCACGGTGCATTGATCCTGCTGTGTTTTGAAGGTGGATGATGAGAGGCTGAGCTTACCTGCAGCAAGTAGGTAATGGCTCAGGCAGCAAGGTTTTACTTTGCTGCAAACCCAAGTTTTGATATGTTTTGGAGGTTTTTGAAAACAAGGTCCCACTCCTGAATATGCTTTAACAAAAGCCCACCCCATAACTTTTCTTAACAAAGATTCTCCAGTCTAGGCACAGTGTCCTCAAACCTCATGCTGGCATCACCATAGGGGCCGGTGAACTCGCCACTGCAAACAGTTTTGTGCTCATTTCACCCCTGCTTTAATACAACATTATTTGTTTTTTTCCAGCAAGATGTGACCAAAATCTGAATCTGGATTTTGATTTCAGTGTCTGGGAGCATGACTCTGAACATGGTTTCTTGTGGGAGTTTATTTGGGACTGTAATAAAGACAGAGACATTTAGACGCTGTTTACCAACTTCCTGCAAAATTCTGGCTTTTAAATCCAGAAAGTTTGTTGGGCCTATCTCTGTAGAAAACTTCTCTATCGCATTTAATCTTTTTCACATGGTATCAAAATTAGCAATGGCTAGTGAAGAAATTACTATTATTATTCATTAACTCTGGTCTCTCAGAGGAACCATATGTGCAGAGCAGACGGAAAAGAATACTGTTGGTTTTTAATACTGAATCACTGTTGCTGATTAAGTATTTCTATCTTTTTTTTTTTTTTTCTTTCTGAGAAAAACAAATTAAAAAAAAGTCTGTTTTTTTGATGAAGCCTAAATGTCAGGAGAGCTGATTTCCCCTAGGTGACACAGTGTCTTCAGAAAGTCTTAGTCCAGCAGGCCACAGTGATATCAACCAGCACTTGTTTTAAAGGATATCTGTAAAAAATTCCTGGTTAGATTCCTGCATCTCAGGTCACAGGAGAACGTGACTATTAACAAGTTCCAGCTGCTTTATGGAGTTTCACCAGCCATTTGTGGATATTTTTTTTAAGGAAATCTTTTAACTGCATTTTTTTTTTCCTGGAGGTATATTAAACCTTTAAATCTTTTTATTTTTTTAAAGTTCACATTAAATACTCCCTTTGTGTCCATGCTGAGGAAGTCTTTAATTATATTAGTTAAAAAAAAAAAGAAGAAAAAGAAGGAATAGTTCTGATTTTGCTCTCAATTGCTCTATGATTGCGCAGTCTCTTCTAGTCATGTTTTTTGTATTTATTTTCTCAGCAAGGTACCTGTTTTAATACTGCAGCTGATGATCTAAAAATGCATGAGATATGTTTTATTATACACAAAGCGCATAATGTGGATGGCCTGCTCTCTGGGGCTAGCTGAGCTGTGCTGCACTCAGCACTGAGAAGAGCAGCTCCAAACATCTTGCTCTTCCACACCAGATCCCCATTGGAGTTCGTGGCAGCCTTGGTGGTGGTGGCGAGGCAGCACCGTTCGGGCAGCACCTGAGTTCAAGGAGGTCCAGCTGTGGCTCCTTGCAGTCTCAGCCTGCTCCTCTTGCTGGAGCCTATCCCAGCGGCTTGATGCCACCTAAGAACTGCCTTGCTCCCTCCTCCAAGGAGTTTTGCTCAACGCCCTGCAGCTGCCAGAGCTGGGGCTCAGCACCAACCAGTCTGTTCTACCTCCACTGCTGTTCGTTCAGAACTGGAAAATGCTGAATAAGAAAAACAAATATAACAACGTTGTTTTTCTCTCCAAATTTAGGGGTCTAAAATTTTGGCAAGAAAATCTTTGTTTGGGCATTTGGGCCCAGATCATGAAGAGAGCAAACACAGTGACTTACTGTAATATCTGTGTTTGAATTTAAATGAGAGTAGGCAAAGGTATTTCTTCATTTAAAGTTGCAGTATTCAGAAAGTGAGAGTCTGCTCAAAGATGCATACTATGAAGAAACCACAAGAACAACCCTTTGCCAAGTGATTATTAACAGCAACAAAAATATGCAAATTATTTCTTGCAGATTTGGTGTTTGCTACACTTGTGTTTATCCTACAGGCATATATAGCCTCCTGAATGTAGGTATGCATATCTATATCACACATATGTGGGTGTGTACTTACAGTATGTATATATATCTATCTATATATAAATATATATATTTCGTGGATGGAGGTCATCATTCTAGGTAAGGAAGATGAACACAGAATAAAATAGCATTTTAGTCAGTATCTATTCAGGATTTTATAGGAAATCTGGGGCATTGCCATGACAATTCCAAAAATGGTTAGTTAATACTTTTGTATTCTTGTAAACACATACTCATTTACTGCAGCAGTGGTGAAAACTTATTGAGAGTGCTTGTTCAGGCCAAGTATACATAGAAAACTTAGAATAATCCTCCTTCTTCTGTAAAATTATTGTTTTTCTTAGCACAAATGTAAATTGATACAAATAAATAAATTCTAATTACCATGAATCTCTGCATGTCTACAAAGTTTGGCATGAATTAGGAAATGCACCTGGAACTTTGTAGCTCTTATGTAAAATTAATAATAAATGTTTTCTTGCCAACATCAATATGTTTATATTATGGTCATGGGACTCTCTCTGATGCCTAAATTATTTAACACATTAATTTTTTATCTCCACTCTAGCCTGCTACAGAAAGTTGCTGAGTTTGTTATCAAAGGTGGCGGTTCCAATCAAACTGATATTGCATTTTAATTAAAATGGTGTGAGGACACAGCTCACAGCTCAGGCAAAATGTACTGGAGTAGCCAAACCTTGCTTTTCCTCAGCTTCTGGCCTTGCCAGATGCTGGCATGGCTGGAGGTAGGCAGGCATCACATGCAAATACTGCCTCACTCCTTGCTCCATATTTTTATTTGCCACTTTTATTAACAGGTTGTACTACTTAAGGCTGTGCCACAGAAGAAAAAGTCAGGGCTGAGTCACATGCCAGATCCTCAGTGCCATTCTCATCATACTGTGAAATACGTGTGAATGAAACTGTGAAGATTCCCAGCCTGAGGGCAGATGTATCCTTCTGTCCCCTGAAGAACACACATGGTATCTCAGTGGAAAGGCAGTCATGCTTGGACAAGTGCCTGGTTGGTGAGATTTTGGGCTTGATCAAGGATACAAGGGAAGCTTGACCTGGATGTGCTGATACAGTTCTTTTACCCTTAACTGAAGCAAAGGTCTTAAGCACACAGGATCTGCTTCAGGTTTTGACTTCCAAAGTTCTCCTTTGCCAGGGTCACTTCCAGCCCCTGCCTTCTCCGGCTCTGTGCTGCTCTTGGGTCCTCTCGGGTTCGGTGAATTTCACGTCTGGAAGAAACTGATAAGCAAACAGATGACTGTAAGCTACTGATGGGTCTTCTGCTTCTTCTTGTTGTAGCAAACAAGCAGACCTCTACCCTTTTTGAGGGAGAGGTTTGTTCAAAAATTAAGAACAGTGATCTGTCACTACAGGAAGAAAAGACTCAAAAGCCCAACCTTCCTCCTGGAGAGATGAGCTGGCATCTGGCAGTTTCCCAATGAAACTGTCATTTTGGAAAACACTGAGACCAACACACTACTTTTTTCTTTTTTTTTTGTTTTTTTTTTTTCCTTCATTTTTTTTTTTTCCCCAGGATAGCTTCAGTCACAACAAATGAGTGGCCTAGGATCTCTAAGAAAATGCTTGTATGATACTTTTGAGTCGCAATGACTTAAGGCACTTGCTTGAGATACCTGAGTTTGAGTGATGCTGACTCTCATGTAACATTGTGGGCATGCTTTTCTCAGTCTGCTGGTCAGCTGAGTAGCTGCAGAAGGGCCAGTTGTCCTTTTCAGCACCTCCCCATCATGGCTGTGAGGTAACAAGGGTCTTGGCCATGTAATTGCCTGAGCTGCTGCTGTTTAAGAATTGCAGTTAATTGTTAGTAATTAACCACTGATAAATTAATAGCTCAGGGACCTCTGGTATCCTCTCCCATGTCCCTTCTGTTACCATCTCATGCCTACAGTCTTCTACACTGCATAGTCTTAGCTTCATAGATATTTCTTTCTACCAAGAATAATTACTTTACTATACCTAAATAAAAAATATGGTTGCCTCAAACAGCTATGAAAAACTGAACAGAGGTTTATCAAACAGAAGAATAAGCTGGGCAATAGCGAGCTTGTCATCAGGTGATTGCTGATACAGCTAAAACAAAGGTTCGGGTAGGTGAAGACAAGTCCAGACGAAGCCTTAAGAGTTTTGAGACCTTACAGAATTAGTGTGAAGCCTGTATCTCATTACTAATGATTTACTAGGATATTGGACAACATGCTGCTTGGCTTAAAAACTCAGTCCACTTCCAGCTCTTCCCTATAATCACTCTCTAGGCAGCAGGCTCCTTCCCTGGGAGGATGAACGGATGTATAAACAGTGAGTTTCCTTACCCTCCCTTGTCAGAAGCAGCTCTTTCTCTGATGAATCATTCTGTGTTTGCCTCACTCCCAGAGAGGGGAAACAGTCTCCTGTACAGAGCACCAGCTGCTCTTCTGTCTTCAGGGATATGCACCATCCTGTCATGGAGCATCTCTTTGTGTATGAGTTCCCATACTAAGCAGGGTGCTCCCAAATTAATTCGCTTCTCAAGCTCCTGTGAAAGTCTTCTGGAAGCCACAGCCATCATCTGAGCTTGTGTTTGCCGTGAAATAACTCTGCTCTTGAAACATTTCTCTATACTCTATTCTCTCTGCCAGGGTAGTTCTCCTTGAGGCAAGAGTATTCAGACACTGCCTTTTATTCAGCATAAGATGAAATGAACAGATATCACTGAAGCCAAAGGCCTATCTCTGGATACTGTCAACATATTTCCCCTATTTCTTTTTTTTCCAAAATACTGAGGCCAGACCTTGCTACCCTGTGTTATATTCTCTCTGCAGCAGCCTCACAGGAAGATTTTGGGCCTCCATGAATCTATGTTTTGTGTTCAAGAAGGACACAACTGTCATGACTGGTGACAGCTGACCATTCAAAAATGATGTTTGCACATTCCTACCTATCACTAGTCCTCTTTTAGTCCTCTTTTTTTCTTTTTTGGTGTCACTATTTTTTTTCCTTATTCACAGGAGGTGGCTCCTCAAATGACATTTGTTGCTGCTCCTGTTGAATTATCATGCTTTCTTCCTTCCTTGCTACCTTGTGCATTTACCTGTAAGTTATCTTGCTAGGAGATATGTGTCTCTGGTCTGACAGTCTCTGATTTCTTCAGTAGCCTGCTCTCCTTCACCTGCAAGCTCTTTCTCTATGAAACTCTCTTTTGTAGTGATGTTTCCAGACAGACACAACATCTTGCTAAAGATTCTTGTTTTGAATTGGAACTCTTCTTGTAAATTCTCTGGATTTAATACACATCAGGCTCTGCCTGCCATACACCTGCCGGTGAGCAGCCAGTGTTTTAGTCAGTGCTCAATCAGATGAATGTTACTCCATGAAAAACAAGGAACCTCAGATATAACCCAGGCTCTTCCTTTCTAAGCCATTCCTCACAGGTGTATGTCTAATTCATTTAGCAGATCTCCATTTATGAGGTCTTCACAACATTTCTGCACCTGTGGCATTAGAACAGATCCCAACGTCTAGCTTAGACTTCTTTTGCTGTAATGAAAGCCTGCTGGGTTCAGCCTATTTGTCATGGATGTGGAGAACAGCACATCCTTGCCATACTGTTTTCCAAGGAAGACAGATCCAGCACAGCTGTCCTTATAGACAGCACATGCAGGAATGTGGGGACTGAACTGAACTGAAAACTCCTGTAACAACAGAGGTATTTGTTACTCATAGGAGCACCTTGCCTATCTCCTGTAGGGAAATAGTCTCTGTGACTCTGAGTACCCAAGGGCAGGTCTTCACACTCATGGTGAGACCCAAAGAGCACTGAGATCCATAGCAGTCCTACGCCTTTACTGACTTAAGTGGCCTAAAAAATAGAGGAGCCGTATTAGCATTGACCTCTAACAGATGGTAGCAAAATGACTGCTCCAGAAAGCACCATGACATTAGAATCACATCCAGCTTGGCAGTGCTGGAAGGGCCTATACAAGATCCTATATAAAACCCCAAATGTCTGTGAATGTTTATGACTTAAAAGATAGTGCAGGCTCTGAGACTGCTCACTGAAAGACAGCTGCCCTCCTACAGGGAAGGAAGAGTGTTTCTCTACCAGACTCATCCTCTTTCTGCTTACCAGCCCAGATGCCTCCCTTCCTCAGATCTGTTAATCATGCTGCTGTGTGAAAAGCATATTAGAAAAGGGCTTTCTTTACTTATAGTTTTTTTTACCCTCTCCTATGGCCAAAGCAACATGCATCTTTTTTTTTTACAAAATACCCGACCCATGATTTCTGACTTGTGTCTGGTTCCTTCTCAGATGAATAGCGAAGTGTGAGCTTATCCGTCTTTTTCTTAAAATAGCATAGGTGTGAAATATTTTGTAATCCTCTGCAATTAGGGCACAGAGCAGGGCTTGAGTTGCTTCTCAGTGAAATCATAATCACAAATATTTCTTGTATTACATTGTTCAGTATGAGGACTCTTGTTAATTCTTTGTCTCTGCAGAATGGGCATGTGTTTTGGCTCTATAATCTAAAAGTTCAAGACTAGCATTTTTCTGATTCTTGTTGTCCTGCATCTTGTAAGCTGAGTATTTAAGTTTTAAGAGTAGCATGTTTATTTATATATGTTGCTACTAATCCAAACTGTCTGCTAAACTAATCCCTTGTTAAAATGAAATCAAGTCAGCTATTTTAGATTACGAAGTTAAAACAATAGCTCAGTCAGACACTTCACACATCTGTTTTACTTTTCCTGAATAGGTATGCAGTTTTTCTTACATTCTTTCTCTGCAAAAGTGCCACCAATTAGCTATACTTTTTTTTCTTTCATTTTTCTCTTGTGACCTAAGTCTTTTGTTTTCTCAGTTCTATTGCTGATTACTTTTGAAAAGCTGGCTTTTTTATGTGTTTGTTTTCTTTTTCAGTAATACATTTTAAAATGGATAAAAATTTCATGCTTATTACTTGTTAATATGTTATCGTACTCTATTACCCAAATTTGGACCAGAGGTAATTCCAATGTGGGAAATGCCAAAATAATACATTCTTGGAGATGAGATCTTAGACAGATATGGCAACCCAAAGTAGGCTTTGATTTACTTACAGTCTACAGGAAATGAAGCATTACCATCAATGTGGTACATAGAGATTTTAACTGAAGATAACTTTATTTCAGCTTTACCTGCTGCTTTGATTCAAAGTGTTTTTCACATCATCTAATTTTTCATAAGCTTTCACATGTTTAAGGTTTGGCTTTTTTAGGGGATTGTATAAGTTTTCATTTTGTGCAGAAGCCCCCCTCTTATTTAGTGTATGTGGAAAGCATTTTAAAATGACATCAGGTGAGGGTTCCTCCAGACTTCTGGAGCCAAAAATGTGGAACAATACCCCTTGCTGCTGCACGTGGGGTTTACCTCACCGCTTTTTAATAAACTCCATTTTGGACTGATATTCTGAGAGGATGGCCCTGTTTCAGCCAAGGTAAACTTCAGGCCCACTCCAATCTGATATCCTTTTCTTGATCCACTTCTTGTGTTGGCCATCTTTGAAAGGTGGAAAAGCAGCCTTCTGAGACAGATTGATCCCGTCTCAGCCCTATATTTAACTTTACATCAACCACTTGGAGGATTATCAGCTGAGCAACTTTCAGGACTTCACCTGGCCCAGAAACTTGAATGACTGTGCATCATGGGCAGGTGGGAAGAATTAATACTTCCTTTCCACTAAAGAGAAACTAAGGCATAGAAAAATCATATAACGTAAATTCTGATTGTTCCATAACACAGGCAGGCTGTGACATGGTCAGGAAACAAAGCTGGCTCAGCTTGCCTACCTGACCTTGTGGGAGCCACGTCTATGTGCTGAGCACCACACTGTCCTCTCAGCAGCCCTTCTGAGGGTAAACACCTCCTGCCACTGAGGACTCTTTCCCCGTGGATGCTCACAGGTATACATTACCTTTGCCTTCCTAGCAGGTCTTTTTAGCCCCTGTGCCCAAACACCCATGCTGCCTTGACCAGTCTTTCACACACCATAGCACATTCCTATAGGCTTTAAGTTCAGCAGGGTTGCGATACTGGCCTTAACAAGGACATATGGTTGCAGCCTTGGACCCAGTGGTAACTGCAATATTCACACAAGCACCTACCAAAGGTGTGAAAATCCAGCTTACATTCCCAAACGTGGGCCAGGCAGGGTACACCTCTCAGCCAGTGTCTGAGTGCATGTCCTCTCTGCCAAAGGTCTCCATGTTCTTGGGCAGCACTAAGCAGCTCCCCGTAACTGCCTCTGATCTGAAGTTGGACTCACTGGTTCCTACCTAGCCGATATGCTGGTGGCAGTATGACAGGAGATCATATCAATGTCATTATTCTTTTCCATGATGAAGTCCAAACCCTATTGAAATAATTAGGAAGCGAGCATTTTACTTCAGTGTTTAAATCAAGATGTCAAGACTGCATATTTCCTACACAATTTTGTCATATGGTGGAAGAAGTAGGGTCTGAGTATAGTCAATGAGAAGGACAAACACCTCCATAAGGAAGCTCAGTTAGTCTCTGGCAATGGGTTTGATATCTTCATGCCTCATGTGAAAGATCTGACAATTTTTTTAGCGTGGTGGCTGCTGTCTCACAGGGTCTGGCAGGAGTAGGTGCCCACCATGACAGACAAAACTGCCAGACACATGGTTAGATTTTTTTTGCCTCCTGGATTTCAGGCCTCCTGGCTGAAGGAGTGACTTCAGCAAGTCAGTGGTGGCACAGTGATCTCCAAATAACGTCCCTTCCCTCCAGACCTGCACAGACCCCACTCGTTGCAGTTCCTGCAGGCAGAAGAGCTAATCTGTGCCACTCGGGGCTACCACTGAGGTCCTGAACTGCAGCAGGGCCACTCTAGAGGCAAATGGGGTCAGGCTACTCAGCACATTAAAGCTGAGCTTGACACTGAGGACATATGTGGAAGACAGCAGGAGTTTGCCTGTGTAATTTTTATCAATTTGCTAGTGCACATGAAGCCTCTACAGCCTGGATGAACCTCTGCTGTCACAGCTCCACCAAACTCTTTCAGGCCACATGTCTTCCAGCACTTCGTGTCCTTCCTGCGCTGATACTCAAAACCCTGCTTAGATCTGTTTCCCAGAGATGGGAATCACTGCCTCGGCCTTCTCCTGTTGACAGCTGCATCTGAGCTGGTTACTCAGAGCTCTTTCTGTAGGTGATGGAAACAAATAAGTGCTTTTAGGATGTGATACATATGGCTTCTGCTTTTGGAGGAAGTGAGTTGGGTCTTATAAGGGCCCATTTTCTTTCCATCAGCTTTAACAGGAATTTAGGGTAGCAAACTCTGATGCAGATATCTTACTTGAGAAGACGATCGATGTTATCTCAACACTCTGAATGTGAAAAACACCACGCAACTACTGCATATTGATGTTTTTTTGGTGAAGGACTGTAAAAGCATGTGGCAAGTTAAAGTGTGTGGTGTTTTGTATACTTAGCACACTTTCTGGATGGGCTGTTATTTACTTTTCTGTTATCCCTGTAGCATATAGGCATGTTCAGTCCTGGATGAGAAGTGTACAACTGGATCACGGTATTAATAATTTGTCAGGTCTCTCACCAGAGATAGAGGAATATTTCAGCTAGTCTGCCATGCCCTGTTCTGTTGACCTTCTATTGTAATCAGCAAAAACAGCAAATAAGAAATAGCAGGAGGTTATCTCTGCAGCTCATGCTGACTCTCTTTCTGGAAAGAAAGATATTTACCTAGCTTAATAAATAAGTCTGTAATGTTAGTGCTATGAAGGAATTGGTTTTGAGAAAGACTCTGGCATTTGGAGGATGTCATCCTCTGTCTTCTGATCACATTAGTTTCTTCCCTGTTTATTACAGCTGGGAATCCAGGTACCTCTGGGAACTGCAGCAAAGAGTTGTTGCCAGCATCTTGTGACCCACAAATACATTGTGCTCACAGTATTTTTCCTGCATGTGATCGTCACACATGGAGTAGCTGACCAGGTGATGTCCTAGTCATGCTTTTGCTGTGACACCAAAGAAAACTTACAAGTGACTTGGTCCTAGACAATATGCTCAAGAAAATATTGGCTTGCATTAGAACAAGGTGCTGGATTTCTAACATTGATGAAAGAAGGCTCTAGTATGCTATTTTGGAGCAGAATATTAATTATTATTAATTAATATTAATAATATTGATCTATATTTTTGCAGAATATGAACCCTGATTCTTAGCATATGTCATGTTTCTAGCATTTTCTATTCCCTTCTTAGCCATTTTCATGGTTCTTGTACCACAATTTTACATTATCATAGCTTTTGAGTTGAGGGGTAGTGGACACAAGAAATTCAATGATTCCTGTATTCCAGTTTTTAAAATCTGAGATCTATTTCACTTTCCATTGCATCTCTTTTTCAAGTGTCTTGATACTTCAGTGATTCCCTGTGCTATGATATCTGCTTTTTTTCCCCCATGTTTTCCCTCTAGGTACTGCTGTATGATAGGAAAGTGTGATTATGGCTTTCTAAGCTTCAGTGTTACAAACAAAATAATGAAGATATTTTAGAACCAAATTTATGTTAAATAGTTGAGAATCTGGGGTAAGGTAACTTATCCAAGTGTCACAAAAAGATCTGTGATGAAGTAGGCAACTGAGTAAGCAAAGTAGGGAAACCTCCAAATCCCAAATTAGAGGCCTTTTGACTGACTATTTTTTTTCTCCAGGAAACACTGAAGCTGTAACTAAAAGGAGAAGGGGTAACCAACATTATTCCAGACTTCTCACAGTTATACAAAACCAACTGAGATTCATGAGGTGTGCCAGCAGAGAATGAACCATGACAAACAGCCAGGACCAAATCTGCAACTGTAATCTGGCAAAGCTTTACATTACCAGCATGCCATTTAAGAGCTGGAGGTGATTCTGCCTGGTAATTTCTTCTTCATGTTTTTAACAAGATGAGGTGTGAGTAGGTCTTTGAGGCACCTATGACATGCTCCAGTATCTTCACTGAATCAAGAAGTACTGTGCACGCTGCTGGTTCTCGGAAGCTTTATGGGAGGCACATTGCAGTGGAAAGCTTGGCAGAAGGCAACATCTTTTACCTTGTCCAAAACTATAGAGTTGAACCCCCAGTTTATTCATTCCTTATGTTTACTGATTTGTTTGTCTTTTTTTACACCAGGGAACATTTTTCCCAGAAGTTTTGCTAATTGAGAAGATGAGATTAAGCTGGTGTGTTTGCTTGATCCCATTCTCTAAACAAAAAAATGAGCAAAAGTCACTCTTAAGGAGAAGGGGAGGACACTGCATGGGATGGGGGTAGGGGAAGAAGGAGGGAACAGGAGAAGGCAGAGAGAGAGAGTTGTGCAGATTTCCTGCCCACACTTCAAAAGGAGCTCTCTTCTCCTGTATTATTTCCTTTCTCATTAGCTTCACTTTGTTGGCTTATGGTTCCAAAATGCACCAGGAGTCAACTCCAGTGCAAACCTGATATTAAAAACTAACAGGCTAATGCCAGGGAAAACACACTCTCCTCCTGGTTTCAAAGACAGATTTTTTTTTTTTCATAAGTGCAGCCATGCTTTTCTAATAAAAATTCATTAAACAATGGTTATGAAGGATGAAGGGTGGGGGAGGGGGAAGGAATACAATCAAGTGAGTCCCTTTGAACTCACTTGAAAAAATACAAAAGCAAACAACCAAGCTGTTAGTGTCACACGTTTCCCTTATGAACAGAGAGGCCTATCCAGGTTTGCTCACAGTCAAGAGAGTAAAGATGAGTTAGGCACCTTCTCTAAACTTCTCCCTCCAAAAACTGTAGGGTTTCTATTCCGTAAACATGGATGTGGAGGCTCTTTTATGTTGCTTCAGTTTACATTATTGCGGGTCTAAACGAGTCTAGTAGAGGCTGCTTAATTCGTTTATGTAAAGTAAAAACAAATGTAGAAGCCCTCACTATTTTTTATTGTTAACATCCCATTGGGAGGCAGGAGAGTAAATATTTTAGAAGTTTAAAGCAATCTACTTAAGCTTAATAATAATGCTGGGTTTCAAGTAACAGAGAAGAGTACAAGTCACTGGAAGATCAAAGATTACACTGAGTTTTATAGCAAATCTGGGCAACGATCTCCTGGGAGGGGTAAATCTTCAGAACTCTCCTTTCCCAGTCTTTCATGGTGATTGTTTGACATCTATGGAACAAGAAAGTGAGGAAGCGAGAATTCAGGCAGTTCTTGGGTGCCCAGAGAAACAGGAGGCCAGAAAACTGAAGGAATTCTGGCATTTTGGATAGCTTATAGCTTAAAAATTCTTAAAAAAAAGAGGAAAATAATAATTAAAAAAAACATGTGCCAGAGCTACTCTTTATTTTCCTGATCAGCTGGTAATCTCATGCTAATTGAATTTTGAGTGACTCATCTCTAAATAAGATTGCTGACAGTTTGCCTGGGTTTATGTTAAGTGCTTTTGCTTGTCAGCAAATTTTCTGAAACATTTACCTGTTGAGAGACACTAGACACTCTTTACATTCTTCTGAGCAACATCGTCACTTTCATCTGAAACACGAAGAAAAGATTTCTGTGTTTTGGGCCATGGGCATGATAGTATATTAAAAATAAAAAGAAAAAGGAGGAAAAAAAGGAACATCAAGAAGATGAACTGATAGTGAATGATGCTACATAACAATACCGCAATATCAGGTATGTGTGTGTGTAGATGTGTTCAGGGGATTGATATTTAGAGAGCATAATCAGGAATCTCTAACATAGGAACAGAAACTGGGCCACATTTTTTTCCCATGGCTGAGAAAGTTTCCACTGGCCTGGCTTCCAATTATAAAAACACTGGAGTCTTCAGCCGTCACACCAAAGCTTGTAAATCTGCTAATGAATATTTAAAATAACCCTATGGAGTTTTTTAATGTTAATGTATTTCAGCCTTTGACTAACACGAATATCCTACAGGGCTACCATCATGTTTAGCTACATGGTTAATTCCATTCTTTTCTTTTAATGCTAAAATATAATGCTAGAGAAAAAAAAAAAAAATCTTTGCTTCAGCTACTTTTGGTCTGCATTTTATGTGTTTTTTTTTGCCACAATGAAGTTCCAGACATGGAGAAGACCCACACAACCAGTTTCTTTCTAGGCTCTCTTACAACACAAAAGTGATGTGTGCACTGCCCCCCCCAAAAAAAAAAAAACAAACCAAACCCAAACAGTTATTGAAAATCAATACCATAATAATGGTGAGCAGAGCTGTGTTTTTTCCTTGATAGCCAATTATGAGCAATTTACTAAAGTTGTCAACTCATGGCAAAACAAATAGTGTTAATAGTGTAGATTTCATAAAGACCTATCTGTCTTGTTATTGCTGCAGTCTAAGCGGCGTTCCAAGTTCAGGATGGTAATGGAGCAATAACTCACCTGGTGATGGAGAAAGTACCATCGCCAGCACCATTGCCTTTGCAGCAGCGGGACTGAGTGCCGCTGCCATGCAATATGTCCAAATGTGATTCCCTCTCCATAAATAACCACAGGGTTTTTACAGGAAAGGTGGAGAAACATAATACCTAACAAATTTCTTATGTGCTTTTGGGGTGTTTTTGGACAAGGCAATAATCCACGGCAAGTATTTCGGGAAGAATTTTTGGACAGGGAAGTTAATGCTGTATTTTTGATTGCTGGCTTCAGGCTTGAAGGCAGGCAATGCAAGTTTGCCATGTGTTTGCATAGCATCTAGCACAACAGGAACTTCGCGGCTTCTCAGTGCTACTGGCGTGCCAAATTATAAGATGAAGGAGCATAAAAGTGATGTTAATATAGTAGATGAAAAGTTTGGTATCAAATCAAACAGATTTCTTTGTGTTGATGACAGTGTTACTAGGACAAGTTCTGCCAAATCGCTGTAACTGTGGGAAGCTGTATCTCATACATTGCAGCATACATAACAGTCTCCGCCCTTGGGAGAGGAACACGGTGATGATCTTGGCATTGTGTACTTGCAAAATGATTCTCATCAAGTAGGGCTATATTCCGCTTTCCTGCGACAAAAAACAACAGTGCAGAGAAGGTGAGTAAAAAGCTCTCTGGATCTGAGGTGTTCCCACCAGGGGAAAAGGTGTGAAGGGGGCAGGTTTCTTTTTCTAGCCCTTAGGAAATTCTCAGAGATGAAGGGTGTTCATGTGAGATCAGATGTACTGTGTATGTCTTCCCAGTTGAGCTTGACCATGATTGGAGTTGTTCTTTAAACTCTTAAAAGTGTATAAAAAAGTATTCTGGTGCCAGCTCAGGGCATGCTGAGAAGGAAACCCACCTCATGGTTGAGCTGTCCAAATGGTCTATGCTCCTGCTGAAAGCCTTGGGAGGGTGAGCAGAGTTACACCAAGTGTGCACCTGCCCAGGCTGAGCTCAGCTCTTTCAAATCCAGGCTTTGAGTTTGTATCTGAACTATGGCCAGGCTTCAGCCCAGATCACAGATGGAAAAGCCCCCTGGAACGTGGGACTTTAGCCCATGTTCAGGTTTCTTTGTGCTCCTCAGCTCAGCTCTCCACCTCTTTGGGAAGACACCATTCCTAGTCCCAACCTTTGCCTTTGCATAGGTGCAAGAGCAAGATGTGGGAACACAAACCAGAGTCAGCAAATGTTCATCCCTGGATTTATGAAGGACCATTGCTGTGCATTGAGAGTTTCCAAGCCAGCCTCATCCTCTGGTCTTTAAGCATTGTGTAAACCTACAACAGCAAGGCATTACTCTAAGAGACAGGAGAGGAGACATGAGACTTCTTGTAAGCTCCTGGCCTTCCTGCCTTCTGAAAAATGTGTGTGTGTGTATTTGGCATTTAAGTGGAGTTTCCTCCTTTTTTATCCATCCAGCTAAGCATTGGAGAAGCAACATGGGCCTTCCACTTGCAAGTAGCTGCCAACAGCTGTGTCTGGTGTGATGTCTGCCACGCACATGTGGCGCTCCCTAATGACGGTCTGGCGAGGGTCTGAAGATAGCAGCAGCACTTGCTGGCAACTTTGAGACACTGTTCTGCTTTCCTTTTGTGTGTCTCAGGCTCCGGAGCAAGTGCATGCTCTGCTCTCCCTCCCTAGGCGCAGCTGTCAATGAAGAAGGGGTGTCTACACTGGGAACTCACTCCAAATGCTCCCTTAAGCTGCCTTGTCTGTTCTAATCTACAGTCTCCTTTCCCACATACTGGAACAGCCGCCTACACTGCAAACTCCAGCTGGTGCTCACAGGGTGACTTAAGTGCCTTAACGTGTTTCTCTGCTGGAGATTGTGAACATCTCCCTTGTCATAATCCCAGCTGCGTGTGGCAGGGGTGGGAGCTGGTGGAGCTGGTGTCCCACCTTTCCTGGACAGCTTTAGCAATTAAGTCTTTCTGGAAAACAAAGGGTTGATTTTTTTTTTTTTTTTTTTGCTTTTTGCCTAATCTCTTTCTAGCTAAACTGAGCCTGGCGAGCAAATTTTAGGTGCCTCTTTAAGCATTTGCAGATCCTGCTAGGAAAGAAGAGGAAACTGGCTTGGGGAAAATAAAAAACAGCCTTCACATGAAGGAGAAATTGGAATCAATTTCCGTGTCAAGTTTAAGGTCTGTTTTAAAGTTGAAGTTTGAAGCTGAGGTGCAGAACAAAGTTTGGTAGCGCTGAAACAGGGCAAGCTGTTTTGTGAGGTTTCTTCACTAGCAGACATATATCCAAGAAGCAACCTGGCCTTAAGGGATTTCTACCATCTTGGTTTGTGTAGGAAAAAGAGCTGGAGTCCTTGGACCCTTGTTATGCTGGATTTGTCCTGACACTGAAACAAAAGGGAAAGTATCTCACTACTTAACAATGAACGGGTGGATGTGGAGATTTATTTAGTAGTTCAGAGCAACCTCCTCTGCCATTTTAAGGCATGAAGAGAGGAATAACAAGCCCTTCAAATGATTCTGCATGGAGTCCTTGATGAGGCAATGCTCATGCAATTTGGCCAAGATGCTGTCATTAGTACAGCTCTTCTTGGTCAAAAAACCCCACACGATCTGTAATTGACCACAAGTTATCAAAGTTATCAAAGGAAAAACAGGTGCATAAACTGGAGGAATACCACCAGTAAACTCTGCATAATTACCCACATATGTGTCCAGTCATGACCAGAGCAGCAAAGCGAGTCTGAGTGATGAGGAACACAACACTGTATGTGAGAACTAGTAGTCCAGTAGGTCTTCCTTTCCACACACATCACATCACATCACAGCAGGCCTGTGTTGGGAGTGTAGAGGAAACATCAGTTGAAAAATGGAAGGCTGGAAGATCTGGCTTGGGAAGGAAATGCCTCCATTTCAGTCATTTAAATACCCTCAGTTTGGAGCATGATACTATTACTTGTCACTAGATTTCTACCTATGAGTAGGTGAATGATTTTGATGCCATTTTGGTGTATCTCTGTACCTCTGCTATTTGGCTAAACCTTGACAGTAATTTTCCAGAATCACTGGTTCTAGAAAGTGGATCTCCCCAGAGAAGAGTCAATATGATTTCTGTTGAGATTACTTGCCTGAAACTCATGTGTCATACTGCTGGTCCTTGCAGACTGGTTCTCTCTGCTCCCATGTGTATATGGGAATTGTCCTTCTTGGTTGCCATCCAGTGGTTGCTGCATGACATTATAATGAATATTCACAACTTCTCACTTTATGTCCCTAATGCAAGTGTCTAAATTTGGAATTTAGACTCATGTTTCCCTCTGTAGTGTTCTCCAGATGGCAAAAGATAGTATGAGCCCAAACTAAATAGTGTGAATGGTCCTCCAGAGCAGCCTTTCTGTCCCTGTTGTTTACAAAGAGGTTCTAGGAAAAGCCACACCCTAATTAAGTCCTGAATTTTGATGCCTTTGCAGTGTGAGTGAATGTCCTCTGTGTGTTTTGCTCTACCAAAACCGTGACATCAGTGATCTGGTCTGTGGAAAAGGTGCTGCTGACAAAGCCCATTTGGAGAAAAACTGGGTACTAAAACTCTTTGTCTTGAATAATTTATTTCATACACTGCCTCTCTTCTGGTGTGCGAATTGCGTGCTAATAGCTTGCAGTTTTCTCACATTTGTTGGTTATTTGAAACTATTGTCTGAATAATTTCTATGAATAATTCTTGATCTATAGGTCTTTCACACTCATTTCACTGGGATTATTTTAAAACTGAAATTCATCTTTCAAGCTGAGTTAGTTTTTATTGGTCTCATAGATCATAAAATGTATTTCTTTTCATGGAATTGACTGTTGAAAAGTAGCATGTATTGTCCTATAAAGAAATACATTTGGGTTCCTGATGAGCAAATCTCATCTGTTTGTAGGGTCTATTTAATTTGTTTGAACTATCATTCATAGAAACAACCATGCTATCAAACAAGCTCATTGGTTCACCTAGCCCAGTCCCTTGAAATATCAGGTCATTGTGTAGTAATTAAAATATTTGAGTATTGATTCAAATACTTACAGATTTTTAGTCTATAAATCAGCTAGGGAGTAACTTCCCTTATGCTTTTGATCAAGTTGCAGGTTCTGAAAACATTAACCATTTTCTTATGGACATTTTATTTCTTGTACATCTGGTTAATGTTGCATGTAGAAAAGTCATAGAGAAACACGGAATATAAGAAAGGTAAGATGTAAGATACCATCACTAAGGCTAGGCAATATTTTAAAGAGGAAAAGATAAATATTTATAAGCCTTAGAGAATAGTTTATTTTGGATTAGTTTTGCATATGAAAGTTTGGGTTGGTTTCTTTTTATCTCAGGAGGCTCTGTTATGCCTGTTAGTCACTTCTCTGCAGGAGTACCTCAAGGAACTTCCTATCGCATTTGTGAGTAAACTGCAAACATTCATGTCGGCTGGCTGCTTCTTGTCCAGAAGTGAGACCACGTGTGGAAGTCCATTTTAATATTTAAGTGCTTTTTTTGTGTGTTAACATCACTACTATGCTCTTCAGCATATTCTCCTCATTCTTACTGGAGAATCGTTTTGCTTTTATGCACATCCCGCAGTGTAAAAGCAGAGAGAAAACAGGGAATTAGTTCTGGAGACACTCCGTTGTTAAATTTTCTTCTCAGTATCAGCCAAAAATAACTGCAGTGAGCAGAACAAAATGTAATGATGTAAAGTCTTTTATTCCCAACCCCCAAAATTCCTACTTTCTAGTAACAAGCAATAAACAATTCAATATCATTTACACTTCAGTCAATTTGGATCCCATACATGAATTTTTATTAATCAGTAATTAATTAATCAATTCGGACTCTTGTTTCTCTATTAAAAGTAGTCAAATCTTAAAGGTCCACCACACGAACATGAATGCTTCCACTGTGTACCATGAAAGTAACACTTCTGTGCTCACTGCCCATCTTGACTGAGTCCTTCAAGAATATTTCCCCTAAATGTAATATTGTAATACAAAAGAGAGAGACTTTGGGACATGAATTTTGATTACCTCTGCATTCACAGACCCCCAGGAGACAGCTGGTGGACCAGTACAGTCAGAAGCAGGAGGTGATGGCAATGCTGTTCCAAAAATATATTTGGGCAGTAGGATGGCACATGCCAAACCATGGATCTGCTCAATTAAGTGAGTGATACTAGGGGCATACGTTACCTGCTGTGGGATGCCAGGACATCATAGAGCTGGAAGGGATCTTGGAAAGTTGCCTGGTCCAGCCTCCTACCCCAGGGCAGGTCCATTATCTGTCTCATTCTGGTGGGTGTTTGTCTAAGACTCAGTGATGCTAACACCATGGTCTTGCCAAGCAGTCTGTGTTGGTGTTAGAAAGCTTCTCCTAGACATAGCTTGAATCATTCCATCTATTATTTTAGCCCACAATTTCTGAAGTTATCAAACACAGGCACAAGGAAGAGATTATCCGCTTTTTGCAGGAGAACTCTTACACAATTGAAGACTATTTCTGAGTTTTTTCAAAAATTTATTTCTTAAATACTTCCAGTTCATTCAATCTTTCCTTATTTCAGGTTGTTTTCTCTAGACCTTTATGTGTCTTTGTTCTCCTCTAAATGATACCTTCTTGCAGTGCCTGACCTGAATACAGGATTCCTGTGGTGGTCTGCTTACTGATGTGAAGGGAAAACCTCATACATCTTGTGACCAGTGCTTCTTTTTATATACAGGCCAGTACATTGCGTGCTTCCTTCAGAATAATGATATTGTTGCCCTGATCTTAATTGAAAGCTGATAATTCCTGATTATATTACTAATACACTCTTGAATTAAACCGTCTGTCAATTTTGAGCTGAGTAGCTTAGCTGATCCATGGCCATTTCACTCTATCATGCTGTACCTATCTTCTAGAATATGTTGCCAAAATCTTTGCAATTCCCTTAACTGTGTGCAGGCACAGGTAGGCACAATACCTGGTATTGTATTAACACTATTGCCACAAGCTCAACTTGAACAAGTGCAACATATATTTACTGCTTGAAAAAAGCCTAAACCAAATAGCTATTCTCCTTTCCAGAGAGAAGAAAAAGATGGTTTTCAATTCCTAAGTTGTCAGCTTGCTTTCAGGATTAGCATCTGGGAAGCTCTAGCCTGGTCATGGTTATACATGAGGAAATCTAACTTGCTTCTAACAGTGCTACAGTATTACAGGATAAGTGAAGCCAAGTTCATCCAAAGATGTTGATATGCAATGCAATAAGCCCTTTGAAAATTTGCCCAGTTTCTGCCTATCTGGGGCTGGAACCATCTGGGAAATCTGGGTGCAGCAGGAAATACTGAACTAATTTGGGCTACCAGCTCAGGGCTCCAGAAAATGAGTTGCTGCTGGAAGAGTTTTTGGTACCAGAAGGTTTTCAGCCAGTTGAAATGTTAGATCCCTTTTAATGCTTCAGCCTTAGCCTGCTCTACATTTACTTTTTAAATTCCTCACTCTCTTCCTCAAAGCAAGATAACTAGACAGCTATGTGTTTGGGGTATGTTGGCAAGCATCCGCTACAAGGAGACACGCTTTTTTCTCATGAATTTTGAGCAAACTGTTACCTCCCTTCTCTAGGGGTGAATGGTTAGCTGCATTAACTCATGTCTACTGTTTTAAACCACATACCAGCCACCTTCACTGTAAAGTCAGCCGTCAGATGCGATAACACCCCCATTCAGCTACTTCAAACAGTTGTTGCACCACCTGTGTGATAGATTAAGTAAAGGACAATAGAGGGAAAAAAATACACAGCTGTCAGTTTGAATTAGATAGGTGTTTTTCTGCAGTTTTATAACTTATCAATTGCTGACTAACAGCCATGTCTTTGTTCCCAGTATTGTTTCTCACTTCCTAATGAAGTATGTATGTGCTCATGACCTCAAATATGCATGTAGGCACCAAGGTTTTCACAGAATCACAGAATGTTAGGGTTTGGGCGGGACCTCGAAAGATCATCTAGTCCAATCCCCCTGCCGGAGCAGGAACACCCAGATGAGGCTACACAGGAATGTGTCCAGGCGGGTTTTGAATGTCTCCAGAGAAGGAGACTCCACAACCCCCCTGGGCAGCCTGTTCCAGTGTTCTGTTACCCTGACTGTGAAGAAGTTTCTTCTCAAATTTAAGTGGAACCTCTTGTGTTCCAGTTTGAACCCATTACCCCTTGTCCAAAGATGTTGGTTGTCACCGAGAAGAACAGTTGTCCTACCGTTGGTTGTCACCCAGAAGAGCCTGGCTCCATCCTCGTGACACTCACCCTTTATATATTTGTAAACATTAATGAGGTCACCTCTCAGTCTCCTCCAGGCTAAAGAGACCCAACTCCCTCAGCCTTTCCTCATAAGGGAGATGCTCCATTCTCTTAATCATCTTTGTTGCCCTATGCTGGACTCCCTCCAGCAGTTCCCTGTCCTTCTTGAACTGAGGGGCCCAGAACGGGACACAATATTCCAGGTGTGGTCTCACCAGGGCAGAGTAGAGGGGGAGGAGAACCTCTCTCGACCTACTAACCATCCCCCTTCTAATACACCCCAGGATGCCATTGGCCTTCCTGGCCACAAGGGCACAGTGCTGGCTCATGGTCGTCCTGCTGTCCACCAGGACCCCCAGGGCCCTTTCCCCTACACTACTCTCTAATAGGTCATTCCCCAACTTATACTGGAACCTGGGGTTGTTCCTGCCCACATGCAAGACTCTACACTTGCCCTTGTTATATTTAATTAAATTTTTCCCCGCCCAACTCTGCAGCCTGTCCAGGTCCTGCTGGATGGCAGCACAGCCTTCTGGCGTGTCAGCCACTCCTCCCAGCTTGGTGTCATCAGCAAACTTGGTAGTACACTCTATTCCCTATTGTGTCTCACGAGGCAGATAACTACAAAAGTAGACACATGCCTATGGCAGGCACCTGCATTTAGCTGCAGGTGACTACAAAAACTAGATAGGTCAATGCTTTCCACAAAACAACCCACACGACCTCCCAAAGGTGGATTTTCAAAGTTAGTTCTAGCCTGAGAAATGTGCAAAGGAATGACAGAGCCCTACTCCTTCAAAGCCCACCTGAAGTTAAATACAGCTGCCTCCAGCAAGATGATCAGCACAAAGTACCTTTCAGGCAGAAGGAGACAGAGTGTTTGCCCACACACAGCATTTGCAAATGGAGGTTGTGAGCTGGAGGAGTATGGAGTGTTGTTTTGTTGTTTGTGGCCACAGGTTCATTGGTTTTGGAGCCAGACAAAGTGGTGGGGCAGGCAATTCAGCTGTCTATACCACCACAAGTATTTGAACACCTGCAGAGAATAGAGAAAGGGAGTTTGTCAAAACTTTCTGTTCATATCCCGCTCGTAGCTTTTCTAGGCATTACACTAACCACAGCCTAATAAAATACAAGTAGGACAACAGGTTCCAGCAAGAGGAAGACTCTGTGGTGTCGATGATCTTCAGGAGTGAGGACACTGAGTACGTAACAGGAGCCCTTGGACCTTTCCTTGCCTCTGCCACTGTCCAGTCTCCCAACCTAGAGTTTCTCTAACCATGTGAAATGTAAGACCTGGGACTTTCTCTTGCTCCATATTTGAATAGTACTTAGTAACAGCCTGTACATACTATTGTAATAAAAAGTACACTAGTAAAGTTCCTCTAGACACCTGCTGGAGAACTGTTCAGCAAACAAATAGGAAACAAGATAATGTAAGGTGCAATATGCAATACCTCCCAAGTAACTATGCAGTGAAGATGTAGTGATCACGGACAGGTGACCAAACAATACATCAGCTGCAGAAGAAAATTATGCCAGTTTCAGAAACTGGAGAAAACTGTGATTATGAAATCCCCTTGAAAGTAAACCAGTCTTTAACTATCTGACCCTGAGGTGTCTGGAAGTGACTTGGCAAACAAGTAGGTACTTTTGATGTTGGGACTTTCAACAAGAATGGGATCCAGCTGCTCATGCCAGTGGTTGCTGCTGTGACTGCTTTTGCTCTGTTAATTGTCGTTTGATTAATTTTGTGTAAATCTGGGCTCACCTAGTCACCATAAACAGGGAATCATTTTAATTTCTCTTTTCAGAAGGGGAAGTGCCTACTGGCTCCTTCCAGATACCAGATTTGGTTAATAACAGTACCAACCTGGGTTGCCACAGTACATGTGTTTCAGCTTTTGGTGTTTTCAATACATCTGAAGTGTTTGATCATCTGTGAAAGTGTACAAACAACCACAGAAGAATGAAGACATGGAAATTTCCTAAGGCAATGACAAGAAAGATATTTTTGTCTTTTTATTTGCTCTGAAACCCCAAGTGTGGTAGAGCTTAGGTGGTCAGTTGTAGACACAGGAAAGATATTTTTGAGGTTACAGGACACTCTTTGAGATGACTGTTTACTTGAATCAAGATCAGATAAGAAACTTTGACTCATGTCCAAGTTTGCTTGAGGTCTGAGAAGTGCAGGGCTTGGATCTCCCTTCGGTACCTCAATAGTGTAAAGCCCCACCTCTGTCAGTACAGGTGCACCTTAGTCCAGAGAGCTGACTGCAGCTCCTACAGGTAGATCCATATCGGCTTTTATCTACTCAGCTTGTGTATCAATAACTACAGAGTGAGAACAAGAGGTAACTCAGAGCTGGCTGTAAAAACAATCCCAACAAGTGATGGGGTATAGACTTCCAGAGCTACCTAGCTTTGAACTCTTGTGTTGTCACGGCTGAATGGCCATCTTGCCACCTCAGCTATCTAATTTAAAGATATGCCTGTGCCCTCTATGAATACTGTGTGCACTGTCATCCATACACAGATGGAGGTGAGCCTGCTCCCAGCAGATTCTGCGCTGTGTCAGGGGGAGAGGAGCATATTGAAGCCCCTGACAAATTGCATTCCTCATGTCCTACTGGGCTTCTGCTGGTGCTGCTTTGTGCAAGTTGACTTGAAATCAGGTTTTTGCTACAGCATGGAGGGAGGTTTTAGCCCTTAGTTCATGCTGCCAAGGGCAAGCAGCCTAATTATGACTTTCTGTGATACTGGGTTTCTTGGTAGCTGAATAGGTGCATTGGACCTCCATCCCTTTTTCTGTCCCTCTGCAGGGCAGACAGACCTGAAGCATTTATTATTTCCTAGGTGTGAAGCAGGTGCTTAGAGAAGAGCATAAATCATACAGAGCTAAGAGGAAAAAAAAAAAAAACACCAACCACTTGGTAAAATAGATGCTAGGGGAAAAAGAATACAAATCAGTAATTCTGCCACCAGGCACCTGCTGGCATTGTCAGCAAAGTTTAGTAAGAGAGGTGTACAGAGCCATAGCTTTTGCAAATGCTTTTTTTCGAAGCCTGTTATAGGTCTCTCTGCATGTTTATTTATTACCTTCTTCACAGCACTTCATTCAGGCTTTTTAAATGATTCTGAAAGGCAAGAGGTTTAACATCCACAGGTCTGATGTCATGCTTTAACCTCCAGAAGAGGACCAGCAAGGGCAGCATCTGGGTGACATTTCCCACACTGTTCCAGCAGTGTGTCTCTTGACTCCTCCTGGAAAACTGACTGCTTGGGGTGAGAGGAAGAGGTCATCTGCACACTCACACCAACAGTCCTTGACCTTTCTGTTGACAGTATCCACAAGGTGTCCTTTCTGGCAGCTACAGCGACAGAACAGTTTTGTGATAGGGACACATGTTCAGGCTGAAATCAGCAGTGCATTTCATCTAAGCTGCTGAGTAGCTATTAGAAAGTTAGTGCTTTTTGGCTGCTCAAACAACTGCTCTGATTTTGAACTAGTGGCCTTTTGGTGACAGGCTCTGATATCCTATTACTAATTCCCAAGCCATCCAGCCCCTCTAAACACATGCACACTCAAAAACCAATTACATAAAAATGTAAATTACTCTGAAGTGTCAAGTGATAGAGATGTGACCTTCACCTGGGTTGGTTGGATTGTGTGAGGCAGCATGAACTGGAGGTAAGGTGACACCTACAGCTTGGTTGTTTTGGCAATTTCGGAAACAGACTCTAGCCCCAGACCCTTGCTGCCCTTTGCTTCCCTTCACCTCCACCCTGCTTACGAACAATAAAAACAAGACGCAATATATCACTTTTGTGATGGCTCTATTTTCAATCGAAATGGGAGATCAGGATCTTGCAATGACTTGTGAGATTTACGTTCGACTGCTGTACAGGGTTGTTAGGAAGCTGTAGTTTGGGCCACTTCAAAGTACTTTTATTTTGAAAAATTGGCCAGAACTTCAGCTGGTGTACATCAACACAGCTCTGTTGCTTCAGTAGAACTGATTTACTCCAGCTGAGGATGTGGCCTCATATCATATGGCTGTTTTTTAACATAAAAGTGTATAATGCTGCCAGGTAGAAGACAGGCAGACACAGGGTTCACTATGAGAGTAAAGGAGAATTCTTTGTAGGAAGATCTTGCTCCTGTATAAAGATGTTTATAGCAAATGATTAAGAAATTATGTGTCTCTACATTTTCTATGCATGCCATGTTTGGATATGATTGTGTTACTTTGAATATTATTACTTCCATTTACAAAGTGAAATTCCAGCCCTGCTCTTTGAAAATTTGCCTCTTCGTACTTAATAAATCATAATTATACTGTCACAGCGGTTACCAGTGGACCCTGAGGGTCAGTGGACTACTTCTAAGGGAATCACAAAAGGTAACTAAGAAAATCAAATCTATTGTTAATAATCTTGAATTCATTATGCACGGATGTGCAGCACCACTGAAAAATGATTTGGGGATTGTAATTTGTAAAAGGCTGGAAAGTGCTTTCAATGAGGTTATATTTCTTTCCACCTTTCTTGTTTTTTTCTCATGTTCTGTTCCTATTTCGTTTTCAATCTCTTCCTGATGGTGTATTTATGTTTTCTTTCTTTTCACAGGACAGGATCTTGAGTCTTTAAAATGTATCTATCTAACCTACACCAAGGCATCAGCGAATGTTAAGATATTATCCCCATCCTCAGAGCTTTAGAAGTGGCCATCACTGATGTCACTTGAAGAAGGCGTTTAGGACAGGACCAACTGTCCAGATGTGATATTCCCATCCTGACAAATCAAGTGCTTTGTGAATTAGCTGTGTTGAGCTTATGCTTCTTAGAACTTTGACTTTCTTTGGTTCCTGCTGTAAAAGATCTGAGTCTTTCAACTGAATAAGTGCCTTATATGAGATTGGTGATCCTGTCAGAAACCTACAGCAAAATACTGAACAAATATTTATAATAAAAAGATAACTTCTTTATCAAAGAATATACAGTCTAGACAAAGTGCCTTTAAACAGCTCCCTGATACACTGCTGACCTGTGTAAATGGGAAACTTTCTGTCCCCATGCCCTTGCTTTCTTCTGTGTTCAAATTCTACTGTCAGGGAAGCATGCAGCTCTCCAAAGGAGCTTGCTCATTTGCATTTTCGTCTTTTGCTTCTCCCTGTATGCTGATAGCTTAGCTGGGACAGAGGGAATGAATTTCCTTCAAACACCTCATCAAACAAAGACTTCTAAAAAATGCTCACTTCTCAATGGCTATTTAGCAATTGGAGTTGATTTAGAATTTCCAGGGCCAATTCTCACATCAGTTGACATATACGCTATTGAATCAAAAATCGATATAATGAACACCAGGATGGGTAACAATGAGGATTAAGTGTACATATCATTAACAAAATTGTATCCTATTCTTACACAGAATGAAAGGGAGAAACTGCTGCTAGAAAGTCTTCAGTCTTGGGTAGGAACTCTTCAGCCTAGGGTAGAAAGTGAGGACAAGAAAATACATCTGAGGTTTTATCCACAGCTTCTGTAAGTGAAGTGAAGTTATTAGCAGGGTACTCACCCTCTGAGGGGTATAAAAGTATTCCATAACTAAGGTGTTAGGAAAAGCTGATCAAGTAGCTTGTTTATTTTAATTGCTTGTTTGCAGAGACGTAAGAATAGCTAAAAAGTGTCCATTTTCCATCAGGAAAACTGAAACATACTCATTAGAAGTAATATCTCACACAACGTTTTTTTCCTGAAGAAGGGAGGATATTTTGTCTTTTCCATTCTCCTCCATGTGCTGGCAAAACAGAAAAAAAGGACATAAAGAAGAGGGGAAGAACGTGAAAAAAATATATGTGGAAATGCAAAAATAGTAACATATATTAAAAAGTTCCTGTTTTCACTGCAAGACAAAAGAATTTTGAAGAAAATGAAAATATTCCTCATTTTCTTTCCAGAAATATTTTTGATCTATCTCCCTTACTAGAACTATTTATGGTGTTTATCAACAAATAGATCAGCAACACCACATAATTAAAAATGCTTTTGAAAAGAAGTAGAAACTTACAGCTTAGATGTGAAATAGCAATGGAAAACACCTCTCTGGACATATTTAACTACCAACCTACAATTCTGTTTAAGGCTGAAAGAGAACAAGTTGTTATAATACCATATAAACCCCTCCTCAATTTCCTTCCCAATAATATGTTCTTATCTCCTCTCCTTGGGGCTGGCCAGAGCAGTCATACAGTTGGATAGCAATCTGGATTAAGGAACTTAACTGGCTGAAAATTAAACCAGGGAAATAAAAAGAAGTTTTTAGTTTTCTCACCAAACTGTTTTGTGGCCATCAGTGTGAGTCTTGGCACAAGAGAGCAATGAGTTCTGTCTGGGAACATCTTGGCCTTGTGTGTAGGCCTTGTCCCACATTTTGGGCAAGGTCTTTGGGATGCTGACTCGCACTGGGGAAATTCTGGAAATGGGGTTTTCTGTATTGTACACGTTGTGACCTGACATGGGGCTGACACAGGACCTGTTGTATGAAACAGGCAATGCAGTTTGTTAAGCCGGAGCTCTACTTCTGCCTTGACTTCAAATGTAATGGTTTCATGGCAGCTACTTCTTACTCACATCACAGCAGGAGAGGAGATATTCTGTGGTTCGTGTCATAACTTTTTAACAAAGGGAAACTGGAAAAAATTGCACCAGCCTTCAAATTATATAACTTCTGAATATTTTCTTACAGGTAATGAAATGCATGACATGGCCTTCTAAAATTGTACTACAGCACCTACCTACTGGGTATATATTGTCAGTTCTGTTTCCTCTATATAGGCTGAGAAACTGAAGAACTGACAAATTAAACCCAAAACCACACAGCAAATTTGTGTCACAGCTTGGACTAGAACTCAGATCCCCATCAGGAATATTTAGCAAAATAAGCTATACAAATATATGTGTATTTCTAAGTGGTGTAACAGAATCCATTGGAAGACTAGGTAGATAGAAAAGTTGAGGAGTTCTATTTTTTAAACTGGCATAGGAAAGAAAGATAGGTATCTTGCAGTTCACAGCCCTTGATCTGATTTTTAACCATCTCACACTGCTGCAAACTATTTGCCCAAGCTGAGGTGAACGCCTGGCCTAAACAACTCGCTCCAATACACACAGAAGAGTTTTTTGTGAACTTGAATTTCCTTTCAGATAATTTTTCACCATGTCTGCCTGGACCTTTTTTTTTTTTTTTTTTTTTTTATGTATTCCTTCAGTACCATTAGTGAGGCAGTGCAATGCCATTTTTCTAAGGTCCTGAATGTTTACTTCTCCAGGTAGGGTGATTATGGGCATGATAGAATGATGTCTTTAGTCAAGTGTAGATCTTATCTTCCCATGTAACAAGGTAGCCTAATGAAATGAGTTTTATTCAAAGACCTTGTCTCATAACGCTTCAGGAAAACATGATAAATTGAATGATTCTTTTAGCAAATGCATCACACAAAGCACTGGCATATTGCTTATGAAGTTTAATTTTGTAATAGTTCATGGGGTATAATATACCTGTAGCTATTTCAGTGGAATGAATCTTACAAGCTCATTACAAAAGCAGAACTGTTGTCCCAAAATATTGCTTTTCTTGTTGAACTGTTGCTCAGATTCAGGGCAATTTGCATGTATAACCTCCCAAGGAATCTCTGCATCTCACTTTTAATTTTTTTTCCTTTGATCGTGCTATTATTATGAACTATGGAGAAAGTATTTTATCTAAGTACTGAGAGCTTAGCTGTTATTAGCAGTGGTTTTACTGACCAAATGTGGCAGACAAAATCTAAATCCAGAAAGAAATTAGGTATTTTTTAAACTAAGAAAAGTTTGGTTGTTTAACAGATATAAGAATGTAAAACTAGACAAAAGCAAACATAGTGTGATTTGGACATACATTTGTTGTCTTTGATCTTAAACTTTTTTTTTAACTTTTCTTAAGACATATATTAACTTTAACTGAAAGATGGCTGATTCAATTACTTATAAAAATGATAAATTACTTTCCTGATACAGCTATGTTTCCAATAGTAATTCAACATTCCTTTTACTATAGAAAAGTGCATAAGGTAGTGACACTTGTGATAAACCTTGTGTTTATATTACCTGTCCTTCATTGTCCATTTGGGCTTGTCTCTAGCTGTGGTGGGCCAGGAGTGGCACTTGTCACTCCCATCTGTGCAAGACTTTCAGTCCATCCAGGATTTCCTAGTGCATTTCCAGGAGTGGTGTCATGAGTGTGGGCATGAATACAGTGTCCCACTTCCCACTAGCATGAGAACTCCCCTTCTACTTCAGCAGAATCTCCACATATACTCTTATTGGCTGCTGGGGAAAATGTAAAGGTTGATGGTATACTTTCCTCTAGTGAGAATGGGTGTGGGAGTGACCTAGTAATATGCATGGGTATAATCTAAGTGATTTACTGAAGTTTTTGGCAAAGTATGTACTTGGTGTCTCCTGGTCCCTGGAGACTGGTACCATAAGCATTTCACTGTTTATCCTTTCTTAAATAGGGTAGCATATTTTTAAGTACACTGAGTTGCTGTGCATACAATAGCAGTTTCTTGAGACTGCTAAACTGACCCTCCAATGAGTGCTGTGCTTACACCCACGCTGTATATCCACTACCTCTTCAACCAGAAACCAGTGTGAGAGCAAGAGCTGATACAGATGTAGGTCTTGCCCCTGTATTGTTTTGGGATGCAAGAGTACGCATCCATAGGTTCCTAGACCAAGGGTCTCTAAAACACTCCAGGTAGACCTTTTTGGATATAGATTGTAAAACATCTGGAACTGTCACAACACACTGGGGTCATTACATTTCCATAGCTTTTTCTCAGCTCCATTTATTTCTTCTTGCTGTTTCCTTCCCTACAATATCTCTAGAATTAGAAAGACTGAAAAGTACAGAGGATGAGTTTGTGGAAGCAGGATCAAAGAGCAGAGCTGAAGTCCATTGAAATCAATGTGAATTTTTCAAAAGGGTAGAATACCACAGGCTTTTTTAATGCTTTCATTCTGTGTTGTTTGTGTTACAGTAGTCTTTAGAGGAGCCTAATGAAACTGGAGCCTCACTGTCAGCCATGGCAAATGCAGCACTGGCTAGATCTTCGGCTTCCTTGGGTTCATTGGAGTCACGCAAAGGCTGAGTAGTGAGGCTCTGAATCCATCTCTGCTGCAAACATCTTGCTGGATGGGAAACACCTGGCCTCAGGAAGCTCAGATCTGGAGCCTTTACACTCTAGCATAGCAGAAAAGCCCATTACTGCTAACATTAATGTTACGGCAGGGGAGTTGAGTGATTTGCCCTAAGTCATGCAGCAGGCTGTGACAGGACTGAGTCTCCTGGGATCCAGATGCAGACTCTCAGTTCTCTTCTGTCTGTCTGAGGAAATGCTCTGTCTGAGCACTGTGCCACTCTGGGAGCCAGTTCCAACAGCGATTTCCATGTTTTGAGGGTGAATGGGAGAAGTACATGGGCACGTTAACTAGGAAGAACAAAGGTGGTGCATTTGCTGGAGTCTGAACCCACACTTGAAATATTCTGGGTTCTGAAGGGCAAAAAGTTGGAGTGCAGCGAACTGTAGTATTATCTCAGTTTGTGTTATTTAATCCAGTTGTAATGAGATACACTTTTTTACTGATTACAAGAAATCTCTCCTTTTTGGCTCCTGAGTGAATAAAATGAAACTTTGGTAACTTGACTTTGAACATTGAAAACTGTCATATATATACATATATATATATATATATATATATACAAATATAAATATATAAATATAAATATAAATATAAATATAAATATAAATATAAATATAAATATAAATATATATAAATTATTGATTTATGTAAATCTACAAATTATATTCAGTTTGAAAACTTGCACTCTCAAGATTGTTGAATCTCTTTAGCCATTGTTTATCTCATTTCAAAGCACTGAAAGATGCCTCAGGGGCTGCATCTTGTACAGTCTGGAGTCTACTTTTCCAGATCTTTCCGAAGATTATTGGTTAGGATGTCCAGGCCGTTTAGCTTGAAACTCTTAGTTAATGAAACTTTTAGTAACACTGAACATGGTAGGATTTATCATGGGATAAAGGATTTTAACATCTCTATGGAACTGGTTTGAAATTTATATAATGCATGTACTGTATTGCACATATATACCACAGTCAGTATCTTTAATCACATTTGGTGTCTCTGTCTGTCTGCATATGCTTCACAATTTTTTCTTCTGTAGCTTCAATTAGTGTTTAATGAACTTAGTGAGAGTTAATTATTAAAAAGCGACTTCAGGGGTCAAGCCTGTTTTACTTAGATCCACAAAGACACAGCATGAATGTGGTTTTGCCTCTGTGAAAATTGTAGTGAAAAGCTCATTATTATTTTTTTAATCAAGGAATAAAAAGCTGACCAGTCTAAGTATCCTTTCCATAACACATTCTCTGGCATTGTTACTATACATATTTATAAAGCAGCAACCTGTCCTGTGTTCAGGTATACCACTCTTACAAATCTAACAGCAAGCATCCATTTAAGTCTGACAGCATCATTCAGTTCTTTCCTCCTCCTCGCTGATTTAAAAATGTTATAAAATTGAAGTAGACTGCAGTAAGTACAACGACAATATGTTATTTTCCCATTAAGTACTACAGGACGTGGTCTTATGTACCTTGCTTCAATGCTTGTGATAATTAAACATTAGGGAGGGGTGCTGAATGTATTTTTTTTTAATGACATCAGAGTCACAATGTTAATGCAGAGTCAACATGCCTACAATATTTTGGACTCAAATACATAATTTTTTGCCGCCAACATTGTGTTTTGATGAATGTCTTGCACTGTCCTTTTAGCATTTGAGTCAAAACTCAGGCTGGCATGGGGTATACCTTCCATCAGACCTGAGTAATGCTTGGGCTGTCAGGCCTTGCACTGGCTTCTCCTGACCAAATAAGGAGCAGTGGGTTCTCCCTGCCTCTGCCTGTATTAAGAGCAGAGGGCCAGCAGAAAGCTTCTGTGCAGTGATTAGGGACGACGCATACCGGGACACAGACACAAATTCACGCAGAGGTCTTGTTCTGTAAAAAAGCACAGAGCCTGGCCAAGCAGTGAGCTGACCTAGGCCACTTTCTTTATTCACTATTGACAATTTATAGGATTTACAGTTATGGGCCTGGACTAAGATGTTTATGTAAGATGTTTTTCCACTAATTGTTATTAAAAACACACTAAACTCATGTGGTGTTTGTCTCACTTGTTCTTCCACTCATTCACAGACCAGGCCCAAGGACATTCATGCATCCCATGCACTTGGGGGCAGTTATCCGGCCCAAGATACCATTCTCACGAGTCTGGGCTATAACTCTTTACAACTATGAGAAATGTACTTCAACACAATCTGTCCAAGGCCCTTTATATTTTATTATGATCTGATTATGTTAGTATTATTTCTTTGACCGTCCAGATGGTCATGTTAGTACTGATCTTCCTTTATCATCCAGGTGGCTGGAACCACACATCTTGCTTTCCCACATTTTTACTTTCCAACACTCCTGTACACCTCTGTCCCTCTCATGCCCTTGTCAGGCCTTGTCAGGCTGACCTGCTCTGCTTTCAGGCCTTTGTGTCACCCTGCTGCTTGACTATTCCAGGACATGGATAGACTCAGCTGATAGTTGGCTCTTCTGTGCCTCAAGTCATACCCCAGCTTTCACCAACTAATATTGTTAGGCTGATATTGCACAGCTGGTAATAATGCTGAAGATATTCAGATTTAGCCTACTGATCGCTAACACTCTGCTCTAAATAATAACAGAAACTTATTGTAGGTTTACATTGACAAGAGCATTCTGTGACAATGAACTCTGTGCCTCACATTCAGAGAGGTCAAGCTCTCATTAATCTTCTGCTGTCTTCAAGGATCACTGTTGACTGCTGCTTGGAAGATTCAGAACTGTCACTGCAGTGGCTGATGGAAACTAAAGTCAATCTCTTTTGCACGTAGGCATTTGGTGGTGTTCAAAACCAAGACTCAAACACCTGACCTTTAGCTTTTCATCCTACCCTTATGTTACAGCCACACAGGATCCATTTTATTTGAAGTGCCAGGGCAATTTAGACAAAAATCGCATGCTGCATGTGGTGTTTGTTACCTTGTTGTTTGTCTGAGCCCACACAGCCGATCTGTGGAGGGACAGTGCATGTTTTGTAATGATGGAGCCTTGGTAATTTGAGATGAATTATTAAATGCTGACAATAAATGAGCATCAATACACACACACAAAAAAAGCAATGACAGGGAAAGGCATGAGAGAGGGATAAGAAAAATGGCAAGGTTTCCTGAGGATTGGACAAAGATGTTTCTTTGGGATTATTTTGACTGATGTCAACTCTTCCTTTTATTTAGGAGCAATTTCTTTCAAAGCAATAAATATTTGAAAACTTCATATTTATTAAGTGTTAATTTTACCCTTAGGCCTTTTGAGCTAAAAGTTCAAAACACAACTCTGGAAATACACACAGGCTCCATCTGTTCATCTCCTGCTGCTTGCTTTGAAAAATGTCACCCAAAGCCTTCATTATTTTTAGTGGTGCTACTTTTTCAGGTTTCAGGTCCTTGCTTTAACCTTCAGTATTTGTACCTAGCAATCTCTCTGTAAGTGACCTCTTCAGTAGCCTGTACAACTATGCCTGGTCACTCACTGAAGCTCAGGGAACTCAGGCCACCACCAGGATAAGACCAGTTTCTATTTTTAATGATGGCCTGTGGGCAGGGATCTATATTCAGGACTTTGGCCCACTTTAATCACAGAGGATTTCCCACTGGTGTCACCGGAAAACTGTGCACAAAGATGAAGGGTAGCAAATGGCTTTTTACAGGAACCAAATCAATAATCATCAATGTTATTTAGGTGCCTTGTTTTGTCATTTAGCAGGTGCTCACAGTTTAGATTTTTGGAGGACTATTTATTCTCTGTCTTTCTCTCCTGTCCTCATTCTTGTTCCTCTATTTCATTCCCTTCTGCCTGTTGTGGTCCACCTCCTAACACTTTTCTTCAGCGTTTCCCTTTCTTCAGCAGCTCCCCAAACCTTCCCTGTCTCATAGGTTGAGATGATCAGAATTTGAATAATCACTGTTGACACTTTTGAGTGCCATCATTAGGGGTTCGGTTTAATCCCTTAGGAGAAACAGAGCCCTGGGAGCTCACAGCTTGCAGAGCATTGTCTTTAGTTGTCTGCATGTTCAGCACCATAGGGCTTACATTTTGCTCAGTTTTTGAATATTTTGTAATTTTGTGGCTCATTTAAAGAGAACGACAGTTCAGGTTCTGCAGAACATCTATCATGAAAACATCAAGCCAGTCAAATCCTGTGAATAGAATACAAGCAGGATTTGCTTTGAAAGGTTTTTCATTTCCCCCCCTCGCCTCCCCGCCTTGGGAATTAGGTTACCTATTGTAGTAAGTGGAAACACTGTACATCTGGTATTTCAATGCTTCTGTAAAAGAGGCTATTTATTTATGTGAAATATAGATTTAGATGCAACACTTGAAGCTCCACATCTCAAATACCTTTTTGTGTTCTTGCTGAGAGTAAGCATGAATTCCGCCTCATATGAAATACTAAAATGTGCATGTTCTTGTATTTTGGGTGATAGCTCTTTCCCAATTTCAAAGAAGGCATCACTGAGATTTAATTTCACTGCTACTCCTGAACTTCCTGAACATTAACAAAATGACTTGGAGAACCCTACTCTACTGAGAGACCTGACCTGCACTCCATGATAGGTAAAAGAAATGCTTGTCTCAGAGAACAAAGAGACATATTAGTACTCAGTGCAAAGCCAGGGTACGAATTAAGCTATGTATAAAGGTAAAACCTCAGGGAGAATATAATAATCTTTCATCACTGGACATAAAGAGAAGCTGCTTTTGAGGAAAGGCTTGAACAGACAAAGTGTCATTCTAGGAGGTGAAATTGGTCTCATTAGCTAGCAAATAAAAAAGCCTCTGTACAGACTTTATTTCGAAGAAAGCTGATGATTTCTCACTTTAGAGTCACACTAAACAATGTTGATGAGTTGTACTCAGGATGTTGATTATAATTAACAGCTATCGTTTGATAACTCTGGGCTTTGCCTGTAAAGAACTTGTGACCTCTGGTCCTAGGACTTCTGAGTATAAATTGCTGCAATGAGACCACTCTGAGTTTCTTATTTCCCCATGTGCAGATTTGTTCTCCTCTGTAGTTCCATGTCTCCTTGCGGGAGCTGCACCAGTCCAGGCAAACCACTCTCCATGGCACAGAGATGTTCAGCCTTTCTTAAAGGGAGTGTGCTGGTTCAGGCTTTTCCTGGTTCAGCAGCATCCTTGCCCTACTTTTGGGCAGCACTGAGTCAGGATATTGGTAGCCTTAAACCAGAGTACCTAGCTGCCTCCAGTGAAGCTTGGACCTTCCCTGCACAGTGGGGTGAAGCCAGAGAACTTTCTCATGCAACATCTCCCATGGGATGACAGAAAGGTATAAAGCATGGAGCAAGAGGCAGAAAGATGGGTCTTATCAAATCTTCTGTCATAAGACTACAGAAATCACAGGGTCTCAAAGAGAATGGTTTGGGTTTTTTTCCCAAGCAGTAGCCATTCCTGGGGACCACAACATCTGACCCAGCATCTGCCTAGTTTTGCTCTAAGGTGCTCATCTCCTCCAGTGTTACAAGAGCCTTGAAGAGTTACCTATGTAACCCCTTAAGAGTGGCTTGCCTCTCACAGACACCCCTCTCCTCCCCTTAAAGGGAATGAGCATCTTATTAGAGGTATTACTGACTAGTTATAACAGATTTGCACTCAGGAATCTAAGTTTCTTTAACAGCTTTTTAAAATTCCAGATATAGGGGTTTTGGTGGAAAGGGCTGGGAGAAGGACAAGAAGTCTTTTAATTAAGTGTGTACATTCCCCTTTATACCCTGAGCTGGCCATAAACCTGGGAACAGGACACAACTGTTCAGATTCTAAGTCCAATTATTAAACTGTACAGAATGTTCCTTTTACCATTCTAAATATTAATAACAATAATGTATTTTAATTTCACTATCATAGAGAATGGTGAGAAAAGACAGGTGAAAACAGGTTATTGTAAGAGAATATGGTTGACTCCAGATTTGACTTAAAGGTTAGTAAAAGTAAACCAATTTTTCTGTGTTACAGTTGTGGAATTTTAACAGCATAATTTTAGTGGCATATATCTTTTCTCAGTGTCAGCCTTACCTTTTGTCTCATCTGCACTTCAGAAGTGGCAAGCCTGTTCTCAAAGCATGGCACCCAATGCTAGGCATCTTATACACAAGAACCTGTCTTGTTTCCTCACTTCCAATTTATACTACTGCAGGATGTGGTAACATATTGAGTTATCAGTCAAGCCATTAGGCTGGCTGTAGCTATTTTTAATAAAATACCACAAAATGATAGAAAAAAATATTTGAAAGATGAGGATTTGACCACTTTACATGTGTTATAGATTCTGAACATGATGTGCAAATGGTAAATTCTGAAAAGTTATCTTCCGTATAATGTCATTTCTGCAGAACTCTCTTGCCTCAGGGTTGTGAATTATTGTGCTGTGAACATTATAGGAGAGAATATTTACAATAAATCGTGTAAAACCCCAAATGTTTTGCAATCAGAATATGTCAAATGCTGAGGAATGAGGAACCCACTTTGGTTTATAACTTCCTTCAAGTATGAGCCAAAAAACTGTACAGTACTGTACCTAATGGAAAAGCATCCAGACCAATCTCTATAAATACTTACCACAATCCCATAAACTAACTTATTAGAAGCACTTGACTTTCTCATTTATACCTGTAGAACTGTTGAAAAAAGTTACATAGGCTAAGCTCTTTAATGCTTTCTTAACATTTCTCACACACAAAATAACTTACAATATGCTCTAAAGGATTGTTCATACAATTTTTTTGGCTGACTGTCTGTTATCTAAAATGTGGTTTATCTGAATAATATGAGTTATACTTCCTCCAGTTCCAAATTTATGGTGTTAGAGGCATTCTTGTTTACTTCTCCAATATAGTTAGTATGCTGTAAAAATCTACTGGAATATTCCCAGGTAATAATGTAATAGGAGCCTTCATGATAGTTGTGAAACTAATATAGGATTGTACATTTGTAAAATACTAAAGTTTTTTTTACCAGAAGGTCAGGAAATTAATTCTGTCACATTACTCATCTGCAATATTTGATATACATATAAGATTGCTTTTTATGGTGTGTATCAACATACAAATTTAAAATGAGAAACAGAAAACACTCTGCTGGGAAGGATGTGGGCAAGTAGGTCAACCCACAGATTCTCTTGGATTGCCCTTCAGTATTGGGTTGCAGATATAGAAAACTTCAAAAAAATGTTTGTGAGAGCTTTTTGAGAGAGGCTCAGTATGCTCAGGACTGGTAACAACACTCCCAAGTCTACTGAACAGAAAACAGAAATGGCAAGTCAGAATATTAGCATTAACAGTAGGAAGTACATGCTCCTATTTTTGAACTGTGCAACTATGAACGCAAATAAAATGCAAGATGTAGAAGGGGTCACAGGACAGATTACTTCACCCTTAAAACCATTTGAAGAAGCACTGAACCTGAACCCTGTGAGCCAGAAGTACAAATGAGATACAGAACCTCATGCTAAAATTACAAGATAGAGTTTCATGCACTGCCGGTACCACATCCTGCGCTAGTGCAAACTTGTGTCTCATCTGCTTTACTAATAATTTACAAACTGTTTTGCTGAATGTGAGTGTGGAGACGCTTAAAGCATAACCATAAGGGCAAGGGGTGGGACAGTTTCTGCACCTGACTGCCAAAGACCCCAGCACTCAAACAGCTCTCTGCTGCTCACTTCAAAGCAGTCTTTTTGGAAGGAAAGAAAGAATGCAAGGTACCCCAGAAAATCTATTTTTATCAATCACCTGTGCCTATCAGTCATGTAGATGTAGCATTTCAGTGGGAAGAACAAAGTCTTGCAAACTGCATTGATTATAACGCCACACGGCTGCTACACCACTTAGTTTCCAGTCTACAGCCTGGTGATCACGAGCTGCTTCACTGCAATTGCTGTCTGAAAAACCCAGGAAGATGCATGCTTGATGAACACTCTCACCTTCTGTTCTTATATTTCATGCCAAAGACAGTGACATGCGTAGTGTTGTACATGGCGGCATGTACTGAACTGTCTGGGTGTCATTTTGTTTTCAAAAAGAGCAGTGAATTTAAGGTCAGGCTTCTAGGATTAAGAAGCCTTGCCTTTCCATATAGTCTCTGTTTACGGCATGGTCACAGTGCATCTTTTTCAGTAAGAGCTAGAAAGTCAAGCTTTCAACAAATCTGCTTACGTATTACCAAGGCAAATAAATAATTGCTTTGGAAGCACACTGTATGTGTTGTTAATCCTACAGTATACTGAAGAGTGTATATTTTCAGAGAAATTATATAAAAACAAATTTTCAAATGTTATTTTAATTCCACATGCCCAATCTGATATTTAATGGTTAAGAGCAGCTGCTAAATACCCCATCTCACTAAATTATTAGGTAAAATATCAATATGTAGAAATAAGATTTGTGATATCCATGTAGGAAAACCAGTAGTATGGTTTCATTTTTATTAGTTTTGTAGGAATTTTGATGAGAAATGTAGCTTGTAAAATTTTCAGTGGTATTTCAATTTGACCCAAGTAGAACAAAAGTGCATTTCTGGTCAGGTCATAGAATATACTGATGCTAACAGCGTTTTACTATCCAACTCATTTTTATGTTATTTGGGAATTCTTATGCCAATACTTTTGACAAAGCTGTTGAAATCTGTTGACTAGAGAGAAGATGTTTTTTACTTTACACAAAAAATGGTATCCAACTACAAGAAAATCAAGCAGTTATGCACAATTCTCTATGGTATTTCAAGAAGAAATTTGTCTAGAAAGAAAGTCTAAGTTATCACACAGAAAAATAATCCTGAGCGCATAGGAAACCGGCACAAAAAATGGCAAGTTGCAGGTTACCAGGAACATAGCAGTGCTGTATAAAATGCAGAGCACATTACATTACAGGTAAGTTAGATGAGCAAGACATTTTGTATTTTGTAGCTGTCCTCCTGATAAGATATTTCTCTCTTTCTGTTGATGATTGCCCTTTGAGTTGTTTGGAAAATGCTGATTTTGTCTGTTGTATGGGCTGTAGGAAGAAACAACTGACTTTACCTGTCAAATATCTATAAAGACTGCAGCATTTACTCCGGTATTTTTCCTTACTTTGAGGGAATGCTGTGCCAGAGTCATTGCTGAAGGTACAGGGATGCACAGACACTCTTCATTAGCACTCACATGAAACCAACAGTGGGTTTCTGTGCTTTCTCAAGACCAGTTTGATGGTTTGGTTCTAGGTTTGTTATTCATCTTTACTTATAAAACTGCTTATGTCTGGTGACCGCTAGAGGTATCTTCACCACAAGCACTCTCTATGATGAGTGGAAAGAGTTAAAGACCTTCAAAAGAACATGTAGCCCATCTAAGAACGTGTCACCTGAAAATGAGTATTTTGTAAGAAGGAGCCTGAGTAGAGGAATCCACACAAGTACGCACTTCAGTCAAATTCCTGAAGTCACGTGGGTAAATCCAGGTCCTTTCCCCCCCTTTTTACATCTGTAAAATGTTTTTGGCCCTTAAATCTTTTTTGCAGAGTTGAGAAAAGACAGAGCTGCCATGTCAGAGACTTGTCCCCTGCCCCTCCACCCCCCTCTATATTCTATGTTCTCTTATTAAAGGAAACAAAATGGTTTGGAAATTTATTCCAGACACAAGATTTTTTTTCCTTAATGTATATTTCTGATGCAGCCACATGCTGGGTTCTTTACATTAAACACATTTGGTGATTCAAGTTTACTTTTAGAAACAGCCTGCTTTGTTTTCTGTTCTTAGTTTTCTTTTTTTATCTTTTTTTAAAACCATGGGTTTACTTTTTGTACATCTTGTCCTTTTAAGGAATGCAGACCTCTTCTTCCATCTCCTATTGTTTATTTAGTGCTTTGTGGAAACGCACTGATCTTCATAGCCAGCAGCCCATTGTCAGCCTCCTTGGGTTGCCTCTGGCATTGTAGCTTTAAAAATGATGATTTACATCCAATAAGAGGTAACTTAATTTTGGTTCAGGTTAATCTCATTCAGCTTTAACTGCCTAAAGTTAAAGTATCTATGCCAAGCTAGCTATATGGGCTCCTTCTGAACTTAGGAGGGAAAAAGGGACCTCCAGAAGGTTACTTATCTCAACACTACTGCTTTGTTTGATTTTCTGCATTGGCAGAGTGCCTGGATGACGACCTTAAGCTCTGAGTGGACCCTCCCTCCTAACGTGTGTTTTGTATTTCCGGGTTGACCTATGCAAGGAAAGGATGAGAAGTCTGTTTTGTCATAATGTCCCCAACACACGTACTGCACTGTATGGATAATGCTTTGGCTTAAGGTCTGTTTGTTTCACTTTAGCTTAAATCTCTTCCTAGCTGCCATTTTCTAAACTTAGATTTTAAGTGAGTATACAATTGTTCACCTGCACTTTTGCACCTGGTTAATTAAAAGAAAGATAAAAAATGGATTGAGTTGATCTGATGAAACTCCAAATACAAACAGCTCTAATTGCTCCTCTGATTCTCCCTTATGCATCTAATTTTTCTGTAAAAGGCTGCTCAGGGCCATAGGTTTTGTGTTGGCCAAAGGCTAAACACTTCTAGTGCTGTTTTTCATTCTCAAGACCACAAGTACAGTATATTTCTTTTGCAGTTTCACTCTTCCAGATTCCCTTTGTATTATTATAGATTCCCTCTCGGGATCAGCACAATAATATGTGAAGAATATTAGTGATATGGAAGCTTGCTTCAGGGTTATCTTTAGATATGTGAGTTGAACTCTACCAGTGAGGTACTAAATCTGCCTTGAGATTATCAATACAAGAACAAGTGAAAATGTAGGCTTTAAAAATAGCTTGTACTCCTTTTGTTCTAGGACAGGAGGAGAAAATGAACCCAGCTCTGCAGTCATTGTTGCAACCCAGCTGGCTTCACTGAGCTGGCACTGATGTAGCTGCCAGCAGAGTAAGGCTACATGTATCTTATTTAAAACGGTCAAATATCACAAGGTGTGCAGATAGTATAGCATGAGGAAGGCCTAACAGGAGGTGCAAATGACTGCCCATTTTGCATATAATCATCCTGAGTGATGATGGTAATAGTCACACTATGAGAGTCTTTGACGAAGGTACATATAAAAATGATTTTACAATAGCTTAGAGAAATGACAATACAATAACATTGCAAATGCAAGACTTAAATAAATCACATCGTTACGTGTTCTGTAATATCTTCTGCATGGCTGGCATTTTATTAATGGGCTAAAAAAACTTCAGTTGTACATCTTGCTACTGAGGTCCACAATGAGCCCAGTTATTTTCAAGGAGTAAAGCCAGGCTTCACTAATGCTTTTCCAAGGAGCCAGGTATTACCCTATTCTTAAGGCTGACTGAGTGAGTCTAAAAATTTTACAAGAGCTGGCTGAGATTTAGACCAATAAAAATCTGGTGGTTTTTTTCTTCTTTCATTTTGACAATAAAAATCCATAGGTAAAGCAAAGTTTAACCTTTAAAGGTGTAAAGCTTAGGTTATTGGGCTGTTTGTAATTTTTTTGGCAAAGTTGCAATAATGCATGCTTTTCAAGGAAACTTCATACTCTATTTCTGGAGGACCTGGATATATGGAACCTTCTAATAAATCCTTTTGTCTTCTAAGCTCTTCCACCACAGAAGAGTTCTGTTTTCAAAATAAAAATGCAAATAACCCTCTAATATATTTTTTTCACAAAGGACTGTGCTGTTTTTTCATATTTGTTCCTTCAATTAGCTAGCCTTGCCCAATAAATTTTAGTGTTTTGTTACTAATAACTAATGAAGAACAGGTAACAAAAGCCACAACCGCATATTGTACTCATTAAGAATTGGATCAAACTAGCTTGCACATCGCATGAAGCACAGTGTCACATATAGAAAGCATGAAGTGTCTGGGGCAGCATACATTATTAATTAGAGCTGAAGCTGGACTTCTGTTGTGGCAATCATGACTTTCATGTTCTATTACTTTCATGTTCTAAAAATACTATGCCTGACTCGATGTTTTATGATTTCTTTATGTGAGCGGGTGGACATTAGACACATTTCATGAGGGGCTGCAAGCCTAAATTCTCCTGACTAAAGGAGAGAAGTTCAGCAAGGGCATGGTAGAAACATAAAGCTCTTCTGCTTGTGAGTGAGCATCCATGGAGGGCAGCAGTCATTTCCTGGCACCTTGAACTCAGTAGGATGAAGCTGGCACATCTTTCATGACCCAGAACATCCAAAAATCTCTGGATATTTTGTAACCCCTTCTTTGTTTTGTATTTCTCAAGACTGCTGGTGCTTCTGGTATAGGAGGGACAGCATTCCATGACTATCCTCATATTCACACTTTGGCTGGAAGGGCAATTTCCCCCTTTTAAGATTTCCTGCCAGTTTCTGGAGTTCACTACAGAAATACTCTTCAGGCATTTCATGCTTGCACTGTATGAATAGTCTGAGTGCAGGAAAAATATTGACCTGTTTTTGGGAACTAATTAAATCTGTCTTGTAATGAATTTAAGTATGATCAAGCTGATCATGTTCTTTTCGGGTAGTGGTGGCTAGGTGGGCAACAAAGGTGTCAATACAATGCTTTCCAATGATTGGATCCTCCTTTCTGAAACCAATTAAGAAAAGGTGAATGTGAGACTTTGCTGTTTTCTCTGTTAGCATGGAAAGGTGTATAAACTTGGCAATGTACAGCTGGAAGGGTTAGAAGATGGTCTTCCGACAGGAGCTCCACTGGAGATCAATAGGTCAATAGGATGCAATCAAATGTCTTTTTTTGTGTCATGACTGAATAGCTAAAACACTTATGTGGGTCCTTCAGGCTGAATACTTATATTTTGTGCTGAAGAAGAAGAGCAATGTAAGCACAGCTAAATACTACATTTTACATGGGGGCGAGTTACCAGCAGCTGAACACCAGTGACTTCCTAAACTGATGGAACTTGATCCTCATGATTTTGATTCTGCCTTCAAGTAATGGTAATCACAAGCAAAACTCACTGGTAAGGCTGTTTGCATCCTTTTTGGTGACATAGAATGGACACTGTAAAATCAATTTGTCATTTTGCTATGAAGCCACACTACTGACCTAAGGAAGTTAGAGTTTTTTATTCTTATAGTTGAAATTATTACTTTATGGAATGCAGTGCTGCTCTTGAGTGGATATTTCTCCATGTATCTCATTCTCTTCTATGACAGCTGCAAGATCTTCTGTCTCAGTCCAGTGAGGTCATCTACAAGCAAACTGTTCTGCACATCCATCAAGAAAGACATGATTCATGACATCATCCTCATGTCATTAGTGGGAGCAGAGGATGCTTAGTATCTCATGAAATAGTAATACTGGTGTTATGTGTGAAATTTCTTGTATTTGCAAAGTCAAGCAATTGAGAGATGAGATCAATTAATTATACCTTCTAACACCTTTTTTTCCTCAAATAAAACCGCAAGTATTGTGACTGGACTTCAGCCACCACAGGGTTTTAATGGAAATGCCTAGTATAAATAAAAAGATATAAATAAAAATGAAGAAAGAGGTTAATAAGATTATAACACTTTGTGAGATCTATCTTTTGGCCATCCAGTAAAGTCTTCGTAAATAATTTTGATTGCTTCAAGGGTTCTATTTTCGTTCCTGAAAGATCTTTGTTCAGCCATTTTTTGAAATTACCAGCATTTTCCAGAGCTATAATCTGCTTTGACTAAAGAAAGTCTGAAGATGGTTGATGTTCCAGGGAACATGTGTTTTGAATTGAGGAACAATGATACAGTTTTGTTTGCACTCATAAATAATGAATCTTTTTCTGACCACAAGTAAAGATTATCTAAATTAGTCTCCTGATTCAGTAATTGATCTGAAGCGTATGCTGTGTCAGAGCTATCAATATACTGATGACTGCATGTGTCTAAGAGAGCTACAGTAGTGTTTATGAAGGACATTATAAAAATATAAAGGGGGTTAGAAATGAGCTTTGTGGATTATCTTCGGTTAATGGCATGGCAAATGTCATTTTATGGACCTAATTTACTGAACATTAATAATGCTACAGTTGAGGTAAATCATTTTAATGGCAAGATTTATGTGACTAACACTAGCACTAATTTACCAATGGAATTTACAAAATCCATTTAGCTCTTCTAAAGAGGCGTTAAGTGGATGTTATGGCTTGGTTTTAGGCTGACACTATCATGGGAGCAGGGCAGCCCTGCTCTTTCTTTCTCCCTTGTGCTTGTGCATAGTGAAAGCCAGAAGATGAGTTCAGCAATAGCACTTGAGTGAGTCAGAGAATAACAGAGTGATCAGCGCACATTTTTTCTGTGCCTTCAGCCAAAAGCCCCTGATTAAAGCTATGCCAAAGCAATACTGGGAAGAGGTGCTTGGGGATTGCACCTTCTGCACAATGTCCTCTCTGTATTAAATGAATTTACCTTCAGATAGCTAAGCTGATGTGAAGTGTTCGGATTCTTTAGGGGTACAGAATGCTATTGGAAGAGCAAGATGCTTGGGGTGAAGAAACCCCAATGCCCACACCCATTTTGTTTATGAAATTATTAACTGGTGGTATTAAATGTAGCTATAGTACCTAGGGTGTGGAGATGTCCAGGATGACTGGAGGGCATTTCTCTTCCCAAGAGATGACTGTGTCTTCTTAAGCAGGAACTCTCATGGGGCCAGCAAGACTTCAGCAGGCGAAACTCCCAGGAAGACAGTGTCCTCAAGAGATGGAGCAGAAACAATGCAGAACCTTCTGCCCCCATCAAGAGGACAGTGGTGGTTTCTGCCTTTCAGGAACAAATACAGAAGTCAGATTTTTAAGCCCTAGCATTCAAATTCCATGGACATTTACTGTAAAAACCTGTTTATTCTCAAGGCAAAATGAGCATAACATAAGTAATTGACCGACTTATAAATTAATCAAGTTGGGAAAATAAAAAAAAATAAAGGAAGAAACACAATGTTATTTCTGGTTTTAAATGTATAGAAATTACTTAGACACTGTCACAGTAGGGAACCACATAAGTTGGTGGGGGCGGGGTGGGGAAGAGAGAGAAAGAGATAGCTCATGGAAGAAAAATGAGTAAATACTGTAGTGTTTGCTAATCAGGTGTCTAGTATGAACATACAAGCTGATCAAATAATGCATAATTATCAGTTTAAAAATTATTGCATAGCTCATTTGATCATTTGCAGAAAGTTATGGGCTCAGCTGAGTGTGAGATTTTATGCATGTCTGTTGGAGCTGGTTGTTTATGATGTGACATTCTTTAATGGTAAAATGAAAAACAGCACAGTTCTGTGCCAGGACACAGGAGGGTCATAGGGGGAATGCATATTTATGAAGCAAAATAAATATGAAGATGGAACTTCACTCTCCTTTTCCCATCCCCCGCTTCTTTTTTTTTTTAACTATACAAAGCCCATGACATATAGTTTACACTGGCTTATATACACTGTGGGGAAGCTCACGTCTCTGCATTTTGCTCTGATTATGGTATGGTGTTGCAGGTACCCTCTTTGAAAAGTGGGTGCTGTTGAAGGCATAATTTTTCCTTTATTGCTTTTCGAAGATTCATGTACTCCTGAAATGATGCAATAAGCCAGTTTAGCAGAGATATAGTTCCATTTAATCCATCTATTTTAAATAAACGTAGATACCTCTTTCCTCTCAAACCTCTTGCCATTGGATTTCTCTGTATTCCATATTGCTATCTGTAATGTACTTACTCTCAGGGAAGAGAGGCTTTACTCCTAATTTTATAAGTGAGGACCCAAGAAAGAGACTACTAAAGGTTTCAGAACCAGATTGTGTTGGGGTAAGAAATCAAAGAGAGATGGCTTACATTCTTAGCCTGCACATAATGTACCAAAGTGACTTTTGTTTTCTTAATATTCTCTAGTATCCTTTTTTTTTTTGGTGCTTCTCATGCACTTGCTAACATAGGCAGTACTTCGCATCTTCCCTCAGTTTGTCAGGCTGTAATTTGGGTAGATCTGTGCCCTAGGTTTCTCATCTGTAGCTTTAGGTACATGACTGAAGTACTTAAGCTATCTTAGTGCCCTGAGAAGCACGTACTTCTGTAAAATGATTCAGCCCTCACAAATTTTGATTTAGCCATGAGGATGACAGTCTCCCTTTTACTGGAGGGGGGGCTACAGTATGGAGGTCCTAAGGTAGGGGCTTCAGTTAGGTGACTGATGTTGGACGGGGTGCATGTAAGTTGAACATCTCAATAGTGAGGCAGAGCCTTGATGTCCTGCAGAGCCTGATGGGATCATGATGCATTCTAGCAGTAATTATCAAAGAGAACTGCTCTAAGGAGACTGAATGTGGGGAGTCTGCTAGCACTTATCTTTGCTCATTCATTGAGCAACTATTGTTCAATTTTGCCAGAAACACCTCTTTCCTGCAAGAAGTCTGTTTTTCAGTCCTGGGCATACAGTTGCCAACTTGTCAAATAATGAGGTGTTTTTTGTAGTGTGCACAAATGAAGATGAGAAAAGTGCATTCCTTGTAAATACATTCTCAGAGGAAAAAGGAGACTGGAGTTCTGGATGAGACATGACACATGAAAGTGTTCAGTCTGACTCATATTACCACTAACTCATCATCGCCTTTCCCAATAAAACCAAACTGCCTAAAAATTGTGTTGAATATTTTTTTTTTTTTTCCAGGGAGGAGCAATATTTCAGGTGACAGAGAGAGAACACAGTAGACAGCAAAGAATTCAGTACAGATAAAATACTATGTTTTTGCTCTAATTCTTTTCTTCACTGCAATTTGGTTTCTTCTGAATTCTTTATGGGCTGCATTCTACTGGGGGAAAATGCCCAGAACAAAACAAGTCCTAAGAAGCAATGTGAATTTCAAAGACAACCTGAAATGAAGAGTGAACATTCAAACAACTGAGAGGAAGCATATCCCTCCTTTGAACTCAGGAGGTTAGTACCAACTGGCAATACTTTCTTTCAGACCGTTCCTCAAAATTAAGTACAGCACTGATGAAAACTAAGAGAGGAGATCAATGATGTGTCCTGGAAAGAGCTTGAACCCATAATGCAGCAATCAAGAGCAAATATTTTCTAAACATGGGGTTCTCACAGGGATCAAAAGAATTGCTTCAATAGTCTGTTTATTTACTAGCAAAGGTACTTCTATTTATTACGCTACTGAGAACAAAGAACCAGTGCTGGTACCTGGCGGTTTTATTTCCACAGCTCTGCTATCACCATTAGCAGCTGAGAGAAGTTCCTCAACAGAAATAGAGAATGGGATTGCTCACTTGCCCACAGCTAAATGGTTTGAAGTAAGACTGTTGCAGTGTAATTTTGTTTTCTTGTCTCTAGCTCTCTCCTGTTGAAGAGAGAAGCCCATCTTCCTGTCATGGTGCTTGCTTGCACTGCCCACTCACACATGGTTTCTCAGCTCCCAGTCAGGAACATTTGCGTTACTTTCCTCAGAAAGAGCATCAGAAATCCTACTTTGAGATGTCACAGGGCAGGACTTCAGTTTGTGTGATCTTGGTGGGGAAAATGATAGCTGAGAGCTTCCAAAAGGCAAAGTAGTTTAGTTGTGTCACACAAATGAGTTTTATCATCAGGAGACAGGATGCTAATGGAAAGTTTTGTTTCCATTCCATATATTCTACATTATTTTAATTCTTGGGAATGAGCAGGAAAAATACATACTTGGCTTTGTTTTCCTTTGCAATGTACAGAAAACTGACCATCTTCAGACCTAAAACGGAGAGGACACAACTTTCTATCTAATTCCGTACTTGGACGTTTGTGAGTAATGGGCTTGAGGTGGAGGGACACAGAAACTTGAATCTCTAATCCAAGAGACCACTTACAGACATTTTCTTTTTTTCTCAACATGGGAACAAATCCATTGGAATTAAGAGTTTTGCTGGACTGGGGTCAGAATGCTCATCATCTTGTTTTGAAGAAACATGGGGAGAGAGCTTAGGAATGCATCCACTCACTACAGCAGCACCAGCCAGAGAGAGCCTCCTGGTGAATCTTGCTCATTGTTTTATATGCTATTTATATATTTAAAAGTGTAACAAATGGAAAGATTGTTATAAAATCATGGCAAGTGTTCACAGAATTTAGGAAAAACAAAATAAACAGTCACAGACTCTGAGTTAAAAGGATGAAAAAAAGGAAATTCTTAATTTTTCTCTAATGATAGATTCTATCCCCTGGTGTACATTCTTAGTATAATTCATACAATGCAAAATGAGTAAATACAAGGAAAATCCACAATGTGAGCAAAAAAAGAGGAAGGGGAATGACTCATTTTTTGGCAAAGGATAATCTTAAGAAAAATTAGTATCTGCAGGACCTGTCCACAGAGCCTCTTCCACTTGGATGCAATATTGCTTGGATGCAATAAACAAGGATCTTAGGTTTTAAAATAAGACTATTTTTCTTTTTTTTTAATGATGAAAAATATCCTTAGAGACCATCTATGAGTTATTAGCTCTTTATCTGGGTAGTACAATTAATACTAGAAATGTGTGTCAAAGCAAAAAATAGGTTTCCCTTGTAGCTCACACTTACTCTGTGTACTTACAGTTGCATCTTTCCCAGTTTAATGACCTACTCACTTTACTCTGTGCAACTTACTCAGCTATGTAAGTCCCCAGTATTTGGAATGAGCTTTAGGGCACCATCCAACATAGAAGTCAGTCTTACATAGCAGCTGAATGGCCACAAAGAAGTCATGGTATGTGTGGGATATTTTATCGTTTTTCTAGGACATTGACACAGCAACTGAGAAACTTTGTGTTAAATCAGCTAGAACTGGTGAAATTTTTATCTGTTATAGCATCTTCAGCCAATCTTTGATTGGGGAAAGGGCTATGCCTTTTATTTTTTGTCCTTTGTTTCTTTGGGTTTCATCTTCAGAGGGTCCTAAAGATTCTTGGAGATCCCTGTGGTGGTGAGTTGCTATCAGGGCAATTAGCCATGTTGTTTCAGAGGCTTGCCATGTCTATGTTCCTTCTGATGTGGCTGAACAGAAAGGTTAGCCAGTCCCTGTTAGTAGTTATTGGCTAGTTCTTGCCTTTCCTTTACTCTTTCTCACTGCCCTTCTAGCAACATCATTTTTAAGGACAAAATAGATGCAGACCCTATGTCCCTGCTCTTGCTGTAGGGTTAGACTAGGTTAGCTGTAGGTTAGCTAGGGCATGGCCAGGTGAGAGTAGACCCCATGAAGGGGTTCTTGGGGGCCTCCTCAACACCTCCCCATGCCCAGAGAATGTGTTGCAGCATATTTATTTGTTCCTTGACAAGGCACAGTAGGATCAAATCTGCAGATCTATGGTGATGCCATTGTGGGCAACGATAAAAAAATCTCTGCATAGCTCAGTGGTCACCACATAACCAGTCTTTTAGCAAGAGTTAAGTAGTGGTGGACACAAACAATAGCACGTTTTCCTAAAGTTGATGGGAATGACCTACCAAAGCAAAAAAATTGTATTCAGGTGCAGGTGATGGGCAATTTTGACCTCTGACAACATAGTATTTTTCATATATTCAGCTACTGTGATATTTTTCTATTATGCTCCCTGTAACATTCAGGAGTGTATGTAAGGAGAGGAGTCACCTAGGAAGAACATTCCAGGAGAAGTGGGAATGGACTCTTTCCAAAGTGCTTCAAATATCCAAGAACATCTCTAATATATAATATGGAATTTATTATATTGGGTATTGCCAGCGAGAGAACATTTGTAATGTATCATACACACCTTTGGTCCCTGAGAAAACTAATAATGTGAAGGGTAAGAACACATGACATAATCACAGTTTCAGCCCGATTCTGTCTCCACATTTTTGTGTCTCCATGGGATACTTAAGTTGCAGTCTTGAATGCATTAAGTCCTATGCACGAATTCACACGGCTTGAACTATGGGGCAGACAGAGATTAATTGATTTATAATAGAAAAATACATGCCTGATGCTATTTTCATTGCAATGCATCCTTTCCTGTGTAGTGACTAGTATTCTTTTATCTATCTGAAGGTTAAATCTAGAGCATTATTTACCCTCATTGACACAAACCTTGCAAATGCAATGCTTCCTTTTCACCTGAATCACAGGGTAATGTTTCCATCTCTTTGGTTTGTTCTGTGGTAGATCCCTTCTGTGTACAACTTCTAATTTTGAAAGTCTGTCTTGTGAAGAGCTGTCTCTGTTGCAGACACACTCTTGTGCTGCTGCTGCTTCTTTTTCTACTAGGATACGTGCTGGAGGTGCACGCATCTAGTTAATAAACAGAATAAATATCTTAGATTTGTCAGAAACAGACAGAGTGTGTGTCTGTTTTGGGAAGTGGTGGCTAGTGTGGCATATGGTCTGCTGTCATCTTACCCCACTGAGGCAGTGCATCTCCTTCCTTCTTCACAAGGCCATTTAGAAGTGGACTAGGTCCACCTCTGGGCTTCTCTCGAGCCTTTCCCAGCACATTTAAGATATATATATGTCTGGTGCATTGCTATTCTTACTCTTCAGTGTGTGACGGACCAGACTGGACTGAGCTGCAGTGGGATAATGTTTTGGTCCAGCATGATGGTGTTTCTTTGAAGTACCTTCATCACGGTGTGCATTTGACAGATAAATGTCCTGACTTTGTTCTGCTGGACCACTTATCACAACTGTAACAAGTTGTATAACAAATAGCCATATCTTCACTTTGCTTTTCAGTTTTGTTTTGGTATTTTGGTGCTTTTTGGTCTGTTTAGACAATCAGTTCTTCAGGGCAGGAGCCTGCTGTTGTTAAACATCTGCAGAGTAAAGTTCCTATCAGTGCTATATACATCAAAATAACAAATAAAAAGTGCCTCACTTTTGATTGTACTCACAGAGCATGCCTTACTTTGGGGACAGACACAGTGTAGCTGAGTCACTTGCACTGACATGCAGTGCATGTAATCCTTGAAGGCTGCACCAAGTCCCTCTGATGTGGGCTTGGACAAGATATTGCTTCTTTGTTAGTGACAGAAAGAATGGGTGCTCTCAGCCTCTCTACTGCTGTCACACAATGTAGATCTCCTGCCTGTTGGTAAAGAACCATCTCCACTCCATCTTTGGTGATAAAAACACTAACAGCCAGACTTCACTTCCCAAGGATGCTTCATGATTTTAGAGGAACTAAAACTGTACTTTATTTCCAAGGAAATTGTGACTCCCTTTCTTGAAAAGATGTGGTCATAATATGTAGCTGGTAGAGTGAGGGATTTGCTTTGAGGAAACAACATGCTTTCAAAAAATGCCTGCCATGCAAGATGAAAAGAAAGTGCCACGCCTTTCAGTGCATTCCTTCCAACCTGTGTCAGTTTTATCTATACCTACATGTAAGTATGCAAATCCTAAAATGGTGTATGCTCCTTCTCCAGCTTTCCTTATGTTGGGTGCAACCCCAGTCCTAAAGCTCTCACTTTTCTCATGAAAGATGATCCAACTTTTTTAATAGCTAGAGTTCAAAAGATACCTCTGCCCCTCTGACTTAGCAGTAATTACCCTGCCCCATTTACAGAGATGTCAAACACAGTCCTGAGGCGGATTCTGAAGAAATATTCTGCCATCATCATTCCTAGTAAATTCATAAATTTGATTTAAGCTATCTTTAGAACACACATTTTGTTTCCCAATAAAGAATTCTTTTTGTGACCTCCTAATTAATAAGATTAAGGGAATTTAGCCTGGGAATCTGACAAAAGGCAGCATTCTAGGACCCTCACTGAATATTAATATCCATCTTGTAGCAAAAGCAGAACACTTGTTTGTGTATATTGGAGCCCCACTGGTTTAGGTCTTTACTAGGAAAACAACAAAGAAGAGAAAAAAAATAACAAATTACAGCTGAAACAAATCATCAGCATTGCTGTTTTCAAATTACTATATTTCTGGGGAATTTCAGTCAGTTACATGAAAAAGAAGACACCAGTTTCAATGGAGCTTTGATAGTCAGGTTATGTTAATAATGGGGACTCATGTAAAATGCATAAGGTATACCTAACAGATGAAGAAGATTGCTAATAATTATTCGGTATGCTAAGAGTGTAGCTCTTTCTGAACTGATACATAAAGACTCCTTTACATCCCAGTCTAATTACTTATAGACAGTTGAGCACAAAATTACTTTCATCTGTTTGAACATGTGGAAGGAAAGAGATTAGAGATGTACCTTTCAAAACAGCTGGTTGGCATGTTAAAGAAAAAAACCTACTGGTTCTTCGATTCTGACTGAAAAGTGCATTTCTTTATAATTAGACCTATTAAAGTAAATGTCATGCAGGGGGATTCTCAGAGGTGGTGACTGGGGTGCACAGCATGAAAGTCAGTTGCTCTCTTATGGCTGCTCTAGAAGCTGGAAGAGTTTTCAAAGTTGAGGAAAGACAGGACCAGGTGTTTTGACACCTTGTGTTTTTCCCTAGCCATTTTGGGATTTCTTTTGGTGCACTGGCTTCCATGGAATGGGAACGAGGGTTCCCAGGGATGGCAAATGGCTGTGGGCAGCCACTACTCTGACCCTTGATGTCTTTCTGTCCTTCAGGAATAAGTTAATATGAGTCCTACAGAAAGCAATGACTAACACAGGAAAAAATGTATGGAGAGTCATAAAGGCATAAAGATGATGTAGTTAGATGAGTGATCAATGCATTGAATTTCTATTTGTTTACTTTAGCTGATTTCAGGGAAGGTGCTGCAGAAAAGGAATGGGTATACAAGGGGCCTAATAATGTACTGACTTTATAACAATGAAATGGAATAATGTGCAGTTGTAGCAACACCAACAAGAAAAACCTCTCTCGTCTTTCAGGTTTCTAGTTCTTTCCAAGGCTTTTAATGTGTTCTGAGATAATAGCAATAGTAACAAGTTCTTAGGAGTGCTCTTATCCAGACTTTTCTGAGCATTTCACAAAGCAGAGACCTATTGCTGTCCTCCTTGTACCGAAAGAGTAGTCAAGACTGCACAAGGAGAAGGTGTTATATCAGAAAGGTGGGACGACTACGGATAGATTAGGTGCCTCTCCTCATTTTTCAGGTATAGAGCAAAATAAACAGCCTCTGGGCTCCATGGGGAGGGAACTACGCAGTGCTCTCCAGGTCATCAGAAAGACAACCGTGTACCTGGTGTAACTTGTTCATGTCTGAAGCATGAGCTATCTTGCTATTTGCTCTTTGGTCTCTGCTCTCTGTGAGATCATTGGGTTAGGATGTAAAGGTTGATGTGGAAGAGTAGAATTCTCCCCTTTAAAACACTGTGAAGGTTGTTCGCCTTTCCTCAGCGCTCATTAGACCACATCTAGATATTGCATCCAGTTTTTGTCTCGCAATACAGGAAAGCCAGGGACAAGCTCGAGTGTTGGAACACTTGCCCTTTGAGGTCAGGCTGGGGGAAACTTTTTGGAGTCAGCCTGGAGAATGGATAGCCTCAGGGACATCTAATACCCCCGTAGTACCTATGAGGGGTTATTGAGGAGATGGAGTGGGACTTTTTGGAGCAGTGCATGGTGGGAGGACAAGAGACAATGGGCATAAGTTGAAACAAGAGGAGTTCACACTGGGTATAAGGAGAAACTTTTTCCAAATGAGGACAGCCAGCAAGTGGGGCAGGTTGTCTTGAGAAGCTGTGCAGTCTCTTGTTCCTTGGAGGTTTTCAAGACTCAAATGGACAAAGTCCTGTGCGACGAGGTTTGACCTCATCTCTGTCCCTGCTTTGAGCAGGAGGTTGGACTGGGGATGAGGATCAGTTCCAAGCTAAATTATCCTGTGATCCTATGTGCAAATGGAATACTTCAATGAACTAAGACCAGCTTCAGTCATGCTAACTCATGAATGAGCTGGCCTCTTGTCTTTATTTCTAACTTGGTTTGGACTTTCACCAACTTTCAATTCTTTATGGATAAAATATACTTCTGATTAAAAGATACATCTTGATTTAAAGGACAGTTAGTGTGTCGTACACATAATACATGGCTACCAGGAGTGCTACTGATTGCTGGTAGTTTAATTCCTATAACAGACTAGAGAAAGCTTATTACCTGGCAGCCAGTATTCAATCACTATTTTCTGAAATAAATAGCCTATCAGACAGCTAACGATAAAAAAGCAAATGTGATGTCCTTAATTTTGTGCATTTTTTAACATTATATACTGTGCTAACAGAGACATCCTAAAAGCTGTCTCCCTGTTAATCCTTCTCAATGGCTTTTTCCTGTATTTGTGGCATGGATTATTTAAGTAAATTGTATTGTTACATTAATTTTAAAATCTGATATATAGGCTAAATAAGATAGTATAGTAGAGCATGAAATACACTAAAATGTTGTATTCTGTGTTGTGGTCATGTGGTTCATGGTTGGTTTTTAGCATGTTGTAGAAAAAGAAGCATTTTTAAATAAGTACAACTGCTTATGTATTTCCTTTCATTATCATTGTTCCCAGAACCATAGAAACAACCAGAGGAGAAAAGACTATAGAAACAGACAGGCATCTGGGCCACAGAGAACTAAGTACTAGAGAAGAAAATAATTCTCCCCACCTCCTCAACAACCCAAACCCTCATTTGCTTCCACAGAAAACTTGGTGTTGTAATATGACAAAAGGTAATAAATGGGTTAAGATTGAGGTGTATAATGGAAGTAAGAGGGGAGAATCTATTTCATTTTAATTAATTTATAACTCAAATGATAGAAAATCCATGGAAAAGACATCAGTCTTGAGGCAGTTCACACTCCTATACTCTTGTAGTTGCCTGTCTGGCTGCTTGCATTTCCCACAATACACCAGTCTTGTCTCTCATCAACTAAGTAATACATTCAGTTGAAACGTAGGATTAGTTCATAGGTCAGCCCAAGACTTCTCAAGGGTTTAGAGGATGCAAACTTTCCATTGGAAAACAGATTGAGTTTCAGTTTTGATTGTCATAAATTCAATTCCAGGTGTTCTGACTTTGATAATGCACAATATAAATCTATCCCACTGCAATATATGTAATAAGAATAGACAAATCTGTCTTTATTATTCTTGAAATTACCAAAGTTGAAAACTGAGACTGAAATAAATTTCTGTTAAAAAAAGGCAATGAGAGAAAAAGGGGATAAAATAGTGAAAATCAATTCAGAGATGGGAGTATAAATGTTGAACAAAACTCACATACAGAGATAACATGAGCAAGACAGTGGGGTGTTTCCTTATGGGGATACTGGGGTTGTGGAGATTAAGGAATCTGCCCCTTTTTACCTCCACTTCCCCTTGCAAAACCTGGTTATATCCTAAATGTACCAATAAGCATCAAAGGCTATTGACAGGAAATCAGGTCATAGTTTCTGCTTCCTTTTGAGTGTCCATCTCAAATGATCAGTTGCAGAAAGGTATATACATAAATATATGTATATAACACTTTTGGAAGAAATGGCACAGCTGCTGCCAGCTATACCCTCTGGCACTCCAAGAGGCAGAAGCTCCTCTTGGGTTTTGCAGTATGCTCTGAAGTGGAGTTGTGTTTTAATTGCTCCATCCATCCCTATTAATGGACAGGCAGAAAAGGAAAAAAAAATCTAATGAGAAAACAGACATTGTATATACATTACACTAAATACCTGTGGTTAAAGGAACATTAAAGTTGCTAAATGAAACACTGAAAACCCAGGAAATATTGTATTTATGACTCCTGGTGTAACCTTCATTTAGCTTCTGCAGTCAACAGCATTATGACACAGTTCCAGAGAATTCTGCTTCACCTAATGAACGACTGACTGGTCCTTCATGACTTCTCTACTCTTGACAGGTGCTATGGAGTCCCAAGCCTTATTTATCCTATAAAATACAAACCCTATTCTAAGGACAAGGTTATTAATTTCCCCACAATTTTTCATTTAGTCCCCCTACTACAGTCTTTTAATGGTACTCGTGGTACTCATCATTATAATATTAAATGTCTTCAAGAACATTCAATAATGCATTTCTGCAAAATTCTGGAAGGTGGTGGATGATGGCTATTATTTTTTACATGTGTTGTTATGCTCACAATATTGTTTACGGGCAAAGAGGAAATACACTTTATATATAAAGCTAAGAATTTTGTGTTGTCATAACTAAAATCTTTACAGTATAATCCAAGAATCATTTTTCCAAAATTTAATTACTTCAGAAAATAATATTTTCATATAGAAAGTCTCATTAATAGTAATAATATAGTTTAAATTGTTACACACACACATTCAGTTTCTACCCCTTTTTCTGTTGCTATGCTCAGCCTTTCCCTGCTCCTCTGGGTCCTAAGCTTGGGATTTTCATTTTGCTCTTGAGGGTGTTGGGAGTACAATGCAGATTTGTCAGCACTGAGAGTCCTTCATTGAGAAAAATATGATGTTCATCTTGATGTTTTCTTCTCCCTCACTGTAGAATCTACTTGAGTGTTTTTTTATGCTTGCTAACATGTACTTATTTGCACTTCCCTCATGTGTCTGCAGCTTTAAGTTTTGTGTGTACAAATTTAAAATGTATGGTGCCCTTTTGGTATACTAGATATTATGTCTTTATTTGCTGTCACACATAAATCCAGTTTTGTCCAGACCCAGGTCTGCATTTCTTTAACTGACCATTGGTGATTTGCTTATAGCTGTGGGTCTCAAGTGCCAAGCCTATGTCACATTTCTTATCACCTCAAGCAGGTTTTCCTCTACTCTTCATCCTGTCTCTCCACTTCTCTGCTGTAATACCAGGCCTGCATCTCTCTACGCTACATAATTATGAGTTAGAGGTGTAAAATCATGGAGGCACCATACCTGCTCCGGCAGGGGGATTGGACTAGATGATCTTTCGAGGTCCCTTCCAATCCCTAACATTCTGTGATTCTGTGAGAAATAAGAAAAATTAGCCAGAGATACCTGGTAAAAAAAGAGGTTAGAGATAAACAAAGAAAACCGATGTTGCCAGCAGGTCAAGAAAATTCCAGGCAGAGCAAACCTGGCAAGCTTCAGTCCTGAGGCCTTGCAAACTCAGTGCAAAGCTTATAGGCTGCTACTGGCAATGGCAATACCATACTGCAGGGCTTGCAATTATAGTGTGAGTCTTGGGAAATACGTGAATTAGAAAGAAAATGCTATACTTTACAGAACACTTACCTGAACTCATTGAAAGTGATGTTGTTTTGTGTGTTTTTTTTTTTTTAGTTCTTTTGTTTGTTAGTTAGTTTGTTTGTTTTTTTAACATTATGTTTCAAGTATTGTTAATTGACTGAAAGTACTTTTCTTTCCTAATTAGATCATTACAATAGCACTCTAAACAAAGACAATGATGAGCAGACACATGCTGAGTTTGGATACTAGGTCTACTAGGAATGGACACATTGAAGAGTTTTGGAGTTAGGTTGCAGTTCAGCTCAAAGCCCAGAAATTCAGAGTGAGTTCCACTGGTACTGGCTGCTGTGAGCTGTTCTGGGGATGCAAAGCAGTCACAAACTTGACTTAAATGGCCAGTAAAGTGGTTTTTACTGTTGCTTTGTGTCACCAGATTTCTCCAAAGCAGCTGGAATATCCCATGAATCTGGCCCCAGATGTTTGCGTGGAGTTTATTCAAACTATTCTAACTTCTTTGACTATGAAATCTACTGGAAACCTCATAAGAATAAGCTGTCTCTCCTTCTTTTGCTCTGAAACAGAAATGGCAAAAGAACAGGCAGCCTTTCAGTTTCATCGCACTTTTGATCTGAGGAAGACTGCAAATGGAAAATAAACCCATCAAAACTTACATAAGTGTTTCAGAATTACTCCTCACACACAACTTATTCTAAGAAGACCCACTGTGTTTTGATGGTGGCGACACCACCTTACTTATATCCAAATTGATTAGTTTTTTACTGTTGTTGAGATACATCTTGCAGGGCTCATCTTCTAGTATGTGGTCTAACATCTAATTGCTCTGATTTTCAGTTGAGTTGCAAATAACTTATGTGTTACAAAATAATTTATCTGTTCTGTTTTATTCCATTCTAGTTACCATGTCATCTACTGCTGTATTCCAGCAGATAGTCTTTTGTGGGGTTGATTACTGGAGATCAGGCATTTTCAACTGAGTTAGTAACCTTTCATTCTCTTTAGAGGTGATGGTGTGAAAGATGCAACTATATCATCTCACTCATCTGGACACGTAATCTGTGAGTTCCAAACAATGTTAGAATTATTTTATAACAACTTTGAATGGAATTGTCATGTAAAATTGCTTTCACTTTTGGTGAAAGTTTACAGTACCCTCATTCATACTAAATACAGACTCACAATAAGTTGGCAAACACAAGTCAAGGAACATGCCTGTGGAGTAAAGTACTTCTTGACATGAATAAGATCCTCACAGTCTGCCCATTCTGGTGCCAGCTCCAATCTGGCTGCTCTGTACTGCTCTTATAATGAAGTTCAAGTAGCAAGGAAGAGCTAGCTGGTCCATATTCTGCATAAGGTCACAGATTTTTCTGATGTTCAGGATAGTCTTTATCATGACACTGATGTCACCTTTGGTACATTTCTCCCTACCAGAGGCAAGTCCAAATTTTCACAAGATAGAAATAATGTAACATTACATAAAAATATTTCTGGCTTGAGTCACTTGAAGCACAGCCAAGCAAAGTAGTGGAGACCACATTGGAAGGAATGCCTTTTATTTTTGGCAGCATAGATGAGCTAGCTGTCCTAATAGAAAATAACTATCTCTAATATCTTTGATTAGAATTCCTTAACTTCTGGCATACATTTATAAAAACATTGAACTTTAAGTTTATATTTTACAACAACCTTGAATAAAAGTTCCGCAAACATGACTTTTCTCTTAATAAGAGGTGCACTAGTGGATCGAGAAAAAGGACTGTGACCAAGATGAAGGCTAAATAAAATATTGATTATCATAGAATCATAGAATGCTTTGGGTTGGAAAGGACCTTAAAGACCATCTAGTTCCAACCCCCTGCTATGAGCAAGGACACGTTCACTGGACCAGGTTGCTCAAAGCTCCATCCAGCCTGGCCTTGAACACTTCAAGGGAGTGGACATCCACAGCTTCTCTGGGCAGCCTGTCCCAGTGCTTCGTCACCCTTAAAGGGAAAAATTTCTTCCTTATATCTAATCTAAATCTACCCTCTTTCTGTTTAAAGCCATTCCCCCTTGTCCTGTCACTACAGAAGTAGTTTTATACATCATACTCAAAACAAGTTAAACTGGCATTTTCTTCAACAGGGATATTAAATCTAATCCTATTTTTATGCTGTGATTAGATGCTACATTTTATTTAATGTGTTTTACAATAATAAGGTTTTTGTATAGGTCACGTAGCAATGCTTTTAAATATCTACATGAAAAGCATGACCTTAAAAAGGAGGCAGGAGGGACAGAATAGCTGAATTGTTAACACATGAATAATTGGTTTTGAGAAATGTCAGCAGAGCCTGCTTGTCTACACTACAGCCGTTCCAGGAGAGGTAAACAGAGGTAGTCTTTTTGCTGCAATTACATGTGCAACATTCAGAGGGATTCTTCTAATGACCCACATGCCTGAGATTACTTGGTCCACAGCGGGCTGGAGCCAAATCTGAATCAAGTAACACACTGCATGGTGACCAGGTTATTAGTCCAGGAATATATTTATTTAAAATAAAGGTAGTAGCCCCAAATTAGGTGACAATTCTTTTCTTAGGCTGTATGTTGTACCAATAGCTAAGTCCATCAAACATAGAGAAAAAGAGCAGCCTGTTCAAACATAGTTTTATGAATACTTAGCACCCAGCTGGTAACAGAAACTTTAAGGGCATTCATCATTTAAAAAATGGAATTTGGAGGACCATGTTATGCAGAGGTTGCACAAACTCAGCAACCTTGTACTAAAAACTTAATTGCATAAGTAAACAGGGTGGACAGAGGGTGGGAGAAAGAATGGGGTGGTCTGCATGTGTTCACACAGCAGAAGGAGTGGTAGGACCCAGGGTGTTCTTTATGCAGTCATTGCATGATCCTGCAGTCCACTCTGCTACCTCTCAGACTGCATAGTCCTGCTTTTCTGCTCTGCAAAGTCCTTCTATGTAATAGTCTTGTTACATATACCCCAAACAATAACCCAGTGGGTCAGGTATCACTTTATTAATATTGCATTGATTACTGTTTTATTGAGAAGCTGGACATAACTATTAGGACTTCTGGACTCTCTTATTACTTGAAGATTAACTTGTGACCTAAAATGCATCCCTCACTCATGCTGCAAACTGCAGAGATCATCCTATCTAGTTGAAGTACCTGTCATATTCTTTTTAGGTGAGAGGTTTTATTTTAAAACAGATATCAGGAGATATTGTTGGACGTGTGGTTTAAAAGGCTTCCAGAACTCCCTGCTAAATTTCTTGAAAGTGTCACTAACATCTGAGTTCAGAGAAGAGTCTGTAGTTACAGACTCAGATGCTGCTTTGTGTCTTCATCTACCAAATATCTTCACAGTCACCAGCCTGCTGTGCTCTGTGCTTGTGTTTGCTCACTTTCCCATCATCACCCAGTTCAGCTGCCTACCAGCAACCTCAGGCTCCTGCACTGGCCCTCTTATCCCTCCCCTACTTCTGCATTAGTCAAAGCAGAAATACTTTAAAAAATCTCTTTTGACTATCAAAGGTTCTCATGAGAACTCTAATTCCAAGAATACATCTGTTCAGTATAAGATCCCACTTGTAGGATTAAACTTTCTAGAAAGCAGAAGTCAAACAGTGCTGTGTGAGAGACTTTCCGCACCCAGGACATGTGGGTTACATGTCAGAACCATGACCCACATGTGTACTTTTATTTATATGCTTTCCTCCCATACACGTGAGCAGATATGACTAGTCACAACTGTGTCTGTATACAGCAACCGCTGCCTACAGGAATGTTCGATTATTTTTAAGTAGTACTCAATATAGGACCTTTTCATCTCTTCTGTACCTCTGTAACTCTGTTAGGAATTACCTCTTGGTAGGTACAAACAAGAAATTGACAGTTTTAATTGACAGCTTTCATTGTGATCACTGATATTTTACAAACTGCAATAAATATAAGCTACATATGTGCTGAAGTTCTTCGAAATTATTTTGCTATGCACAGAAGTGTAGACTTTATCTTATTACCTTTCCTCTTTTCACCAAAACATTTCTGACTGAAGGTACTATTGGATGAGTATTTTAATGGACATAAAGTGTGAGCTTTGCTTTTGAATTTCTAATTGATCAGTCTTACTATGGCAGGTACCTTGTATCAGGTTACATTAGCTGTTACAGTATAAGAGTCCAGTTGGAGAAAAAAGAGTTAGAAAAAGAATCCTATCCATCCAGGCATTGAGACAAGATGCCATCCATTTTTGATGAATCTGCACTTTTGGATCTGCTTATCTTCAATTAATTCATTGATACTTCTTGCTGATTCATGCCCCAAGATCCTCTATATTACTTTTGCATAACTATATCAGGCACATAATATTTTTCTTATTATGTTGCCTTTTTTTTCTTTCAAAAGCCATCTCTTTCCTTGATGTTAGCAGTGTGAACTGTTTGATGGGGTAGCATTTATAAACACTATCCTTTAAAACTTGCACATCTGGCTGAAACCAATAGTTCTTATAGAAGTGTTTCCAAGGCTAAAACACTTTTATGATGCTTCCAATTTTTTGTTTCCTAGAAAAAAAAATGACTGAAAATCCTGGATGTGACTAAAAGAGCTCATATTCTACTTCTGGTCTTTCACCAATATTTATTATTTATCATTGTCTTCAGAAATTTAGGCCAACATGTTGTCATATTTGGATACAACTTTAAAGTACCACTGAATGTTAAAAAGAGAGGCATTACAAAACAAACCACATCCGAAACTATGTGCTTATGGTTTCTGGATTCAAAAAAAAGAAAAAAAAAAAAAGAAAAAAAAAGAAAAATAAAGGTGGTCAGAATAGCTTTGGAGAAAACTTGAAGATTCTGGATTATTAGGTACTTCTAGGTAAACCAGACATTTTTATATTCAGCTTATGCTTCTTCTCCAAACAATCAAGCCACATCTTATGTTTAAATTGGCCATGATCTGTATTTTTTTAAAGGAAAGAAATGCAATTGCATATAAATAGAGAGACAGATCCAGAAGATGTAATCAGGTAGCTTCACTCATATGTGTAACTTCACTCATATTCATTACTAGAATGATTATGGAGTGGGTGAAATTATGCAAGAGTCTAGCAATATGTCTCACTAGATTGGGAGTCTCTTGTGAGTCATCCTGACTCCACACCAAGGTCAAATGCCAAAAGGAGTGGAGCGTTCAACCAACAGAATGCCCATTTAAAAAGCCAGAAATGTAGGTAATGTGAGCATGATGTATTGTCTGTGTAACAAGACTGAGCACTTACTGGGACTTGATCATTTGATATTAGCCAGTTTATTCCCCATGACACAAGAGTGGTATCACAGAGTCAGTAGAGCACAGATGTGTTCTTAGCCCTGAGCTAAAGTCTCGAGCAACAAACAGAACTCAGGGGCTCTTGAGTTTTCTGTGGTTGTTGTCACTGTTATTTGTTCAGAGGGTTATGGAAATCTGAGGTATTCTGTATTTCAGTATCCCCTTACCGCACAGTTGTACTTCATATAGCTGTTCATATAGTTGTCCATATAGGATTCTGTTGGAATTACAGTGAACCTCAAAAGTTATCACAGATATTGGACCAATCATCCCCCAGGCACTCTGGACATATCATTAGGGAACTGTCCAGCAACTATTTCTCCCTTGAAGAGAGTTTTAGTACTGTGTCCCTTTCAGGGGTGTTACCAGCTGCAGACAGGGAAGGGCAGACTGTGAAGTGGCAATAGGTGAGCTGAGGGAGAGAATGTAACTGCCTGTGGTGGGCTATGGCTTCCCCTCTCTGCCTGATCCTACAAGGAACAGTTGTTCTTCAGATCAAGCAATAGGGATAGATTCAGTTCCCAAAGACGACTGAGGTGGTAGTGGACATATGAGGAAAATCAAGCTTCTCTTCCATTTAACTGCCTAATACAACCCACTGTCTGCCCACAAAATGCAAAACCTGGGTGTTGATGCATGCTGGACTGGAAGTAGGAAAGATGGGCAGGTCATAAGCTTGGCGCTGAGCCCAAATATTCAAACTCCCTCTGTCTAACTCTCTCTGTCTATGATTTCTTCTGGTCTTCCTTGGCTGGAGATTTCTCTCTTTGCTTTCAAAATTCTTTCATAAGTTGCTGCAGAATGTTTTTGTGAATGGGGTCTACCCATGTATCAACCAAAACTTGAGAAGTTTGAAGGGACACTTCAATATTATTCAGTCTTCTATGCAGAGTTCTTTGCATGCAGTTGGACATTTTACTACAAAATATATTCTTATTTCTTTGACAGTAAGGATATGTACATAGCAGAAGTTACCTTTTTGTCTGAGCCTTCCTTTGATATGACTCTTCTTTTGACATTTTAGTTCCACCACTTTTTGACCCTGGTTGTGTTCCCCTGCTTAATAACATGCTAAAAGTTTCTGCCTACCCCTCCACCTACAATGAGTCCCCTCATTAATATCCTATTAGATACCTTGCATGGATACCTAGTGATGAGCAACAAACATAGCTGAAAGAGTGCACAGGCAATTTCAAGACAGAAATGATATATGGCAAAATGTCTTCACTCTGCTTACGTAATTGTCTGGCTCTTGATTTAAGATTCTCCTGCTGCCAGAAATGAATTATGCCACAGAACCTGTGTTCTTCCCATCTGAACTCTGGAGTGCCATTAGTGATGATTTGTGACAGATATCATTAAAATTATGCATGAAAAATACAAATTGTCTGCAAAGTAATTACAAGCTTGCAGTTCCAGACCATTTTTGGTCACCCCAAGCTCTCTCTGTTTTGAATGAGAGTTCTACATACAGAAAAAAGAAGGTTGTCTTGGGTCCTTGAAGTTGATTTCAGAATTTTTTTTTCTTTTCTTCAAAAGCAGGCAGTGACTCAGGAGCTCAAGTCTTATTTAAATGCCAAGTGAATTTGTTGCCCAAGCACCTTAGCAAATCTGGGTGTGAGAACACCTGAATTTGAGTGTACTTGAGATATGTGACTCTAGCTGAAGTAAAAACAGCCAGTACTTCAGAACACTGAAAACGTGAACTGCTTGTTGGTATGTTTTATTTCTGTGATGTATTTAATTCAGTAGAAATGTGACTGCTAACCCTCATTTGAACCAGGTACAGTGTGGGCAGATATTATACAAATTTCCCTACACAAGATCTGCTAATGTATCTCAGTTTGAATTTGTAGATCTGCCAAGTTTCACTCATTTGGAGAGAGGTTTCGTCATCTGGGATTAATTTTAAGACTCTTTTAAAAAGTGTCTCCACTTGTGATGAAACATTTTGCTGTGTGTGAATGAGATGTATAAAATCTCATTCTAAAGGCCAAATTCATCTCTGGTGTAACTTCTGTGGAATTCCCACGATGCTTTGAAATCTTCCTCATTCAGATGATCACAGCTCAAGGAGCTTGAACACTCCTTCAATTTGATCCCTGTGTGTTTTGCATGGAGTACCAGTCATATATTGGTTTTCTGATATGTTCATATGGAGTGAGAGATGACGTAGTCACAGATCATTTTCATTTTAGCCTAAGCCAGGATGAAAACTCTACTGATGAAGTGAATGTGACATACAGCTTAGCTGTTCGTACTAAGAATAACATACACCTCAAAACATATAAAATGACGTATAGAATAGTAAAACTTCCCTTTTTCCTTTCTTCATTTCTCCAAAATAAACATATTAAGAAAGCAGCTAGCAAAAGAAGCTGCTACTGGTGTAAAGACATCTATATATTATAACTGAGACACTCACCTGCCTTTTTGAACACAAAAAATGTCCAGGAACCAAACAGAAAACAAAAACCCAAGACAAAAACAAACAATCCCAAGCCCAAACAGTTCATGTTAGCTGATAATATCATTCAGGACTAAAGATTCCTTTTGTCTTCTGTGTGATACTAAAAAACTCTCAGGCTGATAAAATCAACAAGGACAGAGCAATTGTCATTGCTCATTTTATGACCTCGGGCATTGCTCCAGTGCCTCAGACTGCCTTGGCACCATTAGTCCCTAGACTGCTTCTGCTGATCTTAAAGAGACTTTTGTTGGTAATCAGTACAGACTCTGGAATCCCAGGACACCACTGCTAGTTATGCTGAGCTAAAATCATAAGGAGTGCAGGCAATAACAAGCACCAAGGCCCATGCTGACCCTCAGCAGCTGTTTATATGCAATCATAACTGAGCAAATGACTTTCCAAATGAAAAGGCATGTTTTTGGAACTGATAATAAATCAATCTTTAAAGAACAAGAAATACTTATTAGTTTTATTCTCTGCTAGGTTGTAAAAAAACGAAATAAGAACCCCTGCCTTAGAGCCAGACGGTTTTCACATGTATAGGGAGATTTAAAGGGGTTGCACATCAAAAGGGAGCATTTTTAATACAGCTCACATGACAGAAGAACACTACTGCATTTCTGAAAGTGATACACTCCAACTTAATGAAAGGTAACTTTCAGAAAACCAACTAAATTCCCACTAAATCTCTGGCAATTAGTAAAAATAAAACATATAAACTCTTAACAGTAAAAAGGAATAATAAACAACATAATTCTGATAGTGTGAATTTCAGTGTCATGGATAATGTGGTAAGGCTGTTCTTACTTCAAAAAGTTTGAAAGTAATTAATAACAGAAGAGATTTTTTACAGATGCGGGCAAGAGAAGGTAAAAGCACCATGCGTGAAGGGGGACAGGCCGCACTGCCCCAGCACCGTGAACGCCCTGTGGTCCCGCTCCTGCTCCTGCTCCCACTCCTGTTGTTGCTCCTGTTCCTGCTCTGCTGGGGACCCTCAGTGGGAAGTTGGTGCCCATGCCTGGACTGGCAGCACAGCTGCTGGCAGGCTCCACCACTTCCTTCTCTAGCCGATGTACCAAGAGTGACCCTGGTGGGTGAGGAGGTAGAGAGACAGTCACCCATGCCACCCTGATGATGGCCACCTATTCCTGACGAGACATTCATTGCAGATGTAGCTACTTTCTCTCTCTCACCCTGTGCACCAACTTAGTAAATCAATGGAGTTTGTGAGGAACAGACTGAAGGGAGGGTTCAGTTGGCTGAATTAGGGGTTTATATTTGAGCTGGCCAGCTTTTCTCCAAATGATTTGTCTCATCCTCAAGAAGACAATCTGTAAAACAGTTCAAATGAGCCACACCATGGAAGTACAGCCTTTTCACTGACGTTGAAGGGAGCTGATGATTACTGTTCTAGGTACAGAGGTCTGTAAGGCAGACATCTTAAGCGCAGGTGAAATAAAACCCCTCCAAGAGCCTGGAGGCTCATCTTAAGCTTAAGTGAAACAAAACCCCTCCAAGAGCCAATCCTCGTGTTTTCCTTTTGTTGGTTATGAATCCTGGGTTAAGAAAAGGTTGGGGATATTAGACCAAGATGAGCAACATCATGTTTGTAGCCATGGTGCTTTTTTGAATTTTTACAGAGGACTACCACACCCATGTGATGTTTTATTCCTAACATACCGACGGCTGCAAAATTGGCACAAACATGTAATATTAATGGAAGAAATCTGGTTTGAATTCCCTTAAAGTCAACGTTCTTGTAAATCTAATAAGTATTTGGATATTGACGTGCTAGTCACCACCTGCAAAATTTAAAAATCTGAAATTTATTTAAGTCTTATAATTAATAAACAAAAATCCTCAGACTTAAAATGTCAAAGACATCATTAGTTACGCTATATTTTTATGATGCTGTCCCTAAAAGCATATTAAAGTGCTCTGAAAGTGGCCTGATCACTTACTATGCTGTTGTAAGAGGAATGTTTTTCATCACCATTCTACATAGAAACCAAAGAAATTACTGATATAGGTGAAGCCTTGAAATGAGGGGAAAGTCTTGCTTGATCAACTGAATTTCTTTCTACAACAAGGTTACCCACCTATTTGACCAAAAGAAACCTGTTGATGTGATCTTTTTGGATTTTGGTAAAGTCTTTGATACTGTTTCTCTCTGTATCCTCCTGGACAAGATGTTCAGCATACAGCTGGATAAACACACAGTGCAGTGGGTGAGCAATGGGCTGACGGACCGGGCTCAAAGGGTTCTAGTAAATGGGGCTGGTGACCAGTCACTACTGGGGTTCCACAGAGATCCATCTTAGGGCCAGTGCTCTTCAATGTCTTTATAAATGACTTGGACACAGGACTTGAGGGAATACTAAGTAAGTTCGCTGATAACACAAAACTATGAGGAGTGGTTGACACTCTCAAGGACAGAGATGCCCTGGAGAGGGATCTGGACAAATTGGAAAACTGGGCAATAACCAACCACATGAAGTTCAACAAGGGCAAGTGCCAGATTTTGCATCTGGGACATGGCAACCTTGGCTGTACATACAGACTGGGGGACCAGATGCTGGAAAGCAGCTCCACAGAGAGACATCTGGGGATTCTGGTTAATGGCAAGTTGAACATGAGCCAACAGTGTGCCCTGACAACCAAGAGGGCCAACTGTGTGCTGGGGTGCATCAAGCACAGCATTGCCAGCTGGATGAAGGAGGTGATTGTCCTGCTCTGCTCTTCACTGGTGTGGCCTCACCTGGACCACTGTGTGCAGTTCTGGGCAACACAGCATTAAAAGGATATAAAGCTACTAGATAGTGTCCAGAAGAGGGACACAAAGTTGGTGAAGGGTTTGGAGGGGAAGCTGTATGAGCGGAAGCTAAAGTCACTGGGTTTGTTCAGCCTGGAGAACAGGAGACTGAAGGGAGACCTCATGGGGCTACAGCTTCCTCACAAGGGGAGGAGGAGGGGCAGGCGCTGAGCTCTTCTCTCTGGTGACCAATGATAGAACTGGTGGAATGGCAGGAAGATGTGCCAGGTGAGGTTTAGGTTGGAAACTAGGAAAAGATTCTTCACCCAGAGGGTGGTGGAGCACTGGAACAGGCTCTCCGGGGTGGTTGTCATGGCCCAAAGCCTGGTAGTGTTCCAGAAGCAGTTGGAAAACACCCTCAGATACATGGTGTGAATTTTGGCGTCGTCATATGCAGGGTCAGGAGTTGGACTCTTGTGGGTCCCTTTCAACTCAGGACAATCTATAATTCCTTCCTTGCCTGTCCCTTCTGAACATCTTGTAGCTATTGATCACCGTTGCTTTGTACAGGTGTGAGGGTGGTCATGGTTGCTCTGGCAGCACCCAGGTCTCATCAGCATCTATTACAAGAGCTGTGGCTCTTGGGGATCTTCCTCCACTGCCCTGGCATTTCCCTGCCTCAGGAAACCCCCATGCATGACCTTGTCAAGTCTTAAGAAAGATAAGGACAAACTTTTTGATAGGGCCTGTAGGAACAGGACAAGGGTTAATGGCTTTAAACTAAAAGAAGGGAGATTCCGACTAGATATAAAGAAGACGTTTTTTACAATGAGAGTGGTGAGACACTGGCACAGGTTGCCCGGAGAGGTAGTACATCCTCCATCCCCAGAGACATTCAAGGCCAGGCTGGACAAGGCTCTGAGCAACCTGATCTAGTTGAAGATGTCCCTGCTCATTGCAGGGGGTTGGACTAGATGACCTTAGAAGGTCCTTAGAAGGTCTGGAAAAATGGGCTGATTCCAATGGGATGAAGTTCAATAAGGCCAAGTGCCGGGTGCTGCACTTTGGTCACAACAACCCCCTGCAGCGCTACAGGCTGGGCGCAGAGTGGCTGGAGAGCAGTCAGACAGAAAGGGACCTGGGGGTACTAATTGACAGGAAGCTCAACATGAGCCATCAGTGTGCCCAGGTGGCCAAGAAGGCCAATGGTATCCTGTCCTGTATCAAAAATAGCATGGTCAGCAGGACAAGGGAAGTGATCCTTCCCCTGTACTCTGCATTGGTGAGGCCACACCTGGAGTATTGTGTTCAGTTCTGGGCCCCTCAGTTCAGGAAAGACATTGAAGTGCTGGAGCGAGTCCAGAGAAGAGCAACATGACTGGTGAAGGGACTTGAACATAAGACCTATGGGGAGGGGCTGAGGGAGCTGGGATTGTTTAGTCTAGAGAAGAGGAGGCTTAGAGGTGACCTCATCACTCTCTATAACTACCTGAAGGGAAGTTATAGCCAGGTGGGGATTGGTCTCTTCTCCCAGGCAGTTAGCAATAGGACAAGGGGGCATGGGCTTAAACTCTGCCAGAGGAAATTTAGGCTGGATATTAGAAAGAAATTCTTTACAGAGAGAGTGGTCAGGCATTGGAATGGCCTGCCCAGGGAGGTGGTGGACTCGCCATCCCTGGAGGTTTTTAAACGGAGATTGGACATGGCACTTAGTGCCATGATCTAGTAAACGGACTAGAGTTGAACCAAGGGTTGGACTTGATGATCTCTGAGGTCTTTTCCAACCCAGTCGATTCTGTGATTCTGTGATTCTGTCCCTTCCAGCCAACACTGTTCTATGCTTGGATGGTTACTAAGGACCATTCCCATGCTGACTGTAGGGCATGAAAAGACGAGGGGTACACCATGACAGTGGTGCAGAAACAGTAACCTACTATGTAAGTCCAATGTCATGGATGAGCATGCATGACACATGCTGCAGCTGAATCCAGTGTGGGCAGACAAAAGCTGCTTCAGGGTCAGATTAGCATGTGTTTTCCAAGGGTCATTTAGCAAAGGAGCCACAAAATGTGTGCTTACCTGAAGTTGCTGGTGAAAAGAAGAGGTAAGGCAGAGGCACGGAGCACCACTGGAGACTCTAGTGAAGTCAGCCAAGTGGGTGGACATGTTTGCTTTCTTCCTGACACAATTTGCTATGGGCACTGTCAGGTGTGCAGTAACAATTAGGATATGCTAATTGGCAAATGGAGTCTGATAATGATCAGATGAGGGAGATGCTAATAAGATTGGCAGGGGCACGATTACCCTAAGAGACGAGTAGGAAAATTATATTTTGAGCAAAATCCAATAAGAAGGTGAGGGTACAGACAGGTGCCCAGCTGACCTCTCTGAAGGGCTCTTTTTTCCAAAAGCAAGATTGTAATTTAGATGTATGTGTATGGAAGGTGTTGTGATGCTCTGTGTGTCGTGGTTGAGACAGACAAACGACATGAACCAAATTCTTTCAAGATGAAAGTAATAGGTGCCATTTATTGCTACAAGTGCATTTTTATACAATTCTACCAGTTCATGTGTCTTTTCACTATTGGTTACAAGTTACAGCACTAACATCTCATTGGTTAATTTTTCTATCATCCATGTTATTCTTCTATCCCCTTCTCTCTCACGGATACATCTCTCCTCTCTCCGGATACTCCTTTACTCCCATCCTTCTCAAGGGTAAATCTTAATATCTCAAGGCTGATCTCTACTCCCATATTTTCTGTCAAGGATTCCACAGACCCGCTGCAGTTTCCCACATCTGTGGTCCTGCTCATCTGGAGTCTGGCTGCAGAATAAATGTATTCTCTCTGATGAGGATGAGCTGCCCTCATCTTCCTAGTGTGACTGGCTAGGAAAAGTCAGACACGTGGTAGTTGTAGGGATATTTGGTATTCCAATTAAACTATCCAGGAAACACAAGGGGCTGGCTGCGTGGCTTATTTAAACCATTGGTGCTATTATACATGCGCAATGGAGCGACTGAGCTCTCCCAGCATAAAAGAAATATTGATGGCCACAAATGGATATTCTCTATGAAATTTCCACATATTTATGGACAGTTAGACTGGACGCCCTTACTGGTGGCCAAAGACAGATTTGATACATACAAACGAGTAAGGAAAATGGGAGGTACTGTAGCACTGTCATTCAACTTTGATGTTACATGTTGATATTTTCTTCCTTAAAAAGTGCCAACCAATCAAAAGAGACTGTGAGCCCTGAAAGCTTACCTTTGTATGCATTTAGAAAAAAAAAAAAAAAAAAAATTCCTTTGGATATTTTTCTACATTGTGTAGAATTAACTGCAAAATTACAGGTTTACTGTAGGCCCTCTGAAGTGAGGCCATTTTTTAGGATTATTGAGGACTGGGGACGCTGCTGTTGGGGTTCATGTTCTAAATCTCCGTTACCCCTTATGAAGGCATCTGTGTATTAGGCTCTACTGAATTTCTGTTCATGCCTCCTGATTTCACCTCCAGAGATTTCTAAGATCTAAGCATATGGTGTTTGTTTAGGCCATTCAGGCAGAACATAAGGATTTTTCAAAAGTGCATGATCATACTCCTGCCTAATCCCAGAACCAACCAGAACCTCTGTGAACTTCCCTGGTTGACTGGAGAGGTCTCCAGAGCCCAGAATTGCACCTTTCTATGTGTTCAGCCTGTCTTACTCTTGTTGGGCTTATCTGTCTCACCCTGGTCAGCTGCCAGAAACTGGCATTTGCTCCCCTGGTCTCCCTTGGGCACCTGAGCTGTTTTTTAGCTACCTTACAATGAGCTTTTAACATGAGGCAGTGGAAGCTGTTGCTTTCTTTTCAAAACCAGCTGCAAGAGAAAATGGTAGGCATCTGATTTTGGAATAGTGTTTACCTGAGATCAAACAAAATTTGACCATCCTATTCTACCTACAGAAGCATCTGCTTCTCAGAAAAATACCCCGATCACCAAATTATGCCATGTGGGAAAGCAATCTCGGTTCCACCTTTTAAACAAAATTTTCATTTTGAAAGTGAGAGGGAATATGATTTCACTGAAGTATTAAATAACTCACGTGCACTGAAAAGACACTCCAGTGTGTTTCAACACCCCTGTGTGTTTACAGCAGGCACCCTATAGGTGCTGTAGATAAACTCATGCATTCTACATCCTACCCGTTTAGTCAGGGCCTAAAAAAATAAACACTGTGATGCCAAAAAGGCCATTACTGATTTTGGCCTCAAACGTTTTCATAATGCAAAATGTGTTGCAAGTGGATATGGCTTTGGCTCTGAACTTCCTTTTTAAAACAATTTAAAAACAATCCCACCTTCTGGGATGAAGCAGCGTTTATCTCTCTTAAATGTTTCCCTCTGGGGTTTGTGTCAGATTTTAAGCCATCCCTGGTGAGGACCATGAACTGAGATATGTTTGTGAAGTGCTTTGTGTGTTGAGGTTCTGCCAGAACTGCTGCTATCTAAATAAGATTATCCAAGGGTGGGTGCCATCAGATAACGAATCATGAAGGAGGAGCTGGTGACTCCTTCCAGCTGAGGAGTTAGAGACTCTTGAAAGATATATAGGATTGTTAATGGTCCAGGGGACAACTTCAGTGGGGTAAACAGGATTTTAAATTGATGGATTAGCAGTAGTGTTGCAGAATATGCACCTTCCTACTTAGATTTTTCAAGATGATTTTGGTTCACCTACTAATGTTTTTGCTTTTGTTTTCCTACTTATTTTACTTGTAGAAATTGAACAACTGGGAAACTGCCCTTTGGATCCTTCTGGTGGATGACACAAAGTGAGGCTCTAGGTGAAGTAAATACAAACATTCAGTAGTTTCATGCTAATAAGTATTAACAATTAAAATATGAGTCCTTGTGACTAGGACTTTGTCCTTTAATAGTGTGGGGTTTTTTAGGGGGGGAGCTGCATAACTGTGGTCAGTTTAAGTGGTAATGGATGTTACCTGTGAACTGTAATAATGCATTTGTTTGGCACGTGTTGAGTGAGGGTTCACCACTCATGTGTGGCAGGGCTGAATGGTGTGGTGAAGCGTCTTTGGAGGGGAGGAGAAGGGCCTGAGCACTCTATGATAACACCCTTATCCTGGGACCAAGACTGGGCTGCCCACTCAGGGATGATGCCACTGTCTTTTGTGACAAGATTGGCACCAGAAACAGTGCTGGAAGCTACTTCTTCCTTCAGTGAGCTTCCTTGCTACCTCTGACAGTAGTGCCCACAGGTATGGACACTGAGGTGGATCAAGGGAGGCTAAACAACTTTCAGGGAGTCAATGGCAAAGTGAAAAAGAATATAATCTATACAGGCTACTTTACATTGTGTTAGGTCTCTTTATTCACACTCCCGTTGTATCTAGACATAAATCATTGTTCTCTACTGCAATCAGCTATGATCTCCTTCTTGTAAATAAATGAACTATGTGAATGAGCTTAAAGACACGTTTTAAAATATTAAACACTGTCCTTCTCCTCAAATCTAACTCTTACATTAGTTGTTTACATACATAATTTAATAACTTGCATATTTTTTTTACGTAGTATTCTGACAGTTGTAACTGAAACTGGATTCAAGAAAAATGTTCTGGTACATGGAGTCTGAAAATACACATTTGCATTGGTAAGGTACTAGTGTATATTTTGGAGGGCTTATATTACTCCTCATTGTGGTTAGTGGTTAGTATGACTATCATGTTTTTGCAGTATTACGTATCTGAGAAAATGTAATTTTTTCTATTCCTTTAAAAATCAAATTACAATGTGACATTCAATAAAATATCTTTTGTGCAGCTAATAAAAATGAGATCCCATCTCACTGCTTTGACAAATAAACCACACAAGTCAAAATACTGCCTCTGATACAGTTTATAGCTTAAGCTTTCATGTCAGCCTTTCCTATAAAAAAGCCCCATTATTTATTAATAGCTTTCTATGTCTTAAAAGTTTCTTTTTCTTGTGTGGAGAAAAAATCATTTGCCTTTTAATGGGGTGTCAGATTTGTTTTCCAAACCTTCTAAAAGGTTATCGTTGTTACATATGGACAAGTGCTTTTTTCAGAATCAATGTAAACTCTGTTACCAGGGTAATTTACTGCAGTCCCTTGGTAGCTATACGGAAAACTTAATTTCACCATTTTGCAAAGTAGAGGGGTGGGACTCTTTCCTTGTGGTTAACTATTTTCACATGGAGTGAAAAGAAAATGCATGCTTCTAGCACATACTAAATAACTGATGGTCTCTTACCCTCTGTTTGAGTTCAGGGCACACTGGCAGTCTGGTAGGGTTCATGGCATAGAAGGATGACTGAGCCAATTAGATATACTATAAAACCTTTTGGCAATTAACTCCCATCTAACCAAAAGATTCAGGCTCATGCTAACGGTGGATAATAAAAGCTTGTTAAATTTCCGTCCGTTACCCACACACATACACAGAAATTTCTGAGCCACATTTTTGATGACAGAGAAGTCTGTGCAGAGGGAAGAACATTCTATGAAAGATCCAGGGGTGTCAGGTTTGAGTCTGTCTCGCAGTTTAAGTTAAGAAATGACACGAGACACCAACAAATATCAAATTCAGATTTGTGCATTTAATTAGAGCTTGCATTAGCAGCTGCAGTACTTTATTTCAAAAGAGGCAATAATAGCAGTTTTTTCTAACAAACACTACTTAAAAAAACCTTCAAAACCAGAAACCACTAGGAACTACTCATGACATGAACAACATTTGTAGATTAAATGAATTACTTTTTACTAGTACTTTCTATTAACTTAACTATCTAATGTATTTGGGGGTGCTGCCTACTTCTGTACAGTGAAGAGTGGGTTTCAAAATGGGCATCAGCTCTTTAAATGTGATGATTCAAGATCTTTCTCTCCACACTTGTGACTGTTCACCAGACTGAAAACAGTTCACCACATCCGTGCTGTGCAGGAGGAAGCAAGCTGGTGTTTTCTGTTACCGAACTGGACTGAGGCACAGGTGACTCTAGACTACCTGAATTTTGAAGCTCGCATTTGTTCTGCACGGAGGAGGGACACACAGTGCAAGGCTCTTTCTGAACCTCAGCAAGAAAGACCTGACAACAAATGGCATGATAAGATAGTTGGTTTCATAAGGGAGAATAAAAAGGAGAATACAGATAATGAGTACATTTTACGCCACCTCAGATTCTGGGAATCACATGTTCATGCAGCATTGACAGACCCTGGATAGATTTTCCCATCACATACTGCTCAGATGCCATCTACAGAAGGGTTTCTCTTTCCTCCCACGCTGTGTTGTTTGTGCAACAAACAAAACCACATACCTTTGCCTGAGAGGTAGGAATTTATACCTGTCATAATCCCCACCAGTGTGCAATGCAGGCCAGCACAGGGCACTACAGCATATTCCTGTAGAGCAGCTACTCATCTAACACATGGACTTCTCAAGACCAAAGTATGGGGCCAAATAGAGCAGATGTGGCTTGCCCAAGATCACTAGCTCCTTGAATACAATGTTTTCTGCAAGTACTAAGTTACTGAAGCTGTTCAGTGTCACTGTTTCCAAAAATTTCTGCAATATATGTGGACTCAGCAACTGAAAATTAGCTTGGGAATGTATGAAACTCAAAGCCCCAAATGCACTGAGTTAAGTGGAAAGATCAGTTATCATTTAATAAAAAAACATTTCTAACCCACAAACAGCAAAGTCAAATCCATGAGAAAATAACCTCAACTATATTATTTTGAAAGACAGGGATTTTTAATCCAGTCACGATTTGGAAGGCCTAACTAATTATTTTTGAAAGCTTGGGGTTGTCAATATTCTTTCTCTGTTGCTACATAAAAATGTGAATGGTGAACCATAAAATTGAATGCTGAAAATTTTGGATTATCAAATTTTCAGTCTTCTTTATGTAGGAAAAATCAAACAGGATCCTGAAAAGTCAAGCCCCATTCTGATAAAAGATCCTTGTACCCTCCTAGACAAAGGTTTATGGGTCAGGTCAGCTCCCCTGACATGGATAAAATCCTGACCTAATACTTTTCTTCTTTTGGATCAGGAACTTGACTGTCTCATCAAGATCACAGACCAAGAGCCTTTAGCTCCCACATCCAGACTTAGTCATCAGTAACATATTTGCTAACGTGGCAGAAATTTGATGAGAAATTCCAACCTGAAATCTGTGAAGCTTTTCCTTATGAAAGTTTCATTGAAGCTAGCATGATAATTCAAAGACTTTTATCTATCAGTTAAATTTTAGAACAGCCTTCTAATAGGATAAGTAGGGAAAAAACTCAAGCAGCCTTAACTAATAATATGATGGCTCTTGGGAATTTGTGGATGAGATTATGTAGCACCTCTTGCTTGTGATAATAAGGGACTGAATTCAGTGACCCACTGTGTCCTATGGCACATGTTATACAAAGAGTTCACCCACAAGAAGCTTTCAGTAAGGTGTCATTTTCATATTAAATACAGGTTTTGTCAGAGTGTCCTGGACCATTTCCAAATATGAGTTTATACTGAAAGTGGGATCCAACATCCTCAGAACTTGTCTGGCTGTGCTCTCAGGAGAATTACCACCCGCTTATATGCTGAGAGCTTCTGAAAAACATGTTGGTGTTCACTTCCCAGCAGACTCAGTCTGCATCTCTTCTCCCTCAGAAGGTCCTAAATGTAAGCTGAATGTCTGTATTTAATGACTTTGGAACTTTGATTTCCAAGATCAGAAACATATTTCAGGGATGTTTTTTCCCCACTGTCTTCACACCCATACATTTGGGAGACACTGTTACAGATTATTTCTTAGTGTCGTTGACTGGAAAAGGATGTTCTGCATGTCATTCATCCACCTCATGTCTAGTAGTTTGGATTTTGGGCATTGTTTCTTTCCTGATGCATGAGTTTACATGGCATACTGTAGAGCAGAGGTGTTTGGTGGAGTTAGAACTAATCTAGGTAGTCTAGATGAATCAGTGTAGACAGAGCAGAGCAAAACTTGAGCTGTGTGCATTTACAGATAAACTTCTACTTCATCTAGCTCATGTAGAGACTCCTTGGATGTTGTTACCTTGCATTGTATCTTGAGTATGCTGTCAGAAAAAACCTGTGATGGAAGATAAAGCATTAGGCCTCAAGAGGATGAAGTCAAGAAGCAGAATTTTGGCATATGGAGGCTGTCTGACTCTGCTTTGGTCCATCTTGTTGGAGTAACAAGGTGATGATCCAGCAGCATGTCACTCAGCCATTGGACAAAACACACAGAATCAGTATAGACCATGCATACCCTGGCTCTTCCTTGCAGTAGATGTCTAAAGTATATGACACCTTGGTATAAAATTAAAATAAATCAAATATGTTTTCACATGCTATCATTGCACCATTCATCTACTAATGAGACAGTAGAACATTCTGTATGTTGATGAAAATTTTCAAACTACTTAGCCTCTAAATTATTTTCCATTGAACATTAGTAATCAGATTTTTTATTAAACTGAATAATTTGGCCAAAAACATGTAGATTTTCAGAGAATGGCAAAAAGTGAGATGAGATGGCACTCCCTGACAAATATCATATTGCTCTGTCAAAGCGGACATCTTGTCTGTGATATTGTTGTAAGCATTACTTTAACACAGTGAAACCCTTTTTTTTTTCTTTAGAAACTCTTCATCTTTAGCAACTGTCCCTGAAATTCTAAATATTACTACTACTTCTGTTGTCACACTGTGGCACTCACATAACATGAAACATTTTTGCTCAGATTATTAGCATTTGGCAAAGTTACAATATCTGAAAATGAGGTCTTACAATGGGAAGTATTAAATAACTATAACTCAGTAAGCAGCTCTCTCTTTACATAGGCTCAAAAATACAGCTGTAAAAGCAGGAAAGCTCTCCTGAAGTATAGCACCAGGTTTCCATGTGATTGTACTTTTTATCCAACCTTACACTCGGGCAATTAAGTCATTGGAAGGTCAAGTGACCCACCTGAGGTCATAAACTGGCAGTCAGTGACTGAGTCACTATCAGCCCATGGAAGATCCTGGCTCCAAGTGAAGTACAAAGTAAGTGACACTAAGGTACATCTTCTCTCAGTTTCCATTATGTTTTTAATCTCTCTTCACTACAGTAATGAATGATAATGAGTTGCAATCTTTTGTCTGTGTTGTTCTTGCTGCTACGTTCGTGACACTTATTGTTACAATAATGACATAAGTGGAGAAAAAAATTGTGCTAAGTGATATTACAAATAAGTAAAACTAAGTAACTTACAAAAAGAACAGCGGTTGTAATAACTTGTTAGAAAGGACAGTCTTACTCAATGTGTCCGTATCAGTCAGGTCACCTTCTCCTTCACCAGGAACTGAAAATACTGTGAAAAAAATGGACATGATTCAGTAACCACTACTTATGTAAGCAAGCCTTACTAATGCAGGAATGGGCAAGGAGAGGTAGATAATTGACCTGATGACATTTACTAGGCAAAATCAGAAACTTAGTTATCCCAGCACTGAGGATTGAGCTCCTGTTATGCACTTGCACTTTGGTGCTGGTAAATATTACACATTTAAGACTCTCAGGGAACCAGTTTTCAAAACTGCCGCTCAGTGGTCACAACTCAAGTCAGATTTTTTGAAAGAGCTTGTCACTCAGCAAAACGTCTTCAAGAGACAACAGTTTTTCAGCCCTGCTCTGTACTCAGCAGCTCCCACTGGGGAGACTGTGCTTTGTGGAGGCTGCTGGGTGCTGCATCCTTTATCAAAGTCTGATCCTGCACTTGGTCTGAGGAAGAGGGGAGTGAAGAGGAAGTAGGAGGGAGCCTTCAGCTGCCTGTCTCTTTTTTTTCCCCTCCATCCCTCTCTTGGCTGCTGTCTCTTCTTCCCCTGGTATAACACTTGCATCTCCAGCACAGTTCCAAACAGAAAGAAATAGCAGCTCTGAGCTGGGACTGGAAAATACCATGGCAGAAGATTATGGATTAGGGACAGTTTTAGAGAGAGATGAATAAAGGCTCTGCAGTCAGCAATGTTGGTACTAGTGTTGAAGTATGTCCTATCCATGTGTTCTTGTAACAGTATTAACAAAGTTGGCAGCTGGTGAAAATTCAATAGCAATTGAATCCTTTGTGTATTTTAGCATGACAATATTCCATATGTTTGATGCTATCCCCTTAATAATCTCATGAAATGTTCATGATCTTGTTTTTCCTTGGTCTGCTGAAAAAGTATGTCTTTTTTTTTTTTTTTTTAAATGGCTAGCTGTATGTGTGTGTGTGTGTGTCTATGTATGTATGTGTGCAGTTCACTGTGAATAGTTTATACTATATTTGTTAATTTTTTTTTCCATCCCCAATCTGTGATTTCCATTGTCATCTTTACTCTGATATCTTATTTTGGAAATTCAGCTACTGCCCTGTTTCCCTGAAAATAAGAGAGTGTCTTATATTAATTTGTTCTCCCAAACTTTTTACTTTTTTACATGTATAGCTGCCTGGACACTATTTAAATTAACTTTTTTATTAACTCTAGGGCTTATTTTTGGAGTACGGTTTGTGCTTCAAGCATCCTCAAAAATCCTGAAAAATCACACTAGGGCTTATTTTTGGTGTAGGGCTTATTTTCAGGAAAACAGGGTGGTTTCCTTTCTCTATAAAATTATCTATAAAATTAGCATTTGATTCCTACAAGGCACAAATATCCACTCATAAGCACTACAAATGCTGGAGTCAATGATGAGTCTAACAGGTTCCTTAAAAGACCTGGGTATAAAGGAAAGGAGTACTCAAAAAGTTCATATGGTAGGAAAGCCTGCACTGTCTGTAAACCTCAGAACCCTCATAGCATGTGATATGTATCACGGGGTAAGGGGCAACTTGAGTTACTTATGTTTATGTGACTTGTCCCATCTATGCTGTGGCTAACTGCATCTCTTCCTAAAAAAAACCAACCAAACGAATCAACCAACCAACTTGTTCTATTAGCCTTTGCAGCTCTACTAAATTACTTAGATCCAGCTGTTGTGCTGATTCCTTCTGCAAATTGCCATTTCTGCTAGAGAAGGGAGGGAGAGAAATTATACTAAGATAGTATTTTAACATTTAGCTCCTCATTTCCTAGGTCTCATTTGACAACACCAGTCAGAAAGCCTATTATCTGTTTGAAAGAATCATTTATTGCAGTCACTATTTTTCTCCTACCTATTGGTTTAAGAAAAAAGTTTAAAATGGATGTGAGATTTTTAACCTTTAGTTTGATAAAGTCTGGGTTATGAAGTAGGATTTTTCATGGCTCACTGAGATAATTTAAGTTAACACTTCTAGTTTAAAGCATACTGAAAGCTTTGAAACACTCATCCTCTATCCATGAATGACTTAATAAAGTGTTAAGTTTTATGAAATCCATTATAAAGGCTCTGTTGATGGTTTTGGTGATGCCAGTTATATCAGGGAGGGTCTCACCAAAGTGGCAAGATGGAGAATTATGATCACTTAAAAGAGAGCCATGGTGAGAGTAGAACTGCTGCTCCCCACACTTAAAACACTTACTACATCTGTGCTGCTGTGTGATACCAAGTGTTTCAAATCTATGAGAAAAGGATAGTGAAGGTTCTTCCTTCATGAAGGACAGTTTCTGCTCTTACCATAGTAAGCAGCAAGCAGAATTGGGTAAATAATCCATCTGCTGATTTTTTTTTTTTTAATATATATATATATATTTTTTTTTTTTTTTTGGTAAAAAATATGTAGAACAACTGATTTTCTTCAGGATATTTGTAATTCTAAGTAGTTTAATGCTATCCAGAAATATTTCTGGTCCCATGGATTTGTTTTGAGTATTTGATTCATGCAACTGGACCTTTGCTGGTTAATTTATCAGCTACATCACACAATATTGTCTCTGCTTCTATCTAGAATGAACATAATTCTTCAAATTGTGTATCTGCTGGGAATACAGTGTTTCTGAATTCACAATTTGTATTCTATGCCTATACTGTAGTATTCACTTAACATTCATTTTCCATGAATGTTTCATGTACCTTGTACTGGTTAATAACATGAAGAGACTTTATGTTTCCAAAACACTTCTTGTGGTGTGTTGGGGGAATTTATAAAGCTGTTTTGACTACAGCTCACTAGTAGCTTGCAAACAGAATTTTTTGAGTTGCTTCCAAACTCTTATCTCTTGGAACTTCTTCTGCATCCTCCACAGACCACCATAATGCTGTTCTTAAAATTTGTATTTAAACTGAAATGTTTTCTGAAAGTTAATGCAAACAGAACACAGAAAAACCCAGACCAGTGTTTCATCTGAGATGAAGTCTTCACAGTCTTCTATTTTTGGAAGCATTGTCCCAGCTAGGGTCAGCAACTAGGAGGTTACTTGCTGTTCTGGTTTTGTTAAAAACAAGTTTCTCTTTTAGTGAATTTGCCTGTCAGCTAAAGCCTTCATATTAGCTGCATTTTCCTGGAGAACCAGACACATGTTTTGGTAAACCTAGCAATGGAATGCAAACTTATTGATAAGCATGGATGGACTTCTTGCGAGAGGGGCAACGAGAAACAAGTGACCAAGAAACTGACCAACTGTGTATAACATTCCATTCACGTGAATACTTCATATAAAAGTGGGAGATCACGAGGATCTCGTCCCTTTCCCTTTTCCCTTCTGCTTATGGCCAACATTAGGAGAGGACCTTGCTAGTCGAACCTGCGAACTGAGGCCTAGTGACAGACTGAATCCAGCTCCAGTTGGCTGCAGAGTCTAATCCAGGACTTTGGGTGCCGGCTCTGCAGTTGCTGAGACTTTCAAGATTGGTTTTGTATATTTTGTATTATTTTCTCTATTCTTATTAGTAGCATTAGTAAAACATCTTTAATTTTTTCCAACTCTCTTCTCTCTGTCCTTCTTTCCCTCCCAATCGCCAGTCCTGAGTGGGAAGTGGGGAGAGGGAAAGGCAAAAGGGGGAAATGGGGTGGAGAGGAGGTTAACAATACATCTGCCAGGGTTTTATTGTCACCCCACAATCTAAACCCTCAACACTTGCTTATTCTAGAGAAACTTTATGAGGAAAGTAAACCATCAGCTTCCAGGCCCTTTCCAGGGAGGACTCTTACTGCTTTCCTTGCAGCATATTGGGTATATTCATTTTGCTTCTACATACAAATATTGGGAGCTATGAAAAAGCAAATTCCTTTATCTGTCTATGTGTCTGCACTTAAGATCCATTCCCACATTTTTGTGTCTCTTCACCACCCTCATTCCCTTACAGAAATTCTCCCTTTCCTGTGGTTATATTGATACATATGACTTGAGGAAGGCAGTTTCCCTCTCTGATTAAATTTAAACAGCAACAGCTGCTGGATGTCAGGCTGGCAATGCTGGAAGTGGCTGTCCATCACCCTCCCTCCCCATCAGCCCTTGGTACCAGGCCAGTGTCCAGAGATGCTACACACTGGTAGGGACGGGGCATGTTGAACCACCACCCTATACATAAGCCTGGGACCCCCAGCTGTGGTTTTCAACTATATTCTGAGGGATATGGGCCCTTCGGGGCTACGACTTTCCAGAAACGTGGCTTTGATGGGGCTGTCATCAGCCATCTGAGACAGCCCTTCTGGGAATTTCATCAGAGCCTGGCAGTTTGGCAGATGTACAGAGCTGCTGAAGTACCTGTGGAAGCACAGTATGGGGAGCTGGATAATCATAACGTTCACAACACTTCCACATTTTAATCATGATATACTTGCTTGTAAAGAGTATTTCAATACAGCTGCACATTATTCATTTTTAGGGAAGTCTGACGGCTGCAGAAATCCTAAATCACAGTGTTTGCTTCCTGCTTGATGCTAATTTGGGCCAGTTCCAGCCAACCAAGTTCCTTTTCCATTGTGTCATTTAATTATATGTTTATCCACGCTTCTCAGCTAGTAAGAGCCTTAATATACGGCCTCTTAATCTAATACTGATCTATTAAAAACTACACTCAGTATTTTAAAGTGTTAGACAACAGATGGAATTGACAGTTTTAATAGGTAGCAACTAACATCATCTCCCAATCTACACCTCTGTATTGGATTTCAAGCAACTGATATCACTGTGGACATGTGCAGATATGGGGCTTGCATTTAAAGTCAGAAATTCAATCAATAGCCTGTCTCTCAACAGAGTTTACTAGATTATATCAGTTAGAAGTGACCATCTGGCCTAATCTTGGGAGTTCTGAGATATCATGTAGATCTTTTTCACTAATGTCATTTTTATTTGGTTAACATTAATAAACTGTAGCAAACATTGCAAGTCTTGCACTCTGAAGCTGTAACTCAATTTTCGCCTTTTACATGAGACAAGTCAAACATCTGCTTCTCTAGAGGGAATGTGTGCGAGAGTGAGCAAAAGAAAGAGGCAACCATTCTGAAGATTTTACTCTCTTTCTAGGTGGTGTGAAGTGATGGCAAGTGGCAGTCTTTTTTATTTACTAGAAGAAAAGTGTGTTCCTAAAAGGTATCCAACAACTAATGCGATTATTTCTGTGAATACAAAATATGGAGGGAAATATGTAGGTAGCATTCTGGGGGTTAAAGTTTCAGAGTATTCTATGACTGCAATAAAAGAAGAACGTACATTACATATTCATCTACCAGATTTATGCTACAAATAAAGTCTAACTTTTAATCTGGTATAGTCAATATATATCACAAAACTGTGATCAGCCATTTAACTCTGTCACAGCCAGAATGTATAAACTCGAAAAAGCCTTTTTTAATACCAGAATCAAGAACATTCCCTTGCACTTCTTCAATCCTTAAAATTTAAATTCAAATTCTATTTTGTGTTTGGCTGAACACCAGTACTACCTTAAGTTCAGAAATCCACTGTTCACAAAAAAGGAAAATTAATGTCAGTGTCCCAGGTCTAATTATAACTTAGCACATATAAGTGGCACAATAGTGATTCAGTTATGTGAATTATTCTAATTGGATTTTGGTCTTGCAAAATAAAAATCAGGAGTGATTTAGAAATGGATCTGATGTAATCAGAACCCTTGAAATTCTGGAGATTATTTTTTTTGACTTTGACTCATTTCTGAACAATTGAAACTTTTAAAGTTTCAAACAGTGAAGGTGTGTGTCATGAAAGCCCATAGGAGGAGAGGGTGAGAAGCAAGACAGGTGACATTGCTAAAAGGGAAAAAAAAAAAATGAGAAGAAAATGTAAAAAACCCAAATATTTGGGAACTTCCATAAAGTAGTACCTGTCATGGGGTGCAGGGGACAAGGACTGGATTAGAAAACAAAGATGCATGTCCTTCTCTCAATGTTGGTACACAGAACTGTAAGAAGCTGCACAAAACATTTCAGCCCTGTGTGCCACCATTTATCCATCTAGAAATGATGTGAACGATTGTTACCTGTCTTTATTTTAGGACATTAAGTTCTATCACTTAATGCATTCTGAAGAGCCAGGTTGTGTTGCTATTACCAAGTATTTCACTTACACAACAGAACTAGTTGACTTCAACATCAAAAAGCCCACTCTGCCTCCCACAAAACAAAATCTGGAATACAGAAAAGCCCCTTATATCCTCAAACCAATAAGAAAGGATAGAATTTCAGTGGTGCAATTGTAAGAAGAAAATGTCAAAGCTGAAAGGAAAATAGAACTTGGAAAAACTGCAAAATCAAGGAATAGTAACCCTGAGAAGTTAAGTACTTTTTGTGAAAGAACAAGATCTTAGTAAAGACTGCCCTAGAAATACCTTGGATATGATTTCTTTGAAAATAATTTTTCTTTTTGTAGTATATTTTCCTGTTTTATGGTGAAAGCTGAACTGCTGAAGTGGACTTCAGTTTTTGATTTTTTTTTTTTTTTTGGTCAGGTCTGCCTCTCAGAATTCTTATTCAAAGTATGTAAAAAAATCTTATTTCTCTCAAAATATATCACAGGGGATACTACCATTTTTCAGCCAGATATAACAAAGGTATGGAATTTTGCATAGCAAAGACTATCTCAAGACTTTTTTTTTTCCCCCTACCTGTGAATCCAGCAGAATCCTGAAATTGTCACTGGCCAGCTCTGCTCTTGAGTGAAGATGAAAATTTTGCGGTACTTGTTTATACAAGAAAAAAACCTACATACTTTGGCAGGAAAGAACCTCTACATTTATCCATTGCTAGTAGTTTATTGACTAGTAGCAGAACACAGCTAATGGCTTCATCCATGATAGCAGGCCACGCACATACAGTACATTTTTTAACTTTCGGTTTCTCACTGTAGTTAATAAATCAGGATGCAGATGAGAGATTCATAGTTAATTTTCAGTAGCTAGCACAGCATGTCTCAGCCTATAAAGCACTGGAAGTCTTGGGCTGTGAATTCCTTCATACTGACAAGCCAAACAGCTTAGAAATTATAATTATAAGTTACAAGTGTCTTAAGGGTTGTTCTTCTGACATAAAACTAATTTCATGTTTTTATTCATAATGTAAAAGAGATGAGACGATAGCGCCTTATTTAGATTGAGCTCCCAGAGATGTCACAGGCTCTGTGTCCTGATTATAATGGGAAGAGACCACTTACTTCGTTCCTTGTAGCTAGTTGATTCTTTCTGTGTGCTTTTTTTTTTTTTTGACAATCAGACCAAAAATGTGGGATTTCTTCCACTTTTCATCCCAGCTTTGTTCATAAGTAGACCTGTGCCTGTTGGTTTTGTCCTTAATGACAGTCATATCAGAATGTATCAGGCTCCCTCCTTGTGAACTGGTTCCACCTTGACACCTCCTTTTGCATGAGTGATGCACATCAGCCCATGCTCTCAATTGCACCATTTTCTTTGACCAAGCAGCTGCCAGAGTAGAGAACTGAGAAGGTGAGACCCGGGAAGGAGACAACGAGAAAGAAGCTTCAGAGGGCAAGGACGGTGTCTGTCACCCCTTCACTGAAAGGAAACATGACATTCTGCTTACAACAACTCACTATCCAAAAGTCTTCCAGGGCTTTGAAGCCTGCAGGTGTCTGAGGAGTGCCCTAGGGTTGTTCTGGCACCCCAAAGCCCATGACATGACAGATGTGTTGCCAAAGCCAGTGCCAGTCACATTTTGGTACGTGTGCTGGGATTGGCAGTGACTAAGAGGCCCATGGTGAACCACACTACAAACACGGGGCCAAACTGATTCCTTCCACAAACATCTATGTCACGTGAACATGTCAAGGAAGATGGAGGAAGGCAGGTCAAGGCCTGTAAGATAATAGTGAGAGAGAGGATGGATTTCCATTTGCTGACTGAGGTCTGCCAAAGACTTCCCTCCCTGCTTCAGAAAATGGATTTGACTTCTGTTCACTGCTGGGGATTAGGAGTGACTGTGCTGCAGTAGTTGTGTTGTGCTGGCCTCCAAACACTGAAATGAGCTGCTGTAGCTCCATTGTCAATTTTGCACATGTAACTGGGCATTTGCATTACTTACAGCTCCACTAATTACCACATGGAAGTGCAATGTCAGCACCAGCAAATTCAGATATTGAGCAGGTAATTTAATTTTAGCTAGGAAAGGTAAAGGTCCTTACATCCCACTCAGAAAATTCCGTGCTTTTATATCTGCTGAACACAGCCAGATCCTTCTTCAGAAGTGTTTGAAGTGAGAGCTATCTCACCTAGTTTTAGCTATCTGAAATAAGCTTACTGAGTGTAATCAGGTTGCAAACTGGAATAATTTTGTTGTGACTTGGTCTTTTTGTAGAAAAAGCATTAAATCTCATATTCTTCACTGTGAAGATGGTGAAGAAAGTGAAAGTTACATGTTCTTACAAATTTTTTAGGATTTCAGAAATGGTTTATTACTAAATAGCTAAAACCCCCAAATCTGTTTTCTGGGAAGGAAGGAGACTAACTAATGGCAAAACCACCTTCTTGTGTCAGCAAAGGGCTGAAAACTGAAGCATTATAGAGAAGATGCTTTCTTTTCCTCTACTCCTCCTCAAATGTAGTTTCATAAGGTCAGGTTTGCAACATATGAGCAGCAAAGAAGGGACTCAATATACACATTGGCTTTTTTATTCTATGAGAGGTTCATGGGAGATACCATTTTCATAGTCAGTTGTCATACTTCTGCAGCCCTAATTTGTTTGAAAAATAGGAATCTTTTCTCTTTTTGTCTTTCAACATGGAATAAGGAGTCTGAAGAACCTCTTCATTGTTTCTGTATTCATCCAAGATTAATTTAAACAGCATCTCTGGACATGGATTTTTCTGACACAAGGTCTACACCACACAGAAATAGAGAATTATATGAAGTTATTTACAATATTTGCTTGCATGTGGTATTGAATCAAGGCATGTATGAACTGGACGCTAATTTCTGTTTCTGTCACTGACCTCCAGTGCAGGTTTGGGGAGTTTGCTTCAGTTCTTTGGCTACAGCTGTGGATCAGACCACAGAACTCCACCCCAAATTCACCTTGCACCTTGTATGTGAATGTAGACCTGTGTAGAGGTCCATGCTAAATTTCAATCCAAATCCATTCTGTGGTTATAATACAGAATATGAAACTTAAGCTTGGCTGTTTTGAGGAATGGAGGGGACACTGACTGGCCTGAGCTTTGTTAGGCCACCTTCTGCAAGTGTCTTCCAGGTGGTGACATGCACAGAGCTAGGTCAGAAACTCAGCCTTTGCTGAGTCAGAGCAGTGCAATGGGAAGTTTCACTTCCTGATGGCTTGTCTACATTATTCTGTCCCTGCCCATTGCAGAGGGTTGGACTAGATGACCTTTGAAGGTCCCTTCCAGCCCAAACTGTTCTATGATTCTGTGATCTATTTGAACAAAAAATCTTTGAGGAGTAGATGCTTTCTCTTGCTATTTCTTTATACTGTGACATATGTTATTATAATTTTTATTATAATTATCCATATAATTATAATAGTATACCATATTAAATTATTAATAACAATTTTGCTTTGCCACACCATCCAAAGCTGTCAATTATCTTGGGTTGTCTTTTTCTATATTACCTTTCACTTTATTTTTCATTTCATAGAATCATAGAACCACGGAATAATAGAATAATTTTAGTTAGAAGAGACTCTCAAGTAATTGGAAGTTACAAAATTAATATCATAGAATCATAGAATCATTTCAGTTGGAAGAGACCCTCAGGATCATTGAGTCCAACCATAACCTAACTCTAGTACTAAACCATGTCCATAAAAACCTCGTCTATATGCCTTTTAAACCCCTGCAGGGATGGTGACTCCACCACTTCCCTGGGCAGCCTATTCCAACGCCTGACAGCCCTTTCCATGAAGAATTTTTTTCCTGATATCCAATCTGAACCTTCCCTGGCACAACTTGAGGCTATTTCCTCTCGTTCTATCACTTGTTAATTGGGAGAAGAGACCAACCCCCTCCATGCTACAACCTCCTTTCAGGTAGTTATAGGCAGCGATAAGGTCACCCCTCAACCTCCTTTTCTCAAGGCTGAACAGTCCCAGTTCCCTCAGCCACTCCTCATCAGACTTGTGCTTCAGACCCCTCACCAGCTTCATTGCCCTTCTCTGAACTCTCTCCAGCAACTCAATATCTTTCTTGTCATGAGGGGCCCAAAACTGAACACACAATTCAAGGTGCAGCCTCACTAGAGACAAGTACGAGGGGATGACCACTTCCTTAGTCCTGTTGGCCACACTGCTCTCTATGCATGCCAGGATGCATGCATGATCTTGGGCCTGTGCTCTATCATACTTGTTAATCTTGCTTGCATTAGACTGTGATGGGCTGGGCTTGCTGGGCTGAGGTAGATTATGGATGATAAATATCAAAGAAAAACAATCTGCAGCTGTTGGAAAATGTGCTACAATCTATGTGCTTGCAAAGATAAAACCCTAGAAGGTCAACTGATAGAAAGGATTTTAAGATATTCAGGGGATAAACTTGTGTATGAGAAATAGAAATAAAATGTAGGATATGTTCGAAAGGTGGGATTCAATTAATTCATTACATACAGTGACCAGTTAGAAAAAAGTTCTCAGTTAGCTTAGTTTTTGCTCACAGTCTTGCTTTCATATCCTGAAATGTTGGTCCTTGCTGGGTCTATTTTCGTTAATACATCTGGAACTTCTTCTTAACAATAACAGGCAAAAAATATCTGGGAATCTTATACTGATCCCCACCTCCTTGAAGAATATATTTTCTAAATATGAAATAATTATTATTTGCATTCCAACAGAGACAGAAGTAAAATTTGTTAAAAAAAAAAGTCTGCCAAGCTGATGGACCGCATTAATTTTATTTAATTCTATTCATGGATTACATGATTCTCATTTGAATATAAAAGTGAAAAAGGAAAAGAAAGGCAAGACAAGGCAAGGCAGGGAAAGGAAGAAAGGTTTAAGCCTTCCTTACAGGGAAGAGGCCTCAAAAGTGGAAGTAATCTATGGATATTTCCTGGGTCTAGAAACTTAAGTCTGTAGTAGTGAGGCTGGAAAAAAATGGTTGAGAGCTGTAAACATAGGTTCCTGTGTTGGGTGGAGGGGACAAATAGGGAGGAAAAGTGTTACACAGAGTGAAATAGATATAGAAAAACAGAGGAGAGGACAGGAAGGAACTGCAATAAAAAGATGAGGAGAAAGGGAAACAAAGAAAAAGAGGATAAGTGATTGATGGGAGACTGTGGTTCTGAAAACCTTATAATTAAGAAACTTGACAATGAGTTCAAGCAGCATGTGAAATGCCTGTCTTCACCTTGGTGCAGATCACCTTCCCCATCTCTGGGATGTCCCACAATAGATCCAGAGGTGTACTTACTCCTTAGGTTATATACAGCCCAATGTGATTGTAAGTGGAATTTAACATTCTCCACAATAACATTCCTGACAGCCCAACTTGATATATATGAATGAAACATGATTACTGTCTCCACTACTAATAAATGTTCAAAGCATAGGATTTTTCATGTAGGTTAAGGAGAAATATGTACTGTATAGTGTTAATTGCATATTTCTCAAGCATGAAATCCTGATATATTATGACTTTTAAAAAATTATGACAATAATATATTGGATACATTGCAGAGAAAAATTATGTCATTAACTTGAAAATCTACTTTCTCCAACAAGCTGATGTAGTCATTTTAGTGAAAGAAAAGGGCTGCAGAGAGCAAACCTGCGAAGATTCGAAGGTTAGAAATGTTGAACAAAAGGCTCAGGGTTTATTTTGCATGCAAATAAGTAATTCATCACAAATCCATAAACCAATTAGTAATGCACTAATGATATTGCTTAACAACTGTATTTTTGATTAACATATAAATAATTTAGGTGAGTATTTCTTTAGTCATGCCAGTTTCTGCTATTATTTACTAGGCTTGTCATGGCTGCTCTTAGATCACATGCCCCTTATAAAACATTTCCCAATCTATTGCAAGGACCAGTTTGTTTTAATGCTCTCAGTTAACACCGCTAGAGCTATTAACAAGCTTATTAGCATAATCCATTGTGATACATCATTGTATAAAAGTTCAGCTCCACAACTGAATGGGACTGGGAAATGGCTTTGAAGATTTTATGATACAATAACTATCCATTTGATAAGCAATTAAAAAGATACTCTGAGACACTAAGAGTGAAGACAATGGCAATGCGAGGAAAAGAGGAGGGGTTTGAGAGCAGAAGCTGCTGCCTAGTGCAGTGACCGTGTAAGTGAGTTGTGTTGCTCCTGTTCCTTAGTCACAAATTTCATGCTGCTGCAGGGCTCTAAAGATCCAGTAACAAGCTGGGTCTGACTTCGTCTTTTTAAGCAAGAAAAAAGAAAAGCAGTTTAAGGCTCAATGTCTTCTGCTGGCTCACCCATGATCAATTTTTTGACCTCTCAAAAAAGCCCTTTTTAATACATAGCTGAACCTCTGATTTTATGCTGGCTTTTTGCTTCTCTTAATTTTCAAATTCCTTTTCTTAGCTGTGCGCATTATCCTTAGTGAACTTCTGCAGAGACAAGCAGAATAAAGGTTACTGGACACATTACTACACATTATTGCTTGAAACTCGCTCTGTATAATATAGCTGTATTGTGCTTTTAGAAATGAACGTGCAATGAAAAGAGTAGTATCTTTATTGTGAAAGAAGTAGCTTCTCAAGAAAATGTTGCTTTCTCTGATATGCAATAGCTCTGATATGCTAATATTTCTGTTCAGCTCAGTCCTGATTCTCCAGAGGTTATTTGACCAAAGTGGCCGTTGTCCATATAATAGGAAATATTCATGATATTGTGCACTCACATAGAATTTTTTTACCAACTTGCTTCAATGTCTTACATACATCAATTAATTCTTCCTGCTGATGAGGAATGGAATGGAAAGCTGATTTCTGAAGGCAGCACAGAAAATGGAGATTTGGGTTCCAGTCTTACTGTCACTGCCAGGCTGTGTGATCATATGCAAAACTCACCACTTTTCTAAGACTCAGTTTCCCTGTTTCAAAAACTGGTATCAAAATATCCAGCTTTTCAGAGTTCTTCGATATTTTTGCATCAAAGGCATTTACATCTTAAAAGAAAGGTATTACATGGAATGTGCTACCTAGGGCAATATGCTTTAAATAATTTATCTTCAGTTCCAAACCCAGTTGCATCAAGAAGAGGCTACATTATTTTTAGGTTTTACATTTGATATCTTGTTGAGCAGTCTTAAGTGTTGTATGGCAACTGAACCACCCAGACTGAACCACGTCCTGATATATAATCCTCCTTACAAATGGATTTTTTGGAGGTAGACACGTGAGATGGAGTTCAGCATCTTTGGGAAACAGGTCAGAGAGATGCTCCTGCCCACTGCAGATGCACACGCATGAGTCACTCTCATGACCAATCACATTAACAAACTACCTCAGAATAGAAAGGATTAGAATATATTTGTGGCATTTCCTTTGAACTCATCTTACTAGAACACATTTTTAAAGCTACTCTTGTGGTTAAAAATCTAAATTTTTGGGAGTGAAAAATTAGATTGAAATTAGCAGTTTCTTAGTAAAACACATAGCTACGGTTTTTTGTTTTATGAAGAACAAACACTGTAAGGAAGTTCATCTTGAAAATCAAACACATTTATTCTGTGTAACCTCATCTAAGTGTTCCTGTTCTGGCAGGGGGACTGGACTAGGGTTTTTTGTTTTATGAAGAACAAACACTGTAAGGAAGTTCATCTTGAAAATCAAACACATTTATTCTGTGTAACCTCATCTAAGTGTTCCTGTTCTGGCAGGGGGACTGGACTAGATGATCTTTTGAGGTCCCTTCCAATCCCTCACATTCTGTGATTCTGTGATTCTTCCTAAAGACAAAACTAATCATGGTGGATGGAATAGTGTTTTGCATTTGCTGAATACAGGGAACACATTAGGGAAAAAATTCAACAGGTAATGTAACATACTCTGGTAAGCTAAAGAATTAGTCCAGAAAATGTACTGTTTCGGAACACTAATCTATGTATATATATTCAGAATCAGTGTAGAAATCATGTTGTACTAGCTAGAGGTGTAAGGTAGTGCATTTTAAGAAATTATTCACCCAAGCAGTAGTTGTGGACCAAGGTCAGCACAGCCACTCTGGTCAGTGGATACATGCACCTGGGAGCTCTCCAGGCATCAGGAGAATTTTGGGATGGCTTGAACTGGGCAGGGAGCCTATGGTGCTTCCCCTCCTCATGAGGGTGACCAGAGCTGCTGAAGTAAAGAAGAATCAGACAAATCTTCTCCAGGTGCTGGTTATTGGCAGCTCTTGGGAGAACTCCTCAGAGCTGCCCAGAGGCTGTTGAGGAAGAGCTGGCCTGAGACTGCCCGACTCATTCTGCATACTGCACCACTTCTGCACCACCTGAGAATTAAGAAACCACAATGGCGGAGTAAAGCCAGCTTTCTCTCCTAGTCCAAAGTCCGGCATCCTCTGAGCCCCTCCGAAACCTGAGGACTCAGGACTTATATATGTATTTGTTTGCTAAAAGATGGGGTGATATACAGGTTGCCATCATTTTAAAGCAGGTTCAAACTCAAAGCTGTGGGCTTCATTTCAGTGCAGTGTGAAGTGTCATATACCTCCAGCCAAGGAAGTACAGCTCATTTAATAGATAAATTGAGATGACAAAAATGGCACAATTTAAATATCAGCGATGAACAGGAATGCAGAAGGAGGGGAGAGAGAGAGAGAAGGAGCCCAGCTTCTTTTATTACAGCCATCTTAGTGCTTCAACAACAGGTAGCAGTATTACATATTCCCTTTCCACTTTAAAGCTCTTGTAATTTCCTTCCTCGTGTCGGGGCGATTTTATTCATTGTTTCCTTGCAGCAGTGATTGATGTTCTGAGCTGCTAATCTCTCTGAGTGATAACTATTTTCATGTAAGTCCATGAGTCTATGACACAGGCTGCTCGGCCAGGGCTACTGCTGACTACTTATTTTGTGCCTCATTTACATTTCAATCTTAGCCTCATGAATGTAAAACCTAGGCTGCAAATTAATAACAGGAAGAATATTAGACCGCTCCAGAGTGGGGGAACAATGCAAATCCACCAGAGCACAAGGCTTTACCATTGTGTTCCGGGAGGGACTCATTTATTGGCCGGCAGTGAATGACATTACAGAGAATGGCATATCCAGAGTGACACAAATTTATTTCTGTCCCCAGCGCTCCAGTATATTTTCATAGAATCAGGGGGCTATTTGTCTAGGGACAATTTAGTTTCCATGAAAAATTTAAATGGTTTCTGTGGAGATAGTGGAGTGAAATTTAATTTGTTTCTCATTTACTACAGCAGGTATGAAAAGGAGAAAAATTGGATGTCTGATGGGCTGAAATTGGTGCTGTCCCTCCCCACTATCCCCAAAAGGCCTGTGGGCCTATATCATAGAGATTGAGCAAGACTACCTCATCCCTCCCCTTAGAGAATGGTAACCTTAAACCAACTTACAGAAAACCTTTGGGGAGGCTGCCAATCACCCTGAAAACAACATTTCCATCGATCCCCTGTCTGTGTGATTTATGGCTTCATTTTACGGTAATTGAGAATTAGTGAGAAGATTAGCAAGGCTCAACACTTCACCTTGATATGCACACTAAGCACCGTAATTTGTCACTAAGGGATGTCGGACACTTTTTTAGTTACACGGGGTTCCCATCTAATTGAATTTGGGGATAACATGGAAATTAATTTGACACAGGAAAATTTTGAATACAGCCATTTCCTCTATTGTAATGCACAATACCGGGCTGCATTCAGGGGCAGCTATATTGATCCTGATCACTTTCAATTGTGGCCAGCTGAAGGATGGAATACACTAAATCTTATTTAAGCTCATATGAAAGCAGTTCATCTGCAGCAATCTGTGGCAGATAAAGAATATTACCTTTCATTTTGTCTGACTGCATCAAGATGAAGTTTTGAAAATTTACTTCTTGCAGCAAATATACCAAATGTCTAAAGTCAACAGTTACAATTCAATTACAGACCAGCTCTTGTGGGCTGTTTACAGGGTAATTTGCTACTTAGGCAGCAAATGAAAATACTAACTACACCCTCCATGCATAGAGAAGTTACGGCACACAGAGAAGCCCCAAGGAAAGACAAAGAAAAAAGATTCCAAACTTCTTGGCAATTTTAAGCACTGCCCATTGGAATAGTCTCACTGTAGCTTGAGTGGTTTCATAAACAATCATTTTTTGTTTGTTTCTGAGCCATCTTGTGGGAAGTTTATTTTATCTCGGTTGCTTAGCATCAGAGTCACAAAGATGGGACAAGGTGCAGATCTTTTAATATCTGAGATACATTCTACCACAGGACTTACCTGCATTTATTGTTATTTTTGTTATTGTTTTTTTTGTTTATTGTTATTTTATTCCAATTTTATTTCTTATAACTGCCCTTTATTCTGTACTTTACCCTTCAAATAAGAACTTTGGTTTCAGTGAACTGCTTAGTGAGATTATTTCCTGAGAAAGGTGCTTCCTGCTGTGAACAAGGGAAGCAGATCTTGGCACTGTATGCCAGAGGGTGCACGGCTGGGGTATTTATGGACATTCTTCACCAGACCATCTGGCTTGCTTTGCTCATATCTGTTTTAGTGATAATTGGCCTGAGATGAGCTTTAATCAAGATATATTATTCATTGCCTATTATTATTTTTACATGATGGATTTTAATCCAATCATGATTACATTGTTTTTTGGAAAGACTTTTCAAAAGGTTTAATGTTAATAGTTTAAAGTTGTTATTTATGCAGTCTTGTTCAGTACACATGGGTACATACCAGCTCCTGTGAACAGTGAGGACATTCCTCAGTGCACACACATCAAGAAATGGCACTTAATGCTCTGTGGATGTGGTCAATAGGTCTACCTTGGAGCCCTCAAGATGTGGTCATGCAACTTGGAAGAAATTCCATGCTGAAAGCTGTCCTTATCCAAATGCCAAATTCCCTTGGATCACTGATGGCAAATGACAGTTGTCAGCACTTTCATATTCCAGAGTAAACCAGTCTCCTGAAGGCATATTATTGGGTCTTGGGAGTTTACAGGCAAGTAAACTTCTGCAAGAGATGATGTGTGGCAGTACTGCAAGAGGTTGAACTGTTAGAAATGAAGTTGTGTTATTTACTAATTTTATTGATAGAAAAGTTGATCCTCCAACTAGTAATCTGATTAATTTTATTAACAAGGTGCATACTGCATATGTCATTGTCACATTTTCATAGGTTGTTTTCACTAATACTATAATATAAAAGGTTGTTAACATCACAGAAATTTCACTAATATAATAAGTCTGAAAGAATTTGAAATGTTAGCCAGAGCTTGCTTTCATACTGGGATGCCTTCTGGACCATATTAGAGAAATAGAGCTCTCGGATACAATGAGATACGTATTAACATAATAAAAAACTTACTAATTCAATTAAACATAGATACTTGATTTACAGGCCATGTTACGGCAACTAAAAAAAAAAGAGATTTTTCTTCCTTTCTGAATGGAAAGCAATAAGTTATGATGTTATAGCCTCCCATGCTTTTGTGTCTTAAAAAAAAAAAAAAAAGTTTTTACTCCAGAGTTTCTTTTAGTTGCCTACGAGTCTACTCACTTAAAGGTCTGTCCATTCCAAGGCAAACTAGAGAATTTGTATTATCAGGTCACAGTCCATTCCAAGGCAAACTAGAGAATTTGTATTATCAGGTCACAGTCCTACAGATATTTGCATCTTTCCTAAATGGGTTTGAAAAACTGTAACCAACATATTTACTTTCCCCTAAAAATGGAGAGGAGAGGAGAGGAGAGGAAGAGGAGAGGAGAGGAGAGGAGAGGAGAGAGAGGAGAGGGAGAGGAGAGGGAAAGGAAAGGAAAGGAAAGGAAAGGAAAGGAAAGGAAAGGAAAGGAAAGGAAAGGAAAGGAAAGGAAAGGAAAGGAAAGGAAAGGAAAGGAAAGGAAAGGAAAGGAAAGGAAAGGAAAGGAAAGGAAAGGAAAGGGAAAAGGAAAGGAAAAGGAAAAGAGGGAAAAGGAAATAGAGAAAGGAATAATGAGAAAAAGAACAAGAAAGAGTAAAAAAGAGCTGAAGTGTGAGAGATTGAAAGGGTAAGCAAGAGAAAGAAAATAGGGATGAAAGAAAGAAAAAAGAAGAAAGAAGATACAAAACCATGAGGGTCACTGTAATTTTGCCTGAAGTAAAAAATATATGGCAGTGTCTGAAGTCATATCACCTTAGGCTCTGATCTTGTTAGTTTTCAGAAATTGAGGGTTATATATAGAGGGATTCAAACCAACTGTGGGTATTAACCTCCAAGGTGTCTGTGCTCAGCACCTTCACTCTGTTGTTGCTCCAAGACTGGAAGTGCTTCTGTGTCAGACACACTGTGGTCTTTGAATATGGATTTCCTTGGGTGTTGAAGGTTATACTTCTCTGTCTTGATCTCAACACCAGTGAGCATTTTTGTCTCAAGCCCCACCAAAGCAGAGGAGAGAGCCATTCTCTCTCATTTAACTCTCTTGAGGGTTTTGATACAGGATTTATCTCTTAAAATGTGATGGTAGATCACACTTTCTTTTGAAATACAGTTTTCAAAGTGATTGCTTAGTGGCCAAAACCTTCCCAGGAAGCAGGATTTCTGGTGCAGTTTCTGCCTTTGCCTGAAGAAGTTCAGTACCAGATCACTCACCTTATCACAAGAATACTGGCTGTTCTGTGCATATGTCCCTGGACATAACGAATGCACTTTCCAGGCAAGAGAGCAAATCTGAGTTTTTCTACCAGCTGGGCTGGAAATGGATCCATGGGTAAGGAGAAAGGGGTTCAGTTCCATGTGAAGTATTTCCATTTCCTATACTAGATGCATTAGATGGGTCTCTATTTTTCACAGCAATGAAATAATAGTTTACATGTGTTTGTCCAACTCTGCTATAAAGCTTTTTATTTTTGTAGTGTAACATTAATAAATGTGGCTGTCATCTATTTTATTTTGACATCTTCTTCCCTAAAGGAGAGCTGTCTTCAGGAGATCTATTTGAAGATTTTAAGATGTGTATGTTCATAAGTGTCTATGTTTCTTTATGTTAGTAAAGATGCCACCTTAAAAATGTGCCTTGCCCTTGGAGTGGAAGGTGATGAGCTTTACTATGGGGTTTAGTTCCCAGAAGATATTATTCCTCAGAGTTGGGATGGCTACTGAGAATGTGCCAAGCAGTGACAGTGAGTGGTGCAAACAGCTCCCTTATTGTATAAATTAAAGCTATATTTTAATTTTTTTGGCCAGTGCCACCAAGAGACTTACAGATAAGGACAAATTCTGCTACAATGGTAATCTAATTAAACTCTTTGTTAGAAGTGGAGGACAGGGACAAAATAGCCATGGTTCCTAGTATTGCTGATAAGATTTGGTGAAGTGTTCACTGTCAGACATTGTTTCCAAACTACTGTGTGCTGAGTTACAGCACTTTGCTGTAGTCTAGTTGAGGAGGGCCATGACTCTCATCTTGTCAGTTTTCAAGATGAGGTGGAGTTCAGGTAAATACTCATGAGTGCTCTCATTTGAAAGCCTGTTGTTAAGAAGGAGTCTCAAAATGACCTTATGCTGGTGGGTTTATGTGAGCAACTGTGGTTGTCATTTTCCACCAGAGGAGATCGAATTATGGCTACAGACTTTTCAGAATTATTTTCTTACATCTTTCCAGTCTCTTATTCCTCAGCATCACCTGATGACTCCTAGAGTATGAGCTGAGCTGAGCTCTTCTTTTCAGGTACTGGACCATCCAGGTGACTGTTGTGTGGTTATTTGTGACGAAGGAGAGGTACATCTGGATACCACATATAATTATTTATAATGCTGTAAGAGATTTTAAGGCTCATTTCAAGCTCTGAGTGTAACATTCAGATACAGATTTCATACTGGTTTGGGGTTAAATTCAATCCCTGTGTAGTTAGGCAAAATTATTTTTTCTTCTGTCAACATATTTAAATTGCTGAAGGGTGACCATTTTTCCAAGACACTGTCCTGATTGTTAACGTTTCCTCTCTGCCATGAACAAGCATCCACAGGGGATTAAAATTAAGAAAGGACCCATAATCATGGCTGACATTATTCCAGTTCTAGAATAAAGTGGCCCAGATTTCTTTGCTTCTTCTCATTTCTTAAGGGTTTTGATTACTCAAATGGAAGAGACAGTTGTGTGTCATGTGGAAGATGCTGAAGATGCTGGTGGAACTGGAGTTCTGGTAGTCATATTGGTCTTCCAATAACAAACTCAACTGAAAGCAATAAATGTGTTGTTTCCACTTCCCCTTTTCCCTAACAGTCCTTCATAAGATGTGTGTTCTTAAAAACATCTTCAGATTCCTACACACTTTTCCACATTGACTATTACGAGTGTCTCCAGTTAGGGCACCACCCTGAATATCCCTGTTTACTGGGTAGTATTTAGCACAATGCAGAAGAAAATAGGAGAGCAGAAGCTCCTGTGCCATTGCTTCGCAATGCAAATTGTTGAGAACACAGGAACTGAAATTGAGCTGTGCTTTCCCTTTGCTTGTGAAGAAATTAGCTGTTTTTAAAAATAACTCTGCAACACTAGACCAAAGAGATGATAATCTGTGGGTCAGAATGAAAGAACAAAAGGTGCAACAGCAGCAGGAGGAAGTAATGGTAATCAGAAGCAAGAACAAAACCAACTTAGCATGCCTCAGAGCTACAATGGAGTTAATGTAAAAGAAAAAAAAAAACAAAAAACAAAAAACAACAAAACAACCAAACAACTAAATAAAATGCTTTAAACAGAAGACATTTGCATAAGATGCTTCTTAAATATAGTTATGGAATGAGATATAATTTATCATCATGACTAGGGGCTTCCACTATCTGTGCTAGAATGTACTTCTGTAATTACTACTGCACCTGCCCAGGAACAAGCACCCCTCCTATGAGGGACATTGGTTTGAAAGTAGAAATGATCTGTGATAATTGAGAGGATTTGGTGTCCATCAGTTTCACTGCAGTCCAATCGATCAGGCTTCCATGCCTTTCACAAGCTCCAGCCTCGCAGTGTTGCAAAGGCACATGTCAGATCTGGCTTCTCACACACACCTTGCTTCCCATGGGTCACCAAGGGGAATCTCAGCCACTGTGGGCAGCAGGCAAGCTGCGATTCTTCAAGTGACCTACTCTAAAGCAGGTGCTGCCCTTCCCTCCCATGGCTACAGTGCCACTTGCCAGAGAACCTGGATATGGTTTTGCTCTGAAGGGGAGGGAACAGTAGGAAGGGAACCGCCTGGATAGTCTCCATCTGCCATTTTCTGCTCTCCCAGTTTCTGCTGTGAAGAATCTGGATCAGTTATCTCTCTGTTCTATTTGAAAGAAAAAGCTAAGAAAAGGCCTTGTCCCCCTTCAAATAATTTGTCAGATGAGTAACATACTTCAAGCAAGAGCTCGAAGAATCAGGCTTCCAATAGTTTAAAGGAAAACAAGAGTTAGCTTGAAAACCTATTGTTAACAACTAGTTTTCTGTAGGTGTCCAGATTATGTGAACTTGAACAATGACCCAAGTCTATAAACCACCAAACCTTTATACGTCTTGAGATGACTTCTAGTACTCCTCAGGTTCACAGCAGATGTTGCTGCTTTGTTTCCCTGTGCTTTGCACCCTGGGTTTCTTGGGGACTATAAAGCCACCTCATGCTTGATGAGAGCAGGCAGAGGGGGATGGGTATGAGCAGCAGGAGAAAACGTAACTGAGAGACTGATAGAGACATCCTGACAGCTGCAATGGGTCATCAATAGATCCATCACACCAGTAATTTGCAACAAATTTAACATACATCACTTTAGTCAGGCCACGCTGTATCTGTCTTGTCACAGCATCAGAGTGAATAACACTTAAATTGGGTGTCACTGCTGACCTTTCTGACCCTCAAATTGACACTGCTGTTTGAGCTTGGCCTAGCTGGCAGCAGATGTAGGGAAGATTAGTACAAAAGGTAGGGGGGTGCAAAAGCAGGACAGAGCATAACAATACAGCTTAACCAGGCAAACAAATGGGATCTCTGGATTTTCTCCCTGTCCTGCTTTGCTTGATGAAGTGTTGGCATTTATTTAGACCTACTTCCAGCATTCTATAAGCACAATTTTAACTAAGTGTATATTTTCCATTTTGATTGACTTTATATATATGCATGTGTGTATACACATACATATGCAGTAAAATTTTTAGACTTCAAGATGACCACTGTGGGGACTAAAGTCCTCTGGAAGATGTAGAACACAAACAATAGTAAAACTAAACTGCTTTCTCCTGTACTTGACACGAGATGCAGCTTGAGACATGCATGGCTGTTTTGTCTGTGTTGCCACTTTCAGCATGTCAGTGCAGACCTAGCCCTATAGGAAAAGACCAAACTTCCCCCAAAAAGTATGCATCAGGAAGAGAGCAGGAGAGATCAAGAACCTCATGAAACCCCAAAATCCTGTGATGACTTGGGACATGTCAAAAAACCCTACTAAATGATCCCTGTAAGAACGAAGAGCTTCCCAGCAAGCACAGACAGTCTGGTGCTTGAGGAAATCTTTTTCCTGACCTCAAACCTGAAGACTGGTTTAACTTAGAACATGTGAGCAAGACTTACTAACCAGATGGATGACATATTTTCACGCAGCCAAGAGAAGCCGCTTTCCCCATTTTCAATCTTACTGAATACCTTCCATAGATTTCTATAGTTGTTTCTACAGACTAGTGTGGAAATGACTACAAACCTGTTAAGTCTCCCTGGCGCTAGAAACGAGACACCCTCCACAGCCAGGCAGAGCCAAGTGAGTCTGCTCAGCATTTATTTCTGAATCAGCACACGATAGAATTACATGACTTGTTTGCTCACCCGAAAGGCGCTTTGGAGCCATTCACGGTATGTGTGCGACTGGATGCTGGGTGGGCTTTTCCCCTTCAGTCATTCATCCTTCTAAACAAATATGTGGCTATAGGTTGAATTTGGATTTTTTTTCTTGAGCTATCCTTCTTGAATGTGTGATTTTTAGTTAATGGACTTTGAATGGTAATAAAGGAAAAAGCTATACTTTAGAAGGTAATTGGAAGTTACAAAATTAATATCATAGAATCATTTCAGTTGGAAGAGACCCTCAGGATCATTGAGTCCAACCATAACCTAACTCTAGCGCTGAACCATGTCCATAAAAACCTCATCTATATGCCTTTTAAACCCCTGCAGGGATGGTGACTCCACCACTTCTCCTTGACAGCCTGTTCCAATGCCTGACAAGCCTTTCCATGAAGAATTTTTTCCTAATATCCAATCTAAACTTTCCCTGGCACAACTTGAGGCCATTTCTTCTTGTCCTATCACTTGCAACTTGGGAGAAGAGACCAACTCCCTCCGTGCTACAGCCTGTTTTCAGATAGTTGCAGAGACTGATAGGGTCTCCCCTCAGCCTCCTTTTCTCCAGGCTAAACAGCCCCAGTTCCCTCAACCACTCCTCATCAGACTTGTACTCCAAATATGCATATGACTTGTATAATAGCTTGTCCTTTTTTTCTGACAGTCTAGTTGATGTTTGATATCTTGATTAAACTGCTTTACCGCATCACTAAATGTCCCTCAACTGGAAGAATAAGAAGCTCACACAGCTTGAATATTCTGTGTGTCCTATAATGTTCATATTTAATGGGTATTTGAAGGTGAAAGCATATCACAAGTGACACAAATTATAGGAAAATTAGAAAAAGAGAAATTATAGCCTTATGCAAGGCAAGGTAATTTTATTTTTTCATTAATGTTGCTTTTTAGGGGAGGCTGGTAGAAAAGTCAAAAAAGCATTTTTTAGTTTAAGGATATGAATCACATTCTTCTTGTGTTTACTGTTTTCTGAGTATGAAGCTGGTACCACAGACGCCCATTGACACCATGGACAGCGTTTCCCCTGTTCTTCCCAAGAGCAGGACTGGGCTTCAAAGGATGTGAGTTAGGTGATCTTATTCACAGCATGCAATTAGTCAGGGAGCCTCCACCAGATGAAAGCAATGATAGGAAGCATTTGCCTCCTAACTCCTGTGATGTATTCATATGGCATGACCTTAAAGTAGCTATTCAGTTTTGAAGGGAGGGTGTGTGTAACCTTTTTTTTTTTCTCAAATATGTTATTAAATAGAACATGGTTAAATAAATAAGCTAATTCTTATGGTAGTTGTACTCTTCTGGTCCTAATGTGAGTACAAGAGAGAACTAAGGTGTTGCCCATCATCTTGTTTATTCTAGGAGGTGTTAATACCCACACCCTTTACTATTTTCACAGGAAATTAAGTTGAAAAAGGGGAATGATACAGACTGAAACTTTGTGTGGAGAACCATCCAACTGTGGCTATACCTCATTCCATTCTTGAATACTTTGCAGATAATTTTTTGGCTCCAGAATGAGCTCCCACGAGGTAATTGAATCCTTTATTTTCAAGTTTTACAAATAAAGGAGACTGGGACTCTATCCCAGTCTTTTTCTCTTCCTTCTCTCATACAAAAACAGAGCCTCTGTAGCCACAGCTCCCTTCTACTTAGAAACCTGAGAAGTTTAGCAGCAGTATGTAACAGAAAAGGAAGCCAACTCCATTTGCATGAATGCAGTTTGTGATAATGGTCTTGGTAACACTGTTGTGAATACCTGTAAGGGACACAGCTCACATGGGGAAGTAGTTTCCCTCTGGAGCCTGGCACCCCACCACCCCTCCACTCCTTCCAGGGGGATGAACAAGGTGTGCAGGCTGGTCCTGGTGGTGGCTGCTCCTTGGAGAATCCTTCAGCCCCTTGCTGCTGTTGGCAGGAGAGGCAGTCATGCCATTCATGGATGTGTCCACCAGCCTGAAGGGCTGTATGGGATGCCTGGGAGTGCACAGCAGTGCAGGTCCCTGCAAGGAGGGAGTGACAATGCACACCCACTTTTCCTCCTGCTCCTGGGGGTGTGCTAATCCTAGCATTGAGAAGGTCTGCCAGAGGGCGCAGTGTGGGTGTTTAGGTGCTGTCACCAGTGATAGATCCACTCCAGCCACCAAAGAGAATGGCACATCCTCCTTAGCCCTTGGGAGGAAAGGATGACTGTGCAACCTCACGTGTTTCTTAAAGCTTTGTGGGTGCTAGGCTCTTCCCACTGGCTTGAGCTTGTTTAAACAAATGTCTCCCTTCTCCTACTTTGTTATCAGTTGATTAACCATTTATCTGGTGCCTTTCATTTTTTTAATTTCAAATCTTTAGCGATATATTGTTTAAAACCAGAGGCATGGAAAGAACTGAGTGTAAATCTCCTAGGAGGCTATTCTCTGCAGCCCCTCTTTGCTGCCATGGGGACAAGTAAGGTAAAGCTAAAATAATCATTCGGCCCAGCTCCATATGACTGCTTAAGCCTAAAACTAAAGTATGCATAAACAACTTTCTCATGTCAAAGTCATAAAGACTTTATGTTTTAGTTTTCAAGAGTTCTAGATATGCAGTTCTTGAGTCTCCCTGACTTAAACTGAATACTTTCATATTAAAAAATAATAAAGGTGTGCTAAGTCTCTTTCCAATAATAAGTTTTATTAGGTACATCAGGTGCTACTGTAGCACAGACATACAGTAGTGCCCATACATTGCAAACAGCATCTTATAGTATCAGACAAAGAGAACCTTTTACAAACCCCATGTCTCTAATTTCATTTTAGAAAATTAGATACTCAGAATTTTGCATAAGATAACTGTATTACTGGGATGCAATTTGGCCCAGGTTTCTAGCTTTAGTGCATGTGGCTCCTTAATAAAAAGTGTCAGTTAAAATGAAAATACAGCTTGTGTAATTAAATTTAATTGGAACTTGTCACTTTAAATCCTCTTCGTTTTTGAGTGTTTCTACAGAATTGCAGCTTCTGGTTTGCTAATTTCTTTATTGCAAGCTGTGCACTGAACCTGACTGTCCTATAATAAAGTGGGACCTTCTTTTTGTAGAGGGCTTTGAACCATGACTGTAATAACAAACAAAAGGAGGGTGGGAGCTAATTTACCAAAATTTACCAAAATTTACCAAAATTTACCAAAGAAAACCTCTCCTCTATTTTCCTATTTAGTTAGTAAAAAGTAATGGGTCTGAATTTATTAACTCTTTCATTTTATTACCAGTTGAGCACCATTTTGCACAAGCTCTCATGAATACTGTGGTATGATGCCATGCCTATGGCAGGTAGCAGCAGCAATTAACGTACTTTTTTTTATATTGGAGTTGTTTGGGCAAGCATTAGGGATTAGGTGAACTGCAGTATTCATATGTAGGTCAAGCAGGGTGCAGGCAGCTACAATGCAAATGATGTGTATTGCCTGCCAATAGCCACCTTGGTGATATGGAGGGAACAACTTCTCCAGGGGTGAAAGGTAATTCAGTTTCTTTATTACTCATTGCACATGCACAACATCCAGAAGCGAGGAAGATTTAAGTGTGGGTAATGAAGAAAGAAAATATTGGCCATACCCACATACACATCATAAAAATGATCAGTCTGTCACAAGTTGTAGAGCTGCTAATGTCCATATTTCAAATTAAAGCCAGTCAAATGAATTTGTACACTCAGGTTTTATGTGTGAAATGCAGTATCACTGCACCCTTGATTAGAAGACAGGTCACTTAGCGTCGACATAGTGGAATGATTAAAGATGTGAGGCTGTCCTTCACAGCACAGCAGTGGTCCCCTGATTCTGTGCTAAAGCAGATGGATATGATGTAATTACATTTTGCAAAGTGCTGGCAACACAAATATCTCAAACAGAAGCATTATGCCAGTGTAGTCACTGCTGTTTATAACCTCTTCAGCTCCAGAGATGTGTCTCATGTCTTACCACTACACACAGGAGAGCATCTCTGCAATCAGACGCAGAAGGCTCTGCTCAATTGCCCATGCATTGGAATCCAGGGCTATTTGAGATGCCTGAGGTTATATGAGATATCTGCACAGAGCTGGTGGACTCTGGGCCCTTAGAGTGAGATTCTAATGAAGCTCTAGTCTTTGGTTCAGCTGTGCACAAACAAGCACCCAGTGGCAGAAGGATGTCCTAATTTATCCTATCTGACCTTTATCTGGAGGGCATAACTATGACGTGTTCCTCCCTTATATCTATTATATCTGTCTTGATATTCCTGGGGAGTTCAGCTGGCACTAGTTATCTACTCATAATTAGTCAAATACATCTAGGCCTAGAGCTCCATTTGTTTCATAAAAGCTTACATACAGTGAACTGTAGGTGGACACTTAAATTTTAGTGTCTGTATCCTGAAGCTACACAGATACTTTTTTCACAGACCAGCTCCTAATTCAGGTAAAACTCACACTTACCCCAGGAGCACCCTGTGAGCACCTGGAGAATGGATATATGGCTCTTGCCATGCTTGATCTCCCTTTCTGCTGCATGGTGACCAACCCTTGCCCCTGAGCAGCACCTGGTGGGGCTGGTGCTCCATCATTCCCTTCTCCCTCATTTGCTGCTTGTTCCCAAGGGAAAGCTTATTGTATCAGCCTATTGTGACTTCCTGAGGAGGTAACATTCTCCTTACCTGCATGCATGGCTGCATTAGGACATTAGATCTCCAGGAGGCACCTGAAGGCAAGAACAACCCGTCCTTTCTGAAATAGGTGGCAAGCACCATCTTTGGAACATCTGCTTTTTCCATCTTTTATAGCTGGAACCTGGATGACTAATTTGTAGTATTCATCTAAACTTTAGATGTTTAAATTGATGGATCTAAGATGAGATGAATCTTGTATCATCTGTATTTTATTAATGAAGCCACAAAGTTTCTATCTGCTTGAAACAGTATAGTTAGATCAAGGTAGGAATAAAAATACCCAGTAATTAATTACAGGCATCAGACTCACTATGAGAAAATGTCACTGAAAACAGTGGCCAAATAACACATCGCTTTCAAAGAGTCAGAACAAATTCTTTAAAGCTGCCTTGTGGATTTTTACAGTGTTTATAATTTTGTTACAGGAACACATACGTAAAGACAGTGTTATTTTCATACTTACCCTTTTTCATTGATTTTTTTTAGAGCCTCTGGTTAGTAACAGACTACAAAGATCTATTTAAAGAGACTACATGCTTTATTTATATAGAGAGCAGATGAATAAATGCATAAAAGTAACATGTGATTTCTTACAACCATCACTGAGCCAACATGATTCATCAGGCTGTAGTAGGTCTGCTACTAAGTCTGGCTACTTTTTTTTTTTTTTTTTTTTTTTTTTGGCCCATTTGGACCTTGGGATCCAGGCTGAATTTGCAATTCATTTTGCAGATCAACTACCAATTCTTAATTTATGGAAAGAGAGATACAAACAATGATTCTCATGTTTGGTGTATGACGTGAGACTCAGAGGATGAACTGCATCTTGTATTACTGAATCATTTTGACATAATATTTTTCTTTTTTTTTTTTTTCCCGGTATTTAAGGTATTGAATCTCATTCACAACGTAATGCTATTTAAAAATATTTAAATTTATGATGTAAATGTTGTTAAGGTACTAATTCCTGGACTTTATTTTTCCCTTCTACCAAAAAGACAAACACATGAATTCCTGTTGACTTTCATCAGGTTTTAAGCTTCAAGGTCATTTGACACTGCTTGGAAAATGTTACCTTGTATTTTAAGTTTTGAAAGACAATTAAGCTAGCTACACTTCCTTTGCGGGTGTAAGAATTTTTGTCAGACCTCACTGACTCTTGGTCAGTGATCCACCTTGTTTATGGTTTAATATGTAGTCTTAATTGAAACCAGCACTAGCAAATTGACCTCTAAAAAGGGGAAAAATACTGTGCCCCATTATCAGAAATATGGCTATACAGATTAAACTACATTAACAGCTATAGTACTAGAATTAATGCTGATTAATTTGTACGTTTTAGTAAGCAATGTTTTTTTCTCTGTAGTAATATATGGCTCCTTAAGGATATATGATTACAAATGTATAGATTGTTTTTTGTGACCTTATCTCTACCCCTTTGATCTATAAAGGGTTACAGCAATCTGCTGCTAAATTTTTGTATCATAGTGAGAGTAATTATTTTAAATTTATGGATGATTTCCAATTCAATCACTTCTGTCCTAAATTAGAAAATATCTGAATGACAGTTTAAAAATCACAATAACAAATCTTACTTGACCTCTTCATCATCATCATTTAATACAGACTCTTAAATGAACATTTTTAGTGTCTGATTGTTCGGTACTTACACACATTAGCATGAAACATTCAATTTCAGGAACAGCCTTCTGTTGGGAGCAAGGGGAGCTCAATGCATATATGCAAGAGATTATACAATGCACTGCCCAGGATCTCAGGGGACACTCTCAGTGACCCAGGCGCTTACTTCTGGCCTTATGTTTCCATTTGGGCAGGCATTCTCTCTTGGGTTCAGCAATGCTCGATGTTAGTATTTGTGTAGCCCTTGTAACTACTTTTCTGTAGAACAGCTCTTGACTTCTGCCAAGGAGTAACTAATATGAACATCTCAGTCTTGCTGCAGATTGGGTTTGCTTGAACAGAGGTTGTACCGTTTAAGCCAGTCAGTCTGACCTTGTCTACAGTGAATGCAAGAGAACAGACAGCTTGCTGGAAGTGTTCAGCATCTTCAGGATGGGCAGAAATGAGTGGCCACCAGCATATTTCAGTCCTGAGTAGGACTTTTGAAACTTTTGGATTAAATTAGTGAACTCTCGTTCATGCAGTTAGTGCCACTGACTTCAATGGGGATATCACCACCTGTGACAGTACCACTCATGTGATCCTACAGTTTTCCTTCCAAAAGCTTCACATGCTTGAGTGACACTGGATCAGGTACTAGCTACTTCCTGATTTCCCTGACAGCTCTCAGGAAAAGAAAAAACCCATTTCCCTGTGGGTCCCTGCTGTTCCATTGCAGAATAAGTTAAATATGCTGTACGGCTTCCGCTATCTCACTTGTTTTCACAGCTTGATCAACAAACCTAGCAGCCTTCATGCCTGCACAACCCTGTTGCTGGTTTTGTAATATCATCCAGACTGAGAGTTTTACTTGAATAGCTCATGAGCTGCACGTTGTTCAAGTGCTACAGGTTGTTCCCCACTTTGTGAGCCAACAAGTAAATTGTAGACCTGCTTTGCTCAGGTCACCTAAATGCAAAAGTCATTATGTCCCACCAGCAATTCCCTGAGCCAGGTTGTCTGTTATTCTTTATATAGGTTGGATCCAGTGGCAGCTGCCAAATGTAACTGGCAGGACACACTTATTGCATGCCAAAAGGAATGCGTGCTCTACTATGTTATACTGGTGTGGCTGGTGAAGCTGTGGAACCCAGCTGGTTCTGCGCTGCATATGAATATGTCTGAAAAGAATAATTTTGCATGACAAACATATTCCTTGAAAGTTATCCTCTGTCCACTGGGACAAGAAACAATCTATTCATTCCGGGCCATGATTATGATGTTTGGTTTCCTTCATATAGCAGCTTATGCAATTACCATGTTTGTGCTCTGCTCTCTATGTGTGTCTCCTTAATAATTTTGGAAGCCCTAGCCAATTTCAGCCATAGTTGGCTGGAGGGCAAATATCTCAGAGATATTAATTTCCTATAAGTTTAAATAAATTAGCTATATACAGAAGAGAAACCTTTGTAGTGACTCCACTGAAGGAAAACCTCAGTTCTTGTTAGATACCAGAGACTCTGAGTAAGAGAGAAATACTGTGAATATCCCAGCTGTAGGAAAAACTTTAGTTAGCTTTTGCCCTTTGTAGTCAACTAATAGATAAGTTGTGTTCCAAATCTGCAGGAAGCCAGACTCTGTTAACTGTGCCATCCACCAAATTATATCTTTCTGCGTCACCCTTCAACATCCACCACAAGCAACTTGCGTGGCAGTCACAGGTGATGGGCACATGTAGTTTTGCAACTAATTTTCTTTTTTTTTTTTTTTTAAAAAAAAAACACCCAGCTTTATTTGGTTTCTTTTTGCACTTTGAATGCATCTCTTCTAGCCTTTTTCTCCTTCTAACCACCTAAAAGACTTTGGTTGACTTAATAACCTGGTGGTCAGCAATTTGGAGTAATTTTACAGGTCTGTGCTCCTACCTTAGCCCAACAGTGTCACATCAGGTAGTATTACAGGTGTCGTGCATGTGGAGAGATAACTCCATGTAACTCTCAAGTGACCAAACAAATCCAACAACAAAGAGCATCATTCATCCTTTTACCCCTGAACTTGAAGGTGGGTAACAAAGAAGAAGTGTTACAATGAGGAAATCCGGGGTGTAAAGTGTCTTTTTTTGTCTTAAGGACAAAGGAGGTTTAATGCTACAATAGACTTGCCAATATTTTCAAAACTGAGGTGCAGAATGTGATACACAACAGGAGTGGCCTTAGACTGATCTATCTGGGTGGACCTGCATAGCCCTGTTCAACAGGTTAACCTGAGCTGACATAAACCCAAGGCAAGCTTGCACCTGCTTGGCGGTGGGTCAGAGCAAAGGGCCATGTAAAGGCCTGGGCCTGGGGGATCTCCAGAGAAAGAGACAATTCACTGGACTGTCCCACAGGAGCAGTCACTATCTCGGTGTCTCCTGTGTTGGCTGAGGACACCTGCATCTTCTCTGAGCTCCCTGCTGAAGTCTATCAGTGTGGGGCTGCTCTCATATGGCTTTACCAATTGGATTGCTTTTCTCAAGGACGGATTAATCAGCCCCCTTTAAAATAAGGCCAAGACACAGCAGCACTAAAGGTTTTGTCTTCTAAGTGACTCGCACCCCTTGATAAGATAATGTACTGGAAATGTATGTCACTGTGATATTTCGGAATGGGTAAATAATGCATGATTCTGGCAAATGAAAGTTTTGAACTCTAGAGGACTAACTGGCAATTTTTAAATAATTTAGGAAGTGTTCATGAAAGAGAAAAATGAGAAAAAGTTCTTTAATAAATGTCACTTATTTGGCATCATAACTTCTTTAGAATGACTGGTATTTTTTATTAACTTCATGTGGATACAAATGTATTTAAATGTGAAAGCATCTGCTTTCTTTGCCAAACTTGAAACCCTTTCTTACAAGAGAATAAATTCTGATTGAAGTTTAAAGTACAGATATTCAGTGTGTAGTGCATAATTAATGGCCAACACTGACAATTATTCAGAAACACAGGTATTTGCTAATTTACTGAGAGCAATTAGTAGAATCCATGACCCAACTAAGTGACTTCTCAGTTTTATGCTTCCTTCTTTGTTCTTTCGTTCATGCCACACTTGTTCCTATGCCACAAAGTGACCATGCTGACTAAAGTTTTATAGAGCAAATTTAATGTCCTTTCATATCTCTAGCAAAAACATGGGTTAACTCAGATAGTTAAAGAGACTGGAATACTTTCATAAAACCCCCATGGAATTTCTTGTTCATGAGACAAGTCACTTGAGTATGGTTTTAAACTAGTTGACTATCTCTTGCTTTGAAAGTATTCCTCTTGGGTGCCTATGCTTAGTGGCTTCTTCCTCACCCAATAGTTTTGTTTTCAAATGACTTTGTCACAGAAAGAGTGTACAGTTTAAGGGTCAATGGCAGAAGTCATGTGAGGAAATACACTCAGTGTTCCACAGAGATTCTAGTTTAATTTAATTTAATTTAATTTTGTTTTGTTTTGGGGAGTTTAGTCTATAGTTCCTTATAGTATTAAATCATAGCGGTATTTCTGGCCTTTACCACAAAATCCAATAGCAGTTCTCCAGACTGATATAGATTAGCCTACATTATTTTTCCTTCCCTTTTTGGGGAATTTCTTGCTGCATCGTAGTTAGAAATCAGTGTGTTTGGTTCATGTGACTTCTGCAAATGTTGGATGGGGAAGAGAGTGTACATGCACTTTTTCTCTCCAGTAATCTTAGTCCTTTGACACTTAGTGAGGTATTAGAGGTGTAGAGATATTTTTTCCAGAACATCTTTGGAGTAATGTCACTGCAGCAGGTGAAATAAATAGGGAATCTCATTTTGTTGTTGATGGCACTAGTTGATGCCTCTCTTCTTCAAGAAATAGTTTCTTGATGCTGTGCAATTGTTATACAGTCCTCTTTTTGTTAAGATTATTGAAAGGTTGTAACGTGGCCCTTCTCATCTCTTTGATTTTGTTCGGGAAACTTCAAAATCTGGCTGAAGTTTGAGAATTAAGAAAATTATCTCCAAGTGATGGCTGAAGAACCATTGTGTCTATCTGGGGTGTCGGTGATTGTGACAGACTGGTGACTTATCCAAGATCTGCTAGGATATTATTTGAGTCATCTCACATGAAGGTACTGAGCAGTATTCCCCAGAAATGCTGTTGTAGACTCACATTCAGTCTTGTCTTCCTGCTCAGTGCACATTGGGGTGGAAAGTAGATGCCTTGATTGTGGGGTTTACAGTATGCTAAAGACATCTCACTCCAAATTGGTGTTTGAGTTGAAGATGCCAATTCTGTCAAATGTTTTAAGTAATGACAGAATGAAACTGGAGCATGGGACAAGAGTTACCTGGTGCCATTTTGTCATAATGTATCACTTGTCTCAAGAAATCCTCCAAACATTATGAATGCGATTAATGGCTTGATGTTTTATTGATGCTTTTTGTAATGTAAATTTAGATATATTGACTAAAGAATTCAGCTTTGATTCAACATCTTTTGAATTCAATAGAAAGATTCCCAACGATTTAGAACACTTCCCCCTAGTTTAGATAACTACCAAATCCGGTTTAAAATCCAATCCTATTGATTTCAGTCCCTGCTCTGTAGCATCTTCTCTATCATTCAAAACCATGTTTGACGGAAGAGATCCTTTATTAGAAGATTTTCAGAATGGCAGTGTAATAATTTTCTGTTTTGTTTAAGAAAGGAGGAAAGTGGTATAGAAAATTTTGCAAACAAGTAATGACTTAAGAAAGGGAAATATTTTAATTTCATAATTTTCAGACCTGATTTTCAGGAGTCGGAACATTAGATTTTCTGCAGCTGATGTCTGAAAGACATTACATGTGCTTTATACGTATATAAATGTTTAGGTATGTACATCCCTGTATATATGTGTGTGTACAAATGAAACTTTTAATGATATAAATCATTTAAGTACATTTCCTCATAAAACAAACTTACATGTAAACAATGGTTGAACCATGACCTTTTTTAAGTTCAATTTCACATTTTATTCAATACCATTTGTGTGTATTAGTGTAAATTCTGTTGAAGTCAGCAGCATTCTCCCTAATCAGAACAGGTATTGTCAGTATGTGGCCCACTCACTTGGGTTTAATCTTGTTTCCTTTAACATAATCTATCCAGCGCTAAATATTCCCTGTCTTCCACTTTGCCAAACAGAAAAGTTGCTTTCAATGACAAAAAAATGAGCAGTGCATGAACACTTTGGATTTAAAATCTCATTCAATACCCCATAGTCAAATAATTAAAAAATGTTACTAATCTAATCTAAATGCATAAATCATCTGTGCAAAAATTATTTCTCATGAAACATATTCGTGTTCATTTTTTTTCTTTTTTTCTTTTTTTTTTTTTTAAAAAAAACCTACATGCATATAGACACACCTATTACTGATGCAGGTAAGCTACAGCTCTTTTTGAATGTGAAATTGAACTAGCAGCCTTTGATCTGAACTACAGGCTGATCTGAATTCAAGAAAAGGCTGCTGCTAAGCCACATTCCCATTCAATCCATTAAACCATTCACTTCCGTGCTCCTCATCACACTGACTCCTAATTTGACAATGACAAAGAACTCCACGGTGATTTTAAATTTCATAATTTTAATCTGTCAAGTCTGACATTTAATTAGTGCCCTTCTAACCTGTGCCCGCTCACTTGAAGGTTACTGTTGGTTTTCCTTTAGAAATTTTTCCTCTGGAAGAGTGGATTAATAAATATGTACATAACTGGCAGGGATAAAGACAATACACACACAATGGTCTATTAGTTCCAAATCTAGACAGATGAGGTTAATAATATTTTAAAGTGCTGCTTTATTGTATTAAGAGTGATTAAGCCCTTGGCTCAACCCTGTATGAGTTGTTCATTGAAAACATAAAATATAAGGTCTATTAAGCAAAGCCAGCGAGAATGGTTACCCAAACTACAGTAGTACTGTGTTCATAAGGCATACTATAGGAGTGCATAATTTCTGAGATATAATTTCTTGATTTAGCACACACAATGGAACATGCTAGGCTCACTAAACAGACTAATTAGATTTTGACCACTGGTCAGTCTATGAGAACCTACCTTATAGACTAAAATCTAGTGCAATTTAACACCCCGGTATTTTGTTTTCTGGAGGTCTGAGCTCAAATGTAACTTAGGTCACTTGTTAAAAACGAGTTTGCTGTTCTTAGATCAGTCCCACAAGGACATAAATACCAATCACAAAAATATGCCACCATTTGTTAGTGCTAGAAGAGTGGTCAGTCAAAGTCCTCAGGGAACAAACAAACCCCAGCTGAGCTTTCCAGCACCATACCTGTTTGCAGTCAGTATTGTATGATGTTCATTACATTGTCATTAAGTATTGAACATCTAGAAGTGAAGACAGGAATAAAAGAATACCATTTCTTAAAACAGGCATAACACCTGTGAGAATACAGGGATGTCACGAGCCTTTAGTTCTTAGCTGGGCATGCCCCTGTCCTTTACTCTGTGCCACAGTGCATACTTTCAGAAAATAATTAGTCTATATGAATACTGCTATTTTCTTTAGTAAAGAAGATGACACCAAGGAATAACAGCATACCTGGCAACTCAGGCTCCTACTAGTGCAATTTAACTTTACTGACCCTTCTTCAGATTTTTTTCCAGAAGACCGAAATAACACAAAGTAGTTGTCTTTAAACAGTAGAAGTCTCAAAACCAAATTAGATACAGGTTTATTTCCTACCACTTTCTCCCAGACTTCTCTCTCAGAGTAGCCTTGTTATGGTTAACTGTTCCTGAGGTTAAGCAAGAGTTGCCAAACACTACTCTGAGTAATCTTTAAAAAATAAAAAATGACAAGAAAAATGATTCACCTTTGGCTTTATTTAATGTATTGGTTTTGGCGTACAGGCTGATATACACCAGTATCCTTTCCCTCTGGATACCATTCTTCCATTGTAGCAATTACAGGAAACATAACATTTCTGAAAAGTTTCTGTACATTTCCTGAATTTATCATTATTTAGTTAAACAGAAACAGAAATGTGTAATAAACCCAAGTATATTATGGCTAAGCATTTTCAGAGAAAACCTGGGGGAGATCAACTTCAGATTTGAAATAAAAGGATAATTGGTGTGCAGTACAGCACAAACCTATATGACACAAGTCTGGAATTTGCTGTCATCCATTTCTCATCTTCATCATCTTGGCTCACCAGTTCCTTTAAGAACATTCCTGGCCTCTTCCAGGTACCAGAACATGTGCTGCTGCACTCCAATGCAATTTTCTGTGTGTCTATCACTGCTGCCATAGAATGGAAGGGTTAATTGTTTTCACTAATGCCTTACTGCCCTGCCATTGGAAGTAGATTAAAAAATGTTAGTGAAAATAGGTGGCAATCTCCTTCCAGTAATTGCAAATTCCCTTTTCCTACTGGTTTTAGCAACTTTTTAGTGTCTTTATGAGATTTTCCTGAAGAGTAAGATGGCAGTGGTGTATAATATAACGTGTTCTTCTCTGTTAATGCTGTCTTCTTCACCAGGATAAACGTCTAAGATTCTTACATGTATTTTATTCTTTCAGCAGTAAATGGTGCTGTTCTACTCTGCTCAGGGATTTTGGATCGGCATGAATGAGGCCATTTTTTGAGCAGACATATAACTATTTCAGCTGAACTTTTGTCAGGAAGTTTCTCAGCTTCAGAAACTAGAGAATTAGGTGCTTCCTCACAATAACTTCTAAGGGACCTTACCTCCCACATGCAAGAAGCAAGTTTGAATGTCTCTGAATAAGTAAGTACCTTGCAACTTGTACTGACAACTCTCCATTTCATTTCTTTATTTGTTTGGGTGCAGATTTTCAAATGCCTCTGCTTTCTGTGCTGTTGTGGAAAATGAGCATTTTTGAAATGTGAAAAAGTTTCACTAGATAGGTATTTTTTCACAGAGTTCTTGCAGCACCTCTTTTTCAAAATCTATTTTTCTCAATTTCAAATTGAGAAAATTTCTAAATTAGGGCAATATTCTAAGGAAACAGTTCATCTCTGCTTACTATTCCTACATATGACAGCTTATAAGAACAAATCTACATTTCTGGTGTCCAAGTTAGGAGTTATCCATTTTGTCTGCAACCAAAATATGTCTTTAAGTCAGGTAAGGCTCCTTTCTATCTCCATTTCTGCTGTAACAACTGTAGTTTCTAGTATGTGAGCTGATATGACCAATTATATAACATTATTAATGGAACACTGTTTAATATAATATGGCATAGGGATGGATTTGTTCCCAAAAATTGTGGCACATAGGCTGTTACAAAGATCTTGATGTGTCCTTTACAGTTAGGACTGATAGAACACATACACATATACTAAATTATTTGTGACAAATGACTGTCATGCAATGGTGATGGCAATGACTGAAAATGGAGACCAATGCATTCAAATAAATTCACTTGGTATATGTACATTTTTTGTATATGAGACAGCACACTGAAGACTACAGTTAATTTCACACCTTTGGCCACACACCAGTTTAACTCAATATTTGCTAATAGGAGAACAGCAGCAACTATTTGCTTGAATGACTTTTATGTGAACAGAGACATTCCCACTCAGCACATGACTCCTGACTACTCCCTTCCATGTGGCAACATGAAATGCAGGGACGCCTGTCCTGGGTGCTCACCAGATGTGCTGTGGGTGATGGTCCATCAGACTCTTGTTTAAAAAGAACCAGAGACTTTCAGGTGTTCATTCAAACTGGTTTAGACTCTGACAGCAGAATAGCCTGTGACAGACCTAGCCAGGTTTTGAAATGGTGGGACTCTTTTTAGACACATGGAAGCGGGGGGCAAAGTTCAGGTCTTCCTGTTTTTCCTCTGCCCCATGATTTTCACCCAACTGCTACTCACACATGTCCAAAAGCAGACAGGGGTGAGTTGGGTGGGGGGTTGTCACAGATATTTTGTCTAGGGCATTTTTTAGGAGCAAAGACATTAATCAATTACAGACATAAACAGATGAATTTGCTTAGTTGAGAAGGCAATTAAAGCTGGGTCTTCCACAGAAGTAACATCTAGCTTATTTCAGAAAAGAAAAAAAATTGGTCTTTTCTCTCTGCTCTCAGACAATAATGGCAGATGCTTATGCCTGAAAAAGGATTCTGGGGCTGGGATTTAGTGGAGAAAGCTTTTTAATTCCTGCTTCGGAATGTGATCTCTGAAGAGGAGTGGAAATTCAGTTGTCTCTCCCTGCTCTTAATATTTCCTTGCTCTAGCCCTCTCTTCTTTAGTGTCTAGAGTTTTCCAGTCATGAAGCCCTGTGCTCTGCTTAGAGCTGAACTTTGTCAGTCTTTGCTGGTGTTGTACTAGCAGGTGTAGGTGGATGGGCAGTAATAAGAAGCAAGACCCTGGACTGTTTCAGTCATACAGGATACATTGATTTATTGGCAGGTTAAATGAAATGGAGTAACAAAACAATACTGATTACACACAGGAAGAGTGATGTCTCGCTCATAACCTCTCTCTCCAGTCTTTCAGCTGCAAGCCAAGGAGGATTTCTGTGCCTTGCTCAGAGGTTCCTGCCACCCAGTTTCAGCTCAGCATCATGGTCCACTCAGGTTTTTGTTACTAATTACAATAGTCTCAATATCCAGTTGCCTATATTTATGTATCCTTGCCAAGAAATGTTAGCTTCTACTTACTTTCTAAGGTTTTTATCCTGAGAAGTTTTGAGTTTGTCATCCTTTGTTCATCAGAATATCACCTGGTCTTTTGTTTTATCTTGTCTCACTTCTGTTTGTTTTACAGAGTCCCATCTGTGATAATTAAGGATCTGATTGTATTTACATCCCTTTATATTGACAATAGAGGAGTAAGAAAGAAAAAGAAGGGCACAATAGATAACCTGCTCACTTATATAAAATAAATCTAGACATACAAAGTGGTGTTTCTCTGAAGTGGTGACCATGATCATATGTCAGTTTGTGGGTAACCCTGTGGAGAACTTTTGTCAGAGATAATTAAAACAATTATAGCTTAGCGAAGTAATATAATGGATGACTGGGTACAGTCTGTTTAGTATAGGATGGGTAACTATATGCTCGCTGATCCTTACATTATATATATATATATACACACATATATATTTTCTTTTCTGTTTTTTTTTCTTGTGTCTACAGACTACACTTTTATGTAAAGGTAAACTTTGTCACTTAGAAACCTGGACATTGTTTAGTTTAGTGTTTCCACTGTGCATTATGGCTGTGTGATGTCAGTGCACAGTTCAAAAAATACTTCAGAAAACTCATTTTAAAAGCATAGATATGAATTCCCACATGTAATCAAGGCTCCAGCCAAAAGAAAAGCAGATTAAAGTAATAAAGAGACTCAAAATTTAGTATGATTTTTGTCTGTAGAAGAGGAGAAGTGTGGCAACATTGCACAAGACTGTGGATTTCTTCCAACCTCATCACATAGACTTTTTTTCTTCTAAGACTATGTGCATGGAAAGCTACCTACACAGGTTTCCTCTGGAATACAAGGAAAACAGAGTATTTAAATCAGGCACTCAAATCAGATCAATTCAAAGTTATCCTTAGGCTGACATTCAGATGTATGTAAGAAGCTAAAATCCAAATGAAATCCCACCATACCCCTGTTACTAACATTTAGTCTGTACTGTGTCCTTATGAACACACTATATAAACAAACATTGTAAGAATTTTAAATTTCAGAATCACTGTGACACATTGAAAGCCGTCAAAGAGAAGTAAACACATTAAATTCCTTATAAAAATTCACAACTTAATTTTCCTCACAGTGAAAACATTTCAGTGCTATCACCACGCTGCAGAAGCATTGCTGAAATGGATAGCTAATTATCTTCCTGATTGTATTTTTCCTTCTAAGTAGTCCAGTGGTTTCTTGACTGAAATATAAAGAAATGGAGCACTGTTGAATCCACAAAGCTAAGGAGAAGATCAGAAAGCACGGCTTGCACAATTAAGATAATTTCCTACAGTCAGTCTTTATGATTTCATAGAAAGAGGAATATATACTTCCATCAGGCTTGTCTGGATTTGATAGGGATACTTTCTTATGCTTTCCCTGGCTCACCACTTTCCTGGGTTAGTCTCAAATATTCTGAATATGCAGAATGTCTAACGCATACATAGCGTACTCCAAATGCCTTTTTTGTGTACATGGAAACCTCAGAAATATTTTTAAAGTTAGTTTTACCTCTTTCTATTAGCCGTTTTAACCAGACTCTTTCATGTTTCATCATTTTATTTTCAAAGTTTAATAAAAATTGGAGTTCTGTTTTAAATATCTGAACAGACTAGTTCTATATGAGTCAGCTAGATTTTGAAATGCTAGGCAAATGTGTAGATTTGTACAAAAGATATACAAGATTTGTAACCAGAAGTTTCAAAGAGAAGTTGCTCATTTCAAATTTTAATATTCAGCTGCAATTTGCACTATTTCATGGAAACATCAGCTAGACCAAAGTAACCAATGTCATCTGCAGAATATTTTCCAGTCTTTTTTTTTTTTTTTCCTTCAGTGTACAAATGCAAAAAGTATTTTCAGTAACCATTTGGTAAATGCTGAAGCTGAGAGTTTTCTGAGGAATGGAAGAATGAAAGCTGGTTTTTATGACATGGTTTACGTCTCTGATAATACATCCATGCTTACCTCTTTAGTTCTACACAAAACATCCTTTCATTCTTTCAAAATCAGACCTAGGTAAACCAGGAATCTCTTACAGAGTTCCTTTTGTGAAATAAACATTAACAAAAACATTTAATTTATGAAAGTATGCAGTCAACTTCTTACCTCTTATAAACCAAAAAAGCCAAAGGCAGCATAAGCATATGTTATCACTATGTAGTATTCATCATATATATCACATGCAAAGGAGCATTTATTTGCCTTTTAAGTTTCTGCAGAGATTTATCCTGATTTGCAAAGACTTGCAAGTATAAGTTACAGTAACTCTAGTACAACTATTTTGATCTCCATAATCAAGTTTTCTCTTCACAAAGTTTTCTTAACTGCAAAGATATCAGTAGTTTCAAAAAAAAAAAAAAAAAAAAAAAAAAGATAAAGAACGCATGAGAACGCATGTCGTGTATTTGTGTTATCTAGCCAGATTTCAGGCAACCGAATAAAATGTTAGAGACACCTGGATCCTTTGGAAGGCTATATTTAATAGCCAAACCCTGACTGATAATTTCCATGATTATAATTAGACTCTGCATGGAAAAACATTCTGCATAGTTAAAAATAATGTATATGGCTCTTTCATAATTCTTGAAATGAATATATTTTAAAGGTTTTTATTTTTTTTGTTGTTTGAGAATGCAGACAAAACTCAACAAATGTTCAGTTTTACTTTACTCAGGGTATCTTCAACTTTTTTCTTTCTCCACATGTTCCCTAGGAAAATGATGAGCCCCAGTGATTTGCTGAAGCACCACTTCTGTCTATTCATGTTAGGTCATCCACTTAGGGAAAAGAAACAACAATATATTCCTAATTATCGTTGTGGCATCTGAGTGCATAAGTAGGTGAATGATTACAAACATCAAAACACGATTTGAGAATAATTAATTCCCTAAATGAGCATTTGCAGCAAACTATTTGCAAAAAAATGAGCTGCAATTTGTTTGCACAAGTGTGTCAAACTAGTCTGAGCTGCAAACACATTCACAACAGAATGACAGAATGGTTGCGTTTGGAAGGGACCTCTGGAGATCATCTAGTCCAACCCACCTGCTAAAGCAGGTTCATCTAGAGTAGGTTGTACAGGAATGTGTCCAGGTGGGTTTTGAATGTCTCCAGAGAATGAGACTCTACAACCTCTCTGGGCAGCCTGTTCCAGTGCTCTGGCACCCTCAAAACAAAGAAGTTTCTCCTCATATTCAGATCGAACCTTCTATGCTTCAGTCTGTGACCGTTGCCCCTCATCCTATCATTGGACACCACTGAAAGGAGTTTGGCGCCATCCTCTTGACATCCAGCCTTGAGATATTTATAAACATCGATGAGAACCCCTCAGCCTACCCTTCTCCAGGCTGAACTAATCCACCTCTCTCAGTCTCTCCTCATAAGAAAGGTGCTCTAGGGCCCTAATAATCTTTATAGCCTTCCACTGAACTCCCTCCAGTAATTCCTTGTCCTTCTTAAACTGGGGAGACCAGAACTGGACACAGTACTCCAGATGTGGCCTCACCAGGGCAGAGTAGAGGGGAAGGAGAACCTCCTTCCACCTGCTGGTCGCACTCTTCTTAATGTGCCCTAAGTCTTTTGGCTTTTAGACAATTTTAAGAGAAAAAAAAAAGATAAAAAGAGAAGAGAGGAAATGAGAGGAGAAGAAGGATCATCATTAATTCAATAATCATATAGTCTAACTGTCTGACCAATTCAGGTCTGACCAAAAGTTAAATAATGTTCTTAAGGGCCTTGCCCAAATACCTCTTGAACACTGACAGGCTTGGGGCATCGACCACCTCTCTAGGAAGACTGTTCCAGTATTTCACCACCATCTCAGCAAAGAAATGCTCTTAATATCCAGTCTAAGCCTTCCCTGATGCAGCTTTGAACCATTCCATATCACTGGATCCCAAGGAGAAGACCTCAGCACCACCCTCTCCCCTTCCCTTCAGGAAGCTGCAGAGCCATGAGGTCACGCCTTCAGCCTCCTGCTTTCCAAACTAGACAAGCCCAAAGACCTCAGCCACTCCTCAAAGGATAGGCCTTCCAGCCATTTCACCGGCTTTGTTGCCTTTCTCTGGAGGCATTCAAGGACCTTTACATCCTTCTAAATTACAGGGCCCAGAACTGCACACAGTGCTTGAGGTGAGGCTGCACCAATGCTAAAAACATCAGGACAATCACCTCTTTTGACCATCGGGTTATGCTGTGTTTGATGCACCCCAGGAGGCACTTTGCCCTCTCAGCTTTTAGGGCACTGTGCTGACTCCCATTGAGCTGCTGTTGACCAGCACCCACAGATTCCTTTCTGCAGGGCTGCTCTCCAGCCACTTCTGACCCAATTTGTACTTCTGCCCAGCATTTCTCCTTCCCAGGTGCAGAATCTTGTTAAATTTGTTAAATTTAATCACGTTAATCTTGTTAAATTTAATCACGTTAATCATTGCTCAATTCCCCAATCTATCTAGATCTCTCTGCAAGGCATCTTGTCTCTTAAGAGGCTCAACAGCACCTCCCAGTTTGGTATCCTCACCAAACTTTCTTATGTCGCATTCTACTCCAGCATCCAGATTGCTGATAAATATATTGAACAGAACTGGCCCTAGAATTGAACCCTGAGGAACACCTTTGGTGACCAGTCACCAGACAGATGTAGCTCCATTCACCACAACCCTTCAGGCTCTGCACTTCGGCCAGTTCTTCACCCAGTGCACAATAAACCTGCTCATTCCACAGCTGGACAACTTGTCCAGAAGAATGCTACGAGTGACAGTATCAAAAGCCTTACAAAAATCCAGAAAAACTATGTCCACTGCCTTCCTTTCATCCACTAGGTCGGTGACCTTATCACAGAAGGATATCAAGTCAGTTAAACAGCACTGCATTTTTGTGAACCCAAGTTGACTGTGCCTGACGACTGCATTATTCTTTAAATGCCTTTCAGTAGTACCCAATATAATCTTCTTCATATTTTTTCTGAGATCTGTGGTTAGACTAACAGGTCTGTAGTTCCCTGGGTCTTCCTTCATGCTCTTTTTGTGTATTAGAATAACATTGGCTAGCTTCCAGTCAGCAGGGACCTCCCCAGACTCTCAACATCTTTGGCAGATGATCAAGAGAGCTCCTGCCATAACATCCACCAGCTCCTTCAACACTCAGGCTCCACAGATTTCATAAAATCATTTTGGTTGGAAAAGATCCTCAAGATCATTCAGTCCAACCATAACCTAACTCTAGCACTAAACAATGTTCCTTAGAACCTAATCTATGCATCTTGTTTTAGGAAGTATTTTTTAAGTCATAACAATTTAAAGATGGAAATAAGAACACAAATTAAGAAGAATCTTGAAGGTATGTTTTGCCAACTTGCCTTGCAAATTCATTTGCATGTGAAGCCAGATCTAGTTCCTCTTGAAGCAAGAGTAACCTTATCTACTGATTATTAAGTTACACAGTTATGTTAGAGCTCATTTAATGAAACCTTGCAATTGCAGCTTCTGTTTTTGAAGGGATGAGCTAACAATATTTTTTTTGTTAATTTTTACTAACAGCTGGCAAACACAGTAAAAATGTAACAGATGGATTAGCCAAAGTTTGCAGTAAAGGCCATATTAAATAAAGTCAGATATGAATCAACAAAAATTAAATTGCAACTCTCGAAAAACAGACAGATATTTTGTCCCTTTTGTGCCCGATGCAATATCATGCATAATGTGTCTTCTCGTGTAGGAACTCTGTGCTATACATGTCACAGTAGATCCAGGAGGAATAGAGATGTCACTCAATAGCAATGACAAACCTCCTTCGAAAGCTGAGTGAAATAGGGAAACATCCTCATTCTTCTTGTGCCAGAGTCCAGATTATCTGGTTGATCGCTAATTAGTATTTTTCATATTACTTAATCATGATAACATATTTTGCATCTCCAGCAGATTTTGTTGAAATCTGTGGGTGTCCTGGTTTTGTTAAAAACAAGTTTCTCTTTCAGTGAATTTTGCCTGTCAGCTAAAGCCTTCACATTAACTGCATTTTCCTGGAGAACCAGACACATGTTTTGGTAAACCTAGCAATGGAATGCAAACTTATTGATAAGCATGGATGGACATCTCGCGAGAGGGGCGACGAGAAACAAGTGACTAAGAAACTGACCAACTGTGTATAACATTCCATTAATGTGAATACTTCATATAAAAGTGGGAGATCACAAGGATCTCGGCCCTTTTCCCTTTTTCCTTATGGCTGACATTAGCAGAGGACCTTGCGAGTCGTCCCTGTGAACTGAGGCCTAGTGAGAGACTGAATCCAGCTCCAGTTGGCTGCAGAGTCTAATCCAGGACTTTGGGTGCCGGCTCTGCAGTTGCTGAGACTTTCAAGATTGGTTTTGTATATTTTGTATTATTTTCTCTATTCCTATTAGTAGCATTAGTAAAACATCTTTAATTTTTCCATCTCTCTTCTCTCTGTTCTTCCTTTCCTCCCGATCGCCTGTCCTTAGTGGGAAGGGGGAAGAGGGAGGGGCAAAAAAGGGGAAGTGGGGGGGAGAGGGCGTTAACAATACATCTGCCAGGGTTTTATTGTCACCCCGCAATCTTAACCCTCGACAGTGGGTAACCTAATCTGTAGTCCAAATATACTCTTGAATAAGAGCCTGCTCTTCAGCAGACTTGTTGATGTCAAAGCAGTGGGATACTCGGCACCCTGAGACCTCATGTGTAGATAGGTTCAGCCCTATACCTATGCCTCATCTCATTACACCTTTGATGAATGCACGCAGTAATATGTGCATACATGAGGGACGTGGGCTCCTGCTCCTACTGTTTTGGACTGTGCTGGAACAGCAGACTTAAGCATGGTGGCTCATCAGGGAGCATGGGCAATAATAAGTTCTCTTCTTCCACACATGCTATGAATTCTTCATGGTTAGACATACTCTTTTGGAGCCCTGTTTCCCAAAATAACACTGAGGAAAGGAGCAGGCAGTGCAGAATGAGGCTGTTCCAGCTCTGACTTTTGAGAGGAGGGAGGTAATAAATAAAGCTGGTACCCATTGCTCTTCCCTTCCAGGTCTGGGAAATAATCTTCTCATACAGTAGCAGTATAAACCTTTTTCTTCATGTAGTTCAGAGGAAACCAAGCCTTTGCATTTCCCAGCATCCTGCAAATTTAGCAAATATTTGATTTTTGCAGAAAAGCCAGGCTACTGAGCAGTATTTTGGATCTTGTTTCAGAAACAACAAAGAACATTGCTGTGTAGATTGTGGATCTTGGTCTCCAAAGGCATGAGCACCCTCTTGTACATGGCTATAATGCTGCTTTCTGATATGTACTGACAGACATTGTCTCAGACCACTGTGCCTTTATCCGTTTTCCTTTGCAATGTGCTTCTTTTAATTTTGCTTGCGGAGGGGGCAATGACACATACTTCTTCCAAGGCTTATCTCTCTGTTCCTGTCAATTTGCAGTAAAAACAGCAAAAAAAAAAACCCAGGTCTTCAGTGGACTACAAATTTGAAGCTTCTGTTTCTCGTGATTTAATTCTTGCACAGGTACCTATGGTTCCCCAGACAGTTCATTGGTTAAACTTGCTGCATGTGTGTGTATGTGTATGTATATTCATGCATACTCTTTGCAGGGCAGTGATTAACCCTTTTGTAGGGAAACATATTTATCAACAACAGATACATTTAAAAAGAAAAACCCACATCAGTGGAAAGTAACTTCAGAGTTAGCAACATTGTTTGAAACAATGTTTGAGATACTAGAAGAGTATGATAAGATTCTCTGTATTTCTACTAAGAAAGACATAAAAGTTGGCAGTTTGATGGAGATTTTTGCATTTGGAAATTTCCTGTGAAGTCAATGAAAAAAAAGTTTTTATTTTTTTTTTTTCCTAACTGAGGATTTTCAAATATCTAAGTGGTGTGATTTTTTTCTGTGGGCAAGTCCCTGCATCCAACTCTGCCTGAGAGACCTTTCTTTGGGCATGGAAGATATTCTCAAAGAGAATATCATATAAAAGATTTTGGTTTTTTATAGTAATTAATTCCAAAGATATAAAAAATACAAACATTCATGTTAGATACTAAATTTTATGCATAGCTTAGCATTGACTATACTTGTTGATTTGCAAGTATGATTTTCATTTGTCCACTGTATATACTTGTATATATTTTACAGCTATCTGCAAAAGACAAATTAAATCAATGGGCTACTGAAATCACTTCATATATAGCTCTGTTTCATTTGAATCTGTGACCAGGCTTTATCAAGTTCTTCAAGCCTGTTGTGGTGGGTTGACCATGGCCAGCAACTAAGCACTCATCCACCTGCTCACTCTTTCCCTCAGTAAGAGGGGAGAATCAGAAAAGCAAACTGCTTGACTGAGATAAAGATAGCTTAATAAATGAAGCAAAGCTGTTTGTGAGCTATACTGGTAGCTGTGGTATTAAATTGGCAGCACCCATGAAACCTCCATGAAAGTGCTTAATATCATTCAATGGGGACATCCTGATGTGAAGAAACAGAGTCCCAGAGGTGTCCTGAACCTGCATGTCTACAGCCTTCCTTAAAATATCTCTCAAAGGAAGCCTGAAAATGAGGCGATTGCCTGACAGAATGTCAGCATAAAGGAAAAAATAAGCTAAGCAAGAGTGTAATGCCCTTCCCTCCTCCTCCTCCCCACAAAGACTCTGGTATCATTGCCCTCCCTTAGGGAGGCATTGGCAATCAGCTCCGATAATGAAGGAAGCATTGGCAATCAGTTCCAATAATGGATCTCTTATTAATGGTATGTTTTCTTCCTGCAATAAGTTTCTTCCTTGGTTCTGTCTGAGGAGTCTTATTCTCCCTACCCCTTTGGCTAGCATTAATTTCATTAATGTGTTCAGTTTTTGTTGTTGTTTTTTTATTTTTTTTATTTTATTTTTTTATTTTACTCCCTGCCCTTTCTTTTCCCTGTAAACCTTAATTAATTCTGTGTATTCTTGTTTAATAATACTTACCTACCTCAGAGGGACATTTTGAAGCTTAATTAATTATTGTACAGGATTTTTTTTGGGGGGTTGCATCTTTGGAGAATCCCTCTTTACAGCTATTCTGGCAACTTCTCATTCTTTCCATTCTTCTTTTTTAGGTCTTTTAAACTTCTGTGACTCAGTGAAGATAACTAATTTTTCTCTGCTCTTCTTCCACACTGAGGAAACTTTTCTTGCAATAAGGTCTGCTTGCTCTGGTTTGGACTGAAAGGGAATCTAGGACTCAGAAAATCAACTTGCTTGTTTATTTTTCCTCATGTCGAGTTTCAGAGCCATTGTCCCCATAAAAGCTGCTAAATAGCTGTTGTTCTGACCTACTATGAGGTTTCCCAAGTCTGGGCTGCCCTTGGGAGATCATACCTAGGCTGTGAAGAGACACACAAGCTGGTGGAGAAATGGAGGCATCATTGTCAACTTCTTCAGTACTTGTGAAGTAGTGATTTTATACAGATGAAACACATCTGAAGTGCTGCCTGTCCATTCTCATAGAGAAGTTTACTTACAAGGGTGTTGGAGCCTTGAGATAAATAGGGATGGGGGGACTGCAACAGAGAAAATACTGCTAATCTAAGCCTTATTATGAAACTCTAAGTGAAACAACTTCTTACAGTGATTAAAAACTTCTACTGACATTTAAAATATTAGCCAGTTCTACACCTCCAGTTTTCTTTGATCAGAGATATCAAACTTCCATAAACCATCCCAGTGGAAGGGGACATAACTCCTCTAGCTGATTATATCTAAGAAAAAGAGAAAGGAGGAGAAAACCTTGTCTAAATGCTCTGAGTGACTTCACTAAAAGCAGAATATTTGTTGTAGGCAGCATTATTTCATTTTATTTTCCAGATCTAATTGCATTTTGGAACCCAACAGTCCCTGCTTGTTCACCACTGCAACAGATACTCTACCTTGGCTTTATCAGTTGATACATCGTGATGTCAGGTAGACTAAGGATAGAAACTCAGACAAGACTTGGAAGCAAACTACAGTGTGACTTAAAAAAATCTTGGTACTTGCATTAGCCTGGTAATTATGACAAACCTGGAACACATAAGACAAGCCACATTTCTGAAGTAATGGCAGATTGTAAAAGCAATACATTTTAACTTGTGTTTTAAGCTAAATAAAATCTTTTTGGCCTGAAGTACATTCTTAATATTCTCTATCCTTTCCATAGCGTGGTTTCCCTTTGAAATCAACAAAAGAACTACAATGTGAATCCAAAGACTGAGTTTTGCCCTAAATGCTTTTGATACTAAAATACCTAGTTTTCCCAAAAAGGGTGTAGGTTTCAGATTAGCAAAAGAGTCTTTATAACACGGATATGAGACACCCTGAAGATTGTTTTTGTTTCCTGTGGGTATCCACTCCCCTTTCCCAAGCCCAAGGATGAGGGCAGTAGGGGAAGGTACAAAAGCACTTTCGTGGTGTCATTGAAATTGATAGCCAAACACACTCTGATTTGAGCTCCCACATCAGTTGATATGTACATTCTTTGAACCAGATCCCATGTCACAACAGAATCAATTTGGCTTGCAAAAGCTGTTCTGTGAAGTTACTGAACTTTCATAGCTACAAACTAAATTAGGAAGAAAAAACTGACTAATATGTTATTGTGTGTTAAAATTATTAATCTCCCCTTTCCCATTTGTGGTAGGTGCACCTCCCTGCCCCACAGCCTTGCTGAAAGCACCAGAAACTTCTAGACTAATAGACCACTATGGTCATGCATAAGCCCTTTGGTCAACAGACAGGGACCTTGACCAATTAAATGCTTTGGTTGAGAGAAGCACTATCATAAATGACCACAGCTCAGATTCAACTAGGGTATAAATAGAGCACACCAGAGACCCCCACTGAGCTGATCTTTGTCAGAGCAGTCAGTCAGCAGTCAAAAATTCTCCTTCTTAGACTGGCCATCTAAAGAATGTTCCTTGAGGACTGAGACACCTTGCCTAATTGGTGAGTGACCTGGGTATCCTTGAAAGTCCTCACTTTGTGAGAGTGGGAAGACACACATTTTTGATTCATCACTCTAGAGTTCTGGGATCTGATCCCTTGAGTTTAAATCAGCATGTAGTAATGCAACTCCTAACTGGTATCCCAACCTGTGTGTTATGATGTTGTTGGAGTGCTGAATAATTTTGGTTAAACCCTGTTTCTAGCTGGTTCTCTGCTAAACAGTTCTGGTTAGAATAAAATCTATTTGGAGCTCATCTCCTGTCTAAATTGACTTTTGTGGTGCCTCCATGACAGCATTCCTCCCAATGTTGTGAGAAGCACATGCTTTTCCAGATATACTGCTACTTGAAAGACATCTACTAAGCCGATGAATAAATAATAAGACTAGTTGATATGCTTAAAATTCCTCAAGAGTTGTTACAGCATGCTTCCAACTCTGAAGTGGTCATCAAAGAAAATTTTGATTGTAGTCATCATCCGTGTAGCATCAGCTTTAAAACAGCATTTTGTTTCTTCTGTGCTATCAATGATTCCAAGTATCTCCTTCAGCTCTTGCTCAGAACTGGACTAAATCTCTGTCATCGATCCAGCACTCACCACTATGGCTCAATAAATGCACTACTTGGAATAACTTGAAGGAAAAAAAACCACAAAAAAATAGCAAAACCCAGATATCGACAGAAAATAACTTACCTTCTACAGAGAGCATATTTCAATTTCAGATTTATTACTAATCAACCTTCCTTCCTTCTTCTCTGCTGGACATTTGTATCATTTTTCATCATAGTTTTGCTTCAGTTCTCTGTGTACCCTACTTTTATTAAGAAAAAAATGATCAATGATCTTAATGCAATGCTACCTACAATGTTTTCAGTGTGTTACTATTCAGCTGCTTTCATATGCAAAACAATTTTTTAAATTGCTAAAAGTAGTGACTTTCCCCTGCTTCATTTAGAATGTAGCAAAATTACGTTAAAAGATGAAACCATGTGGACGACTTATTAAACATCCCCCCACAGTTGTGTAATTTAGGCATTACATAATGTATGAAGGACCACATCTCATATATACATATTTCAACAATAAACATTAATAACACGTTAATATCTTTATTTCTATGCTCTTCCTTTAATCTACCAAAGGAAGCTGGAAGCAAAGTTCATATCACAGTTATTTTCATTAAAGCTACCGTATTTTAAGACAGGCCTAAGCTGTCCTCAGTGGGTTATGAATATTTTACCTTTCAGCAGACACATAAATATACAAATATATGTATTTCACATACCTGCTACTTAACAAATGTTCTCCATCTGGACAAGAAGATATTTCAAGGACCTTTGGATTCATTATGATGAATGGAGCCATTACCAGAAGATCAAATATGGGGTCATAGGAAACAATGGACAAAGTTGGTAGGAGACTGATTTGAATTCCGCAGAGATGGATATAATAGCTGTTTTCACAGTTACAATTATATATATTGCTTATGCATTCTGTACTTCTACAGTTACTATTGCAGCTATAGCCTACATTGTATAATGTAAAACCATGTTGCGACTGCTGATAATAGAGTTTGATGTTTATATTGCAAAGAAGCCTGGTGACTGTTCCACTTTGCCCTTGCAATAAGCACTGGACAAGTACAAAAATGCTTATGGACTAGACTTTTGGAGATAACTGGCACATATTCAGCTTTGTTATCTGAACTGCTCTGAAATCACGTCTTGTTTTCCTGAATGCAATATGTAATTTAAAAAGAAATAAAAAAGCCCAAAGCCTGTGAGCCAAGGGTGAGGTAAGCAGAGAGTGTGTATTTCTGGTGCCAGGGGGTGAGGCTGCCCAGTTTATCATCTATATAAGAATCCCACAGCTGCTGACTGAAATACTACCGCTGGCAAAGTTTTATTCCCAACAGAGAAAAACAGATAATGAGGGATGGGCAGAGCAATGCCTGTTCTGTTATACTTAGAAGATTCTGGAGTCCTTTGGTTAATATATATGGGTGCAGTGTGAACACACAAGCTCTGTCACAAGACCCCCAGATTATTCAGTGAGCAGATGGGGAAAGTACCTGGTCAAAGTTACTGGTACACCAGGACACAGGCTAAGCCAGCTTCAATCACTGAATATTTGTGATAACAGGCTAGTAAAGTACTTGTGAAGTGTGTTTTACATATTGTTGATCCTATTTTGGAGCAAAGGAGTGGACTATGTTCTTCTAACCCTGTTATGACACTATTTCCTTGACAGCGTAATTAACAAATGACTCATAGTCCACGGGCCAAGTTGTATTAGCATGGTAAAATGATACTGATCAAGATTCAATAGTTTAAAAAGCAGAAAAAACACTCCTAGAACCCACAGCATTTAAGACATGAGATCCAGTGGTTATTATGGGACTGATGGACCAGTAGTGAGTGGCTGTTTGGGTTCTCAGCAGGGCGATGAAACACAACTTGTTTTAATTAACCACTTGGGTTAATCAACCAGCAGCCAGACAGTATCTGTCTATGGAGGCTGGTCACTCTTCACTGACTTTGGAGAATGCCCCTTCCAACCTCGACTGTTCTGTGAAGTTATGCCTCCTTTACTTTAGGAGGGCAGTGAAACTGAGGGGTAGCGCTAGTGTAGGCACAGGGTAGGTGTCAGGTACCAACACCCTACTGAAAGATACCTGAAAATAGTTCTTTCATTGCTGTCATCCTCAGGAGACCAACTGGCCATAGAAGCTGGGGTAATGTCCATGACCTCAGTCAGCTGTGCTGAATCAGTGATGTCCACCTGCCTTTCTATGGGGAGAGAGCTGTCAGCCCTGCTGGGAAAGGATGCCTGTCACCCTGGTGCTGTCATCCACCCCAGGCCTGGTGAGTCTCTTTGGTGTGTGCTGCAGGGGTGCCAAGTCTGTATATCCACACTAATGTTGTATGATTATGGGCAACAAAAAAGGAACTAAGCTAAGAGGTACTTTTGTGCACCCCTAGCTGGGAGCAGTGGAGAGCTGGGTACTAAGAAAAGACACAGATTCTGCTTGTAGAATTGCAGTATCTGGCTAAGCACATCGATCTGATCAGTTCTCATAGTTTCTCAGGCATGTATCTGAAAAATTTAACCACAGATTCTACAAGAAGTGATTTTTAAACCTTTGGGAAAGTCTAGCAATATTTCATACCAAATGTGAAGACTGTTTTATATTTGAAGATGGCCCCATTGATTGGCCTGTGACCCTTACAGTGCAGTGTCAGTTTAGCTTAGGTCTCCCCACTTTTTAAATCTTTTCCTGGAAGAGTGAATGTGGTGTGTTGAGAAGCTAATGCTATGACTACTTCAGAAATTCTGGGAATAAGATTAGAAAAACATAATTTTCATCTGAATTAACATTGAAAAAGGTGAAGCAGGTGATAATTCAAATGATTTATTATCTGTATTTAGTAAATATCTCATTGCATAGTTATTGTGAATACCAACAGCTTGTAGAATCATAGAATGTCCTGAGTTGGAAGGGACCCACAAGGATTATCAAGTCCAACTCCTGTCCCTGCATACGACAACCCCACAGTTCACACCATGTGTCTAAGGGTGTTGTTGGGTCTCTTCTTGAACACTGTCAGGCTTGGGGCCGTGACACCTCCCAGGGGAGCCTGTTCCAGTGCTCCACCACCCTCTGGAGGAAGCACCTTTTCCTAATGTCCAACCTGAACCTCCCCTGGCACATCTTCCTGCCATTCCTTTGGGTTCTGTCACTGGTCACCAGAGAGAAGAGCTCAGCGCCTGCCCCTCCTCCTCCCCTTGTGAGGAAGCTGTAGCCCCGTGAGGTCTCCCTTCAGTCTCCTCTTCTCCAGGCTGAACAAACCAAGTGACTTTAGCAGCTCCTCATACAGCTTCCCCTTCAAACCCTTCACCAATTTTGTGTCCCTCTTCTGGACACTCTCCTGTGGCTTTACATCCTTTTTATGCTGTGGTGCTCAGAATTGCACACAGTGCTCCAGGTGAGGCCATATCAGTGCAGAGCAGAGTGGGACAATCACCTCCCTCTCCCAGCTGGCAATGCTGAGCTGGATGCACCCAGGACACAGTTGACCCTCTTGGCTTCCAGGGTACACTGTTGGCTCATGTTCAACTTGCTGTCGACCAGAACCCCCAGATCTTTCTCCACAAAGAAGGACAGGCTCTAAGCCTGTCCTGCTGAATCTTCAAAGAAGGGGGTGATGATACCTAAAGTTTGGATGGAGCTTTAAAATCTGTTTTCTGAATAACTCACAACATGTAACAGCAGCTTAAGATTTCAGAGGCTTATCTTTGAGAAGGAAAAATGAAGTGTTTTGTAGTCATCATATGACCGCAACCTGTAAGCCAAAATGCTGAAGACATAAGTAATAATCTGTAGTTCCTGATATTGAATACTGTACATAAAACCTGACCAATCTTGATTTCTGAGAGGTAAAAACACTATGAAAAAAACTACAGAACTGCCTACTGAAACGTGGCATCTGAACATTTCTTTCCCTAGTGAACCTTGACTTCCACATCTCTCTGACAGTGAACATTGCTATTTGATTTTCCTACATGGAAAAGATTGCAAGATTGATCTTGCCCAAATGCATGTGTTAGATCCTGCCTGCAGTCCAGAGCTGGATAGGGGAGTCATTCCCAACTCACCACCCCGAGAGCCTGATAGATGCTTCACTGGTCCTGCCTGGCTGCTGATTGTCCTTCCTGATCCCTGAACTCCCCTCACTTTCAGGTTTTCACTTAGTCTTGAGTCACTGAATCAAACAAATACAAGACGAAGGAGTAAGTAAGCTAATAGAAGAGTGAAATCTTGGGATGTCTATTTAGCACTGTCTCAGGACACTCACTTCCCTACATGGGCCAAGGGAAGCACACACAAAGGACCTCTGTGGGGTGAGCACCAGCAGTGCAGCACAGAGGCTCCTGCGCCCCAGCACTGCTGCGGGTGTGCAACATCCTTGTATGGTCCAGATGCCCAGGTCTTGTCACAGGAGGGACAAATATCAGTCTCTTCAGAAGTCTCAGGAGACTTGTGGACAGGACAGCAAAGGGCTGGCTGGTGGTATTGTCCTATTCAGCTCTGTATCTTCACTGGTACACAGCTCCACTGTTACCCAGACATTATGCCTTTGAGGATGACACAGGAGAATGAAGAGCAACTGTCACTCAGAGCACGACCAGGCTGCACCGAGGAAGCTCAGAAACTGCTTGAGATGCTGTCTCCAACTCCCATTAACTTGTCAGCATCATCCAAAATCTCTAAATCCTGCTCAGTGCTTGTTGTGTTTGAACAACCAAGGAGTACCAACTTCCAGGAACACCTCTCCCCATGTCCCCTCACAGGGGACACTGACCTTTCCTTTAGGCAATGATTAGGCTGCAGTGTTTGTGCATTTGTCATCTCTTCCCTGGACAACTACAGTTGTACTGCTGAATTGAATGTAAAACTGAGGCTAAAGGCCAGAGCTGATGCAGCTTGTCTCATTTCTTTGTGCTTTCTGTTCTAGTAAGCCTATGCTCAAATCTTTACACCAGCCAGTCATCTTTTGATGCCAACTTTTCCTTCCAATCTCAGTTTTATTTTTTACAGGGATTTATGGAGCAAGCTGCAGCTAAAGTCAAGTCTAATTCCTGGAGTATAACAGAAAGCTGAGCATTTCAGAAGAGGCACAACATGTTTCTTGTTTCCAAGATCTTGTAAGAGACAAGGCCAGGTGGATCCAAAACCTGCCTGCCTTCAGAAATGCTGTGAAGCCTCTGTATTTAAATGAGACTTTTCCACAAAAGCTACTTGGAAAGCTACAGTATTCTTGGTGATTCCCCACAACATTGCCTGATCAGGTAACAAACAGTCTTCTTTTCAAGCTGCATTTGGTTGCAAGGAGAAAAGTCCATGAGGAATGAGCCTTGAGGATACTGTGCTTGATTTAGTGCAAAAGACACAGATATTCCAGGCATAAGTGACAAGACAAATCACAAAATGTCAAGGTTAGACAAAAAATCTGCCATTTGAAATAATACTTGACTGTTATTTGTTTGGAATGCATCATAGACCGTGAGTCATTTAGGTTAATGTTATGAATACAGGCCCTCTTTATATTTCCATGAAGCAGTCTTGTAGTATTTGGAACTTTGGAGAAAGCTAGATAATCTTCTGCTAGAAGGGAAAGTGGTTTAATCTTACCCACCCCTCAGGTCCAAAGCCCAAATGTTATGTAAGCTAATATTGATAGCATAAACATTACTAGGGATTAGAATAAAAGCTGCAGGAAATTCAGACCTGCATAGTTGATGTTGAAATTTAATATATGGATTCCATATTTACCCAGTGTCAACAACAGCTACTCACATGTTTTCAGTGCTTTCGGTCTATGCATGGGGTGAGTATATGAAAGATAGAAACCATGTGGCAAACCATGTAATGGCAATCTGTACTGTATAGTGGACAGAAAAAAATACCATACGCCCCTAATTATTCTATGATTACACATAAAGATATTACATACAAGGAAACCATCAAATCTACAACAAACAAGATACATGTTTAGCCATGGCCACCAGATCTTTTGGGGTATATTGCTCTTGGACAAATAATATTATCATTTTTTTTTGTTGTGTAAAAGTAGTGGAATATTATCAACTTAACCCAGACAAACCTCTGTCACTACAGTTCAGTAGACAGATAGTTACTACGGTATGTCCATGCTATATATAGATAGATGTATACATATTTAGATATATACACACCTCTATGTTTGGAGGTAAGATATATATTATTTAGATCTATGTAGAGAAAGAAGGAGAGAAAGTGAGAATGAAGGAAAATAATATAAATATGGGAGACAAGTGTTAATATTTTTCAATAAGACAGAATATTACTCACCTTCATGAAAAGAGAAGGAAGGATAGGTTCAAGGGCACATTCACGGGGAGTGCTCAAGACAGTATTATTTCTGTCTCCTTCAAATTTTCAGGATTTAAAAGGCAATTCAGGGGAAAAGTTTAAACTTCGAACAGAAATTTCCATGAACAGAACTCTAGTTATCTTGAAATTGTATTTCCCTTTACTGGTTGCTCTTATGAAGTATATTGATTCTTTACTCTGATACTTTCCCGCATCTTCTTGCTTGAGCTTTTACTGAAGAAATGCTCAGATTTCCTGCCGCCTGCTTGCACTGACATCTGTTTAGCTACCTAAGGACACTGAATGATTTTCAAAGCTCTCATGAAATGATGGCTTGATGAAACATGCTGAAAATCTGAGAGAAAAGTAATTTCTAATATCACTAGGAAATGAAGACTTGGGTCTATTTCTTTAAAAACCTTGGACATAGTGTCTCCTCACAGTTAATAACATATTAAGATCATCGCGGGCTGCACAGCGAGTGTAGGAAAATGGTACTTTCCCACAGTACTTTGTCCACTTGGCCACATGAGATTTTCCTGTGTCTTAGAGCCACCTTGTATAGACAGAAGTAGTTGAAGTGTGGAAATAATGATTCACAGATGTGTGAGAATTTGTTTCAGACACTGGGGAAGATACATAAAATGTGTGTTCTGTGAGCTCCACTATCCTTTTCCCTAATTTAATAAGTGAAACTTCTGATTAGCTAGCATTTATTTCTAGCTACGCTCTTAGTATAGGTTATACGCTACTATATTCTACTGTATTTGACTCTTTCTACTTTTTTTCATCTGCCACATGTAGTAAGAACACAAAGTCTCCACTGTTGCTAAGATTAAACTTTCTCCCTATTACCACAGTACTTACAAACTGGAAGAAATTGCAAATAGTATGCAATATATTTACAGGTTAATTTTGTTCTGCCTCCTTTTTATAATCCCTTCTTTTATTCTAGTAGTGAGCAAGATGCTTCTTTATTTCTTTAACAGTTGGTGTTGTCAATTGTTTTTTTCAAACCAGAATACATGAGTGGAAAAGCCATGTCAAGAGAGTGGTCTTTGCTGCCATTCTTCAAGGCTTATTAAGCTGTCTGAAAGCTGGTTATCCATTACTTGTATGTGCTCAAGCAATCAGTGAGGCACAGAAAACTGTGCTGCATTGTGTTCTGGTGGTCCTACAGGCTCCATCCACACCTCAGTCTTTTGGCTCGACCTACCTGCTACAGGTTCTTTTTATTGCTGCTTTCATGATAGTGAGATCACCCTCCAGTGGTTCCAACAGTCCAGCTACAATTGAACATGCTTTTAATCTAGCAACGTGCGTATTGACATAGCCATTGTTTGTGGCATTGAAATGTAAATACATTCCTCTCTCTTCTTGATTTCAAGTAAGAAAACAACAATAGTTTCTTCTGCCCAAGTCCCCAGATCAGCATCTTTCCATCACCTGCAGTCACAAAACTCATCAAACACCTTTATAAGCTCATTAATTGTCTGGGGTGTTCTCCCGGCAGTACTCTCTTCTTGATTTTTTTTTTTTTTTTTCCCCACTGAAATGATTAAAAAACCCATTTTTACCTCACCATGGTCAGTTCTTTATGCATGTCCTGTCCTCCCTTCCACTGCTTCCATACTGCATAAGAATTTTTTTTGGTCTGGAAAAACTAGCCTGCCTTGTAGAAAAGGGTCTCTAGGAGGGAAGAAAACAGGAGAACTCTGTTGTTCTGAAACTAAATTGGCATTTTACTCTGTAAAGAGGCACTGTGAGTGCAGCCACCATTTCCTCTAGGTGTTTCCTGCTGCCTCCACCAAGTTTCTTCCTCTTGGAAGATACAGAATGGTGGGAGGTGTGTATGTTCAGCTTGCAGTTTATTGCATCCAAATGCGACTGTAAAAAACAGACCAGATGACTGGCAATCTATAAGCAGCTCTTTCTCTCTGCTGACTAAAAAGGGCGGGGGGGGATAGGCAATTAGATCAGATGAAGATGTCTACCCTGTCTAAAGTGAGGTGAGATAAATCTTATTAGTGTTCCTTGTGATGGATGGTCTTTACTTCAGAGCTGCCATTAAATAACATTTAAAGATATTTAAAAGAACCTTAATAAAAGGTGTTGTGAAGCAAAACACAACTACTCTTAACATGTTGTAATTGCACACTTCAGTATGTCTGGCAGATAAGGCATCTATTGTTCCTTTAATGCACGTGAGACAAATAGCACATTTAATTACCCTGTATGTCAAAATTAATACAGATCCCAAAGCAGGCAGTGTCAATACATTTAGTTATATAGCAATTATAGTGCAGCCAGAGCCACTTCATGTACAGGATTGAAAACAGAAACTAAACAAACATGAAAAAAGGGGGAAAAAAAAGCATGGATCAGTGCTTCAAAGAATAACCTTATAACCTCAGGAAAGCAGGAGTTGTTCATTAGTACTAGGCTGCAAGTCCAAATAAATATGTAACCTCTCAAAAGTGTTCAGACCAACCCCAGAGCCTGTTAGGCCTTGTTGTTTTAGAGACCTCGGAAAGGTGAAGGTGAGCTCTTGACACAATGCTTTTCATTTGAATTCACTTCCTGCTCTCTCGTTTACTGGAGGTAACTTCCCCTGGTACCTCAGCTGGCTTTCTTCACACAGAATGATTCGCTATTTGCATTTTGGTTCTAATACTGAATTCGCCTAACATGATTCAATCCTATTTTCCCAGAGGTACCATTAATATTTTAATTTAATCAGAATTTCAGGAACTTGTTTGCCATCCAGAGCAACTTGGTTACCTGTCAGCCTCCATCAGCTTGTCATATTAGAGGTGATTGTTCCTTGAATCTAATCTACTTTAAATGATTTCATTGGGTAGAGGTCTATAAATCATTTCAGAATGGGTCTGACAGATGAAGGCTTAGGTAAGTAAACAAATCAGGCTTGCTTTACTTTAGGCAGCAATGAACTTGGCTTTATCAACTTCTCATTGATTTCTGCACTCCAAAAGGTCAAAAAAATCTCTTTAACATAAGAACATTATTAATATAAGTACAGTATTACAACCAACCATAATTAAGATAAGTCCCAACATTCAATGATGAGTCTGACTTAAGAACATTGCAGACTGCATTTCAATAAAGCCTGTTATGCAGTTTGAATTGATGAATTCATTTCCAAAAGGTTTACTTTCGCCTTTCCCATCAAAACAGAAATTAACTGAATATTAAGCAGTCCAGAGTCCCTCTGGATTTTGAGCCAAGTTTATAAAGGATAATGTGATAAGGCTACAGCTGGGAGTCTAATGTACAGTATATTATTTGAACCTTACAGTATGTTCACATTTACTTACCTAAATTGTAGTTAAATGCAAAAATCTGGTCCCTGTGAAATGTTGGTGAGGAATCAGACATCACATTGTGATTCACTTTAGACACATGCTGAGGCTGAGCTAATCAGTAATTGTCAGCATGAAGCTGGAAACGACAAGGTGATACAGAGAACATGGTATGTTATGTAAAAGCACATTTTGTCATAGTCTCTGAGTTTCAAAAAACAGTGGCATTTGTGGCATAAAAGAACTATGTCTTCTTCAGCAAGAGCAAGGGGGAGAGCTCTGCTTTCCTGCGGATAGTCTCAACCTGTGATAGGTAGAAGAAAGAAGTAAAATATATGGGTAAATAATGAAACAAAAATATCTCATTTAGTTAATTAATTGTATACACAATTGACACAAATACTAAAAGGAAATGTATAACGAGAGATTCTGCAGCAATTTTAGATGCCCTTAAAACAAAGAGATAATCAACATCTGGAAACATGGCCTGCATAATCCCCTCCTGTTCTACAAAAAGGAATGAATGCTTATTTCTGCTTTTAATCAGTTTGCAAAACTGCATCCAGACAAAATATACATATAGTAATAAGTTTAAAAAATGTTTTCCTTAGAAAAGCAGATTTGGTTGCACTGACACCTCTAGTCATGTCACTAATCAATGAAAATTAGACAGTTAGAGAATCATAGAATCATTTAGGTTAGAATAAGATCATCGAGTCCATCCTTTAACTTAACACTGCCAAGTCTGCCACTAAACCATGTCCCTAAGCACAACATCTATGCATCTTTTAACCACCTCCGGGTTTCGTGACTCCACCACTTCCCTGGGCAGCCTGTTCCAATGCCTGACAATCCTTTCTGTGAAGAAATTTTTCCAAATATCTAATTTAAACCTCCACAAATAATGATTGATCTTCGTTTTTTAGCAAAAACATGAAAGACTGACACACACCTGACATGGTGTTGGTTTTTGTGTGGCACATGATTACCATGAAAGTCGTATTCTCAGAAAAGTGTGCATTATGTGGAGTACATCTGCATTTTCAACTCTCTTGTGAGTAATCCACAGAATTCATGGCCTTGCATGCCTCTGTGCACTGTAGAGCCAGTTCTTGAACTGCTAACCCTGAATTTGTAGGCCAAGAAAGTGCAACGTTCTACCACAACCAAGTCTCAGGTGGCAAAGCTGGTTTTCCAACTCTTGCCATGGCAGATCCTGTCAATGGAAGGCGGATACAAATCTTATCCTTCAGCTTAATAAAATGGGCTTTTGGAGAAAAAGATGTTGGAAGCACTGTGGATCATACTAGGCCTGTGCAGCTCTGCACCAGGAACCTGTTGAAATGTAAGTATGATTTTTAGTGAAATGATTCATGAAGTCATTCTTTTAAACTCTTAAAATATAATTACCTGTGTTGTTTTTGTTATCTGAAACTCTGCTAGCACCAAACTTTCATTGATGTGGACAATGCAGTTTCCTACCCAGACATCAGTGTTAGATATACTCTGGGAGTGATATTTACCAAACTGTCACAGATTGTTCTTGTTTAGAAAAGCAAGTTTGCATCCTTTCTGCACAGATTTTTTTTTTTTTTTTCCTAGCAAAAGTAACATTTACCAACATTACCTCAAGTGTTTACAGTAAAGCTCTTTAGTAATAACCAGCATTTCTTAATCAAATAGATCTCATCTGAAACCAAAACATTCTGACTTGCTTTAGTTTTGTTAGCTATTGCTATTCAAAAACATTCGATGGGAAAGAAACCTACGTAAACTGAAGCTCTAACACCTGCTTGTCTTAAGCAAAAGTTAAACTGAAGGTGTAAACTTGTATTTTGCTGTTTTGTAATTTTTTTGGTATGAGATCAGTGGAAGGTATCTAGTGAGTTACAGTTATCACTGTTTTCTATTACAGCCTGCCTGAAAACTTCAGGAAAATATCAGTGAATGTAGTAAAATAAAAGGGTACATGCTTTGTGTTATAACATTACTTTTGCTTTCGAATATTTCCAATACCTTAATCAAAGATATGGCTTGGAGTTATATTAAACATCTAATATATGTACAATGTATACTTTATATTCCATGTCTCCCAGGCTTAAAATACAGGATCAGGAGATACATTGTAAATTGCTCAGGGCTGGATCCTCCTAAGCCTCTTCATTCCAGTGGGAATTTTCCTATTAAATTCACAAGGCTTTGGATTCAGGTCCTTATTGCGTTTTCAGCTTTTGCTAGCCAAGAATGAGTTTCTCATTCAGTGGTAAGCAAAAATGATATGGGCTGAGGTGTAAGGTGCCCTTTAGGTGAGGAACCTGCCTAGTGATGGTCCAGGAGGCATTTGGTCCTATTCATGGGCTGAAGAATGACCAAAGTAGTTTTCGGATTTCATATTAAGTTTTCATAACAGTGCAAGAATGGGTCCATGGAGTTCCAGAGTTTACCAATGGGGAAATTGTAATTGATGAGTTTGGTGTTTTCAGCTGAAATTTCTGCATGAGGCTTGCACAGAATATACAATAATTAGTTTTGTAATACAATTAGCTAAAGCTATGTGTTTTTGAACAATTCTAAACTAAAGTAATATTGAAAAATTAATGAATTTTGCTATGCAAGGACTTTATTTCACTCCTATTGGTGACAATATGAGTCTTCACTGCAGCACAAAAGGTCTATACATTTCTTGTCTTGTGAAGTCAAATATTTTGAAGAGACTGAGCCACAACTATGGTTCTCTGGAGCTACAATGAAATGGGCCTATGATGTCTCTAAAACTTGAGACAGTTATTAAATCAATATTCCATATGGCAAATAAAAACATTTGAGGTTTTTTAAAATGTAAAGATGCTGTGGTTTGGTTTTTTTTTTTCCCCATAAAAATTGATATTTCATAATTGAAATGTATGTGGAAATAAATTGTTTTCAGCAGTTCCAGTCTCCATTTGAATAACAAAGAAGAAAAAGTAGTGTGTTTGATTTGGAGCAATTTTCCCTTCTGAATTTGCCAGGGAATGGAAAGGAGTGGGACAGAAGCAATTTGACAACACTCTGTTGTAGTTACTATTTTCCTGATGGCAGAGATATGAATTAAACTGAACCTAGGGAAACATTAGAATATTTTTATTCTTATGTTCTCTAAACTTAATGTTGCTATTTTATTATATGAAAGTTTAATGCTTCTTTCCTCTCAGTGCCAAAAATAGGACTGTACTTAGCTGACTGACATCATTGTATATTCACTAAGATCAGCTTTTGTGTTAGAAATGAATAGTGAAAGGGTAGAAAACTCAGTTGATACACAGCTCCTGCACACCTTTTTGGTGTTAGCCAGTTGTAGTTCTCTTTTGGTTTAGTTTCAGCTGAGAGGGATTTTTTGTTTGTTTATCTTGCTAATGAGTAGTGATAAAACAAAAACTTTGGGCCTTATTTTGCCAATATTACATGTAGAGAACACCCAGAGGCTGTCTGCAGTCCTTTCCCAAGATAAGATGATAGATACAGAGATTGACAGGATGAACTAGATGATCTAAGGATTTTTTCTTTCTCTCTCTCTTCTTTTTTTTTTTTTTTTTTTTTTTTCCCTGTCTAGCCTCTGTTACATAAATTTAAAGAAGAAAGATGCTGACACATTTGTCCCTTTGGCCAAAGTTTTGAAAATGTTGGAGTGATTGCAAATATCTTCTGTTTAACAGAGATAATTCTAATTCAGATTTCAGCTTGCTTTTGCAACAGTATTGCTGCAATGAAAAGGGAACTCGTAAGTGCTGAAAGTGTAGTTTTCACTCCATAATATAAAATATTTAATTTAAAACTTCCTGACCCATGAACTGAGTGAAAATATATATAAGACATCAGAAAATGTGTCCATAGCAAGATAGTTGATAATGATAAGACCAGGTTGTAAATATACTTCAGTTCTTGTTGACTAATAACATTCTGATATTTATGACAAAAAAGCCTGTGAAAGACTAATATCTAAAGGGTTACAATATAAAAAATGGCAATAACAAGAATAAAAAGTTTGCTAAAATGTGTACTCCCGTGCTTACATTTATTGGGGAGTACTGTTGTTGGCAAATTCTTTCATAAAGAACTTGTATACTCATTTAGCTGCTAAGAGGAATTAAATAAAGGACAGTAATAAAAAGGATTCCTTACTGGTTCATGTAGTCAGTTGTTACCTTTGAAAAAAATGACTTGGGAACTCGTGATATAATACTTTGGAAAAAATACCTTTTTTCAGTTTATGAACCTGTAGTTTGTGCTTGGTAGATTAGTCTCGGACATTTCAAATACTCTCAAATAACACATTCTTCTCTTTTGGTGGCTGTGTCAAGAACATGATTGCTACAACATATATCCACGAGTAGGTGGTCAGCACAGCAGGCAAATGCTAGGACTATAAGACAAATGATAGGTATAAATTATTTGCAAGCTCTAGTAACAGCAATTTGACTTTTTATGAGCCTGTAACAATGCCCCCAGAGACAAAAGTGTGAATTTCTGTAGATCATTGCATTTTCATGGCCTTAGCATTAAGTAAAGGTTGCAGCTCCAGGTTTTGAATTTCCCTACTCATAAATAAGAGTCATTTTGGTTTTTTATGTCTGATTTTTGCATGAAATATGTATATTCTAATCCTTGCTGAGAAGTCTTCAAGGAATAATAGTGGAGGCTTTTTGGTATAAAATTTCACATGCTTGCAGAAACCATACATCTTTGGTGTTGAAGTTGCAGCACCTATATCAAGGAGTTGTGTATCAAAGCCATGCTCTTCTGTATTCTAATGTTTAACAATTTACTGATCATGACTGACAGGTTTACAGAACTAATGTGTTCTGGAATTGTATGTGATTTATTCCAGAATAAGCCAGGCAATTTTAAGAATTTAGCTGCCACGCTCTTCCTTCTCACTGCAGAAAATAAATACCTATTAGGATTGCTTACATTCCATTTAAGATTCTTCATTAGAGAGGGGACTTCACTCCATGGTGTCCTCAAGTAATGCTAATGCGGGCATCCAAACTCTCATTGAAGGAACACAGAGAAAGGTCTGTTAGTTAATCTTCATCACCCTTTGCAGTTGTAGTTATTGTTATTTATGTTGGGCAAGATTTTTCTTTTCCTTTGTTGAAATGACCGTTAACTGCTAATGTTCCCATACAGTGAACAAAGTCTATATACATGAGACAAATAAATGCCTGGTGTTATGAGAGTGGAAACAATTCTTATAAGAAGACAAGCTATTTGGCTTGGATGTCCCAGCTGTAGTAAAGCTGGTATCACAGGAAAGAGTGAAATGCAGACCTGAATTGGACATAGTTCCTATTTCTTTTCAGTATTTTTCTTTACACTGGGACTGAACCTGGCCTCACTTATCCTCTGCCATAGAATGCTGTAATGTATTTTTATAAGAACAAAAATATCCAGAAGAGCTAACTGCAGACACCCAGTTGAAATCTTCTAATCTGATTACATTTTTGTTTAGATTGTTCAGTGGAAATTAAGTTATTTTCTGTTATTTACATTACCACTTGTCTAGAGTCCCTAGGAAATCTAAGACTCCAAAGTGCTAGATCCTGTACAGAATACAATATCAGGCCAACAGCTGAAAACATGATGAAACAGGTGGGTAAAAAGAAATGAGGAGCAGATGTGGCACAGAAATGGGTGTCAGTCCTACAACTAGAAATTTGCATGCGCTATTTAGTTTGATAAAATAAAACAGTGTCACTCAGAAGCCTCCAGCTGGCAGATTTGGATATGGTTAGTCTTTATTCATGAACTTGTTTAGCTCTCTCAGAAACAGATGCATTTCTATAAAATTGTGCCATGAGTGATTTGCCTGATCTTGAGCTCCCATACCAGAATGGGTAGAAATCTACAGCTTTATCATATGAAATGATTACTCCATCTCTCAGTAGAGCTGGGTGTCAGAAACTGCACACCAAGAGCCGTGGAATTTCAGAGCAGTGCCTACTCCTGGTGGTCATATTTAAGTGTAAGGTTATTGTTGACACAGTCATTATATGTGAGTTCTTTTGGATGTGCTTCCTTCTCATTTATGCCACAAAAGAAGTAACAACAAGGGTCTTTGACCTAATAACTTCAACAAGCTTCTGCTTTTATTTAGAGGTTTCTAAAAAAGCTTCTCACACATGCAAATACTTTTTCTAATCAGGGAGGGGAAACCAGTATCTTAGTGAATTCCTGGTTTCAGTTCCAGGCTAACTGAAGAAAAGTGTTATTTTCTTCTCTCACTTTCAAAGGTAGCTTTGCTTTGAGGAAATGAGAACCAAATTTGAACCACTGTGGGGAACAGCTCCAAAGAGAATTGAGTTAATATCTACCTCCAATAAGCACTGGGAGTAAGTAGAGAGCTTAAGAAACATCCTAAAGTATTTTTTTATACCAAAAAAGGCTGTGTCTGGAAGGCCAGGATGTTATTTGGTAGGATGATTCTGGCCAAGTATAGATGTCTATGGTATATGTTTATGCCTAGGTTAGTCACACTAGACACTTTTTGCAGTAAGAAAGAAACAAGCAGTTTTTGGCCATGAATCTCCTTTACTCACATAAAAGTCTGGAAGAGGTCAGAAGAACCATATCATAAAAGCACCAATTTATCTCCATTAAGTATAAAGGCATCCTAGGGTAGCTGTTTCAAATGTAGTAGATGACATTGTAGATATCTCACTTTGATTGAGATGAATCATGTAGAAAGAAATTTAATCACAATTTGCAGAAATAAGGCTTATGTAAAGCTAGAAAAAGAAGTGTAAAGAGAAAAGAAAAAGGTCTTTAGTAATGTATGTGTAGATATCTATTTGTATATATATGGTTTTATATTAGGACATACAAGAAGGCTGAGATTCATGTGATGTATGTTAGGCTATTTGTATATTTGTTCCAGCCAAAGAAGGAGGAACACTCTAATCAAATCTGGCAAAAACAAAACTAAGAGGAAATAGGACAGCTGTCCTAAAGTGCATCCAAACAGTAATGACAAGAGAGGGAGAAGAGTTATTTATGCTGAAGGAAAAAGTAGGAAACAAAACATTTGAATAGAAACAGTCCACAGAGAAAATAGAGAAAGGCTTATAATTATTACAAGAATTCAGTTGAGGACGACTATCTGGAATTACAAACCTATCTAGTTTAAAGTTTAAAATACCTGACAGATTTATTAACAACTTTATATGATGTGGGTTTGCCTATTAGAGTAAAAGACTGAAGCTGATCCAGTAGAAAGCCTTGGTTTGTTTTAAGCTTTGTTTTTATTTTAGGAGCTTTCTGGCTGATGGATGTTGTAAGAAAATTGTGGCCACTGTCAAATTGTCCACAAATTCCATTATTTTTATAGCACTTTTGAGGTTTTATTTTTGTTTTGTTAAGTTTTTGAGAGTAGGCTACCCAGGAGAAGGAAACTGTTTCTCCCTTGCCTCTTCCACTTATCCCTGTGCACCAATACAAAGGCCAACTATATTGTAGACCTTAGGAGATTTATAACCACTTTGACCATTGTGGTTGAAGAGCTTTTTGATAATGCATGGTTTCATTTCTAATTACCTCTTCTGCAACATATCTTCTCTCTTTTGAGGGAAACCTTAGATTTTGTTGGTAAAAAAAAAAAATTTTGTTATATCTATTTATGTTAGAAAATCCCCTTTAAGTAGGATTTGGATTTACAAAATTATTGAGCATTTCTAGTTGAGTTTTTAAGATTATGCACAACAGCTGAACACAGAATTCAGAATTAGAAGGCAGATACGAAAATATGTCAATGGGAATAGAGCATGTCTATTTTACCTTCAATATTTGTAGTTAGGTATCTCTTTTAACATTTGAGATTGAAGGTAGGTCTTTGATTCTTCCACTGATTTGTCCTTAAGAATATAAATTCCTGTTCCAAATTTTAATATAGGTCTCTGGCCAGTCCAGACAGGCTTTCAGGTAGGAAAAGATACAATGTTTGAGTATGGTATCATCCTATTCTCATGGCTCATCACCAATTCCATTGCCAGGGCACATTCTGAAGCTTTCTCAGAATGTGCAGGAGGATCACTTTGAAGAGACTTCGGTTTTCATGTCCAACCACCTACATTTCTTGATCCAAACGAAAGCTGTCTGGGTGTCAATTAAAATATATTGGTAAACATTTAAGCTTTTCTTAATGAGCATCTTGAATTTTCAAAAAAATCAACCAGCTTTGAGTTAGAGTGTTTTTTCTAACCATCTGAAACAGCAGGCAGCCTTGCTGAGGACATTTATGCAAATCATGTGCGAAGAAATGTGGTGCTCCATGAGTTCTACCTGTCATAGTCTCTCAGGACCCTTCTGTCCCACAGTGGCACCCCAGGATGGCTGAAATGGAAGGATGGATTTTTCTCTTGCTTTTGTTTAGCAGCTTCTGGCTTGTTGATGGTCTTACAAATGTCAGTGAAGAACTTCCAAAGTAGCTGTACCCACTATAGAAAAACAGCATGGGCTCAACCTTCTACTCTGGTCTCTCCTCAGCCCTTTCTGACATCCTTGTCTTCTTTCTGATGGAGCTTCCTTGCAGGTAAAGGAGCATGGATATTCCATAACATGTTACTGGGGACAGCAGCAATTGAAAAGACCCCTGTTCTTGTGAAGTGTCTTCTCCCTCCTGGGTGCAGGTGAAACATCATCACATCTCCAGAATTCACAGTGAGTTTTGTTGAGCATCAGGTGATCATCCTGGATTTTCAATCAGCACCATGAATTTTTAAAGCTGTTAAGGGTGTTAGGACTAACAAATCTGCCAGCTCTTCCTTAGGCACCTCCATCTGAGCCTTTGGTCCTAATCCAGCAAACTGTATAAGCATATGGTTATATGTGAGTGGAAGAGCAGCATTGCTGGAACTACGTGCAGGTCCAACATTGAGTAGAAGTAGAATTTTTTTCCTGAACTGGAAGTTTCTGATGAAGCAACTCCTTAGTTCATTCATATTATCATCACAGCCTGATTTAGTGGGATAGAGCAGCTGCACTGTGTATGTCTGTGGTGCACAGACTCGGCGCTCAGAGCACAGTGATCATGTAGTACAGCTGGAGGGAAGCAATGATTCTTCCTCATTTTTTCCCCAGATTGTTGGAAAGAGAACATGTTAAAAACGGGGGTATTATGTTCTTTTTGACACAGTGTGTATTTAAAATAGCCAGATTTAAGCTGTTAGTGAATTATAATGATAAACATCTGCAAGGTCATGTGGCAAGTACACTTGTAACTTCTTAAATCCATTTAAAAGAAAACCATTCTTTTCCTTTACTTTGCTGCTGTAGTGGCACAGACTTTGCAGACGTATCATTCCTCTACTATCTACCTTTTAGTGGTGTTTAACATTCTGCACGTTTTCCTTCGTGCTGTTATTAGCTGAAGCATAAAAGGTTAATACCTCTAATTGTACCTCATATGTATATATATGCATATATTTACATCTATATATGCCATGTCTCAGTTTTGCTGCTGGTGCCAAGGAAAATGTTGGATTCTATTCCATTTTCTTCATATTCATTTTCCTGCCCACTTAACAAAATTACATTCAATGAGCTGTGGGAGAAATTCACATCAACGGGCCATGTAATGCAATTTCTGGTATATATGCAGGAAGAAAAAATCCTACATTTTCTTTCATTTCTGTCAAAATCAATCAAATTGTACTGAACTGAACATAATCTCATAAAAAAAAAAAAATCACCCAGGCATTCCAGTGAAATAAGCCTCTCTTACGTGGTAACATGCACATATTTAAGAGGTCTCTGTTTTATTTTTTTATAATCATGCCTAATTAGTTTTTTTTTAATCACCCACACAACTAAGGCTCTTGCTTGCATAATTTATGACATAGAGGGGCCGGTGTCAGAAATCAAATGTTGTAAATTAAAAATAACAAGTTTGAGACTAGTGATTCAATTAAAACCCTAGAAAACATTGGATTATGCATAATTGAGAGCTTGTATGCAGAGATGCATGTCATGCTTGTCAGCTTGGATGGGAGGATTGGATTGGAGCTGTCAAGAGCATTTAAATCAACTCAGTAAAAAAATTAGAAAACAAAGATGATATTTATTATTAACTTCCAGTGTTCAAAAATAAACTGAGAGGTATTTAAATTGAATGCTTAGATGACAAGGCTTTATTTATAGCAGAAGTTATAAAACTCAGTAATAACCCTAGCTGGCACAGATGTAAAGATACTACTGTGCAGCTGAGCTAGAGCCTACAGTGTGAGGATTCAGCGGTTGGCCTTGAATCGGGTTCAGCTAATAGAAAGCTGCGTTGGAAGAGAAGAAATCCAGATTCTTAAAGGGAGCTGTAAATGACCAAATTCTTACTTTCCTTCTCAATTACTTCCCTTTCTTTTATTTTTCCCCAAGATTGCCAGTGCTCCACAAAATACTTTATGACCTTTGATAATATGCAAGGCCATCCTGGGGAAAGAATGACTTGTCATGGTGACCCAGCTCTGCAGGACTACCTTTTACTGGCTGGTAATATTACTTGGTAGGAATAGCTGATGTCTGAAGATTAACCACATCTTCCCACTTCAGCCACACATCCCAGAGTAAGTTCCAAACTTTATTTGAAATTGTTGAATCAATGATAAATTGGGCTGTTGAGAGTGGACATAAAAGCTAGCCAGGACACTTCTCTTATTTGAAATTAAAGAACATTTTAATTTGTCACAAAACAAATTTGTGACTCTCGAGACTAGAATATATCTGTCTCTAAAACACCCATGGACTCACCTGGACTCATCCAAGCCCTCAGAAATACACCAAGGAACTAAATGCTCACAAAGATCATTTAGTGTCTAGTCTATATATCAGTCAGACAAATCGAGGTTTTATTTTTTAAAAACAGTCTAATCCCTAACAATACAGAACTTTGGATGACTTGATATCTTACTGCAAGGTACCCAGAAATGCTGAGTGTCTGTAACTTTTTTCTGTCAACAGACTCTCTTCCCTGATTCTCTTTTAGCAAGTCCCAAGACATGAGATTCCATCTTTTTTTTTTTTTTTCTGAAGCTTCTGTAAATCTGAGTTTACCAGTGTACCTTATTCCCTATCAGGGTATCTTAAACCAAACAAAACAGGAATGTGAAGAGGCTGTCATTAACTTTAGAAAGTTTTAAAGCATACAGTTCACTGAGGTGATACTTGACAGCAACGATGTCAGCCTTTTTAATGTTTTATGATGCTTAAACCTAAATGTAATGCTAGGAAAAAAGTCTTGCCTTGGGAAAGGCAAAAAGGGCCTTCAGAGAGTGGAGAAAGCTATATGAAGAGTTAAATTCTTCTTCTCTGGTACACCACTAGCCACTGACGTCAACGGGATTTGCGAATACACATCTGAGAGTGGAATTTGGCCATAAGTAAGGTGGAAGAATGATTGATGACTGCCTAACAGTGGAGGAGTTGGATCAGTGCAATCATGTAGTAGAGCTGGAAGCTGCTGTTTACCCTCAGCAGATTCCTATCTACTTCCCCTGTGACTTCAGGAGCAGGTGAAGAATCTCGCAGAAACACAGGCACCTCTTGGTACCCCGCTACGTCAGCTCAACATTAACTCCACACAGTGCCAATGGGGACAGGTTTTTGGAGGCCTGGAAAGTGGAAGGAACGCACCACAAAGGCAAGCCTGGACCACCTTTCACATAGCATATGCAGGGGATACGCACCAGCCCTAAATTTAAAAAGCAAGGCAGAGATGTATTTAGGCAACTTCCAAGGATCCTAGAGGGAGACATACAGTTAAATATCCTTAGTGAATCTAGAGGTAAGATTTCAGTGGTTCATTTTTTTAAAAACCTCAATTGGCAATTCCAAATCTTTGCTATACTAAATTCCTCTATAACCTACGATCACTTGGTAGCATTTACGTATACTATCTTTGTATCTCTTTCATCATCTTTCTTTGATGTTTTATTAGTTACAAGGTTTAGCCTAGAAAATCTTGTGCACTACTCTTTACTTAAAAAATTAAAATGTGAAATATTTTAATTTAAGCCATTCTGAGAATTCTCCGAATTATAACAAGACTATAAATATGAGGAGGAGAGTTATATAAGCAGAAGAAATGAAGCAGTGGTGTATGATTTTTTCTGCATTATAAACTAGAGCTTTATTTCTGAAAGTTTAAAATATTGAAATAATTTTCTGTTTTTATAGGGAAAATTAACTAAATGAGAAAGCTGTATAAGTAATAGGATATCTGCAAGTGTCTTCAACACTGGCCTAGCTTTGCTTTTGTTAACCTCTCTGATAATTTTCTTATAAGCTTCAATAGAAATAAAGTTCAGCCAGAGTCCCTCCATTTATTAACTCTGGTGTTTGGGAAAAGGATAGAACTTCTGCTGTTTTTTTAGGAACTGCTGGTGTCACCAGGTTAGCGTGTAATACAGAAAAAATGTTAAATTTCATTTCTCTTACAGCACAATAAGCTATCAGAGCTCCCCACTAAAATATAAGCAAGCTATTTTCTTCTATACCAAAAAGAAAAATTCAGCATTTCATTTGAACTGACTTTCTAGACTTAAAGGAGTGAAAATTAGAGATCATATTTGCAGGTGAAAACATTAATCATTAATACTGTTCATTGTCATGGGACTCTATTTTGTTTTGTACTTCCACTTCCCACAGAAACTAAGAGCTTTTTTGTTTCCCTCATGGACTGAATCAAATGAGGCGTTCTATAAAAACTATTCTGGCAGTTTAGGTCCGAGTTTAGATGCGTCCCACAAAAATACCTGTCAAAAAAGTCTGAGTGCAGATTTCTAGAATGAGAAGATAGTAGGTAGACTTTTGAAGGCTGGATGCAGATGAGGAAGGTCTATGACAATGTGAAAGAAATTCTGTGTCTTTCAAGACCATGGAAGTTTCTACACTTTATTATCTGAGATTAGGACTTCACCCTTTACCCTTGACATCTCTCCTCTACTTTCTACCACCTCTACTGCTTCCGCAGATCATCTGCACATCTGTGCAAAGGAGATAAAACTCAAAACCATGTGACTTCTGCCTGTCTAAGAGACTCATTAAAGTTTCTCAGGTCATCCCTGACTTGATTATTACTTTCAGTAGAATCTGCACAGGGTTTCAAGGCAAGAGAAGTGTAAGACAATACAGGGCTTTCATTTGGTCAAACGACAAACCAAATGTATGTATAGTTGCATGGACTACCACCTAACACTGCATTACTCTTCTCTTTAATAGGATCCCCAGGTCTGAGTTAGATGTCCTAACCCTTTAGGCAGTGTGAGATGTGATAGGACTCAGAAATGTTTTCCATGAAATCCAGTGTGCTGCTTAGGGAGCTCCATAAGATAACCACTTAGAACAACAGTGTGTAAGCTGTGTTTGAATTTTCCTTGGATGCAGAGGGTCTTTCACAGTCTGGCCAAGCACTTTTGACCATAGCTTAAACTACAAAATAAAGCAGAGAGAGTGGGTGGGCTCCCTCTTCTCGTAGTTGCATTTCTCAGTAAAGCTGAAACCATACTGAGACCATTGTGTGGAGCTGTATCTTTCCAGCATGTAAGCAATGCCTTTGGACTTGACTTCACACATTATTCTTGTGCATCACATTGTGGTTCCAAACCAGAAATATTCTTTGGTTTTGATTTTATCTCCTACCAGTACGATGATTTCATGGTGTAAATCTGAGGGCACACTTTACATGCCTTGGACATTGTCGTGAGAAAGACACGGGCATGTTTAAGGGTGCAAATCCTGCAGAGACAGTGATGATGGAGATAATACTTTGTCTTTTGTAGGCTGGAACAAGACAGACTTGGTGTGGTGTTGCCTATACTGCTGTTTGAGAGTGTGAAGGCTGATCCCAGAACTGTATGCAGGAGTTGCCTAGTGGAAAGGCACTAGGAGTGGTCCAAAGCAGAGCCAGGGATCACACACTAAAGCAGCGTGAGCTATGCACAAAGTCATTCCTTTGACCTCTTGGCTAGCAGTGCAGACACATCCTCATAAAATTTAACAGGTGAATAGCAAGTTGAATAGCAAGTTTCTGGAAGCCAGTTATGCGTAATCATGAGCCAAGACTAAGATCAAAACTGAGGTGTATCAGGGCACTTGCAGAGAGAGACATTGTGTGTCCCCTGCAGAAACTTTCAGGGAAAGAGTGTTGTTTGAGTGTGGTCAATGCCAGCCAGATCAAGCGTCAGCTTAACGGAGCTTTTCAGGGTTACAGCTTGGCATGCAGACAAATACACTGTTTCCTAATTTCTGCTAGAGACACATACTGTTTTTCTGGATGTAGTCTTACATATCTAGAGAACATTAACAGAAATTTAGGTGTCATGGGAAGAAAACTATCTTCCCCTGGGATGAGGCAGCAGCTCAGCTGGGGTTTTGAAGATCTACATTTTGGACTTAGATGTTTACAATGACTGTCAGACTCCTAATTCTTTTAGTGGATCTAGGCCATAGCATGTAGACAAAGCTTGGTAGAGTCAGCTGATTTTTTTCTTAGAAGTTTTGCGTTTCTTTGAAGCTGTAACTCACAATGGAGCTAATTATAACTTAACTGTAGTTGTCTGCCTAATGCCTTATAATATCCTTGTTTAGATAGTCTGTACAATTATTTTTATGCTTTTAAAACTGTGGTATCATGAGATATATATATATAAAAATATAAATTGTTTGTGCTGAATATGAATTCTAAAGTTGAATGATAGGTCTAGAATTTTATCATGAAACCAGAATTTTCTTTGTTGAAAAGCTTAAATTTCTGCTGACCATTAAAAGAAAAAAGAAAAAAAAAAAGTAACAAAACCAAAGCCAGTGTGTCAATCAGTTCTTGTTGGTCATACTGAATTAGTGGAATACATTACTTAATGAGTGTGAATAGTGATGTGAAGTTCTGTGTAGTAATTATACATCTTAGTAACTTAACATTTTAGTAATATGCTAAACCCAAAGGTTTCTGATGAAAGCATTCAAAATCTGGGATATTTGATTGAATCATTCACAGAGTTTAAGATCAGTAGGAACTGATACAATTATGCAGTCTGATCTTATGTACTCAAGTGCTCATCTGGCAGACAATGTGAGGGAAATTCCTATTTTGTGGCCATACTTGCAATAAAAAGTGGGCATCCAAGTGAGTACTGGAGAACTAATTCGTTGGAGGAACTAACTTAAATGTTAGCAGCCTGCTAACTTGCTCCTAATAATCAGCCTGAAATCATGGTATTGCATCAACGGGGAAGGTTTTCTTCCTAACAAGCTACAATACAAGGCTAATGTGATGCAGGTAACAAAATATTAACCTCTATAGTCATCCATTTTTTCAAAAGACAATGAAAAATGCATTTACTTGTATAATGTTGAAGAATTAATTGGGGCTGCCCCATTTCATAAGACTTGATTAAAAAGAAACAGGAGTGGTGTGATGAGAAGCAAAGAAGTTAGAAAAGAGGAGACCTCAGTAATAAGAAAATGAAACAAGGGCTTGAAAATACAGGTTCCAAAATCCCAAATCATCCAAAAAAAGTAGTAAGTGAAATCCCCAAAATACAGGATCAAAAAAACATCAAAGCAAGCACGTATACACTGCCAACAATTAGAACAGTATTAATTAGCAACAATGTTCTTTAATCTATAAATAATAAAGTGATCAAACGGTCCCAGAGAGAGGTGTATAACAATACATAGAATTTTACAGTCGTAGGTCAAAAAGTCTATTTAAAATCCCTGTGGCTAATTCATATGTTCAAATTTAGAGCCCTGTTTATCGTTCAGTTGAGAGATCTCTCCGAGGTAGATGTCAAAATCAGACCCAGAACCTCAGACAAACTACATAGCATACAATGAAGAAACTGCATTCAATCTCTGCTTCTTTGTAATGAAGGAAAAAGGTGCAGTAAGCAAAAAACTGCAATAAGAAAGATCCTGTGTTTTAGAAGAAACTTAGAACAGGCACTAAGATGAGTTGACACAGCATGCCAAGAGGGAATCACACCATAAAACTGAGCTATGACAGGTGACCACAGAGCTGTCACAATACATAGCAGATTTATATATACACATCTATGCATCACACTATATAACATACTTAGCAGTATTCTTGATCAAGTTGTGTTAAGATTTATGTAATTAAACCACATGATGTTTTGATGAGCTATTTCAATATTGCTGTCTCCATTTATCTATTGAGTCAACTGAGGTAGACAGGTCAAATGAATAATGGAAGGTTAATTTTTGTCTCATTGTTCCATCTGGAAGACTGCTTTGGAATATTTTTACTCAAGTAGTTAGGAGCCTTCTTAGCACTCACCCAAATTCTTAAGAGTTTATTTCTAAAATTCAACTTTTTGGTCATTTTGTAATACACTAAAATTCTCCATCTACTATATGATTATTTCCATATAGGGGAAGAACTCCATAGTTTACTGATTATGAATATGTATTTTTTTTTCTTGGAGACTTCTTCAGTTTATCAGTCTTATAATTCTAACTGTGACCTCCAACATGTTACATTCCTATCCAGATAGCTTAATCTGAAGACTCATTTAATACATTTTCTATTCTTTTATTGAAGTAATTAATAAAAATATTGACAAGATTCCAAATTCCAGACAGACTCCTTCAGAGCCTCCAATTTGACAGTAGGCAGTTTATAATTACTCTTGCAGTAACGTTTCCCATTTAGTAACTTTTTCACCACAGATATTTCCCTAGTTTTTAATGAAATCACCTGTAAATAACAGAATCAAAATACTACTCAAGTCAAGATAGATCAAGTATTCTTTTCCCTTAAGGTCAAAATCTGTTGATCTGTCATAAAAAGAAAAAAAAAGACAGTTTTTCTTGATCAGGGTTGATTATTATTAATTTCCTCCTCATCAGCTTAAAAACTGCTTGCTCTGTTACTTTTCTGACAATCTGTAAGTCCTAGACTCTTCTTTTTTTTTTTTTTTTTTTTTTTTTTTTTCCCCTTATCTACATATATGTAGGCATTATACTTGTCCCTTTCTGACCTTTAAGAAACTCCTACAAGTTCTCAAATACATAGTCCTTGGCCTGCTCCACTTACTTCTCTAAGCATCCTCTGTGGAATCTCACATGGTTCAGATAATGTGAAAGCATGCAGTTTTCACAGTGTATTCTGAATGTTCTTTCCAGTATGAATTCTTAAATGTATTACAGACACAAGTTTTGTTAACCATTTGGTCTTACCTTGGTCAAGGCAAAAAAGAGAAAACAGAAAGCTTCGAACAATTGTTTTAGTGTAAAAAAACCCCGAGATCTTTCCTACTAAAAGGTCAACTCTTTCCTTGGTTTTCCTATAACTGCTTTTATAGTCATGATTTTCTTTATGTGTTTTCCTACTTATATGTCATTTATATCTTCAAGTTGCTTATCTTCCTATTTTTTTTATTCTTTTATATTTGTTCTTGTTCATTGGATCTGCTTCCAGTTTCCACATGCTTTCTTGTTGTTTCCATGACTCTTGAAAATTTTCTGTTGTAAATCACTTTCTTAGCTTTCTTCATCAGAAAGGATCTTCTGCCTTTTATACAGTTTTCTTCAAATATCTACCAACTCACTTGAACAACTTGTTCTTTTAGGCTGGTTTCCCCAGTAACTTTACTTAATATTTATATATAAATGCATATAACATACCAAGTATGTATATGCGTGTATAATTACTTTATGTTGTACATGGAATTCATGTTTTCTGTCAATGCATTTTGTATTTGTAATGAAGTGCACAAAATAAGTAGTATAAGGTCATGTACTTAGGGACTAATGTTAAGAAATTTTGCTAATCACAAATCAGTTTCAAAAAAAAAGGGGAAGGAGAGGTATGCTAATAAGAGTGTAGTGAGTTTTTTTTTTTTCTTCTGGTTTGTTTCCCCTTTGCCTCCAGACCATTCTGTAATGAAAAACTCCAGGAACACTGTAGTATAAGCAATTTTGCTAGTTCATGCAGAAAGACAGCTGGAGACAACCCAGATTCAGAAGTGTAAAGATACTTAGTTCTTGGTCTCCCCCATCCCTCTAAAATGAACATAAGAAGAGAAGAGATGCCTGACGGAGCAGGACTGCTGGTCCATCTAGACTGGCCCTCTGTCTGCAGAAACAACAATCAGAGATGTAACACATCACTCTGGACACTTCATGGCAGACCATTTCCCTTGCACTATCTCAGCTACAATTATTCGATTAGGGATATAAGAGGGGATTTTCCTCTTTAGTCCTTTCGGTATCTGTTTATAGATCTGCTGATGATAAATTTGTCTCCTCATTTTCTCAGCCTTCTGGTACTGCTTGCCTTCACACCCTCCGCTGGAGAAAGATACAATTCGCTATGCATTTCTCCTCAGCAAGGAGACCTTCTGACTCCCCTGGCTTGTGAACAGATGCTGCCATATTGTAACTGAAAACTTGCTTCTTTTTACATTTTTTTAGTACCTTTCTTTTTATATGATGTGCAGCATTGGAATATATGTCCATTTTGTCACCCTAGACTCTTTAATTCTTTTTTGGTTGAACGTTGTTTTAGCTGATTTGAGCCTAGAATCCTCTTAGCTGTCATCAGCCGGAAAAAATACCTGTCTTCCTATCTAGTTCATAAAAGCTACTTTACTCCTGTAGTAGAGTGCAACAAGTGCATCTCTTTGTAGACAGAGATTTAATGTGCTCAGCTGCTAGGCAGTTTTGGGGCTTGTGGTTCCATGTTCTCCACTTTCTCTGTGATAAACTGTATGCATGCTCTGAATCTTGCTACCTACTGCTCACTCGTATACTCAAAACCACTAATGCTGCATCTCCATAGTAATTTCAGAATCTATGATTCTGCAGTTATAGATGATAATGATTCTATGATAATAATTCTATGATTCCCTGATAATCAGACAGATGCACAAGAAAAGGCAATTTAGCTACAAGTGTTTCTAATTTGCCAATATGCACTGAAAAAAGTGCCGAGCAGCTGTGGTCTTTTCTACTTACATTGCCCACAACTCATCCCCAAAGGTGAGGATGACTCCCTCTTACTATGTCCAAGGCTCTTCTAGGCTAACAGCACTTCGAGAAAGTCCTTGCGCCTTCTCTAGAAGTGCATGATTTACAGAAAAATACATCTGGGCCATACAATACATGTGCTCACCATTACCATTTTTCTATAGAATTGTAGGTGTTTCTCTGTTTGCACAGAGCATAACCATAAGTGCTGATAGCTCTACCTCCACAGGGTCTGCTAGCTCTTATGAAACAGCAGAGTTCTCTGGTGTTATTTGGTCTACAACTTTCAGCTTATGCAACTGATACTCTTTACATTTCCGATTTTTCCACCTGGGGCCTAACTAGTGATTATTTGGATCATTTCCTACTCTCCTTGTCTCTGCCCCTTCCCTGAACTGTGTAACTCCATATAGAAAATATGATATGATTCATGGTACATAAATGAGCCAAAAAGAAGAATTATCTCTTCTCTTTAAGCAAGCAAAAAGCAGGTTTGTATATTGTACAGATAGCATCAGTAAGCTGCTCAACACAAAACCATGTCTTTTTCTAATGACATAGGTAATTTCATTTAATGAAAAAAGGACATTTTCATGTCATCATCTGCATTTTAGTAAAATTTCCCCAGGCTATATCTTACTCACATTGTGAGTGTCTCACAGTTAATTCCAATTTCAGAAAAGCCTATTGGTGTACTTCTCAATATTGATACGTAAATAATCAAGGATTCTTTAAAATTTTAATATTACGCACAGTTTAATGATCTCTACACTGTGGAAACCTTGGATCTGTACATTCAGGTTCCTATTCAGAAACTTGGTTTCTGGATGGTTATTTGAACATCATAGAATTTCTGCACTGGAAAATGATTCCCTTCATACTTTTGTAAGAAACCAGGGCCAATGTTTTAAAGTTAAATATAGAATTGTACAAGAGTGAAGGGGGATTATAATTCATTTTGTCAGTGCTGGAAGTAAATCTTGACAAGACCACAAAAAATGTACATGAAAATAAAAAAACTTTCTTCTTGTTTTTCTTCTCTGTGATGAAATTCATAATCAGACTGAGACAGTATTCACTGTTCATCCTATAACTTAGATTGACTAGGCATCATCACCTTTCTCTTTAAAAGCTTTATGTTGCAATCCTTAGTCCAGTTCTGTAATAATCAAAAAAGTGCAGTCTTCTGGTCTGGGGAAGGTTCAACTAAGTTCATGCCTTTTTGTAGTTGCTCTTGGTGATTATTTGGCACATATATATAAAGTCAGGCTTCAGAATATTTACAGAAGGAGAGAGAAACCAGTAATTGCAAGTATTTGCTTAAGTAAGCTGATTCTCATCTAGCCAGGACGCAGGAATGTATATCATGTAACCCCAATTTCACACCTCAAAATGTATTGAGAATTAGGTAGAGATGAATAGGGCATAATCTACATGCTGATCAAGAACTTGCAGAATAATTAATGCTTTTTTAAATAATGAATTCTTTTGACAAAGTCAGTTTGTTCTGAAACAATCTGTGAAAAGATAGGTATATTCAGCAAATCTGATTTTTGTTATGAATTATTAAACTATGACTAGTAATTAGCTACCAAACATGCTAACATGAGCCTTTTGCCAGGAGCTTCTTCCTCCTGAATATCGGAAATGTCCATCTACAGAGTAATCATTGCCTGGTCAGGAAGAGAGTTAGCAAGGGAAAATTGTGATTTAATTGTACATGGGGCTTTATGAAATATTTTACATAAAGCACTTTTTGCTCAGGCTACTTTCCTTTCACCCACTGTGATATCAAGAATAACAGAGGAAGTTGGACAAGCTAATGATCGGAGTCTTCAATTTTAATTCTGCCCAGTGTGATCTGTGACATTCCTATTGTCTTAAGGAAGCTTTGAAAGAAAGGGGAAAAAGAAAGCCCAAGTGAGCACACATTAAAATGTAAATTTAAAGCAAAAAAGAGGGAACTAATCATGCTCTCCTGCTTTGCTGCTAATGGCAACACAGTTGCGTAAAGATAAGTACCCACTTAATTGTATTAGTGAACTTAAGGTGCTCATGTATTCTGTTACTGCAGTATGCAAGCATGTCACCATCCTTCTTGTAGGTGTATGTAAAATTCCTCTTTGAGGTGGCAAAATCTTATTCTCTATATTTTAAATATGAGGAACAATGAATGAGTGAGAGGGAGTTGTTCATGCCCACTAAGATCTGAATTTATTTCACCTATTTTAGATGTTTAACTGGGATGTATAAACTAGTAATGCAGCTGCCTTTTTGTAGAAATATAAAGTCTCAGGTAGCCTCTCCCTTGATGTCCCTGGGTATTTCAGTGCAGTGCCCACAGTTAGGCAAATTCACCCAGACAAATGATGATGGAGCAAGGACCTTTTGGAGCTTCTCCAGCTCTCTCATTTCTGAATCCTCCTTCCTCATTTGTCAGCTCTTTGCTTCTTATTATAACAAAAAAAGAGGACTATGTGGTGGTGATAGGTGACTATGTGAGTTTGTGCTGGCTGGTATTCACTTTGACTATGGAGTTACAACTAAAATGGCCATAACACTTCCAGTTATTGCTGGCAGCTGTGACTGAAAGGCTGTCAACCAAAGGAACAGGAAATAAATTTTTTCCTCTACAGTTACTGCACCGCACTTGTGGGCGATGTGGTGGAATGCACATTGCCGCTCCTGTGTCACACTGTCTCTGCGGGCAGTGGGAAGGCAGTAAGTGATCCCACTGCCAGGCATCTCAACGCACATTTTTCTGGAGTGCTTGGTTAGTTCAAACATTCCTGCAGGCACATGGTTTACAAAGGAGCTGTTTTGCCTTCTTGCAACCCTCTGAGTTTTGCTAATCTGTAAGATTTCATATATGAGGAACAAACGCTTCTCCTTGGGCTCAGAGGAAGAGTTCTATTAACTTCATGAAGAGTATTGGCTGCCATAAAGCAAGTGGAATACGGGTCTTTCTCCTACCAGCAATGAAATATTGCAAAAATTACTTAAATTTGCAGTTATATTGATAACTCATATCTGCAATCAGCCTTGAAATACTTTGGTTAGTCTTCGAAGCACAATATAAGTATGTGTTGTTTTGCTTAAAAATAAGAAACTCAAGCTCTCATGCTGTAAATATTGAATTATCATTAATATATTAGCACAGAGAACTTAAGCCCTAAGACCTTCAGTGTCTTTGCTGAAGTCAGCAGCTTCAGCTAGAGCCTATCATTGGTGTCTCTTGTGTAAATCCTTTGAAGTTAGTACTTCTCTGAAGTGAGGAGAGAAACCGGGATTTTAAAGGGGAAAAAAATGTATGTATTTAACTGGCAGACGAGTTCTGTTCTGGGAGGAGGTGGGAGCAGAGCGAAAGCCTACATGGAGGACACCACAGTACCACAGAGTACTGTGAAAAGCTCATCACCAATTGTATTAAGGCATGCAGCTATACAGATGTTGGTGGAGCTATGCACGTTTCCACCACCTGTGAGACTTCTCCTTTCTACTCTGGTCTCACCTGAGCTACTCATACTTCACCTTCACCAAGGACCCCCGAACGATGGAGACAGAGTTAAAAATCTTACTCCTCCCACCCAGGACAGAGGTCTGGAGCCTGGTGGTTGTCCCAGCTAGGAAGAGCCCTGGGACCGGAAGAGGACATGAGTGGGGACACATGAGAGGAGTGTATGTATATTGTCCGGGTCCCGAAAACTCTACTACAGCTTCTCATGCAGACCACAAAAACTTCCTTGCACTGCCAGTGACAAGACGATAGTTTGTGTTGTGAGACTAGCCTGCATCATTCATTTTCATGAAATACTTAGTTTTCCAAAGTAACATTGATCCAGGTTGTTGTTCTCATGAGACAAAAAACAAAACAAAACTAAATCAACAACAACGACACCGTCAAACCAGTGCTTGAAGCAGATGAACTTCACATGTAAGTAGAGGCAACCACTTTCTTTTGAGGACAGATTTTGCTTCTTAATCCTTCCTTTACCCCTGCAGTTACAAAGCACAGAACTACATTTGGAAATATAGTTCAGTACATTATCTAAACAGACAGGATACACTAACATATTAAAGACTCTGGACAAATCCCTACTCAACATCCTTTCTTATTGCTGTAACCGAGAACAGAATTTCAACTTCTGTTTCTTAGAAACTGGAGCAATTGAAATAAATGTTTTATGTACGGGCCATCAAGTTATTAATGTCATCTGAAGAGCTGCATAACGTTTTGATGTTGTGTAAGTGGAAATTAGGTAAATAGAGCTGCAGATTTTCCTTTAAGAAATTTAGGTAGTTGTGCAGGTTGGGGAAGGTATTTTGTCCATGATGGCTAACTGTCATACTTCCTGACCTACAACTTTCTGTATGTTTAGTTGTCAAGATCCTCCCACAGTCCCTGGACTTATGGATGAAAACCAAGATGTCTATGCATTTTTAATCCTTCTGCTTTTCAAATGTGATGACTGCTGACACTACTGTAATGGTGAAGCATGTTCCTGCAGGTTTTACTCAGGTAAAACTCTAAACTGAGTCACACTAAGTTGGATCACACAAAAGAACATGGATGAATCTCATGTAGCCAGAGGTTCCCTTGGGAATAAAAGCAAGAAGTATAGCAGACCAGACAAGACTCTTTGGTACTACTTCAGAAAGCATTATGATCGACCAGGGTTTAATTTTCATTGCTAGTTCAATTCCTTAAGCCTTCTCTAAACTATGGAAATGTACCATTCTAAGAAGTGGTTGACCCTCCTAACGTGGTTGTAAAATAACTCATGCCCATGTTTATAGGCCTGATTTGATTTGTGGAAGTGTTCAAATAAGAAAAAAAATCCCACTGGTGGGAGCCACAGTGTAGACAAGATGTCTATGAATGTAGCTATTTTTACCACCATTTTGCTTTGCTTTGCTTTTCCAATAGATTTAATGAAATCTGTGGTTGTGTCT